>NC_056080.1:80360078-80981434 GCF_016772045.2 Ovis aries | reverse complement strand
AGCACTCTATTTCCTGCTGTCCTAGCCACCAACTCCCCCGAGTACCTGGTGCTATCAGAACTGCTGTGAGCCAAACAGCTGCACCACCTCTACACCTGGCTCTCACAGGGGCAAACACAAGTCTTCCAGGGCAGCCTCAGGAGCAAACCCAGTGGATGACCCACATGTAGAGGTGGAAATTAAAAAAAAAAAAAACATAATTGAAACCCAGGGGCAGAGGTGGTCCTAAGATGGTGGAGGAATAGGACGGGGAGACCACTTTTTTCCTCACAAATTCATCAAAAGAACGTTTAAACACTGAGTAAATTCCACAAAACAACTTCTGAATGCCGGCAGATGACATCAGGCACCCAAAAAAGCAACCCGTTGTCTTTGAAAGGAGGTAGGAAAACATATAAAAGACAAAAAGAGAGACAAAAGAGGTAGGGACGGAGCTCCATCCCGGGAAGGGAGTCTTAAAAGAGAGAAGTTTCCAAACACCAGGAAACACTCTCACTGCCGAGTTTGTGGCGAGCCTTGGAACCACAGAGGGCAACATAACTGGGAGGAAAAATAAATAAATAAATAAAATCCACAGATTACCTGCCCAGCAGTAACTCCCCAGTGGGGAAATGGCACAGACCCCTGCACCCGCCACTAGCAAGCGGGGGCTGGACAGGGAGGCACGGGCTGAATTGCTTAGAGTAGGACCAGGCCTCAATGCCCCGAGGGCAATCTGAGGGAACTAACTTGGGCTAGCAAACCAGACTGTGGGATAGCTACCACGTGAAAAGCCCTAACCTAAGACACCGCCAGGCCCGCTCACAGAACAAAGGACTGAAGAGAGCTAGCCGGCTGCAGACCACCCCCCTCCGATGACAGGCAGCCAGAGCCAGAAGGGGGCAATCACGGCCGCAGAGAGGCATTATCTGCCAAACTGCAAGCAGGTTTCTTTGCTAACTAAGACTTCTTGGGATTCTGGACGGTCAACATCTGCCTGAGAAGGTGCGCCGGTTGTACACCCAGAAAACCGAGCGGCAGGGATGGGGGAGGCGATAAGTCGCAGCAACCGTGCTCGCCAAACACCTCATCACCTGAGCTGTTTGGACCTGAGAAAGGCACAAAATGCAGGCCCAACCGAGTCTGTGCCTCTGAGGACTACCCGAGTGCCTGAACCTGAGTGGCTTAGACCTGGGAGGTGCATGCAGCCCAGGGCCGGCCTCGGACGGTTCCCGGCAGAGCAACCTAGAGCCCGAGCAGTGTGGGCAGGGAGGGCACATGCACTGTGAGCGGGGGCAGGCCCATTGTGGCTGAGACACTGTGAGCACACACCAGTGTTATTTGTTTGCAGCGTCCCTCCCTCCCCACAGTGCGACTGAACGAGTGAGCCTAAAAAAGTGTCCACCATCGCCCCCTTGTGTCAGGGTGGAAATTAGACACTGAAGAGACCAGCAAACAGAAGCTAAAACAGAGGGAACCGCCTTGGAAGTGACAGGTGCAATAAATTAAACCCTGTAGTTAGTACCAACTGCATAGGAAGGGGCCTATAGATCTTGAGAAATATAAGCCGGACCAAAGTGAAAGTGAAAGTGAAGTTGCTCAGTCATGTCCGACTTTTTGCGACCCTGTGGACTGTAGCCCTCCAGGCTTCTCTGTCCATTGGATTCTCCAGGCAAGAATACTGGAGTGGGTTGCCATTTCCTTCTCCAAGGAACTATCCAAAAATGAACTGACCCCACACTACCCACAACAACACCAGAGAAAGTCCTAGGTATATTTTTTTTACTACTTTTACAATCATTCTTTTCTTTTTAATTTTTTTAATTTTTAAGTCTTCTATTACTCCTTTAATTTTCATTTTTATAACCTACTATTGCTTTGCAAAAGAAAGAGACCCCATTTTTAAAGCAAACTTCATATATAAATATTTTTTAAATTTTTGTGACTTTTTTCTTTTCTTTAATATTGTATTTTTGAAAATCCAACCTGTACTCTAGATTTTTAATCTTTTTGGTATTTGTTATCAATTTTGTGCCTTTAAGAACCCAGTCTTCTGTACACATTTTTACTTGGGAGTGAGATTACTGGCTTGACTGCTCACTCCCCCTTTGGACTCTCCTTTTTCTGCACCAGGTCACCTCTATGTCCTCCCTCGCCCTTCTCTTTTCTACCCAACTCTGTGAATCTCTTTGTGTGTTCCAGAGGGTGGAGAACACTTAGGGAACTGATTACTGGCTGGATCTGTCTCTCTCTTTTTATTCCCCTCTTTCCTCCTCCTGGCCACCTCTGTCTCCTTCCTCCCTCTTCTCTTCTCTGTATAACTCCATGAACATCTCTGAGCAGTCCAGACTGTGGAGCGCACATAAGGAAGTGATTACTGGCTAGCTTGCTCTCTCCTCTTTTGATTCCACCTCATCTCATTTGGGTCACCTCTAACTCCCTTCTCCCTCTTCTCTTCTCCATGTAACTCTGTGAACCTCTCTGGGTGTCCCTCACTGTGGAGAAACTTTTCATCTTTAACCTAGATGTTTTATCAACAGTGCTGTATAGATGGAGAAGTCTTGAGGTTACTGTAAAAATAAGACTGAAAACCAGAAGCAGGAGGCTTAAGTCCAAATCCTGAGAATACCAGAGAACTCCTGACTCCAGGGGACATTAATCGACAGGAGCTCATCAAACACCTCCATCAGTTCAGTTCAGTTCAGTCGCTCAGTCGTGTCCGACTCTTTGCAACCCCATGAATCGCAGCACGCCAGGCCTCCCTGTCAATCACCAACTCCCAGAGTTCACTAAGACTCATGTCCATCGAGTCACTGATGCCATCCAGCCATCTCATCCTCGGTCGTCCCCTTCTCCTCCTGCCCCCAATCCCTCCCAGCATCAGGGTCTTTTCCAATGAGTCAACTCTTCGCATCAGGTGGCCAAAGTACTGGAGTTTCAGCTTTAGCATCATTCCTTCCAAAGAAATCCCAGGGCTGATCTCATTTAGCATGGACTGGTTGGATCTCCTTGCAGTCCAAGGAACTCTCAAGAGTCTTCTCCAACACCACAGTTCAAAAGCATCAATTCTTCGGTGCTCCGCCTTCTTCACAGTCCAACTCTCACATCCATGCATGACCACAGGAAAAACCATAGCCTTGACTAGATGGACCTTAGTCGGCAAAGTAATGTCTCTGCTTTTGAATATGCTATCTAGGTTGGTCATAACTTTTCTTCCAAGGAGTAAGCGTCTTTGAATTTCATGGCTGCAGTCACCATCTGCAGTGATTTTGGAGCCCCCCAAAATAAAGTCTGACACTGTTTCCACTGTTTCCCCATCTATTTCCCATGAAGGGATGGGACCGGATGCCATGATCTTTGTTTTCTGAATGTTGAGCTTTAAGCCAACTTTTTCACTCTCCTGTTTCACTTTCATCAAGAGGCTTTTTAGTTCCTCTTCACTTTCTGCCATCAGGGTGGTGTCATCTGCATATCTGAGGTTATTGATATTTCTCCCGGCAATCTTGATTCCAGCTCTAGGTGAGTGATCACACCATTGTGATTATCTGGGTCGTGAAGATCTTTTTTGTACAGTTCTTCTGTGTATTCTTGCCACCTCTTCTTAATATCTTCTGCTTCTGTTAGGTCCATACCATTTCTGTCCTTTATTGAGCCCATCTTTGCATGAAATGTTCCCTTGGTATCTCTAATTTTCTTGAAGAGATCTCTAGTCTTTCCCATTCTGTTCTTTTCCTCTATTTCTTTGCACTGATTGCAGAGGAAGGCTTTCTTATCTCTCCTTGCTATTCTTTGGAACTCTGCATTCAGATGCTTATACCTTTGCTTTTCTCTTTTGCTTTTCACTTCTCTTCTTTTCACAGCTGTTTGTAAGGCCTCCCCAGACAGCCATTTTGCTTTTTTGCATTTCTTTTCCATGGGGATGGTCTTGATCCCTGTCTCCTGTACAATGTCACGAACCTCCATCCATAGTTCATCAGGCACTCTGTTTATTAGATCTAGTCCCTTAAATCTCTTTCTCACTTCCACTGTAGAATCACAAGGGATTTGATTTATGTCATACCTGAATGGTCTAGTGGTTTTCTCTACTTTCTTCAATTTAAGTCTGAATTTGGCAATAAGGAGTTCATGATCTGAGCCACAGTCAGCTCCCAGTCTTGTTTTTGCTGACTGTATAGAGCTTCTCCATCATTGGATGCAAGGAATATAATCAATCCGATTTCAATGTTGACCATCTGGTGATGTCCCTGTGTAGAGTCTTCTCTTGTGTTGTTGGAAGAGGGTGTTTGCTATGACCAGTGTGTTCTCTTGGGAAAACTCTATTAGCCTTTGCCCTGCTTCATTCTGTACTCCAAGGCCAAATTTTCCTGTTACTCCAGGTGTTTCTTGACTTCCTGCTTTTGCATTCCAGTCCCATATCATGAAAAGGGCATCTTTTTGAGTGTTAGTTCTAGAAGGTCTTGTAGGTCTTCATAGAACCGTTCAACTTCAGGTTCTTCAGTGTTACTGGTTGGGGCGTAGGCTTGGATTATGATGATATTGAAGGGTTTGCCTTGGAAATGAACAGAGATCATTCTGTCATTTTTGAGATTGCATCCAAGTACTGCATTTCAGACTCTTTTGTTGACCATGATGGCTACTCCATTTCTTCTAAGGGATTCCTGCCCACAGTAATAGATATAATGGTCATCTGAGTTAAATTCACCCATTCCAGTCCATTTTAGTTTGCTGATTCCTAGAATGTGGACGTTCACTCTTGTCATCTCCTGTTTGACCACTTCCAATTTGCCTTGATTCATGGTCCTGACATTCCAGGCTCCTATGCAGTATTTCTCCTTACAGCATTGGACCTTGCTTCTATCACCAGTCACATCCACAACTGGGTATTGTTTTTGCTTTGGCTCCATCCCTTCATTCTTTTTGGAGTTATGTCTCCACTGATCTCCTGTAGCATACTGGGCACCTACTGACCCGGGGAGTTCTTCTTTCAGTATCCTATCATTTTGCCTTTTCATACTGTTCATGGGGTTCTCAAGGCAAGAATGCTGAAGTGGTTTGCCATTCCCTTCTCCAGTGGACCACATTCTGTCAGACCTTTCCACCATGCCCCACCCATCTTGGGTGGCCCCACATGGCATGGCTTAGTTTCATTGAGTTAGACAAAGCTGTGGTCCGTGTGATTAGATTGGCTAGTTTTCTGTGATTATGGTTTCAGTGTGTCTTCCCTATGATGCCCTCTCGCAACACCTACCATCTTACTTGGGTTTCTCTTACCTTGGACGAGGGGTATCTCCTCATGGCTGCCCCTCCTGACCTTGAACGTGGAGTAGCTCCTCTCAGCCCTCTTGCACCCGCCGCCACTCCTTGGACATGGGGTTGCCCCTCTCGGCCGCCTCCCTTGACCTCGTGCATGGGGTAGCTCCTCGGCTGCCGTCCCTGACCTCGGGCGTGGGGTAGCTCATCTCGGCCACTTAGAGTAATGGAAATAAAAACAAAAGTAAACAAGTGGGGCCTGATTAAACTTAAAAGCTTTTCCACAGCAAAGGAAACACTAAACAAGGTGAAATGACAACCCTCAGAGTGGGATAAAATAATAGCAAATGAAACAACTGCCAAAGGATTAATTTCCAAAATATACAAGCAGCTCATACAACTCAATACCAGAAAACAAACAACCCAATCAAAAAGTGGGAAAAAGACGTAAACAGACTTTTCTCCAAAGAAGTCATGCAGATGGCTAACAAACACATGAAAAGATATGCAACATCGCTCATTATTAGAGAAATGCAAATCAAAAATACAATGAGGTGTCACTTCACAATGGTCAGAATGGCCATCATCAAAACGTCTACAAAGAATAAATGCTGGAGAGGGTGTGGAGAAAAGGGAACGCTCTCGCACTGTTGGTGGGAATGTAAGTTGATACAGCCACTATGGGAGATGTTATGGAGATTCTTTAAAAAACTAGGAATAAAACCACCATATGATCCAGCAATGCCACTCCTAGGCATATACCCTGAGGAAACAAAAATTGAAAAAGACACATATATCCTATTGTTCATTGCATCACTTTTTGCAGTAGCTAGAACATGGAAGCAACCTAGATGTCCATCAACAGATGAATGGATAAAGAAGTCGTGGTACATATACACAATGGAATATTACTCCGCCATAAAAAGGAACACATGTGAGTCAGTTCTAATGAGGTGGATGAACCTAGAACTTATTATACAGGGTGAAGTAAGTCAGAAAGAGAAAGATAAATATCACATTTTTATGCATATATACAGAATCTAGAAAAATGGTTCTGAAGAATTTATTTATAGGGCAACAATTGAGAAACAGACATAGAGAATAGATAGACTTATGGACATGGGGAAGGTGGAGGAGAGGGTGAGATGTATAGAAAGAGTAACATGGAAACTTACATTACCATATGTAAAATAGCCAAAGGGAATTTGCTGTATGGCTCAGGAAACTCAAACAGGGGCTCTGTATCAACCTAGAGGGGTGTGATGGGGAAGGAGATGGGAGGGAGTTTCAAAGGGAGGGATGTATGTATACCTATGGCTGATTCATGTTGAGGTTTGACAGAAAACAAAATTCTGTAAAGCAATTATCCTTCAATAAAACAATAATTTTTAAAAAAGAAAAAAGTGGGTCCATAGGAGGCCAAGGTCATGAACTCAACCTTTACATAACAAGAAAACTGGTGGGAAAATTAACCCAAGTTGATTGGGTACCACATATTTTATCCACATAGCTGGATGACAGTCTCCTAGTTAGGTGTTCATGGCGTTCAGAAGATTAATGAGGCAATGGGTCACTAACAACTAACGTTTATTCTGCACGTAATTTGTGCCTACACATTTCACCCTCACTGTTTCATCTGACACTCCCAGTAATCATATGGCATAGAGAATACCACCATTTTCTGCTCTACAAATAAGCAAGAATAAAGCTGTTTGAATGCACACAGATGGTTCTGGATTTAGTGAGAATCAACACTTAATTTGTCTCTTTATTTGTTTTGGAGGAGCAGTGCTAAGAGGATCCTTACTCACATGGATAAAAGTGTAATAGGTTGCCTTCTAGAATTTTACATTTCAGACACTTGATGTCAGAATGCAAAAAACAGAGAGACAGAGACAGAGAGGGGAGGGGTGATGTGTGGGCAACACTCCAGGGCAGAGCTAAATTCCTGCTAATCACTGATTTGGACATTTTTATAGGACCAGAGATCAAATTGGCAACACCCGTTGGATCACAGAAAAAGCAAGAGCTCCAGAGAAACGTCTACTTCTACTTTATTGGCTACGCCAAAGCCTTTGACTGTGTGGATTACAAAAAATAGCGGAAAATTCTTCAAGATATGGGACTACCAGACCACCTTACCTGCCTCCTGAGAAATCTGTATGCAGGTCAAGAAGCAACAGTTAGAGCCGAACATGGAACAATGGACTGGTTCCAAATTGGGAAAGGAACCAGTATACAGTCAAGGCTGTATACTGCCACCCTACTTATTTAACTTAGATGCAGAGTACATTATACGAAATGCCAGGCTGGATGAAGCACAAGCTGGAATCAAGATTGCCAGGAGAAATATCAATCACCTCAGACATGCAGATGACACCACCCTTATGGCAGAAAACGAAGAGGAACTGAAGAGCCTCTTGATCAAAGTGAAAGTGGACAGTGAAAAAGCTGGCTTAAAACTCAACATTCAAAAAATGAAGATCATGGCATCTGGTCCCATCACTTCATGGCAAATAGATTGGGAAACAATGGAAACAGTGACAGACTTTATTTTCTTGGGCACCATAATCACTGCAGATGGTGACTGCAGCCATGAAATTAAAAGACACTTGCTCCTTGGAAGAAAAGTTATGACCAACCTAGATAGCATGTTCAAAAGCAGAGACATTACTTTGCTGACAAAGTCCATCTAGTCAAAACTTTGGTTTTTCCACTAGGCATGTATGGATCTGAGAGTTGGACCATAAAGAAAGCTGAGCGCTGGAGAATGGCTGCTTTTGAGCTGTGACATTAGAGAAGACTTGCGAGTCCCTTGGACTGCAAGGAGATCCAACCAGTCATCCTAAAGGAAGTCAGTCCTGAATATTCATTGGAAGGACTGATGTTGAAGCTGAAAGTCCAATACTTTGGCCACCTGATGCGAAGAACTGACTCACTGGAAAAGACTCTGAGTCTGAGAAAGAGTGAAGGCAGGAAAAGAAGGGGAGGACAGAGGATGAGATGGTTGGATGGCATCACTGACATGATGGACAAGGATTTGAGCGAGGTCCAGGAGTTGGTGATGGATAGGGAGGCTTGGCATGCTGCAGTCCATAGGGTCCAAAAAGTCGGACACAACTGAGTGACTGAACTGAACTGAAACACACTTTAGAGATCTGGGCAACAATGTATTAACTAGCAACCACTGGGCTGATGGCTTTCAACATAATGAAATATGTATAGCGTAAATCCCTTTCATTTCTGCTAGTCCTTCACTGACATAAAACATTGTGTATATAAGACTAACCCAAACCTACATGACCTCTGAGTAACACCATGAGGCTCTGTGGAAATTTAGAAAGCATAGATCTGGTCTGCTTACTCCTTTAGGCTATGTGATTCACCTAATTGCATGTGCTATTGCATACCACGTGCAGTTGGGAAGATCCCCTGGAGAAGGAAATGGCAACTCACTCCAGTATTCTTGCCTGGGAAATCCCATGGGAAGAGGAGCCTGGTGAGCTACAGTCCATGGCCTTGCAAGGGTCGGACACTGTGAGACTGTGCTATGTGTTAATGTTATATTCAGGAGATGGACTTCCCCCTTAGAGTAAGTTCTTTATTTATTTATTGCTTTAGCTGTTTTTACCCATTACAATTTTCTGGTATCAAGGAATCCAGTATAAGAAAACTTAATAGGTTACTCAGTCATGAATTTGAGTGGTTTGGGTATCAATATTCCTGTATCTGTCCATGGAATTCTTCAGGCAAGAATGTTGGAGTGGGTAAGCATGCCCTTCTCAAGGGGATCTTCCAGACCCAGGGATCAAACCCAAGTCTCCTGCGTTGCAGGCAGATTCTTTACCATCTGAGCCAACAGGGGCTTTCCAGGTTGTGTTAGTGGTAAAGAACCCACCTGCCAATGCAGGAGAGGTAAGGACGTGGGTTTGATCCCTGGGTCAGGAGGGTCCCCCTGGAGGACGAAATGACTACCCACTCCAGTATTCTTGCCTGGAAAGTCCCATGGACAGAGGAGCCTGGCGGGCTATGGTCCATGGGATCACAAACAGTCGGACATGAATGACGGACTGAGCACACACTCATGCATCCCCATATCAGGTGTCAGATTAAATGGTCTCTTTATCCTTTATCTGTCTGAATTTGAATCAGTTAGTGGGAACTAATACTCATCCCTAAAAATAAAAGGTAAAACAGTTAAAATTTGTTACTGAAATAAACACACAGTGATTTTCATCAAATTACATGAATGTGAACTCACAGGTGTATAATATGCTTACTTCCTTATATGTACCTCACACCATCAGAAGTGCACTGTGTCTTTAAGTCACCGTGTTTATTGGCCAGGTCTTTTATTTTTAGACTAATGTAATACTTTTCTAATTCTGTAGATGAATGTATTGTTCCACTGGTAGCAATGGTAAGCAACTGCCTTAATAGGTCTGATTTTATCTTTTACAGATGTCCAGGTGCCCCTATGCTTAAAAACCACTTCTGTGAGACATCAGTAACCTCAGTCTCTGGAATCTATAGAGTAAATGTTTCTGAACTGTAGTTAGAGTTGCTTCTTATAATCTGTAAATCATTTTATTGTATATTACACACAGTAGAAGCTGTTGGAAGCTGGAAGCCAAGCTTCCAACAACCTATTCCCTTGAATGCACAACTGGGTACCTCAAAAGGAACTGCACTTTTCTCCCACCCAACAACCCCCTCCTCCCACAAAAATGGTGAAAGATGTCTAAATAATTTTGCCCTCCCACAGGAATACAGACAAGGTTGTTACCCTTGTAGAATGATTGCCGGCTTGCAGCAGATAACATCAAGTTAGATGGCGGCAGTGCTAGCAGAGGTGGGGACTTGATGCATCAAGAACTGTCTGCCACAATGAACACTGGGGTATGTGTGTCTTTTTTCAACTCTGGTTTCACTGCAGCACTATTGACAATAGCTAGGACATGGAAGCAACCTAGATGTCTATCAACAGATGAATGGATAAGGAAGCTGTGGTACATATTCACAATGGAATATTACTCAGCTATAAAAAGGAATGTATTTTAGTCAGTTCTAATGAGGTAGATGAACCTAGAGCCTATTACACAGAGTGAAGTAAGTAAGAAAGAGAAACGCACATACCGTATATTAACGCATATATATGGAATTTAGAAAGATGGTACCGATGATCCTACATGCAGGGCAGCAAAGGAGACACAGACGTAAGGGACAGACTTTTGGACTCAGTGGGACAAGGAGAGGATGGGGGATGATTTGAGAGAATAGCACTGAAACATATACATTACCACATGTAAAATAGATAAGCACTGCGAGTTTGATACATGACGCAGGGCACCCAAAGCCGGTGCTCTGTGACAACGTGGAGGGATAGGGTGGGGAAGGAGATGGGAGGGGGTGTTTCAGGATGGAGGGGACAAACGGATACCTATGGCTGATTCATATTGGTGTATGGCAAAAAGCTTCACAATATTGTAAATAAGTATCTTCCAATTAAAAAAAATAAATGATTTTTAAAAAATACAACTGTACACTATTGAAGAAACAAAAACAGACAAGACTGCCAAGTGCAGGGTTCTGAGACCACTTTGTGAAAGAAACAAGCAGCCCTATAGATCTGTAGGTCCCTGAGAAGAGCACATAATTTGTATTCATGATGAAGACTCTGGGTCACCAAGAAAAGGTTAAATTTGTTTTAATTACACTGTGCTTAACAAAGGGATGTGAGTTACACATATATTTTCCAAAATGACTATAAAATACAGAATTTTAGAGTTTAAAAGAGTCACCTGGCCATCTGAGGAAAAACAATCAGTGTTGGTAACAAACACCTCCATATAGGAAAATGCAGTGTTATCAAATTTCACATTTTGCTGGGATGTGTTTTCTCTTCAATTCACAGTGTTTCTGAACAGTCGTCTTGCATTTTTCTCCATCTCGCTGACCTTTCTCAAGCTGCTACTATTACACTAACACATAAGAAAGTGCAGGAAAAGACGCCCTGCAGTGAATCTGCGGGTAATTTGAAAAACCTCACCCTGTTTGTCAAAGTAACTTTAAAAAAATTTCTATCTGTTCTGTGCCAAGTTCACAGACCATTGGAAGGCACATGATTATCCTTCACTTTAGCATGGCTACACTATTCCCGAAATAAATCAACAAATTAATGTCCATTCTTAATCTCTCCAAAGGTCTTCCATTCTTCCTGTAGTGGTGAGATGTAACTATTTAATCCTCTGAGGTGACACACGAAACACCTCTTCAGGCAGTATTCTTAAAAGTGTCTGGAAACCAGAATATTTGATTTGCTAACCCCCCAAACACACATTTAAGGCTAAAACCAATCCAAATTTAATACATAAAGGTGATTATTCAAAATATCTGATAGTCACCTTTAGAATTTCCTTTATGTACTTATATGTGGACTACCATGTGGAATTGGTAATACACAGCTTAAATATCAGGTAGGAAAAAAATTCCAAAGCCAATTTTGTAAAGGAGTGAATTGGCCTGGTGTACTCTAGTGGTAGGCACTATGGGTGACCTGAGGATGCAAACCCTGTCTATGTAAGTCAGACTTGCTTCTTCTGTAAAATGATGTGTGAGTCGAACAAAGGGGGCATACCCCTAGTTATCCCTAGTACCTCTGCAGGGGACCAAGTTCCAGCCTCAGAGAAAAGTTAAAGGATGTCTAATTTCCACCCTGACACAAGGGGGCGATGGTGGACACTTTTTTAGGCTCACTCGTTCAGTCGCACTGTGGGGAGGGAGGGACGCTGCAAACAAATAACACTGGTGTGTGCTCACAGTGTCTCAGCCACAATGGGCCTGCCCCCGCTCACAGTGCATGTGCCCTCCCTGCCCACACTGCTCGGGCTCTAGGTTGCTCTGCCGGGAACCGTCCGAGGCCGGCCCTGGGCTGCATGCACCTCCCAGGTCTAAGCCACTCAGGTTCAGGCACTCGGGTAGTCCTCAGAGGCACAGACTCGGTTGGGCCTGCATTTTGTGCCTTTCTCAGGTCCAAACAGCTCAGGTGATGAGGTGTTTGGCGAGCACGGTTGCTGCGACTTATCGCCTCCCCCATCCCTGCCGCTCGGTTTTCTGGGTGTACAACCGGCGCACCTTCTCAGGCAGATGTTGACCGTCCAGAATCCCAAGAAGTCTTAGTTAGCAAAGAAACCTGCTTGCAGTTTGGCAGATAATGCCTCTCTGCGGCCGTGATTGCCCCCTTCTGGCTCTGGCTGCCTGTCATCGGAGGGGGGTGGTCTGCAGCCGGCTAGCTCTCTTCAGTCCTTTGTTCTGTGAGCGGGCCTGGCGGTGTCTTAGGTTAGGGCTTTTCACGTGGTAGCTATCCCACAGTCTGGTTTGCTAGCCCAAGTTAGTTCCCTCAGATTGCCCTCGGGGCATTGAGGCCTGGTCCTACTCTAAGCAATTCAGCCCGTGCCTCCCTGTCCAGCCCCCGCTTGCTAGTGGCGGGTGCAGGGGTCTGTGCCATTTCCCCACTGGGGAGTTACTGCTGGGCAGGTAATCTGTGGATTTTATTTATTTATTTATTTTTCCTCCCAGTTATGTTGCCCTCTGTGGTTCCAAGGCTCGCCACAAACTCGGCAGTGAGAGTGTTTCCTGGTGTTTGGAAACTTCTCTCTTTTAAGACTCCCTTCCCGGGATGGAGCTCCGTCCCTACCTCTTTTGTCTCTCTTTTTGTCTTTTATATGTTTTCCTACCTCCTTTCAAAGACAACGGGTTGCTTTTTTGGGTGCCTGATGTCATCTGCCGGCATTCAGAAGTTGTTTTGTGGAATTTACTCAGTGTTTAAACGTTCTTTTGATGAATTTGTGAGGAAAAAGTGGTCTCCCCGTCCTATTCCTCCACCATCTTAGGACCACCTCTGCCCCTGGGTTTCAATTATGTTTTTTTTTTTAATTTCCACCTCTACATGTGGGTCATCCACTGGGTTTGCTCCTGAGGCTGCCCTGGAAGACTTGTGTTTGCCCCTGTGAGAGCCAGGTGTAGAGGTGGTGCAGCTGTTTGGCTCACAGCAGTTCTGATAGCACCAGGTACTCGGGGGAGTTGGTGGCTAGGACAGCAGGAAATAGAGTGCTCTAGAAGAGTATGACAACCAGTATTGTCCAATACCCTCTAGTATTCTTGCCTGGTGAACCCCGCCCCCCCTCCCTGACAGAGAAGCCTGGCGGGCCACAGTCTACAGGGTTGCAAAGAATCAAACATGACTGAAATGGCCCTGCCTGCATAGATGCTAGATTTTTTTGCCTGTGGCAACTCTGCCCCAGTGAGAGTTGAGCGTGACAGTAATGTAGCTGCCTGGCTTGAGGGGACCCTGGCAGCACCAAGTGTGCAGAGACACTGACTGCTTCCAGCGCAGAAGTTATGGCCCTAACCAGACTCCTTTCTCGAGCCTCTTGTAGCTGGCGATCAGAAGGCCTCTCTAGCCAGTCTTTCTCCAAAGCTCCACCCATTCAGGCACTTAGAGGGCTCCCTTTTCTGGGGTCCTACTCTGTTGTTCGGTGCATCAGGCACATGGGGCAGGCCTCCCCTGGCTGGGGTCCTACTCTGTGGATCAGTACATCAGGCACATAGAGGGGCCCCCCTGGGTGGGGTCCTCCTCTGCGGATCAGAGTGTCAGTCACTTAAAGGAGCACCCTGGGTGTGGTCCTTCACTGCAGTGCAGTGCATTAGGTGTTTGGTGGGTCAGCCTCTCTTTCGTTCAGCTGCTGATGCTGGTGTGTGGGGAGAGAGCAGCTGTGGTGATGGCCCCGCCCCCTACCGGTGACTCAGCAGTATCACCTTGTTTCCATGGCTGCCTGGCTTTCCTCTACCAGCATATCCCAACACCATCTCTTCCCTCACATCCCCTCAGTCCGTCTTTCCACAGTAAACATCAGACCTCGCCCTGGGATTGCTCCACAATCCCTAAACTCCAGCTCCTAGCTGCTGCACCTTCCAGGGGACCAGTGTCCTTGTCTGGAGTATGTATGGCTACAGCAAGGAGTGTCTGATTCTCATTCCATTTAGGCTGCCACAGATGAGCTGTTTCACTCTCAGCCTAGAATATTTCTCCTCTGACTCAGACAATTGCTCCAGTGTGGGGATCGGACCCCTGCTTCAGTTCCCCCACCCACCGAGGGCAGGTCCGGTCCTACTGACACTTCTGCTTTCTCCCCTAGTTCCTTTGTGCTACAGAGTTTTGCATGGTTCTATACATTCTTTTCCACTGGTCAGTTACTCCTGTCTACTCCCAGCTGGTGTTCTGCATGCATTTCTGTGTCTGAAGGTGTATTCTTGATGTATCCACAGAGAGAGATGTACTACACGTCCACCTACTCCTCTGCCATCTTGTCCCCATGAACCCACTTTTGAGTCCACCAACCAACCAACCAAGCAGAAAACAAAAATACTTCTCATTGTGGGGATCTTAACCTTATAGAAATTTATAGAAATGCAAAGTAGCAACTTTTCTTTCCCAATGTTGAGAAACATGTTTCAAATAAAAACTATTATAATGGACATATTTGTTTTAAAATTTACTCTATGAGATACATTTTGGCCCGTAAAAGTTGAACTATTGTGTATTGAACTTTGTATTAGGGAAACTGGGTTATCCCCTTCTATACGTTCTATATGTTCAGGCTTAGGGGAAAGTGCCATAGCACATTATAGAGGATAACAACATTATAAAACAAAGAAAAATGGCCAAGAGATGGAATTGACATCAAATACAGTGCAAGGATTTTTGAAGAAGATAACCAGTACACTGTTGTTCTGCTGAGTATTTTTCAAGTGCCCGTAATAAATATAAATACTCGGATTTACCATTTAGGCCCGCATTGTTGCCCCTCAAAAGGCAGATATCACAAAGATGGTCACTGAAGCCACCTGAATTTCAGTTACAACAATTCTAAGATGGAAGAGTAAACAAAGTCATAGAAGTGAGATTTGTACATAAAATTCTTAAACGTGGAGGACAGTTGATCCAGTGTTAAGCACCAAAATTGTAGAAATATCAGCAGGCTTGGCCTTTTTTTTTTTTTTTTAAACTTTTGTTCTTGTTGTTGCTTGGTAACTAAGTCGTGTCTCAGTCTTTAGCTATATCTCCTGATGGGACATGGCTGCAAAGGGAAGTACAAAGTAACATCTATGATGTATTCTCACCGAAAAATCAAAGCTGAGTCTGTTGAATCTCATCAGTTTACAGTAAATAACTGTGGCTAGAAGAACAGGTAAAGGAACACAAGAGGGATGCAACCAGTCAAACCCAGGATTTCTGAAATTTTAGGACACAAAGATCTCATTTCTTCAGCAAATAAAGGCAAGGAAAAGCAAGAGGAGAGAGACTGATAATAGATTTAAGAGACTAACAAGCATGACAGAGAGAGGCAGGGTGCAGACATTGGTTGAATCCTGACTTGAACAAGCTGAGAATTAACAGACATTTATGGAATAATCTGGGAAATTTAAACCCTGACCGGATATTAGATAATGCTAGGAATTATTGACAGTTCATCAAACCTGTTGCTTTAAGAAATGGATATATGCATGCAAGGACTGTAAATAAAAGGCGATCTAGGATTTGCTTTAAAATGGCTGAATGGGGGTGGGGTAGTGACAGAGCTTGAACAGGATATATGTGAAACAGAATGAGGTATAATGGGTGAAGCTGGGTGGTGTCTAGGTGGAGATCATTAGTGTTCTTTCTACCTTTATGCACGTTTGACAACTTTCAAAAAGCATGACCAATTTCCTTCTTCCGTATTCTCAAAACCTCAGAAAACCTCTCAGTGCTTCTCGGCTCTTTTTGGCCATGTGGTGTATGTGAATGGGGAATGTGTGGGCTTTGGGCTCAGAGAGACGTAGACTCAACACTAGGTGATGTGGAACACAAGGCTCAACTTTGTCTGTCCTCAGTGTCCCATTCTGTAAAATGGGATAAACCCCGTCGACCTTGCAGAATTGGTGTAAAGATCAGATATACAAACCGCTTGTTCATGACAGTCATAATGATCCTTTGTTTGGCTCCCGGCCTAGTGTCTGGATCTTCGTTTAGGGCTTAAATGAGTTCATTACGAATGAACTGTTAGCATATTTTACATTGACTTCGCCCTTAGTGCCTTTAGTTTTATCCGCTATGGATTATGGCCAAACTTCCCAGTCTTGATGAAATTCAAGATCATCCATCAGTTAACGAATCCAGCACCTTCTCTTCAGTTCAGTTCAGTTCAGTTCAGTCACTCGGTCGTGTCCGACTCTTTGCCACCCCATGAATCGCAGCACGCCAGGCCTCCCTGTCCATCACCAAGTCTCGGAGTTCACTCAGATTCACGTCCATCGAGTCCGTGATGCCATCCAGCCATCTCATCCTCTGTCGTCCCCTTCTCCTCCTGCCCCCAGTCCCTCCCAGCATCAGAGTCTTTTCCAATGAGTCAACTCTTCGCATGAGGTGGCCAAAGTACTGGAGTTTCAGCTTTAGCATCATTCCTTCCAAAGAAATCCCAGGGCTGATCTCCTTCAGAATGGACTGGTTGGATCTCCTTGCACCTTCTCTTACTACTCTCCAAAAAGAATCTTCAACCCGCTTCCTCCTCTTACTTTCTAAACTCATCCTCATCCTCACTTTCCTGTCTGCCTACCTTCCCAAAGGCCCTTAGAACCTGTTTATTCCCATACACAACAGAGAGTGGAGAAGAAATTTGTCGTAAAAAGTACCCATTCAAAAGTGAAATGAAAGTTGCTCAGTTGTGTCCGACTCATCACAACCCCATGGACTATAGCCCCCCGGGCTTCTCTGTCCACGGAATTCTCCAGACAAGAATACCAGAGTGGGTTGCCATTCCCTTCTCCAGGGGATCTTCCTGACCCAGGGATTGAACCTGGGTCTCCTGCATTGCAGGCAGATTCTTTACATCTGAGCTACCAAGGAACCCAGTCAAAAAGAGGGTAGGAAAAGAGGAGGGAAGAACAGGGAACAGAAGAGACCATCAGAAAACAAAACATCCCTTCCTCAAGGACTGGCTGGTACGCTTCTTCCTTCACCCAAGATTCCCTTAGGGAGAAATGGAAGAACACCAAATGACGACCTGTCTCCAGTCATGATTTTCCATTCTCCAACTGTTTATACTGAGAATACGCTTTCCTGAAATGTTCATTTTTCACAGTTAATGCAGCCTGTGCAAATATAGAAGCTTTGTTTTGTACCACACATGCTCATTAGATCACTGGCCTCTCAAGCATGCAAATAGAAAAAGTACACATGGATGGTGTTCATGAATTTGCAACAATGCTCTGTTTTGATGGTAAAGTTCTTAAGATTCAAATGGCTATCTTGGGCCTCTGGAAGGACAACAAGGTGAGCATAGAAGGGCATTGGTGTGGAGGAACAAAGGCCCCAAGTGAAAGGATGGGGGCTGAGGAGTGGGTGTGTGTCAGGCAAGGACAAGGAAGGAGTCTTGGCGGGGGGATTCAGTGGGAAAGAGGATGAAGAGCTTGGATGGGGTCATCTCACTATAAAAGTGCCTGTGGACCTGGGTTGATGGGGGGAGGGTGGGGTTGGGGAGTGGGGAGGGCTTTCTTTTCTTCCTCCCTTTGTTGCTTGGGGTCAGTTTTTCCGTCACTGTGGTTTCTGGGTCACCGTGGCCATAGTCTCCTAGTGGCCTATCCCAGGCTCACGGCCTCCTTCGCTTAAACTCTCCCCGGGGCAACGAGCATCCACACCTTTAGGCACTGATCGGTCATCAAGGCACCCTTCCAGCCAATGGTAGCCCTGGGTAGGTGCTTAAATGTCACCAAGTGTTAGTCGCTCAGTCGTGTCTGACTCTTTGCGACCCCATGGACTCTAGTCCACCAGGCTTCTCTGTCCGTGGGATTCTCCAGGCAAGAATACTGGAGTGGGTAGCCTTTCCCTTGTCGAAGGGATCTTCCCAACCCAAGGATCGAACCCAGGTCTCCCACATTGCAGGCAGATTCCTTACCAGCTGAGCCACAAGGGATTTGTCAAAGCAGAAGGCTTGGCCAAAGAGGATTGGTGAGCAATAAAGCAAAGAAGTATAAAGGCCATGCATCCACGTGCCTCTGGGGAAGGTGCATGGCAGATTCATGGGGAGAAATCGCCAAAGATTCCGGAGGCATTTTATAAGCCCTCCAAACCCAACGCCTTGCCTTATTTGTTACTACTGTGCGGGAAAGGGCAACCATGTGGGGAGGGAGTCTCATGACCAGGATCTCATTTGTGTCACTGGATGTCCTGTGCCTTCTGTACTCCTTGTGGCTGATCCCAGGGCAGTGCTTTACTTTTTCTTTGCTAAGGAGCCAGTGCCCCCACTGCCCGTGTACCCGGGGGGAGCCAGAGGTGATCACCAGCGTACAGATATACTGGGTGTCAGCGCATTGCTATGTTGAAGAGCATGAGCTTGGAATCCAGAGGTGCATAGAGAACGGATTCCAGATGAAATGTTTAGGAGAAGGGAAAAGGCTTACCCTGGGAGTGTGGATTGTGGCAGATGTGGTTCTGGAGCTGGATCTGTTGATTCCCAGGCTCGAACTGCATGTCCGGTAGGCCCTTCACCCTGCTCGGTGCTTCTGAAGTGCACAGAGTTCTCTCAGGGGTCAAACAGCATCAACTGTACAGACCCAGGACATGAGCACCTCCAAAGCGGATCTAGAAAATGCAAAAGAAGATAGGAAATTAAGCCACTGAACCAGGGATTAGCTTGTCATACTCCCTTCCCCAAGTCTGGAGTGCATGCCACTCTGAAACAGAAATGTTAGTTAAATCTCACTTATAATGTGGGACTCACATTTATTTCTCCCTTCTGTTGCATTTTGAAATACTTCCATGGTAAGCGACTGACTTTCTGCTATTCCCTCCTGTCTCAGAGGAGTGGGGATGACCAGCTCCATGAGAGTGTTCATCTGCCTGCACACATATGTTTAGTAGGAGCAGCCACAAAAGACCCTGAATCGCCAAAGCAGCCTTGAGAAAGAAGGGTATAGCCTCAGGAATCAGGCTCCCTGATTTCAGATGACACTAGAAAGCTATGGTCATCAAACAGGTATGGTACTGGCATGAAAACAGACACACACACTAGTAGAAAAGAAGAGGGAGCCCAAAATTCAGCCTGGGGCACACGGTCAATTCATCTATGCCATACGAGGCAAGGGTATATGACAGGGAAAAGACAGCCTTTTCAGCAGGTGCTGTTGGAGAAACTGGAGAGCTACATGCAAAGGAATCAAACTGGACCCCTTTATCACACCAAAATAAGGCCTGAAACCATTAAACTCCGAGAATGAAACATAGGCCATAAGCTCTTTGACAGTGGGATTGGAAGCGATGTCTCTGGATTGAGGCCAAAATAACGAGCAATGAATCAAAAGTCCCAAGGATGTAATGTTAGGATAGGGAATACAGTCAATCATATTGTAATAACTCTGCATGGTGGCAGGAGGTAGCTAGACTTGTCGTGGGGATCATGGAGTAATGTATAAAAACACAGAATCACTAAGTAGTGTACCTTTAAAAAAAGATAATACTGTGTGTCAGTTATAATTCAATAAAAGAGATTTAATAGCAGCAGCAGTGCGTGTGTATGTACCAAACACAGGACCCGTAGTGTTTGTATGTTTCCTTGTGCTCCTGAACTAATCAAGTGGGATTTCAGAGAATCTGAAACGTGCAGAGAGATATATACAGGAGACCAGACATTGTAGATGCTCACTCTCGATATGGTGGTATATGGGATTCCCACCCAGTTCCCTTGCATCCATATACACGCACCTGCACGTGTTAGCTGGGGCTACCTTTCTTCCCTCAAGAGCACACTTGATCACTGTTTCCTGTGAATGCCTACTTTTCATGCCGCTTTGCCGACTCTCTTTACAGCGTGGATGCTCTGATGTTCAAAACATTTGCTTACATAAATTTCAACCATTTAGCTGCGTGCAATGCAGAAGATGCAGTTATTGTCTCAGTCCCTCTCTTCACACCCAGAAATACACTGGTAGTAGGTCCTCCTTCTCTGTGCACATTGAACAAACATGTATTAATGTTCACCTACAGATTTTAGCTCATCCATTATCAGTAGCAAATGTTGTGTTCATGACAGGAGCTATCATTTCCCCAACAGAGCCACGTGTGTACGACTTTGTTCACACATACTACTCATAGATCTAATATGAAGTAGATGATGGCCACACAGACATACTTTGGGCATCACCAGCACAGACTTATTCCTGGTCGAGGTTCCGAGTCTTGTGCTCCAGGGAACTCTGTGTTCTGGCTCTCAGAGCACAGGTGTCACGTGACGACTCAGCAAAAGGGAGAAGGAGAAACTGGTGAGTGAGCCACTGCAGTCTCCCTGCATCAGGACCTCTCAGCCCATCACACAAACTCAGGGATGGCTGAGTTGCCTCAGCCCCAACCAGTGAGCTTCCCCATACCACAAGGCACACGTACATGCACCTGATGCTGGCAAAGAATGAAGACAAAAGGAGGAGAGGGTGGAAGAGGATGGAATGGTTAGATAGCACCACTGACTCAAGGGGCATGAATTTGAGCAGCCTCCAGGACATTGCAAAGGATAGAGAAGCCTTTCAGGCTGCAGTCCACAGGGTCAGAAAGAGTCAAACACAACTTAGCAACTGAAGAACAGCAACAAAAATAGACAGGCTAGATGGCAGTTCCTGGTAGGTCCCTCCCTTTCCTCCATGCTAAGAAGCTGTTGAAAGCCTTCATCTGGTTGGTACACAGTGATATGAAAGTCCGGCTGGTTCTCCTCCTGTGAGTTGCATGTGGAGCAGCACGGTTTTGTCTTACTCTGGGGTCCCGGGTCCAGGGTGGTCCTGGGGCTGTCTCTTTCTAGGGGTCGCCTCAGGAGAGCTGACTTGGGGCATCCCTGTTTCTCAGTCACCTCCCCCTGACATCCAGGTGTGTCATTCTCACACGTTTTCCCCTCTGCAGGTCTTTTCTAGTTGACCCCGAGTCCTTGGATCCCATCTGCACAAACATCCCTGGCCTCGTGTGTCATGGCAGGTTGAAAGGTGGTCCTTAATGGGACCTGCATCCTAAGAGTATGTGTCTCAAGAGAAACAGAAGCTCTTGTGCCTTCACTTTACTCCCTCTATAACCCATTTGGTGACAATTCCTGTCCCTCACTGCCTATTCCATGAAGATGCTGTCTCTAACAGTCCAATAGTCTGGTTATTCATTCATTCATTCATTGGATTATCTGCGGGGTCACTGTCTAAAAAAGGAGACCAACACTCTGCGTCTGATGTATTAATCCTTCCTGGTTTCCACAGAAAGCTAACAGCACAGAGAACATTGTGATGGTATTCTTGTTTCCATGACAACCAGGGTAAGTCACTCTTTCCTGGAGGCAGAAACATTTCACAAGAAAACTGACTGGAGAGATGGAGTAAGTGTAGAGACATGGACACTAGTCGGTGTCTGCTCTCAATGTGAGGGGTGTGTGTGTGTGTGTGTGTGTGTGTGGTGCGTGGTGCTGGTGGTGTGGTCTTTACTTGGATATTAAGAGCTCTGATCCCTCCTGATTTATAAGAGAGCATGGCAGCTCCTCCTTTTGTGGGGTGCTTAGGTGCCCGAGTAATCTGTCATACCCTGCCCCATGTCATGTCACACCTGTTGTGTGAGGACATTGTCACCTGAGTCCCTGAAAGCAGGCATCTCCAAACACTTCTCATCCTACACCTTTGCTTCACAATGGTTGTCTGTTGTGTGAGCTCTTAAAGATCTTCAGTTTGCTCACCATTTACACCTACTAAGAGTGAAGTGTTTTGATGTGTATGATATGAGGGAGAAAATTTGAAGTCAGCAAATGGGACAGATGAGCAGGACTGAAAGATCTAAGGTAACTTTGCATAGCCCAGGGGAGGACATCATCAGCTACCTACCCTGAGTAGCTGGCACAGGCAAACCAAGAAACATGTTCTCTAAAAGTCAGATTTCCTTGTAGCACGCCACTAATCACGGTTAGGTAAATTGGATTAAAAACAGTGAAGTGGCTCCCTTATTATGGAAGCACGAACACAAGCTCCTTCTTAAAAGACTGTGGAGTAGGCTGTTTTTGTTTGTTTTTGGTCGTGGTTATGTTTAGAAATGGATGCTGCTGATGTTACGGTTTGGGGGTGTCTTCTTTGTTCCTAGAGAAAATGGAGCATTTATAGGACGTCGATTCAGTTCAGTCACTCAGTCATGTCTGACTCTTTGCGACCCCATGGACTGCAGCACGTCAGGCTCCCCTGTCCATCACCAACTCCCGGAGCTTGCTCAAACTCATGTCCATCAAGGCGATGATGCCATCCAACCATCTTGTCCTCTGTCATCCCCTTCTCCTCCTGCCTTCAATCACTCCCAACATCAGGGTCTCTTCCAATGAGCCAGTTCTTCACAACAGCATTTACAGGATATGCTGTTGCAGTTTTCATCAGGGTAGGGGAGGTGCTGTCAGGAGAATCAGGCTCCAGGTAAAGGATGTGCCCGCTTCTCCTCTCCAGCCTTGTGTGCTGCTGAGTGGTGCTGAGACGGGGTTCTGCCAACCCCATTTTCACTCTGCCATCTGGCTCCCCGGGAGGGTCGGCCAGCAGGGTTGGTGGGGGGCAACAGGTGGTCTGGAAGCAAGACAACTGGCTGTACCTTCCTGTCTGTTCCTGCCCCTCTCGGGGTCACCCCCACGACTGCCCTTTCACACAACAGGGATAGCGACGTGTGACTTCAGTAGGAGCAACTGGTCCATAATGTGGCTCACCTCCAAACTCCAAGGGCTGTCTCCATGGCTGCCCACAGAAAGACCAGCATCAGTAAACTGGGGAACTCTCTCCTAAGGGATCTGAGCCCCAGGGGGGAGTTGGTGGGGAGGACAGGGTAGAAGGGCCTCCTCTCAGATCCTGACCCTGTGGTGCAGGCTCATCAGTTTTTCCCAGCTTCACTGTGAGGGCTCTCAGTTTCATGCACCCTTCCCCTGACCTCCTTGAGGAACCTCACAGAGCTGGACAGGCCCTTTCCTCAGAAGTCTGAGCCCAAGCTCTGAGGCCTCCTCTTCCAAGGTCATGGGTTCTAGGAGCTGACGTATCTTCCGGAAAGACCAGTGCCCCAGTCTTCCTACCAGGGTGCCCTCCTTCTGGTCCTGTTTCTCCCGTTTTGTCTTTTTTGGACTCCGGATAATTCTATCAAGCTCCCTCTAATGAAAATAATAAGTGGACCCTCCCGAATAATCAGGTGAGTTGTGCTGTCTTTGTTTCTTAAGGTCTTTCCTTTTGCTTTGGTTTCGTAAAGCTTTACTGTTACTGTTTGTGTGTGTGTGTGCATATCTCATGTGTATGTGTGCACACGCATGTGTGTATGAGTGTGTGTGTGTGTGTGTGTGTGTGTGTGTGTGTGTGAACGTATTATGCTTGGAGTTTGGCACACTGAGGTGACATTTTCCCCCACATTGGAAATTTTCTATTTGTGAAATTGTCGGCTCTCTGCTCCTTCTGTATGCGTGTTCTGTATCCCCTCTCTCTCTTCAATTGAACATCTCTTATGTGGCTAGGTGTACACACATTTTAAAAGTGAATATTTCCTTTTCTGAATAAAAATGTACCTCAGAAGACATGCCAAACATTTCAAATGTATCCTCGCTGCATTCTATGCCATGGTATGGAACCGTTTTCTACATTTGCTTTCTGTTTGTTCACATTGTCTAATGTTTCCTATTCCTTTCCTATCCCCTCAGCATCTTTATAAAATTAAGATTTTGGAGCCTGCGGACATGTAAATGCATGATTCCCCATACTGACCTACAAAGTGATTTGAAAAGTAATGTCTGCCCTCACCGCACATTTCCATCCTTGTTCCTCTTCTCTTTGTGATGGAACCATGTCATAACATGCCTGTTTGCCTCTCTAGACTCTTCCATGCATTTACACGTCTTTCATGTCCTCTGGTAAGTCGTATAGCATCAGGCTTGTTGATTGGAGAAATAAAAGCTCTGTGCCATCATGTTCTTGGGTCCCTCACCTAAGGCACAACTGGAATAGAATGAGAGGGACCTAGGAACCTGAAGCTTATGCATTTGAGGGCTTTACCTCTCCGTGGTCTGAAACTGACGTGAAGTTCTGGCAGCAGGGTGACTGTTAATATGGCCTCCAGTCTGTTGTCCTCTGTGCATTCTGTCTCTATAGACACGTTTGATTTGATTGTGAACTGAACCATTGGATGCATTTTCATTTTTCCAAGCCCTCTGAAAATTCAGGCTACTTTAAAGGTTAGTTCAAAGTTCTGTTGTTAACACATAGCTCCTCCTGTGCATAACGTGATCCATACTGACAAGTCATACTCTATCTATCTAGTTGCCATTTATCATCCATCTTACCTGTAAGAGTATTGCACTCCAGTTAGTGCAAAATATGAAAAGAAATTCTTCTGCATGTCTGTGTACCAAACCTGAATGGAAGGTATTTGGGCAACGTGCCAAAGCGTATGCTGGGAGGGACATTTAATGCGTAATATTTTCATCTAACACCCTTCCCTTCTGATGGTCCTGCTTAAGGAGCATTGCTGTAGTAATCGAAAAAAGGAAAAAGAAAGAACTACAGTTGGCATCTTGGTTGTCCACTGAAAGCACTCAAAGAAAGTGTTTCATTCTTGAAAGAATGTACACAAAAGTAAATACGAGAGAATACTGAAGTAGGTCGTCCAATTTTTAGAAACTTTTTAATATATGGCACAGGTATAGCTAGAATAAAAATTCTAGAGTCCTTGGACTGATGTGCCTACGTTAAGTATTCCTGGATGATTAGTTCACTGGTGCTGAATAGTTTTGCTAGTTTAGGATAGTGAGCATCATTTTAGATTTTCCCAAGTGTCCTCTAAAATCACAAACTAGAAGGAGCTGAGAATAACATCTACCCTGGAAGCAGAATCATGTGCATGCATGTGTAGGGGCAGAGAGCATGGATGATATGCAACCATATCGGGTATCTTAGGTCTCTAATGTCATGCTGAGAGAGAGAAAGTGTGTGTAAGTGCATGTACGTGTGCCTTGGGGTATGGGGAAGCTCACTGGTTGGGGCTGAGGTAACTCAGCCATCCCTGAGTTTGTGTGATGGGCTGAGAGGTCCTGATGCAGGGAGACTGCAGTGGCTCACTCACCAGTTTCTCCTTCTCCCTTTTGCTGAGTCGTCACGTGACACCTGTGCTCTGAGAGCCAGAACACAGAGTTCCCTGGAGCACAAGACTCGGAACCTCGACCAGGAATAAGTCTGTGCTGGTGATGCCCAAAGTATGTCTGTGTGGCCATCATCTACTTCATATTAGATCTATGAGTAGTATGTGTGAACAAAGTCGTACACACGTGGCTCTATTGGGGAAATGATAGCTCCTGTCATGAACACAACATTTGCTACTGATAATGGATGAGCTAAAATCTGTAGGTGAATGTTAATACATGTTTGTTCAATGTGCACAGAGAAGGAGGACCTACTACCAGTGTATTTCTGGGTGTGAAGAGAGGGACTGAGACAACTGCATCTTCTGCATTGCACGCAGCTAAATGGTTGAAATTTATGTAAGCAAATGTTTTGAACATCAGAGCATCCATGCTGTAAAGAGAGTCGGCAAAGCGGCATGAAAAGTAGGCATTCACAGGAAACAGTGATCAAGTGTGCTCTTGAGGGAAGAAAGGTAGCCCCAGCTAACACGTGCAGGTGCGTGTATATGGATGCAAGGGAACTGGGTGAAAATCCCATACCCCACCCTTCTGAGAGTGTGTATCTACAGTGTCTGTTGTTGTTGTTCAGTCACTCAGTCGTGTTGGGCTCTTTGCCACCCCATGGACTGCAGCATTCCAGGTTTCCCTGTCCTTCCCCATCTCCCGGAGCTTGCTCAAACTCATGTCCCTTGAGTCAGTGATGACATTCAGCCATCTCATCCCCTGTTGTCTCCTCCTTCTCCTGCCTTCAATCTTTCCCAGCATCAGGGGCTTCTTCAAAGAGTTGGCTCTTCACATCAGGTGGCCAAACTACTGGAGCCTCAGCTTCAGCATCAGTCCTTCCAATGAATATTCAGGATTGATTTCCTTTAGGACTGAATAGTTTGGTCTTCTTGCAATCCAAGAGACTCTCAGAAGTCTTCTCCAAAACCACAGTTCTTGGGCATCCGTTGGCACAGTTCAAAAGCATCAGTTCATTAGCACTCAGCCTTCTTTATGGTCCGACTCTCACATCCATATATGACTACAGGAGAAACCATAGCTTTGACTCGATGGACTGTTGTTGGCAAAATAATGTCTCTGCTTTAAAACATGCTGTCTAGGTTGGTCATAGCTTTTCTTCCAAGGAGGAAGTATCTTTAACTTCATGGCTGCAGTCACCATCTGCAGTGATTTTGGAGCCCAAGGAAATAAAGTCTGTCACTATTTCCATTGTTTCCCCATCTATTTGCCATGATGTGATGGGACCGGATGCCATGATCTTTGTTTTTTGAATGTTGAGTTTTAAGCCGGCTTTTTCACTCTCCTCTTTCACTTTCATGAAGAGGCTCCTCAGTTCCTCTTCGCTTTCTGCCATAGGGGTGGTGTCATCTGCGTATCTGAGGTGATTGATATTTCTCCCAGCAATCTTGTTTCTAGCTTGTGCTTCATCCAGCTCAACATTTCACCAGATGTACTCTGCATGCAGTGTCTGGTCTCTGATGTTTCAGAGTCTGTGAAAGCCCACTCACTATTAGTTTAGAAGCCCAAGAAAGCACACAAGCAAACACTATGGGTCCCGTGTGTGGTACACACGCAGACACACACACACACACACACACACACACACACACACACAAGCATATGCACACTAGTGCCATTAAAGCTCACTTATTGAATTGTGACACACAGTATTATATTCATTTCAGGTGCAGGACTTAGTAATTCTGTGTTTTTGTACATTACTCCGTGATCCCCACGACAAGTCTAGTTTCTTCCTGCTACCATACAGAGTTATTACGATGTGATTGACTCTATTCTCTATCCTGTACATTATATCCTTGGGACTTTTGTTTCATTGCTTTTGCTTTTGGCCTCTATCCAGAAACATCACTGTCATTCCCAATGTCAAAGAGCTTATGGCTTATGTTTCCTTCTAGGAGTTTTATGGTTTCAGGCCATACATTTAATCCATTTTTGTGTAAGAAAATGGTCCAGTTTGATCCTTTTGCATGTAGCTGTCCAGTTTCTCCAACAGCACCTGTTGAACAGGCCATCTTTTCCCGGTCATGTACCCTTGCCTCCTATGACGTAGATGAATTGACCATATACACCGGGCTCTGTTTCTAGGCTCCCTCTTCTGTTCCACTGGTCTGTGTGTCTGTTTTCCTGCCAATACCATGCCTGTTTGATGATGGCAGCTTTGTAGTGTCATCTGAAATCATGGAGCCTGATTCCTGAGGCTCTCCCCTTCTTTCTCAATTTATGGCAACCGCGGCAGTTGCCCGTGGCAGACTGAACTTGACCAGAGGCAGCCACTTCCCAAGTTTCTAGCAGAGCTGCCTAAGTTTATTTTGCTCTGTGTAACTAGGAGGGACTCTCCCTGACAGGCGCCAGCTGCTCCCCACCCCCCAGTGCAGGAGGCTGTTTGGAGCAGACAGACATCCAGAACTATGGTCCACATTTGGTATCATATCACCTAGGGTAAGTCACTCAAGCTTGTTTTGCATTACATTTGTTTGTTCGGTATTTCATAATACCTGCGGTGATCATCAGAGCTCTGTTCCATCCTGTAGTCAGCCTAAGGTATGAGAAAGATGATTTTTTTAACACTGCATAGCCACTATCTTCTTTAGACTATGGTGAGGGAAAAATTGGTGAAGATGAAATGTCTGAAATTCCAAAACTGGTTCTTTTCGCATAGGCAGTTGGAAAAAAGTTGGCTTGATGAAATACTTTCTTCAGAATTCTGACACTGAGAAAATAAAAATATTTCCAGGAGAAAGCATGAAGTTAACTAAGTAAATTTAACTTTCCCTCACTGTCAGTTTTGACTATGTGTTTGTCAGGTGAATTGCTATGACACGTGTCGTCATGATTCCCTGCCTCTCCATTTTCACGTTGTTTGTTTTTAAGAAGAGGAATCTTTGTTTGAAAAGTAGAGGGAATTGTTGAACTCCACCCTTTTGTTTTTGCCCTGCAGGAATTAGTTTCTGTTCTTTGTGTGTGTTTGTATTTGTCTTGTGTGTAAGTGTGCTGGCTATGGGAAACTCAGATTTGTTTCCTGAATGCAGCCCCTTGAGGTGCATTCTCCAGAATGGGACCATTTGGGGTAATAATCCTTCTGAGTTAACTTGTAAATGAGCACCACTTAACTGACTCAAAACTAACAGCGCTTACAAATTAAATACTTCGTAATATTTAGAAAGTTGACCAAAATGGATGTCAAACCTCTTGATCTGGGAAATATTCAGTACTGAATTGATACCTGGTATTGAAGCTAGCTTAAGTTTGTTGGTTTTCTAAATGTAACACAACTGTTGTACTTGGGTTTGTTGGAGATCAAACAAGACCTTATATCTGCTGCAAATGTGTCAGCAAGAAAATATCAATAACTTGATATGATGAAATATTAAGTCTACCTAAAATAGCTTTCTCCAGATTTTGGAAACTTGAAAGTGATCCAAGTTAAATGGCAAGAATTCATTGACTATCTGGGTCACACTTCAAATAGGATAAACTATTGGAACATTGGTTGCTGGACAAATCTAAGTTTACCAACCTCTGCCTTCTTAGGAGAGGAAAACTAAAGCATAAGGTTCCAGTCAGAAAATACTGGTATGACAAACAGTTCACAATTACTTGCCTCTTAGTTTTCAATAAAAATTAAGGTGTTTAAGAGTTGAGGGTTTGAATCTAAATATGTAATTAAAGCTACTAAGAATAAAGGAAAAAAATTATCAGTATATAGTAGGGAAGTAGGATATACGTTTTGAGTAAAAATAAAGGAGTTGTATACATGGTCAGGCTGAGATTAGATTAAACTTTGGTAAATGGATCTCACTAATATCTGTGGGTAATTTGCAAAAACAAAACATGGAGAACTGCAATGTACTGCTATGTTATCACATTAAACTGGAAAAACTCAGAATGTAAACTCTTTACATATAATACACAAACATAATTATGCTAAAATATCCATAGAAAAATGACAAGAGGGAAATTCTCCAGATTTTAATGCTGACTCCCCTTTGAATGGTGAATGATTTTGCTTTCTTCTTTCAAATTTTCTGCATGTATAACATTTATGATAGAAAAAGCAAGCATTGGGCCGGGAATTAATCTTGCAGTGACTAATAGCATAGAATGTTTGGAATTGCAGACTTGATGCCAGATGCTGTTTTTTTGTTTCTGTTTCTGTTTTTGTTTTGCTTTAAAAGGGCAGTCATTCCTGTGGCTGAGACAAATTTCCCAAAGAGATCAGCTTCAGCATTATCGCTCGGTAGTATCCTCCTGACATACAGTTTTGACATGTGCCTCCTTGTCAGAAAATAGTTGCCTATGATCTGCCAATTAAGGATTTCTCCTTTGTTGCCAGAATAAGCACTGCTTCAGAAACTTATACTGCTGGAAAGCTTTCGTGCAGCCAGCGCTAGAGAAAAATGCTGTTGCTTAAAGGAGATTTAATCTCCCAAGATGAGATAATACCAACATGTATTTTCAGAGGAGGTTCCTTTGAACCTATAGTCATGAGCATTTCAGGTTTCCTCTAAAATCTTCAACCACTCAGCAAAGATCCTCATCAGGAGGAGGAATCTGGGCTCAATTACTTTACAAGATTGCTAGTGAAGATGTAGGTGATGGCAGTATTAACTAATCTCACTGCATTTATCCTTCAGTCATCCATTTATTAAGTATTTATTGAGTGCCAGATCTTGTGCCATAATTTATGTAACCTTTAGATTATATTTGCACTGTCTTACAGAGACCAATGACCTTATTTGACCAAGTGTTTTGGGACTTTTTGACAGACTTCCCAAATGCCAAATTTTAATTACATTTCTTTTGACGTCCAGCTGACGTGAAGGTTCTTTCAGTTCAGTTCAGTTCAGTTCGGTCGCTCAGTCGTGTCTGACACTTGGCGACCCCATGAATCGCAGCACGCCAGGCCTCCCTGTCCATCACCAACTCCCGGAGTTCACTCAGACTCACGTCCACCGAGTCACTGATGCCATCCAGCCATCTCATCCTCTGTCATCCCCTTCTCCTCCTGCCCCCAATCCCTCCCAGCATCAGAGTCTTTTCCAACGAGTCAACTCTTTGCATGAGGTGGCCAAAGTACTGGAGTTTCAACTTTAGCATCATTCCTTCCAAAGAAATCCCAGGGCTGATTGCCTTCAGAATGGATTGGTTTAGGGAGCCCTTAAGGCATCTGAAGGAGGAATATTGAATTAGTTTCATTTGATATGTTGAATTACATGGGAAGTATTTCCAAAGGGGATAAGCCTTCCAAGAGTATACTGTATGGGTAAAGTTTACTATATGTCCTGGTATAATCTATCAGCCATAATTCTGGTTCTACCACAGCAACTTGATTCAGCTTCTTTGTCAACACATTGTGATCAGATCTTCAACCTTGCCTCTTAAGTCTTTAATAGACAGTTAAGCTGTGCTTTGCAAAACTGCTTAGTCTTCATGCAGATTCATAGGAAGGTCTTTTAAACAGACATAGGTCAGATATATCGCTGAATTTGGTTAAGACATTTTTATCAAACTGGTAGGAGAAGCAAATTTTCCCTCTCACTGGCAGCCACAGTGGACCTAGGGCTGTCTGCAGCAGAATCAGCAAAGTGACAAGACAATCTTACATTGACACTTACCCTTGAAGGGAGAGGGGATTTTGACTGTGCTATATGCTAGTACTTAAGAATGAACAGTGAAAGAGGAACTGTTAGCTGCTTAATTAAGTGAGTTATGAAGTACTGGCTTTCGAAAAACCTGGCTTTCGTCAAATACAATGAACGCCTAAAACCAAGGATTGCTTACTTTGCCCCTTGAAATAACACAGCTCTATTGAGAACAATCCCTTGGGGGCGTGAAGGTAAAATGAGAAAAAGTAAGCAACTCAGGGCAAGCGGTGATGCCTCTAGAGCAAAAAGAGGATGGCCCTCCATTACCAAATACCATTTTGCCGGGGTCTTTGTGACATGTGTTGTTCTTACCCCAGTTCTGGCTCCTTTTCGCTTTGATGAGCATAACAGAAGGCTTGGTTACTGAGTCAACTGGTGTATATGATTATAATGGTTAAGGTCTCTGGAATATTACTGATTTTGATCTATGTTCTCCAGATATTCAGAAGCCATGCCCATTAAGTTACTCATGACCTAAAATAATTTGGTATATTATACTTCTGCAAGTCTGGCTACCAGACAACACGTCTCTCCAGACTGGTTTTCAGGCTTATTCACCTGAATTCAGGTCCAGGCTGGTTTGCAGGCTGGTTTTCATTCTCCTGAATCCTGTATACAAAATCTTTCTTATATAAAACTCGAATTGAGGACTTGGAACTTGGGAGTATTTATAACTTGGTATCAAGTCCCCAGTCAAGATAGGACTATGCCCCACTTCAACAGGAAACTGCTAGACAGGTTGTTGCCACATTCCCTGAAAGACTTGAGGAAGGAGGAAACGGAATCGGAGGTTGAAACCCAGACACCCTAAACACAAATTCCTCGGCCAAGTTTAAACATACTCATGTGTTATCCTCAAGACTGAGGAGTATCAAAGAAAAGGGGAGAACTGTAACAGAACACAGTGAGTTCAGCCCCTAGCACAGCAGCCGTCGCTCTGCATTATTACTCTGCACCCTGTTACCAGGCAATGGGTCCTGCTCAGCCCTTGGTCGGTGCCATAGTGGGCCCTGCCCATTGGCAACCAACTGGCAATGAGCGACAGTTAGTGGTCCTGCTCAGCCACTGGTCGGTGCCACAGTGGTCCTGCTCAGCCATTGGACAATGCAGCAGTGGGCCCCACCCACAAGCTACCAACTGTTAAGAAAGGATGCTTAGTGACAGGATTCAGACAACAGTGGAGTGGTGGTCAGTGAAGTGAAGAGTGAGGTAAGAGGCGGATCTGGGCCTTCTCCCTGAGGCCCTCCAGCTCACCTGGCCTTAGCTAGAACCCCAGAGAACAGGCTGGGCGATGTGTCCCGTACGGCTCCAGAGCCCTCACCAAGGCCCCTCACGAGCCTTTGAAGCAAGCAGTGAACCTCTCCCCTGTCCCTATCTCTTTGATCCCGTAGCAGTGGCAGTCAGCCTCGGTTGCTGTCTGTGGGACCTGGTCTCTCCCCCTTGGGGCGTCCTGAGGAGACTGAGGGGCCACTTGGGTTGGACACCTGGCTCCTTCAGCGATGACAGATGAGGAGGGTCTGGCGACCTGGCCCTGAGGGAGTTACCGGCTGAGCTCTGCCTCCTCTTAGCCAGGCCCAGGACCTTGGAGGGTGAAAGTTGCTCCTTGGGACATTGCCCTTTCATATCGGGACAGAGAATAACATTTGTTTGGTAGCGATTTATAGGAACACCTCATCTGACCATGACCTGACCTCAAGAACAGAGGCTCTGACAAGAAGTTTGTAAAACTAGCCATGTCCCTCCCTCAACTAGTGCTTTTAAAAGAGCTTTGATGAAAGCTTTCAGGAACATTGGGGTTTATAGGGCATGAGCCACCCATCTCCTCGCATGGCCTTATAATAAACTTTTCTCTGTTCCAAGCTCCAATGTTTGAGTATTGTTTGGCCTTGTTGTGTGTTGGGCACATGGACTTGGTGATGTTCAGTGACAATCTACCCTTGCCTCCTTTGTCATACGTGAATTGACCGTATGCACCGGGCTGTATTTCTTGGCTCTGTCTTTTGTTCCACTGGTCTGTGTGTCTGTTTTTGTGCCAGTACCACACCTGTTTGATGACCATAGCTTTGTAGAGTCATCTGAGATCAGGAGCCTGATTCCTGAGGCTCCTTTCTGAAGGTTGCTTTAGCGATCCAACCCTTCTATCTCAAGGTTGCTTTGGTGATTCAGGGTCTTCTGTGGCTGCTCCTACTAAAGCTATGTGTTCAGGGCAGATGAACTACTGAGGCTATCTGTTCAGGGCTCTGTCTTCTGTTCCACTGGTTTGTGTTTCCGTTTTCATGCCAGTACCATACCGGTTTGATGACCGTAGCTTTGTAGTGTCGTCTGAAATCAGGGAGCCTGATTCCTGAGGCTCCTTTTTCAAGGTTTCTTTGGCTAGTCAACCCTTCTTAAGGTTACTTTGGCAATTCAGGGTCTTTTGTGGCTGCTCCTACTAAACATATGTACTCAGGGCAGATGAAGGCTCTCACGGAGCTGGTTGTCCCCACTCCTCTGAGACAGGAGGGAGTGGCAGAAAGTCAGTAGCTTACTGTGGAAGTATTTCAAAATGCAACAGAAGGGAGAAATAAATGTGACTCCCACATTATAAGTGAGATTTAACTGACATTTCTGTTTCAGAGCGGCATGCATTCCAGACTTGGGGAAGGAAGCATGATGAACCGATCCCTGGTTCAGTGGCTTAATTTCCTATCTTCTTTTGCATTTTCTAGATCCACTTTGGAGGTGCTCATGTCCTGGGTCTGTACAGTTGATGCTGTTTGACCCCTGAGAGAACTCTGTGCACTTCAGAAGCACCAAGCAGGGCGAAGGGTCTGACAGATGTGCAGTCTGAGTCTGAGAATCAACAGATCCAGTTTCAGAACCACACCTGCCAAGATCTGCATGCCAAGGGTAAGCTCTTCCCCTTTTCCTAAACATTTCATCTGGAATCAGTTCTCTATGCACCTCTGGAGTCCAAGCTCGTGCTATTTAATATAACAATGTGCTGACACCCAATATACCTGTATGCTGGTGATCACCTCTGGCTCCCCTGGGTGCACAGGCAGTGGGGTACTGGCTCCCTAGGAAAGAAAAAGTGAAGCGTGCTCCTGGGATAGGCCCCAAGGAGTACACAAGGCACAGGATGTCCAGTGACACAAACAAGGTCCCAGTCATGATATCCCCGCCTCCCCACATGATTGCCCTTTTATGCACAGTAGTCACAAATAGGGCTTTCCTGGTCGCTCAGATGGCAAAGAATCTGCCTGCAGTGCAGAAGATCAGGGTTTTATCCCTAGGTCAGGAAGATCCCCTGAAGATGGGAATGGCAACCCACTCCAGTATTCTTGCCTGGAGAATTCCGTAGACAGAAGAGTCTGGTGGGCTAAGTCTTTGGGATCACAAAGAGTCGGACAGGACTGAGTGACTAACACACACACAGTAACAAATAAGGCAAGGTGTTGGGTTTGGAGGGCTTATAAAACTCCTCCGGTACCCTTGGTATTTTCTCCCCACGTATCTGCCATGTCTCTAACCCCTAGGCACATGGATAAAGAGCCCTAATACTTCCTTGCTTTATCTCTCATTAATGCTCCTTGACCAAGCCTTCCACTTTCACAAAAGGCATATGTCCCTCCCCCCAACCCGTCCTGACTCTGTTCTTCTTTTCCATATTCTAGTATTCTCCATCCTAGGCCATTGAAAACACAACCTCGGGCATCTTTCAAAGATTCGGGCAGAAGAGCACAGGCTGCACAAGCTGTAAACGCTTTGCAGTCATAGGCAAAGACTGTGGGCAAGCACACTGTTTAAGGGAGACCTGCCGCACCTGAGGGTATGAGGGCCAGACCCGTCAGCCTCAGCTAACTAATCCTTGGTGCCCAAGTTGAATCACGATGGACACCAGGTATGTCCTATGCGTTTGGAAAGGCCGCTTTTGGCCAGCCAAGGTCTTGTCCAGACCCAGCGTCTCACCACAACAGAAGAGAAAAAGGGCCCTTTCTCGGGAAGTTCAGATACTCTCAGTAGACGAAAAAGTCAGAGTGAAAAAAACAAAGATGAAGACCCTAAAGGAGTCCATGATTGAATCCATCTCCACCTCACTAGCGGCCCAGCCGGAGCCCAGTGCCCCAGAAGAAGAGGAAATGGCCTACATATGTGCTATTACAATGGCCTGGGACCTTCTGCATAAGAATGGAAATGTCACTCCAGCAAGAGTCACGGGTGATCCAGAGTCCAAGACGCAGTCTCCAAGGAGACTGCAAAAGCAACATCGTAGCAGGTGTCAGGAGCCCAGTCGGGGCCTACGGAGGAGTGTGAGGAAAAGGAAAAGCTCCAAATCACCCGTGGTACCTTCAGAGAGGGAGGATGGCCCAGATGGAGACAAGCCACAGGTGTGCACACCCATCGCCCCCGATCCCAAGCGAAATGCAAACAGAGTCATCTCAGAGCTCCGGGGTGCACCCAAACTTCCCATCCCTCTCAGAAGATGACCATGAGAAAGAGGGCAAGGAAAAGGGGGACGCCTCAAAAGTTATGTCCTTGCCCTGTACAGTGGAGGAGGTGGGTGTAGATGTTAGAGGTGGATGTGTGCTTCCGTCATTTACACCGGGTTTCATCCTCACTGTGCCCAAGGCTCTGGAAGAGGGGGCGCACAACACCTGCCCAAAGTCCCTGGCTGTGTCCCCTGAACGTGCTACCTCCTCGGTGAATGTTGACCCTGGAGAGGGCACGTGCAACTCAGGCTTGGAAGGTGCCGCAGCATCCTCCAGTGCCCCTAACCTGAGCCTGTGTAATTCATTCCGCCTAGCAAACAGTAAAAGGAAGCTGCAGGCCCCAGGGTGTGAGGAAGAGTGGCAAGAATCTCAGCCCTCAGCTGGCTCAAAGGCTATTAAGCCCACCAATGCCATCAAGGAGGGCGGGGGCAAGGAAGCAGGACAGCTGACGAGCATGGCGTTCCCAGAGGAGCTGTGTCCCATTGAGAGAGGAATGCTGGTCTGGTTTAAGTTTCAGAATCACCCATTTTGGCCAGCCGTGGTCACGAGTGTCAGCCCAACCGAGCAGACCGCAAGGGTGCTTTTGATTGAGGCCAACATGCACTGTGAGAAGAGCGGCATTCAAGTTCCTCTTCGAAGGTTGAAGCACCTGGATTATAATGGCAAAGAAAAGCTAATGAAGAGAGCCAGCAAAGTATACGGGGAAAGTGTGAACTGGTGTTTCTCACTGATTTCCAGCTACAGAGAGGGGCTTGTTCGCGGGTCTTTTGTGGGCTCTTTCCTGGACTATTATGCTGCTGACCTCAGTTACCCCATGAGGAAAGCCATCCAAGAAGGTGATCTGCAGATGGATTTCCCCAAGGTGAATTATTCCGACCTGGAAGATTCTGAGGAGGAGACCCCTGTGGCTGCAAAGAGGCACTGCAAGAGAATCCTCCCTGACCGGATGAGGGCTGCTCGGGACCGAGCCAACCAGAAGCTGGTGGACTTCATCGTGAAAACAAGGGGGCCGACCCGCATCTTCTGGACATTGTCAAAGGCAGGAAAGAATCCAAGTGGCTTGAATCATTTCTGAATTCGGAGAGGTACGTGATCTGCGTTGAAACATACCTGGAGGATGACAATCAGCTAGATGCAGTGGTAAGACATTTACGAGAAATCTACAGACACATAGACAAGAGAGCGCTGGCTCTGACCAGAGATGACCCAGTGAGCTTCCTTCTGGAAGTTCTTCTGCCAGAAGCAATCATTTGTTCAATTGCTACAGTGGATGGATTGGACTACAAGGAGGCAGAAGCAAAGTACCGGCAAGGGCCACCTGTGCATTACCGGGAAAAAGAACTATTTGATAAGAAAATCTTGAAGAAAATAAGAAAGAGATCAGCCGAGAGGAACAAGGCTAAACCCTACCCCTGTGCCCAACAGGGCATCGGGCAGACTTCTCAGTCACACCATTAGCAACAATCCCCGTCTGTATGAACTGCATGAGCCTCCCACTCCACACGGCATGTAAACACCTTCTGGAAATCCGAGGCCTCAGGAACACACTTGAATTCACTCTGGATCCATCTCCAGCACCTGTGAGTGGCATGGTCATCGTCAGTTTCTTCTTCCCCAAACCCTCACACCACTAACTTGTTAAAATATTGTAAACAGCTGTACTTCCTCTACTTGCCCAGATGTGTAGTTTTCCAGATATTTTTTACGACATGGCTTTTGACTCTACATCATATTTTAAAGGGGGACATGCATTCCTTTATTACATGAAAAAGCCCTGTGTTGGATACAAAGCAGCAATCGTGTTTAAGATCTAAGGCATGTTTCTTACAGAAAAGCCACATGGGTTTGCCATTCCTCCTGTGGCACATCGGTATCCACAATGAATTGGATTCCTCCTTAAGATAAGCCCTGACTTTTCCCTGCCATGTTTATCCATTTGGGAAAATAAAAAGCCCTAAGAGATGAAACCAGTGTCAGAGATGTTTCCTGTGTACTACCACTACCTTCCAATGGTTCTTGGAAAAGCAGTCTGAAATCCAAACCAAGTTAACAGGTGATCTGCATGTGGTCCATGTGAGGCTGAATGAAACCTCAGCGTGCAGTAACTGTTCTGTCAACCCCTGCAAAAATGTTCACCCTTGGCTCCCCTGAGATTCCATTTGTGGGAGGTGCTCTTCTCCAACAGCTGAATGGTTTCCCCAAATAGACAGACCCCTGGCTGTCTTCCTATATGACAGTGACTGGATCCCCTACATGCCATCATCTGTCCCCTTGTGGAAGATGACTACAGCCATCGTAGACTCAGGTTGACTTGTCTAGACCTGGAGTCCAGGCTGACTGCTTGGAACCCATCCAGTTGGCATACATTGTAGCAAAGCAGGCGCTTTGCCCTCATCGACCCACGTCCTCCCAAAAATTGCAGTCATTTGTCCCAAACCTAGCAAGCTTGATCCTTTGACTTATTCATCAACTAGCTCCGACAGGTTCCAGCAGTGTAAGTGCAGACGAGTAAGTCATTCCAGGCTGCCTGAGCAGTAGGTGGACCAGGAGGGTCTGGGAAATGGGTTACAGAAAAGTCTCCATTCAGCTAAACATGGCTGCTGTCAGAATACAGCGAAAGGCAGTTTAACAGGTAAATTCTGAAGCTCATGGATTGTTATCCTACCTTGAAACAAGATTTCATTATTACTTTTTTTTTTTTTTTTTTTGGAGAGGAAGAAAAGCCAGTTTACTTTGTAAAACCCAATAGGAAAATAAACATTAAAGATTTAACGTGAGCCTGAGTGTGTTCTTGTTCTTAGAAAGATTCAACTGTCACTGCCCCAGGTTCAACTCAGTTCAGGTCAGTCGCTCAATCGTATCTGACTCTTTGCAACCCCATAGACTGCAGTTCACCGGGTTTCCCTATCCATCACCAACTCCCGGAGCTTGCTCAAACTCATGTCTCATTGAGTCGGTGATGTCATCCAACCATCCCATCCTCTGTCGTCCCCTTCTCCTCCTGCCTTCAATCTTTCCCAGCATCAGGGTCTTTTCCAATGAATCAGGAAAAAATTGTAGCCCCAGGTTATGGGGATAAAATTACGTGCCCATGTGATTTGTTTTTATTTGCAAAGGGGAGCTGTTTTGATTCACAATAAAACCATTGTGTCTTTCACCTCAAACTTCTGCTTCATCACATTTCAGATGGAACATATTTGGACATTTATTGTACATAAATAATACTCCTCCTCCTCTAGGAGGAGTTCAGCCTCCTCCTGGCCCACATCACTTGCATCCGTTAGCAGCAATGAGTCTATTATCCAATGACTCTTTCACCTATGTTTCTCCTTAGCACAAACAAATACATATTTACTTACTCATTCTCAGCCCAGGTCATTTAATTCAGTGCTAAACCACATACAATCCACACCCCGGGTCCTACACCGCTGGTTACCAATGACTTGTGGTTAGCTGCTATTGACCATATCACTTGTGTGTGCTTAGTCACACAGTCGTGTCCTACTCTTTGCGATCCCATGGACTCAAGCCCACCAGACTCCTTTGTCCATGGGGATTCTCCAAGCAAGAATACTGGAGTGGGTTACCATGCCCTCCTCCAGGGCATCTTCCCAACCCAGGGATGGAACCCAGGTCTCCCAAATTGCACACGGATTTTTTACTGTCTGAGCCACCTGGGAATTTTTAAGTCCAAGGAATTTGAATATGATGAAACACTAAAATTATATTTGGAAGCTTGGAGTCTTCGTCAATTCCAAAGCTACCTGGAGGTTTCAAAAGCCATCTTTCAAGACCTTAACTTTGCACATGCCCCTCCATGACCTTGGTATGGTAGGTTCGCTGGAAATTGCTGCCAGCATTGACCTGCCAGAGTTTCAAACGTATTCCTCAGTATCACTCTGCCACTGAGACTCAAATGCAGCTTTCAGGGTCCCACGCTTGCGAGTCTGATTTGGGGATCTGGGCTGAAACACTGGCACCTGCATTCTCATATGCCGCATGAAGATCTGGATGCTGGAGGTGACGGCTGCCCTGTTTCATCTCAGATCAGCCCTGGGATCAGTGTGTAGACTCCAAGGTGCACAGAGCTCACTGAGCCTCCAACTTCCAGGCTCACACTGCTCAGAGTCTCCAGACTAGCCTTTCTGACTGAGTGGTGCCTGACAGCCCTTCCCATCATGCCCCCAAGCCTCCCAGCTCCTGGCCCCGCCCCCATGCACAAAATGAGGCGAGCACAGGCACCCCGAGACTGAGGCAAGATGGAGATGGGGTGGAAGCAGAGCAGGGCCTTCCGTAGCTCTTCTGAGAAAACCATAAGGCTTCTTCCCACAAGAATGCTGCAAGAGCGCTCCCTCTAGGAGGTGATGTTGGGCACACGTGGAAGGACAATCACAGCAATGAGGGAAAGGAGCGAGAGAAGCATACCCACCAGGATATGGGAGGGATTGTTTCCCTGTAATCTCACATCCTAGCTCTAGCCCAAGAGCACATCTCATGATCTCCATTCTGCTGATGAGGAACCAAAAGGGAAGGGAATGGTGTTTATTGGGGTGAGACGGGTAATCACAAAACAAGTCAACTGAGCAAGAGAACTTGTTTGAGTGAGCCCAGTTCCATATTGAGGGCACTCACATGGAGAAGGGTGGGCAAGAGTGGGTGTCCCTTCCCCTCTGCTGAGGGCTGTGTGAGACCCCGCCTGAATGTTATACACACACTGTCCTATCCAAGCCTGCCTGCACACCTGTCAGGGAGATATCCTTACTGTGGCCACCTCAGAGTTGCAGGAAATGGGATTCCAAAAGGTGGAGAGTATTGCTGGGGGTGACAAAGCTGATAAGTGTTGGGACTGGGCTTAGAATGCAGTCACATCAAACCCTGTACACTTAAACCAATGCTGGGCTGCTGTGTTTCTAGAAGTTTCTCCCCTGTCAGAACCACTTGGAGAGCTTGTTAAAGTTCAGAGTGCTGGGCTCCACTCTAGAAGTATTGAAGAGGAAACTTTAAAACTTACACCCAGCTAGACATAACTAAATACTCCTTCTGCTCCTGTAACTCAGCTTGCTCTTTGCAACTCAGCTTGCTCCTTGCAAAGTCATGTAAGTTACGACTGTTTGGGAAAATGGAAACTTAAAACAATGCCAGGAGCTGCCTGCTTAACCATGTTTGTTTGCATAAAAGTCAGGCACCCCCCTCCCCCACCGTGTCCTAACAGCTGTTCCCACTTGCACGAAACCCCTGCTTTAAACTAGCCTAGTAACAGTCAGCACTGCCACTATAGTCTGATGTCATGCACTGTCTATGAAACCTTTGTAATGTTTTTGTTCAGTGCTCAGAGCTGTAAGTGTTAACTCCTCTGGACCCATCGGTGTAATAAACGTTAGTTCTCCAACTCTCTTGAGTGTGGTGCTTGGTTTCTCGACCATCAGACTTCTTCAACAGTATGGGGCCTGAGGATTTGCATTTCTGAAACTTTCCAAGGATGCTGATGTTTTGCTTCCTAGCCCTCTACCGCCTCTCACAGCGCCCCCCTCAGCACTGGAGCAGCAGTGCTCTCAATACTGGAGACCTAGTCCCGCCTCCATGCTTTCAGACACTCCCTTCGCCCCATCTAGAATGTTTCCTTCCAGGGTCACCTTAGAAAAATTCTCCAGGTCCACCCATAGAAGACTGCTTTCTCTGATCTGTTCTCTATCTGCAACAGTCCACTCCACTCCCACGTTCTGTTGCTACTCCTTGTAACAATGACCTCATGGTTTTGTGTGTTATACGTAAGTTTGTCTTTATCTGTCCCCCATGCTGAGTTCTTAATTTTCCAAGGGAATGGCCTTGTCCTGTTTATCTTTTTATGCCCAGCTGCAAGTAGAAGCTTACAGAAATGCTTGTTCACAAACCCATGCCTCCACACTGCTAACTTTCAGGTCCCTCCATAGCCCTGGCCTAACCATTGTTTCATTCTGATCTTTTGCCGTTCCTTTGACTCCCCAGTGCTGCTCCAGATTGCTTTCCACCCAGTAACAGCATCAGATAGGACAGGGGGAATGACTGCATCCACAAATGTAAAGTATGATTAATTATAACAATGACCAGCTTCAGTGTAATTAATAAATACGTTTTCAGGACCCAAGAAGTACGAAGTAACACTGGAGTTCTCAAAGCAGAGTCCAGGGAACCCTGGGAGTCCTTGAGACCCTATCAGCTGGAATCTACAGGATCAAATCTCTCTTCATCATGCTGCTAAGATGTTTTTGCTTTTTGCACTTTTTCCCAAGGGTAAGGTGGAATTTTCCAGAGGCAACCAAAGTGTGATATTGTGGCAGGCTAAAGTCAGAAACAGACATGATTTCCCAGCTCTCTCACATTAAGCCATACATCGAAGAGGGTTACAAAAATGTAAAGCAATGCCATTCTTTCCACTAACTTTCATCTGTTTTGTATAGATTTTTTCATAGAATATGTTATTCATGTTAACATGCAGTAGTTTTATCACTGTCATCTTTAAATGAATAAATAATATTTTTAATTTCTTATTTTCAATTTTAATACAGTAAATATTGATATTTATAACCCACATAAACAATAACTCTTTGAGGTTCTCGATAAATTTTAGGAATGCAAAGGGTCCTGAGAACAAAAAGTTTAAAGACTGATTTAATTTGATGCTCCACAATGGAATGGAGTAAAACATTTCTCAATGTATCTTAGGTTATTGGGGTGGCAGTCTTCACTCTTTTAACAATGATTTTATGTTTTTTTCCTCTTAATGATAGGACAGGTACCACAGAATTCAAATTTAGGCAGGCAAGCACAGAAGATTTTTGTAATCCATGCAAAACATCAGAGGTTTGCACTGTTTCTATGATGTAACTTTAAAATTTTTCTTTGTTTTCTCTTTATGTGGGAAAGGTATACATTAATAAATAAAATATGTGTGTGTGTGTCAGTCCCTCAGACATGTCCAACTCTTTGCAACCCCATGGACTGTAGCCCACCAGGCTCCTCTGTCTATGGGATTTCCCAGGCAAGAATACTGGAGTGAGTTGCCATTGCCTCCTCCAGGGGATCTTCCCCACCCAGAGGTCAAACCCAGATCTCCCGTATTGGCAAGCTGGTTCTTTACCACTGAGCCACCAAGGATGATACCAACATATCCTTCAGGGGAGCTCAAGTCAACCTAGCACAATAGACAATGGCACATGTTAGAGAAATTATACAGAAAAGAAGTATGACTTAAAATCATGAAGCTCAAATCAAAGAAGCTAATTCTGTATTTCAGTCTATGATAAGAAAGAGCTGAGGAGGTTATCAGCCCAAAATCTTAACTTCCTTTATTGTATTGTTGCTCTTTGTCACCATGTACTTGGAAATATGACTTAAGAAACTGGGTCTTCTGCTCTTAAGTTTCTTGTTCGACCTCACAGAGGCCAGGAGTGCCCGCTCGGCTGGGGGAGCCAGTTCACATTCTTTAAGTCAGTCCATTCTTGCTTAGATGATGCAGGTGGGGAACATGATGTGGACCTACAAGTTTTCGAACCAATCCTGATACTGTTGTGCCAAAACTCTTGGATAGGAGGAGGGATACAGAGGGAAAGAAAGAAGAAAAGTGGAGTCTTCTGAAATTCTAAGCCCTTCTAACCTTGGGACGTCGAGGCCATTTAATGATGCAGCTTGCAGTGATGACAAGCGTTGCTAAGAATGAAATGAGTTTGGTCAGTGAACTTAAGGAAGGAGATCTTGTAAAGAAAAGACAAACAAGGGCAAAACCACTGCCAAATTGTTGTGGTGAGTTGAGCCAGGAAAACTGTTGGAAGTTGACCAAAGAGAGCCCAAAGACTGAGGATGGCTGAGCCCAGCATCCACCACTGCAAGCGGCTTCACTGATAAGAAAGCCACACCCATGGGCCAGAGCTGCACTTTCTTCATCCAGCCTCATGTACCCTATAGGTACATAGAACTTTCACTGTGGCTCAGCTGGTAAAGAATCCGCCTACAAGGGGGGAAGCCTGAGTTCGATTCTTGTGTTGGGAAGATCCCCTAGAGAAGGGAACAGCTACCCACTCCACTATTCTGGCCTGAAGAATTCCATGGACTGTATAGCCCATGGTGTCGCAAAGAGTCAGACACAGCAGAGTGACTTTCACTTTCATCCCATAGATACACATTTAGAAGCTTAAAATAGTGCCCTTTTATTATGCACAGCTGTCCAGACCTGGCCTAGCTTCCAAGGCTGCACGGAGAGTGTCGACTGGCTGGGGTCTTCCAAATTGCTTTGTTGCCAGTCTTGACATGTAATCTCAGCAGTTCCCTTTGCAAACAGTGCAGTTAGCTGCCTCCCTCTTGGTGCAGATCACCTTATGCATTTTTCACGGAACACACCTCCATAGCAGATATCAAAAGAGCTGTCTTCCAATTAAGTAAGACTTCATTGCCAGTCCCTGTTTGCCTCTCCAGCCTCTTTTGGTGTGCCAGGAACTCCCAGCACATGTGCAGCATGGCCCACATGGATCTCCTCTCTGACAGACTGGCAACACTTTCTCCCCTGGTGTCCCACCCTTTAACCCTGACTGGGCCTTGAAGACCAAGCTCAGAACACTTCTTGTCCAGAGAGTCCCCGTGGATTTTCCCCAGACTGAGTCCCATGTCATCAAAGTTGATCTTCCTCAGGCCTACGCACACACTCCATGGCAAGCACCCTCAGGCCCAAATGCTCTGTGCTGTTTGAACACAGGACACCAATGCCTGAGAGTCCTAAGGAGGTGCCCAGCCCTTAGTGTTCAACAAGGGCAGTTGTGTCCCTGCCACAACCATGTATATCAGAATGCCTCTCCTCCAGCACTGACCCTTTCTCTCTGTGTGCCCAGATGGTAGCTCTGGTGCTGGCCCTGCCAAACAGAGCAGGTACCCCAAGCTGTGAGTAAACAGGCCAGCAACAAACAGCCCCCATCTTTTAGAAGGAATGCACTGAATATGAAGCCCCTTGCTGGTAAACAAGGAAAGAAAAGTACCCCCATTGTGTGTGGCTCAGTTGTTTCCCCACCTGCTCCCAGGCATGCCTCCTTCCAGGATCTCCCGGAATCCACTTGGGCCACTCTACCTGTCAGCCATCAATCACCCTCTGGTCCCTCTAAATCAACGGATTGGCCTGGCATGGTTTGCAGAGAGACAACCAAGGTAGGGGGAGGGAGAGTAATGCACACCTCCCACCCCTCTCAGGGACCCTTTCCCACATGGCCAGGCTAATTCCTCATCGATTCCCAGAGCAACTCCTCTGGGAGGAGTCAGGACTCAACCCTGGGCCAACTCCTTGTCAATCAGACAGCAGGGGTGCAGAAACACAAATGGATACACACATGTTCCAGCTTGTGTCCACCACGGCAGGGGTCTGGTGAGAGAATGGAGTGACTGGACAATCCTGCCCTTCCTCCAGTGCCATCTCAACTCCAGGGCAACTCTCCATCTGAGAACATGCCTGCCGAATTGCCCAGAACATTTGCACAATGGTCCTCAGAGTGGGGTGGTGGATGGCAAAAGCAGGAGGGCTGAACAAGACCAGGCAACAGGGGACTTCTGGGAGTTTGCTCCAGCTGCTACTGTCATATGGTAACATGCAATGATTAGGTGAGAAAGCGGTCCAGAGTGACCTCACTGTGCTCTTGTCTTTGTTAGTAGAGGGAACTCAGGGTGCTGCATGCGGCCTTTCCCCTGTGACCTCGAGTACTGGCCCTGAGTGGTGCCCCCAAACCCTGCACAGATGTGACGAGAGGATGCGCACAAGGAAGGGCTCTTTGGCACATGTGAAGGGTGAGTAGGGAGAAGCGGTGACCACCAATGCAGCTCACAACCGCTTCTGTGTACACCGTTGCATGCTGACTCAGGAGCTGTGGTGGCCTCCAGCATAAAGAAATCACCTGTTTTTAAATCTCATTCCATGCATGTCACTCTTTTGAAGTGGACACCTCAGTGGCATTTAGCACATTCCCAGTGTTGTGTAGCCTCCCTCTGTCCAGCTACAGGATATTCTCCTCCCCTCAAACAAGACCTCATCAGCATTAGGCAATTCCCCTACAATTCCTGCCAGGCCCTGCCAACCACTACTCTTTCATGCTCTGTAGATTTATTTGTTCTGAACATTTCACATTAATGGAATCAAACAACATGCTGCATATTTCACCTGGCGTCTTTCATAATGTTTTCAAGGTTCATCCATTTTGTAGCATGTATTGGTACTTTTTAAATTCTTTCTGGTTGAATAAAATTCTGTTGTGTGGATAAACTATATTTTATTTATCCTTTCAGCAGTTACTGAATATTTGGACTGTTTACAGGTTTCATCTCTTGTGCATAATGTTGCTATGAATGCCTTTCTGCAAGTCTTTGTGTCAACATATATTTTCATATATATGTCATATATATATGTGTGTTGACATATATATTTGTGTCAATATATATTTTTGTAAGTACCCTTGCGTAAGTACCTAGGAGTGGAATTGCTGGGTCCTACTAAACTCTATGTTTAACTTTTTGAAGAGCTACCAGACTGTTTTCCAAAATGGCTGACCATTTTATGCTCCTACCAGACGTGTATGAAGGGTCCAACTTCATTGCATACTCAACAGTACATTTATTTTTCATCTTTTTATTCTGGACATCCTGGAGGGCTATCTCACTGTGGTTTTAATTTTTGTCTCCCTAAAAACAAAGGATGTTGAGCCACTTTAATCTTTAATCCATTCAGTCAGACACAACATAGCAACTGAACAGCAACATTTAATGTAATTCCTGATAGCACAGGATTATATCTGCCTTTCTTTTATGTCTTACTTAAAGTTGCTCAATCGTGTCCAAATCGTTGCGACCACATAGACTATACAGTCCTTGGGATTCTCCAGGCCAAAATACTGGAGTGGATAGCCTTTCTCTTCTCCAGGGGATCTTCCCAACCCAGGGGTTGAACCCAGGTCTCCCGCATTGCAGGCAGATTCTTTACCAGCTGAGATACAAGGGAAGCCGTTCTCTACATCTTATGTCATTTTTATTCCACTGTTCCTTCATTATGCCTTCTTTTGTGTTAAATATATCATTTCTATTGTACTATATTAAACTTTCTCATTTTTTGGTTTTGTTTTTTGTAAATATTTTATTTATTTTAATTGGAGGCTAATTACTTTACAATATTGTAGTGATTTTTGCCATACATTGACATGAATCAGCCATGAGTGTTCACGTGTTCCACCCTGATCCCCCCTCCCACCTCCCTCCCCATCCCACCCCTCTGGGTCATCCAAGTGCACCAGCCCTGAGCACTCTGTCTCATGCATCAAACCTGGACTGGCAATCTATTTCACATATGGTAATATACCTGTTTCAATGTTATTCTATCAAATCATCCCACCCTCTGCTTCTCCCGCAGAGTCCAAAAGTCTGTTCTTTACATCTGTGTCTCTTTTGCTGTCTCGCATATAGGGTCATTGTTACCATCTTTCTAAATTCCATCTATATGTGTTATTATCCTGTATTGGTATTATACTTTCTGACTTATTTCATTCTGTATAATAGGCTCCAGTTTCATCCACCTCATTGGAACTGATTCAAATGCATTCTTTTTAATAGCTGAATAATATTCAATTGTGTATATGTACTACAGCTTTCTTATCCATTTGTCTGCCAATGGACATCTAGGTTGCTTCCATGTCCTAGCTATTGTGAACATGCTGTGATGAACATTGGGGTACACGTGTCTCTTTCAATTTTGGTTTCTTTGGAGTGTATGCCCAGCAGTGGGATTTCTGGGTTATATGGCACTTCTATTTCCAATTTTTAAGGAATTTTCACCCTGTTCTCCATAGTGGTTGTACTAGTTTGCATTCCCACCAACAGTGTAAGAGTGTTCCCTTTCTCCACACCCTCTCCAGCATTTACTGTTTGTAGACTTTTGGATAGTTCTATGAAGACCTGCAAGACCTTCCAGAACTAACACCCAAAAAAGATGTCCTTTTCATTATAAGGGACTGGAATACAAAAGTAGGAAGTCAAGAAACACCTGGAGTAACAGGAAAATTTGGCCTTGGAATACGGAATGAAGCAGGGCAAAGACTAATAGAGTTTTGCCAACAGAATGCACTGGTCGTGGCAAACACCCTCTTCCAAAACACAAGAGAAGACTCTACACATGGACATCACCAGATGGTCAACACCAAAATCAGATTGATTATATTCATTGCAACCAAAGATGGAGAAGCTCTATACAGTCAGCAAAAATAAGACCAGGAGTTGACTGTGGCTCAGATCATGAACTCCTTATTGCCAAATTCAGACTTAAATTGAAGAAAGTAGGAAAACCACTAGACCATTCAGGTATGACCTAAATCAAATCCCTTATGATTCTACAGTGGAAGTGACAAATAGACTTAAGGGACTAGATCTGATAGATAGAGTGCCTGATGAACTATGAACGGAGGTTCGTGACATTGTACAGGAGACAGGGATCAAGATCATCCCCATGGAAAAGAAATGAAAAAGGCAAAATGGTTGTCTGGAGAGGCCTTACAAAGAGCTCTGAAAAGAAGAGAAGTGAAAAGCAAAGGAGAAAAGGAAAGATTTACCCATTTGAGTGCAGAGTTCCAAAGAATAGCAAGAAGAGATAAGAAAGCCTTCCTCAGCGATCAATGCAAATAAATAGAGGAAAACAACAGAATGAGAAAGACTAGAGATCTCTTCAAGAAAATTAGAGATACTAGGGAACATTTCATGCAAAGGTGGGCTCAAGAAAGGACAGAAATGGTATGGACCTAACAGAAGCAGAAGATATTAAGAAGAGGTGGCAAGAATACACAGAAGAACAGTACAAAAAGGATCCTCACGACCAAGATAATCAGGATGGTGTGATCACTCACCTAGAACCAGACATCCTGGAATGTGAAGTCAAGTGGGCCTTAGAAAGCATCACAATGAACAAAGCTAGTGGAGGTGATGGAATTCCAGTTGAGCTATTTCAAGTCCTGAAAGATGATGCTGTGAAAGTGCTGCACTCAATATGCCAGCAAATTTGGAAAACTCAGCAGTGGCCACAGGACTGGAAAGGTCAGTTTTCATTCCAATCCCAAAGAAATACAATGTCAAAGAATGCTCAAACTACTGCATAATTGCACTCATCTCACACACTAGTAAAGTAATGCTCCAAATTCTCCAAGCCAGGCTTCAGCAATATGTGAACCGTGAACTCCCTGACATTCAAGCTGGTTTTAGAAAAGGCAGAGGAACCAGAGATCAAATTGCCAACATCTGCTGGACCATTGAAAAAGCAAGAGAGTTCCAGAAAAAACATCTATTTCTGCTTTATTGACTGTGCCAAAGCCTTTGACTGTGTGGGTCACAATAAACTGTGGAAAATTCTGAAAGAGATGGGAATACCAGACCACCTGACCTGCCTCTTGAGAAACCTATATGCAACTGTTAGAACTGGACATGGAACAACAGACTGGTTCCAAATCGGGAAAGGAGTGTGTCAAGGCTGTATATTGTCACCCTGCTTATTTAACTCATATGCAGAGTACATCATGAGAAACCCTGGGCTGGATGAAGCACAAGCTGGAATCAAGATTTCTGTGAGAAATATCAATAACCTCAGATATGCAAATGTCACCACCCTTGTGGCAGAAAGTGAAGAGGAACTAAAAAGCCTCTTGATGAAAGTGAAAGAGGAGAGTGAAAAAGTTAGCTTAAGGCTCAACATTCAGAAAACTAAGATCATGGCATCCGGTCCCATCACTTCATGGGAAACAGATGGGGAAACAATGGAAACAGTGTCAGACTTTATTTTTCTGGGCTCCAAGATCACTGCAGATGGTGATTGCAGCCGTGAAATTAAAAGATGCTTATTCCTTGGAAGGAGGGTTATGACCAACCTAGATAGCATATTCAAAAGCAGAGACACTATTTTGCCAACAAAGGTCCATCTAGTCAAGGCTATGGTTTTTCTTTTTTTCTTTCTCTCTCTCTTTTTAATTTATGTATTCTTTTATTTTACTTTACAATACTGTATTGGTTTTGCCATACATTGACATGAATTCGCCACAGGTGTACATGAGTTCCCAATCCTGAACCCCACCCCCTTACCTCTCTCCCCATATCATCTCTCTGGGTTATCCCAGTGCACCAGCCCAAGGCATCCTGTATCCTGTATCGAACCTAGACTGGCGATACATTTCTTACATGATAGTATAAATGTTTCAATGCCATTCTCCCAAATCATCCCACCCTCTCCCTCTTCACAGAGTCCAAAAGTCTCTTCTATACATCTGTGTCTCTTTTGCTGTCTCGCATACAGGGTTATCATTACCATCTTTCTAAATTCCATATATATGTGTTAGTATACTGTATTGGTGTTTTTCTTTCTGGCTTACTTCACTCTGTATAATCGGCTCCAGTTTCATCCAACTCATTAGAACGGATTCAAATGTATTCTTTTTAATGGCTGCGTAATACTCCATTGTGTATATGTACCACAGCTTTCTTATCCATTCATCTGCTGATGGATATCTAGGTTGCTTCCATGTCCTGGCTATTATAAACAGTGCTGTGATGAACATTGGGGTACATGTGTCTCTTTCAATTCTTGTTTCCTTGGTGTGTATGCCAAGCAGTGGGATTGCTGGGTCATAAGGCAGCTCTATTTCCAGTTTTTTAAGGAATCTCCACACTGTTCTCCATAGTGGCTGTACTAGTTTGCATTCCCACCAACAGTGTAAGAGGGTTCCCTTTCTCCACACCCTCTCCAGCATTTCTTGCTTGTAAACTTTTTTTTTTTTAATTTTAGTTTTTATTTTTAAATTTTAAAATCTTTAATTCTTACATGCATTCCCAAACATGAACCCCCCTCCCACCTCACTCCCCATAACAACTTTCTGGGTCATCCCCATGCACCAGCCCCAAGCATGCTGCATCCTGCGTCAGACATAGACTGGCGATTCAATTCACATGATAGTATACATGTTAGAATGTCATTCTCCCAAACCATCCCACCCTCTCCCTCTCCCTCTGAGTCCAAAAGTCCGTTATACACATCTGTGTCTCTTTCCCTGTCTTGCATACAGGGTCGTCATTGCCATCTTCCTAAATTCCATATATATGTGTTAGTATACTGTATTGGTGTTTTTCTTTCTGGCTTGTAAACTTTTGGATCGCAGCCATTCTGACTGGCGTGAAATGGTATCTCATTGTGGTCTTGATTTGCATTTCTCTGATAATGAGTGATGTTGAGCATCTTTTCGTGTGTTTGTTAGCCATCTGTATGTCTTCTTTGGAGAAATGTCTATTTAGTTCTTTGGCCCATTTTTTGATTGGGCCATTTATTTTTCTGGAACTGAGCTGCAGGAGTTGCTTGTATATTTTTGAGATTAGTTGTTTGTCAGTTGCTTCATTTGCTATAACTTTCTCCCATTCTGAAGGTTGTCTTTTCACTTTGCTTATAGTTTCCTTTGTTGTGCAGAAGTTTTTAATTTTAATTAGATCCCATTTGTTTATTTTTGCTTTTATTTCTAATATCCTGGGAGGTGGATCATAGAGGATCCTGCTGTGATTTATGTCGGAGAGTGTTTTGCCTATGTTCTCCTCTAGGAGTTTTATAGTCTCTGGTCTTACATTTAGATCTTTAATCCATTTTGAGTTTATTTTTCTGTATGGTGTTAGAAAGTGTTCTAGTTTCATTCTTTTACAAGTGGTTGACCAGATTTCCCAGCACCACTTGTTAAAGAGATTTTCTTTTCTCCATTGTATATTCTTGCCTCGTTGGTTAAAGATAAGGTGTCCATAGGTGTGTGGGTTTATCTCTGGGCTTTCTATTTTGTTCCACTGATCTATATTTCTGTCTTTGTGCCAGTACCATACTGTCTTGATGACTGTGGCTTTGTAGTAGAGCCTGAAGTCAGGCAGGTTGATTCCTCCAGTTCCATTCTTCTTTCTCAAGATTGCTTTGGCTATTCGAGGTTTTTTGTATTTCCATACAAATTGTGAAATTATTTGTTCTAGCTCTGTGAAAAATACCACTGGTAGCTTGATAGGGATTGCATTGAAACTATAGATGCTCTGGGTAGTATACTCATTCTCACTATATTAATTCTTCCGATCCATGAACATGGTATATTTCTCCACCTATTAGTGTCCTCTGATTTCTTTCACCAGTGTTTTATAGTTTTCTATATATAAGTATGTAGTTTCTTTAGGTAGATATATTCCTAAGTATTTTATTCTTTTCGTTGCAATGGTGAATGGAGTTGTTTCCTTAACTTCTTTTTCCTTAACTACTTTCTCATTATTAGTGTATAGGAATGCAAGCGATTTCTGGGTGTTGATTTTATATCCTGAAACTTTACTATATTCATTGATTAGTTCTAGTAGTTTTCTGGTGGAGTCTTTAGGGTTTTCTATGTAGAGGATCATGTCATCGGCAAGCAGTGAGAGTTTTACTTCTTCTTTTCCAATTTTGATTCCTTTTATTTCTTTTTCTGCTCTGATTGCTGTGGCCAAAACTTCCAGAACTATGTTGAATAGTAGCGGTGAAAGTGGGCACCCTTGTCTTGTTCCTGACTTTAGGTGAAATGCTTTTGATTTTTCTCCATTGAGGATAATGTTTGCTGTGGGGTTGTCATATATAGCTTTTATTATGTTGAGGTATGTTCCTTCTATTCCTGCTTTCTGGAGAGTTTTTATCATAAATGGATGTTGAATTTTGTCAAAGGCTTTCTCTGCATCTATTGAGATAATCATATGGCTTTTATTTTTTAATTTGTTAATGTAGTGTGATACATTGATTAATTTGTGGATGTTGAAGAATCCTTGCATCCCTGGGATAAAGCCCACTTGGTCATGGTGTATGATCTTTTTAATGTGTTTTGAATTCTGATTGCTAGAATTTTGTTAAGGATTTTTGCATCTACGTTCATCAGTGATATTGGCCTGTAATTTTCTTTTGTGTGTGTGTGTGTGTGTGTGTGACATCTTTGTCAGGTTTTGGTATTAGGGTGATGGTGGCCTCATAGAATGAGTTTGGAAGTTTACCTTCCTCTTCAATTTTCTGGAAGAGTTTGAGTACGATAGGTGTTAGCTCTTCTCTAAATTTTTGGTAGAATTCAGCTGTGAAGCTGTCTGGACCTGGGCTTTTGTTTGCTGGAAGATTTCTGATTACAGTTTCAATTTCCGTGCTAGTGATGGGTCTGTTAAGATTTTCTATTTCTTCCTGGTTCAGTTTTGCAAATTGTACTTGTCTAAGAATTTGTCCATTTCTTCCACGTTGTCCATTTTATTGGCATATAGTTGCTGATAGTAGTCTCTTAGGATCCTTTGTATTTCTGTGTTGTCTGTTGTGATCTCTCCATTTTCATTTCTAATTTTATTGATTTGATTTTTCTCCCTTTGTTTCTTGATGAGTCTGGGTAATGGTTTGTCAATTTTATTTAGCCTTTCAAAGAACCAGCTTTTGGCTTTGTTGATTTTTGCTATGGTCACTTTTGTTTCTTTTGCATTTATTTCTGCCCTAATTTTTAGGATTTCTTTCCCTCTGCTAACCCTGGGGTTCTCCATTTCTTCCTTTTCTAGTTGCTTTAGGTGTAGAGTTAGGTTATTTATTTGACTTTTTTCTTGTTTCTTGAGGTATGCCTGTATTGCTATGAATTTTCCCCTTAGCACTGCTTTTATAGTATCCCACAGGTTTTGGGTTGTTGTGTTTTCATTTTTATTTGTTTCTATGCATATTTTGATTTCTTTTTTGATTTCTCCTGTGATTTGTTGGTTATTCAGAAGTGTGTTGCTCAGCCTCCATATGTTGGAGCTTTTAATAGTTTTTCTCCTGTAATTGAGATCTAATCTTAATGCATTATGGTCAGAAAAGATGCTTGGAATGATTTCAGTTTTTTGAATTTATCAAGGCTATATTTATGGCCCAGGATATGATCTATCCTGGAGTAGGTTCCGTGAGCACTTGAGAAAAAAGTGAAATTCATTGTTTTGGGTTGAAATGTCCTATAGATATCAATTAGGTCTAACTGGTCTATTGTATCATTTAAAGTTTGTGTTTCTTTGTTAATTTTCTGTTTAGTTGATCTGTCCATAGGTGTGAGTGGGGTATTAAAGTCTCCCACTGTTACTGTGTTATTGTTAATTTCCCCTTTCATACTTGTTAGCATTTGTCTTACATATTCCGGTGCTCCTATGTTGGGTGCATATATATTTATAATTGTTATATCTTCTTCTTGGATTGATCCTTTGATCATTATGTAGTGGCCTTCTTTGTCTCTTTTCACAGCCTTAAGCTGTGGTACATATACACAATGGAGTATTACTCAGCTGTTAAAAAGAATTCATTTGAATCAGTTCTGATGAGATGGATGAATCTGGAGCCGATTATACAGAGTGAAGTAAGCCAGAAAGAAAAACACCAGTACAGTATACTAACACATATATATGGAATTTAGGAAGATGGCAATGACGACCCTGTATGCAAGACAGGGAAAGAGACACAGATGTGTATAACGGACTTTTGGACTCAGAGGGAGAGGGAGAGGGTGGGATGATTTGGGAGAATGACATTCTAACATGTATACTATCATGTGAATTGAATCGCCAGTCTATGTCTGACGCAGGATGCAGCATGCTTGGGGCTGGTGCATGGGGATGACCCAGAAAGATGTTATGGGGAGGGAGGTGGGAGGGGGGGTTCATGTTTGGGAATGCATGTAAGAATTAAAGATTTTAAAATTTAAAAAATAAAAAACTAAAAATTAAAAAAAAAAAACATTCCACAAACGTAATTTACTAAAATATATATTAGACATAAATGGAACATAAATTGCTTGGCTACAAGTGAAACTAAAACAAATAAGCATTCCATTGTCATGTAAACCTAATTAATATAAAGCAAATTTACATTTCTCTCAAAAAAAAAATAAAGTCTATTTTATCTGATATGAGTATTGCTACTCCTGCTTTCTTTTGGTCTCTATTTGCAGGGAATATCTTTTTCCAGCCCTTCACTTTCAGTCTGTATGTGTCCCTTGTTTTGAGGTGGGTCTCTTGTAGACAACATATAGGGGTCTTGTTTTTGTACCCATTCAGCCAGTCTTTATCTTTTGGTAGGGCCATTCAACCCATTTACATTTAAGGGAATTATTGATAAGTATGATCCCATTGCCATTTACTTTATTGTTTTGGGTTCGGGTTTATACACCGTTTTTGTGTTTCCTGTCTAGAGAATATTCTTTAGCGTTTGTTGGAGAGTTGGTTTGGTGGTGCTGAATTCTCTCAGCTTTTGCTTGTCTGTAAAGCTTTTTATTTCTCCTTCATATTTGAATGAGATCCTTGCTGGGTACAGTAATCTGGGCTGTAGGTCATTTTCTTTCATCACTTTAAGTATGTCTTGCCATTTCCTCCTGGCCTGAAGAGTTTCTATTGAAAGATCAGCTGTTATCCTTATGGGAATCCCCTTGTGTGTTATTTGTTGTTTTTCCCTTGCTGCTTTTAATATTTGTTCTTTGTGTTTGGTCTTTGTTAATTTGATTACTATGTGTTTTGGGGTGTTTTGCCTTGGGTTTATCCTGTTTGGGACTCTCTAGGTTTCTTGGGCTTGGGTGGCTATTTCCTTCCCCATTTTAGGGAAGTTTTCAACTATTATCTCCTCAAGTATTTTCTCATGGTCTTTCTTTCTGTCTTCTTCTTCTGGGACTCCTATAATTCGAATGTTGGAGCATTTCATATTGTCCTGGAGGTCTCTGAGATTGTCCTCATTTCTTTTAATTCTTTCTTTTTCTTTTTTCCTCTCTGATTCATTTGTTTCTACCATTCTATCTTCTATTTCACTAATCCTATCTTCTGCCTCCAATATTCTACTATTTGTTGCCTCCAGAGTGTTTCTGATCTCATTTATTGCACTATTCATTATATATTGACTCTTTTTTATTTCTTCTAGGTCCTTGTTAAACCTTTCTTGCATCTTCTCAATCTTTGTCTCCAGGCTATTTATCTGTGATTCCATTTTGATTTCAAGATTTTGGATCATTTTCACTATCAATATTCAGAATTCTTTATCAGGTAGTTTCCCTATCTCTTCCCCTTTTGTTTTGTTTGGTGGGCATTTCTCCTGTTCCTTTACCTGCTGGGTATTCCTCTGTCTCTTCATCTTGGTTATATTGCTGCGTTTGGGGTGGCCTTTCTGTATTCTGGTAATTTGTGGAGTTCTCTTTATTATGGAGTTTCCTCGCTGTGGGTGGGGTTGTATCAGTGGCTTGTCAAGGTTTCTTGGTTAGGGAAGCTTGTGTCGGAGTTCTGGTGGGTGGAGCTGGATTTCTTCTCTCTGGAGTGCAATGAAGTGACCAGTAATGAGTTATGAGATGTCAATGGTTTTGGAGTAACTTGACCTGCCTGTATATTGAAGCTCAGGGGTGTGTTTCTGTGTTGCTGAAGAATTTGCATGATATGACTTGCTCTGGAACTTTTTGACCTTTGGGTGGTGCTTGGTTTCAGTGTAGGTATGGAGGCGTTTGATGAGCTCCTATCAATTAATGTTACCTGGAGTCAGGAGTTCTCTGATGTTCTCAGGATTTGGACTTAAGCCTCCTGCTTCTGGTTTTCAGTCTTATTTTTACAGTAGCCTCAAGACTTCTCCATCTATGCAGCACCAATGATAAAACATCTAGGTTAAAGATGAAAAGTTTCTCCACAGTGAGGGACACCCAGAGAGGTTCACAGAGTTGGGTGGAGAAGAGAAGAGGGAGGGGGTAGTTGGAGGTGACTGGAATGAGATGAGGTTGGATCAAAAGAGGAGAGAGCAAGCTAGCCAGTAACCACTTCCTTAAGTGCACTCCACAGTCTGAACCGCTCAGAGATGTTCACGGAGTTATACAAAGAAGAGGAGAGGGAGGAAGGAGACAGAGGTAGCCAGGAGGATAAAAGAGGGAAATGAAAAGGAGAGAAACAGATCCAGTCAGTAACCAGTTCCCTAAGTGTTCTCCACTGTCTGGAACACAGAGATTCACAGAGTTGGGTAGAGAAGAGAAGGGGGAGGGAGAAGACAGAGGCAACCTGGTGGAGAAAAAGAGTCCAAAGGAGGAGAGAGTAGTCAAGCCAGTAATCTTGCTCTCAAGTAAAAATGGGTACTGAAGAATGGGTTTTTAAAGGTACAAAATTGACAACAAATACCAAAAAGCAAAGATTAAAAATCTAGAGAAGAGGTTGGATTTTTTAAAATAAAATGTTAAAGAAAAAAAGAAGAAGAAAAACAAAGTCACAAGAATTATTAAAAACAACAACAACCACAAAAATATATACATGGTGTTTGCTTTAAAAATAGGGTCTTTTTTTTTAAAGTAATAGGTTATAAAAATAAAAATTAAAGGAGAAATAGAGGACTTAAAAATTAAAAAATGTTAAAAAAAAAGAAGGAAAAAAAGAAGAATGATCGTAAAAATAGTAAAGATTTATCTGGGACTTTCTCTGGTTTTGTTGTGGGCAGTGTGGGGTCAGTTCATTTTCGGATAGTTCCTTGGTCCCGCTTATATTTCTCAAGATCTATAGGCCCCTTCCTATGTAGTCGGTACTAACGACAGGGTTTTAATCTATTGCACCTGTCACTTCCAAGGCAGTTCCCTCTGTTTTAGCTTCTTCTGTTTGCTGGTCTCTTCGGTGTCTGATTTTCGCCCTGACACCAGGGGGCGGTGGTGGACACTTTTTTTAGTCTCATTTGTTCAGTCACACTGTGGGGAGGGAGGGACGCTGCAAACAAATAACAATGGCATGTGCTCGCAGTATCTCAGCCACGTTGGACCTGCCCCTGCTCATGGCGCACACCGCTCAGGCTCTAGGTTGCTCTGCCGGGAACCGTCTGAGGCCAGCCCTGGGCTGCATGCACCTCCCCGGTCTAAGCCGCTCAGGCTCAGGCACTCAGGTAGTCCTCAGAGGCACAGACTCGGTTGGGCCTGAGTTTTGTGCCCTTCCCAGGTCCGAGTAGCTCAGGTGTTTGGCGAGTACAGTCACTGCGACTTATCACCTTTCCCATCCCTGCTGCTCAGTTTTCTGGGAGTACAACTGGCACCCCTTCTCCGGCGGATGGTGACTGTCCAGAACCCCAAGAAGTCTTAGTTAGCAAAGAAGCCTGTTTGCAGTTTGGTACTTAATGTCTCTCTGGGGCTGTGATTACCCCCTTCCAGCCCTTCTGGCTCTGGCTGCCTGTCACCGGAGGGAGATGGTCTGCGGCTGGCTAATTCTGTTCCGTCCTTTCTTCTGTGTGTGGACCTGGCGGTGTCTCATGTTAGAGCTTTTCGCGTGGTAGCTATTCCACAGTCTGGTTTGCTAGCCCAAGTTAGTTCGCTCTGGTTACGCTTGGGGCATTCTGGCCTGGTTCTTAAAAAGCATTGCAGCCCGCGCCTCCCTGCCCAGCCCCCGCTTGCTAGTGGTGGATGCAGGTGTCTGCGCTGCTTCTCCACTGGAGGAGCTACCATTGGGCTCGTAATCTGTTGATTTTAATTATTGATTTATTTTTCCTCCTTGTTATGTCGCCCTCTGTGCTTCCAAGGCTCGCCACAGACGCGGCAGTGAGAGTGTTTCCTGGTGTTTGGAAACCTCTCTTTTTAAGACTCCCTTCATGGGACGGAGATCCCTCCCTACCTCTTTTGTCTCTTTTTTCATCTTTTATATTTTTTCCTGCTTGTTTGTGAAGACAATGATCTGCTTTTCTGGGTGCCTGATGTCCTCTGCCAGCATTCAGAAGTTGTTTTGTTAAATTTACTCAGCACTGAAATGTTCTTTTGATGAATTTGTGAGGGAAAAAGTGGTCTCCCCATCCTATTCCTCCACCATCTTAGGACCGTCCCCAAGGCTATGGTTTTTCCACTAGTCATGTATGGATGTGAGAGTTGGACTGTGAAGAAAGCTGAGTGCCGAAGAAGTGATGCTTTTGAACTGTGATGTTGGAGAAGACCCATGAGAGTTCCTTGGACTGCAAGGAGATCCAACCAGTCCATTTAAAAGGAGACCAGTCCTAGGTGTTCTTTGGAAGGAATGATGTTAAACCTTAAACTCCAGTACTTTAGCCACCTCATGCGAAGAGTTGACTCATTGGAAAAGACTCTGATGCTGGGAGGGATTGGGGCAGGAGGAGAAGGGGACAACAGAGGATGAGATGGCTGGATGGCATCACCGACTCGATGGACGTGAGTTTGAGTGAACTCTGGGAGTTGGTGATGGACAAGGAGGCCTGGCGTGCTGCAATTCATGGGGTCGCAAAGAGTCGGACACGACTAAACAACTGAACTGAATTGAACTGAGACTTTTGGATAGCAGCCATTCTGACTGGTGTGAAATGCTCCTCATTATGGTTTTGATTTGCATTTCTCTGATAATGAGTGATGTTGAGCATCTTTTCATGTATTTGTTAGCCATCTGTATGTCTTCTTTGGAGAAATGTCTGTTTAGTTCTTTGGCCCATTTTTTGATTGGGTCTTTTGTTTTTCTGGAATTGAGCTGCAGGAGTTGCTTGTATTTTTTTGAGACTAATTCTTTGTCAGTTGCTTCATTTGCTATTATTTTCTCCCATTCTGAAGGCTGTCTCTTCACCTTGCTTATAGTTTCCTTTGTTGTGCAAAAGCTTTTAAGTTTAATTAGGTCCCATTTGTTTATTTTTGCTTTTATTTCCATTACTCCGGGAGGTGGGTCATAGAGGATCCTGCTGTGATTTATGTCAGAGAGTGTTTTGCTTATGTTTTCCTCTAGGAGTTTTATAGGTTCTGGTCTCACACTTAGATCTTTAATCCATTTTGAGTTTATTTTTGTGTATGGTGTTAGAAAGTGTTCGAGTTTCGTTCTGTTACAAGTGGTTGACCAAGTTTTCCCAACACCACTTGTTAAAGAGATTGTCTTTTCTCCATTGTATATTCTTGCCTCCTTTGTCAAAGATAAGGTGTCCATAGGTGCATGGATTTATCTCTGGGCTTTCTAATTTGTTCCATTGATCTACATTTCTGTCTTTGTGCCAGTACCATACTGTCTTGATGCTGTAGCTTTGTAGTATAGTCTGAAGTCAGGCAGGTTGATTCCTCCAGTTCCATTCTTCTTTCTCAAGATTGCTTTGGCTATTCAAGGTTTTTTTTTTTTTTAAATTTCCATACAAATTGTAAAATTATTTGCTCTAGTTCTGTGAAAAATACCATTGGTAGCTTGATAGGGATTGCATAGAATCTATAGATTGCTTTAGGTTGTCTACTCATTTTCACTATATTCTTCTAATCCATGGCCATGGTATATTTCTCCATCTATTTGTGTCATTTTTTCTTTCTTTCATCAGTGTTTTATAGTTTTCTATGTATAGGTCTCTTGTTTCTTTAGGTAGATTTATTCTTAAGTATTTTATTCTTTTCGTTGCAATAGTGAATGGAATTGTTTCCTTAATTTCTCTTTCCAGAGTGGTGATTAAGACGCACTGCTCACATGGGGCAGTACACTCACCAAGCACCTGGTCACCTGAGCTTCTCGTCTCTTTCACTATATTTTTGAGTTATTTTCTTAGTGATTGTGCTGGGAAATACAGTTCAAGCCCTCTGCCTTCCCTCTGTAGTATCTCCTTCCTTGCCCCACCCCAGCCCCAGGTCATGAGTCGTGGGTGGGAGTCACTGCATCTGAGGCTACAGCAAAGGCAGAGAGTGTGGGTGAAGGGACAGGATTGGGTCCTGCTTGCAGAGCAAGGATCCTGGAGGAAGGGGTGTGTCCCACAGGGTGGAGAGAAAGAAGTAGAGAAAGAGGAATGTGGTCTATATGGGGAAGGATGGAGGGCCCTTCCAAGGAGTGACAAGGGCTGCCTGGAGGATGCCCCTGGGCCTAGCTCTCTTCTCTGTGACCTTAGGGATAGACCCTGCCCTCCTGCACCCCTGAGCCCTGTACCCAGCTTAGAGATGCACCCCTTGGAGACCTAGGAGATGGAAGAATTGTCATGAGCCACGGAGATGCACATGAGAAGCTTGAGTGGTGGGGGCGGGAAGTGCCCCGGAGGCTGTGCCCAACAATGCTGAGGGCCTCCAGGGACAGGGTATGTGCTTGGCTCTGGGTCCAGGAGGCACAGTTCTAGGAACATCAAGTACCGCTGAGGGGGACAGGAGCAACTTATTTCAAACCACATGGGTGCTGCAGCTGAGGGCAGCCACCCATAGCATGGCAGGGTCATGGGGTCTGGAAGGCACGTGTGGGCAGTGTTTAGGCCCTGTTCACCCTGAGGCCCTGCTGTCAGTCGGAGCCTTCCCCAGGCCTCCCCCCAGGACCAGTCCTGCCCTGGGAAGGGCCCCACAGGACCCAGGATGTTGTGGTCAGAAGCATCCCCTCAGTCAAGCTCAGCCCAGCAGGGGGAACTCTCACCCCCTCCCCCACCTCCACTGCCTTCTTGCAGAGCTTCACCCTACCCCATCCCCACTGGTCCCAGGCCCCCTCCAACTACAAGACTATGCCAGGCCCCTTCTTGGCCCCTTCGTTGGCCTCTACTGTGGAGCCTGACTCCCGAGATGGGTGGGGTGCAGGTGGGGTCTCAAGTCTTCCCTGCCTGCTGTGCAGGGCATACCTGCATCACCTCACCCTGGGCCCCCACAGAGCCCAGGCACTGGTCACTACATCCTGCGGCCTGAGGGCAGCTTCAGCCTGAGATAGCAAGCCAGGGAGGCCACAGGACCCTCAAGGTCAGGATCGGGGTCGCAGCCCATATCTAGAGGCCCCCAGCTGACATGCACTGTGCTGTCCAGAGCAGGGGCTCAGGTAGGTGAACTGAATGCCTGTCTCAGCTCCACCTGAGCCCTCTGCTGCTCTTTTTCCTTCCCATTTTCCATATTCTGCAGCACCTGGCCTTCCTTGCTTGTCCTCACAGTTGCATGGGGCATTCTTGTGTGAAACAAGCTCAGCCTGCCTGAGATCCATCCAAGCCATGTGCACAGAGCACAGGGAGACAAACAACAGGGTTCTGAGGATGGGAGGGTGAGAGCCCAGGGGATTCTGGAGAGACACGTCAACACCTGCCCCAGAAGAGGCAGCAGCAAGACTGGCTGGAGGCATGTGGCTGGCCACAACAGGGCCTTGCCTGGGAGCAGGCAGGAGCAGAAGGCCAGGGACACCACCCTCTTATCACCACTAACAATGTGCCTCACAGCCCTCAACTGCATTTCTGGATTGTTACTTCGAGCCACATGCCTCCAGCCAGTCCTGTGGCTGTGTTTCCAGGGCCTGGGCCATGCGATATGTGGCCCTGGCCTGGAATCCTTGTGCCTCCGAGGAGAAGCTGGGGCACTTTGGACAAGTCTCTAAACCCTCCTGTCCTCAACAGGAGCAGAATGGTCCTAACAGTGCCCACCTTCCCCAGGGCTCCTCTGAGGACTCAAACAGTGAGTGTGGGCCCAAGGGTCAGCCCATGGCCTGTCAGTCAGTGCTCAGAGATGCAAGCTCTTGGGTGTGGGGCTGACTCTTCTCCCAGGCTCTAAATCCTTCAGCACTTAAGTAGTGGTGCAGGGCCATTAGTACCGGGTTTCTGCCATCCCTTATTTGACCAAATGGGATCATGGCTCTCAGGCTGCCTTGTGGGAATGCCAAGGAAGGCACTGTGATGAGCAATGCACAGAAGCACAGTGTGGTGGGCATACAGAGAGGGGATCACCCTATTAAAAGGCCCAGGTGGGCTTGCAGTAGGACACTTGGATCTGGCCTCAGGGACAGGGTCAGTATCCAGTCCTCAGCAGCACAATGTGTCCTGGGACAGAGCCCCAGGTCACAGGGTTCTCAGTGGTAATCTGGGCTGGCTTGCAGCTGTGATGAGAGAAATTGGTCCCAGTCATACACACTCTGGCATAGGGAAGCAACCTAAGGGCTAATCTTCCATCTTTGTGATAGGGACCAGGTGCTGGGGGATAGGGAGATATGGCTTTCTATTGTGAGAATGGGAGCCGTGAGTTTGAGCCCAGGTGGGTAGCTGGGGAAGAAACAGGGCACCTGAGGTATTACCGGGCCAAGTACTCATGGGAAGGACTCCCAACCAAGCCCAGGGGTAGCAGGCTCAGAATCTGGAGACAGGCCCTGCCCCAGCTCAAGGAGGAGGAGATAGGCTCTGGAGCAGAATGGTATCCTTGAGAAGAGATGCACCCCCAAATGGGGAAAATCTGATAGCAGAGCCAGCTCCCGGTGCAGGGCCACGTCCTGCCCAGGGGGGAATGTCAGGTGCACAACTCTGGGGGCCCCATCAGCCAGGAGGTGTGGGTCCCTCTGCCAGGCCTGGGGAAGTGTTTCTAGATTATCTGCTTTTGAACCTTGCCTACCGGCCCTAGGCAAAGGAGCCAGTGGGTACAGGGGGTGGGGGTGGGGGGGTGCGGAGGATGGGCCCTGGGGTAGGGAAGGGGTGGTCCCACTGAACAGGCAAAGGAAAAAGAAGAGCCAGTGGAGGGAAAGTGCACGTTCCTCTTTTCAAATTCTCCCCCAACCAGGAAAAGGCTGGGAGGGAGTGGTCCCCACGGAGCTGCCAGTGATCCCAGAGCCTGGTGTCCTACCTGCTGACCCTGCCCTCCCCCCACATCTAACCCACTTATTCCTGGGGGCTCCCCAAGGTTTCTGGGGACCCAACCAGCCACAGTCCCTGCCCTCAAGTCTCTGTCACTCAGCTCTCATCCATCCCCTCCTTCCCACTGGTTCCTGGGAGTGGGTTGGGGTGTCTCTGCACCACGGTGGAGGGGGGGGCGCTGCTCAGAGAAGAACACACACACATCTCCAGGAGACTAAGCAGAACTTGGCCTAAATCTTCACTGAGGAAGCACATGCTGAGCTGAGGACCCAGGACCACAGCGGGGGAACTCAGACCTGCTGAGCCCATTGACCCGACAAGAACCCTGGCGGGGGGGGGGGTCATCTCCACAGCCCCATCCTCATTTCCAGGCTCTTATGAAATGGACTTGAGCCCCTCCTTGGGGGCTGGTCTCTCCCCCTCTTCACCCTGCTGGTCTCCTGCCTCGGGGAGACCCTCTGGCTCCCAGCCAGGACTTCCTGGGACCACCGGGGAAGCCCTTCGTGTCCAGGCAGTGGCAGGACCCAAGGGACTCTGTACCCCCTGCCTCACCTGTACCTCCTGCCTCACCTGTGGGCCCTTTCTCTGCAGCTTCTACTTCATGTGCACCTTCTTCCTCACCTGGGGCTCCAGCTCACCTGACCCCTCAGCCACTGCTCCTCTCTGGGTCTGTGCAGGGAATTTGGGCCTATCCTGTGACCCAGCATCAGGGGTCTGGTGCAGGCAGACAACATCCCAGCCCCGCACCTTGCCTTCTTTCTCACCTGGGGCTCCTGTGACTTATTTCACCTTCAGCCCCCACTGCCTGTTGAGGAAGAGATCCAGCCCCTGCCCAGGTTGCCTGTGGTAATTCTGGGGTCAGGTCGCCTGCCCACTTTTTCAAATTCTGGGGTCACTGCCTGTGGGATGTGGAGCACACTCCAGAGGCTACCTTGGAGCCCTGGTTGGAGCCTCAGGGATGCACAGTCCAGGGATGTCCCAGGTCCTCTGTGCTAAGGCCACCGTGTACTTCCCAGTGCCCCAGGAGAGCCCAGGCGAATGAGGACAAAGGCCTTGGGGTCTCTGTGCAGGGCCAATAGCTGGATCGGGAGAGCATTTGAGGTGTCAGTCAGTGTTGCTGCCAGGGGACCTGCTTAGGAGAGCTTGAGGTGGCAAGGCTTGGAGCCTCCAAAAGCAACAGGTACACCCACTGGCCCTCCAGAGCAAAGTGGCCTCCATCGGTAACTGTCCCAATTGTAAGGGGTGGGGTGCTGGAAAGAGGACCCTAATAACAGGCCCCACCCTACACTCATATTCTGCCCTCAAGAAGCCTGGAGTCTCTTAACCAGACACAAGTTGGCTGTTTCCAAGCCAAGAGCCCCATTACACCTCCTTACACTTGAAAGCCTGACCCAAGGCAGTCGCTGCATTAGAAATGTGTAGGCTTTGGGTTCAGTTCAGTTCAGTTCAGTCGCTCAGTCATGTCCAACTCTTTGCGACCCCATGGACTGCAGCTTGCCAGGCCTTCCTGTCCATTACCAACTCCAAGAGTTTACTCAAACTCATGTCCATTGACTCAGTGATGCCATCCAACCATCTCATCCTCTGTCATCCCCTACTCCTCTCGCCTTCAATCTATCCCAGCATCAGGGTCTTTTCAAATGAGTCAGCTCTTTGCATCAGGTGGCCAAAGTATTGGAGTTTCAGCTTCAATGTCAGTCCCTCCGATGAACACTCAGGACTGATTTCCTTTAGGATGGACTGGTTGGATCTCCTTGCAGTCCAAGGGACTCCCAAGAGTCTTTTCCAACATCGCAGTTCAAAAGCATCAATTCTGTGCTCAGCTTTCTTTGTAGTCCAACTCTCACATCCATACGTGACCACTGGAAAAACCATAGCATTGACTAGACGGACCTTTGATAGCAAAGTAATGTCTCTGCTTTTTAATATGCTATCTAGGTTGGTCATAACTTTCCTTCCAAGGAATAAGTGTCCTTTAATTTCATGGCTGCAATCACCATCTGCAGTGATCTTGGAGCCCAGAAAAATAAAGTCAGCCACTGCTTCCACTATTTTCCCATCCATTTGCCATGAAGTGATGGGACTGGATGCCATGATCTTCGTTTTCTGAATGTTGAGCTATAAGCTAACTTTTTCACTCTCCTCTTTCACTTTCATCAAGAGGCCCTTTAGTTCTTCTTCACTTTCTGCCATAAGGGTGGTGTCATCTGCATATCTGAGGTTATTGATATTTCTCCTGGCAATCTTGATTCCAGCTTGTGCTTCTTCCAGTCCAGTGTTTCTCATGATGTACTCCGCACATAAGTTAAATAAGCAGGGTGACAATATACAGCCTTGACATACTCCTTTTCCTATTTGGAACCAGTCTGTTGTTCCATGTCCAGTTCTAACTGTTGCTTCCTGACCTGCAAACAGGTTTCTCAAGAGGCAGATCAGGTGGACTGGTATTCCCATCTCTTTCAGAATTTTCCACAGTTTATTGTGATCCACACAGTCAAAGGCTTTGGCATAGTCAATAAAGCAGAAATAGATGTTTTTCTGGAACTCTCTTGCTTTTTCAATGGTCCAGCAGATATTGGCAATTTGATCTCTTGTTCCCTGCTTTTTCTAAAACCAGCGTGAACATCTGGAATTTCACAGTTCACATATTGCTGAAGCCTGGCTTGGAGAATTTTAAGCATCACTTTAGTAGCATGTGAGATGAGTGCAACTGTGCAGTAGTTTGAGCATCCTTTGGAATTACCTTTCTTTGGGATTGGAATGAAAACTGACCTTTTCCAGTCCTGTGGCCACTGCTGAGTTTTCCAAATTTGCTGGCATATTGAGTGCAGCACTTTCACAGCATCATCTTTCAGGATTTGAAATAGTTCAACTGGAATTCCATCACCTCCACTAGCTTTGTTCGTTGTGATGCTTCCTATGGCCAACTTGACTTCACATTCCAGGATGTCTGGCTCTAGGTGAGTAATCACACCATCATGATTATCTGGGTCATGAAGATCTTTTTTGTACCCAAAATCACTGCAGATGGTGATTGCAGCCATGAAATTAAAAGACACTTACTCCTTGGAAGAAAAGTTATGACCAACCTAGACAGCATATTCGAAAGCAGAGACATTACTTTGCCGACTAAGGTCCGTCTAGTCAAGGCTATGGTTTTTCCTGTGGTCATGTATGGATGTGAGAGTTGGATTGTGAAGAAGGCTTAGTGCTGAAGAATTGATGCTTTTGAACTGTGGTGTTGGAGAAGACTCTTGGGAGTCCCTTGGACTGCAAAGAGATCCAATCAGTCCATTCTGAAGATCAGTCCTGGGATTTCTTTGGAAGGAATGATGCTAAAGCTGAAACTCTAGTACTTTGGCCACCTCATGTGGAGAATTGACTCATTGGAAAAGACTCTGATGCTGGGAGGGATTGGGGCAGGAGGAGAAGGGGATGACAGAGGATGAGATGGCTGGATGGCATCACTGACTCGATGGACGTGAGTCTGAGTGAACTCCGGGAGTTGGTGATGGACAGGGAGGCTTTGCATGCCGAGATTCATGGGGTCGCCAAGAGTCGGACACGACTGAACGACTGAACTGAACTGAACTCTGTGTATTCTTGCCTCCTCTTCTTAATATCTTCTGCTTCTTTTATGTCCCTACCATTTCTCTCCTTTATTGAGCCCATCTTTGCATGAAACATTCCCTTGGTATCTCTAATTTTCTTGAAGAGATCTCTAGTCTTTCCCATTCTGTTCTTTTCCTCTATTTCTTTGCACTGATTGAGGAGGAAGGCTTTCTTATTCTCCTTGCTATTCTTTGGAACTCTGCATTCAAATGGGTATATCTTTCTTTTCTCCTTTGCTTTTGCTTCTCTTCTTTTCACAGCTGTTTGTAAGGCCTCCCCAAACAGCCGTTTTGCTTTTTGCATTTCTTTTCCATGGGTATGGTCTTGATCCCTGTCTCCTGTACAATGTCACGAACCTCCATCCATAGTTCATCAGGCACTCTGTTTATCAGATCTAGTCCCGTAAATCTATTTCTCACTTCCACTGTATAGTCATAAGTGATTTGATTTAGGTCATACCTGCATAGTCTAGTGGTTTTCTCCACTTTCTTCAATTTCAATCTGAATTTTGCAATAAGGAGTTCACGATCTGAGCCACAGTCAGCTCCCAGTCTTGTTTTTGCTGACTGTATAGATCTTCTCCATCTTTGGCTGCAAAGAGTATCATCAATCTGATTTCGGTGTTGACCATCTGGTGATGTCCATGCGTAGAGTATTCCCTTGTGTTGTTGGAAACCGGTGTTTGCTATGACCAGTGCGTTCTCTTGACAGAACTCTATTAGCCTTTACCCTGCTTCATTCTGCATTCCAAGCCCAAATTTGCCTGTTACTCCAGGTGTTTCTTGACTTCCTACTTTTGCATTCCAGTCCCCTATAATGAAAAGGACATCTTTTTGGGTGTTAGTTCTGGAAGGTCTTGTAGGTCTTCAGAGAACTATTCAACTTCAGCTTCTTCAGCATTACTGGTTGGAGCATAGACTTGGATTACTGTGACACTGAATGGTTTGCCTTGGAAAGGAACAGAGATCATTCTGTCGTTTTTGAGATTGCATCCAAGTACTGCATTTCGGACTCTTTTGTTGACTGATGGCTACTCCATTTCTTCCAAGGGATTCCTGCTCACAGTAGTAGATATAATGCTCATCTGAGTTAAATTCACCCATTCCAGTCCATTTTAGTTTGCTGATTCCTAGAATGTCGATGTTCACTCTTGCCATCTCCTGTTTGACCACTTCCAATTTGCCTTGATTCATGGACCTAACATTCCAGGTTCCTATGCAATATTGCTCTTTACCACATCAAACCTTGTTTCTATCACCAGTCCCATCCACAACTGGGTGTTGTTTTTACTTTGGCTCCATCCCTTCATTCTTTTTGGAGTTATTTCTCCACTGATCTCCAGTAGCATATTGGGCACCTACCGACCTGGGGAGTTCATCTTTCAGTGTCCTATCTTTTGCCTTTTCATACTGTTCATGGGGTTCTCAAGGCAAGAACACTTCAGTGGTTTGCCATTCCCTTCTCCACTGGACCACATTCTATCAGACCTCTCCACCATGACCCACCCATCTTGGGTGGCCCCACAGGGCATGGCTTAGTTTCATTGAGTTAGACAAGGCTGTGGTCCATGTGATCAGATTGGCTAGCTGTCTGATTGTGGTTTCAGTCTGTCTGTCCTCTGATGCCCTCTCTCAGTGCCTACCGTCTTACTTGGGTTTCTCTTACCTTGGATGCAGGGTATCTCTTCACGGCTGCTCCAGCAAAGCACAGCTGCTGCTCCTTACCTTGGACATGGGTACCATTTATTATACAATTCCATTTACATAAAACTCTAGAAAATGCAAACTACCTTACAGTGACAGAAAGCAGATCAGTGGTTGCTTAGGACAAGTGAAGCAAGAAGAGAAAGACAAAAAGGACTACAAAGGGACGTGAGGAATCTTTGAGAGTAATAGATATCTTTATTACCTTGATTGTAGAGATGGTTTCATGAATACATATATATATATATATATATATATATATATATATATATATATGTCAAACCTTATCAGATAGTGCAGTTTGAACATTTCCAGGTTATTATTTGCCAAATATACCTCAAAGGGGCTTTAAAAAAAACCTACAAGTAAGTAATAAAGAGACAAACTACCCATAAATGTGAGCAAGTTATTGAACCAACACTTTACAAAGTAAGATACAGAAGTGGCCAGTAAGCACATAAAGACATCACACGCAACATAATTAGTCATCAAGGAGATCATAATTAAAATCACAATGAATTACCACTTCATACCCACTTAAATGGCTAAAAATAAAGGCTGACAACCCCAAATGCAGAGGAGGATTGAAAAGGAATTCTCATACACATCTGGTGGGAACATAAATTGTACAACCACTTCAGAGAATATTCTGGCAGTTTCTTATAAAACAATTCTCCTTTGTGGCAGTTCCCTTTCTAGGTAGTTATCCAACTAAATGAAAGCATATGTCTACACAAGGTTGTACACAAGTGTTCATGGTAGTTTTATTTATAACACTCCAAAATGGAAACAGCTCAGATCATAAACTGGTGAATGAATAAAAATCAACTCAAATATATTCAGACAATGGGATACTGCTGTTGTTCAGTCACTAAGTCATGTCTGACTCTTAGTGACCCCATGGACTGCAGCACGCCAGGCTCCCCTGAACTTCACTATCTCCTGGAATTTGCTCAGATTCATGTTCACTGAGTCAGTGATGCAATCCAACCATCTCATCCTGTCATCCCCTTCTCCTCTGCCCTCAGTCATTCCCAGGATCAATGCCTTTTCCAATGAATCGGCTCTTTGCATCAGGTGGCCGAAGGATTGGAGCTTCAGCATCAGCCCTTCCAATAAATATTCAAGGTTGATTTCCTTTAAGATTGACTGGCTTGTGTTCCTTGCTGCCAAGGGACTCTCAAGAGTCTTCTCTGGCACCACAATTCAAAGACATCAATTCATCAGTGTTCAGCATTCTTTATGGTCTGACTCTCATATCTGTACATGACTACTGGAAAAACCATAGCTTTGACTATGTGGACCTTTGTCTGCAAAGTGATATCTCTGCTTTTTAATAAGCCATCTAGGTTTATCATAGCTTTCCTTCCAAGGAGCAAGCATCTTTTCATTTCATGGCTTCAGTCAAAGTCCACAATGATTTTGGAGCCTAAGAAAATAAAATATGCCCCTGTTGCCACTTTTCCCCCTTTTATTTGCCATGAAGTGATGGGACTGGATGCCATGATCTTAGGTTTTTGAATGATGAGTTTCAAGTCAGCTTTTTCACTCTCCTCTTTCACCATCATCAAGAGGCTCTTTAGTTCCTCTCCACTCTCTGCCATTAGAGTGGTATCATCTGCATACCTGAGGTTGTTGATATTTCTCAGTCTTGATTCCAGCTTGTGATTCATCCAGCCTGGCATTTCACAAGATGGAATACTACTCAATAATTAAAGGAAAGAAGCAACACTTTAAACAACATAAATAAATCATCATACTGAATGAAGGAAACCAGACACTGTTGGCTCAGATGGTAAAGAATCTGCCTGCAATGCAAGAGAACTGAGTTCAATTCCTGGGTTGGGAAGATCCCCTGGAGAAGGGAATGGCTACCACTCCAGTATTCTTGCCTGGAAAATTCCATGAACAGAGGGGCTTCGTGGGCTACAGTCCATGGGGTCACAAAGAGGCAAACATGACAGACACAAAATAGTACATACCATGTGATTCCATTTATATGAAGTTCTCAAATTGGTGAAAGTAATCTAAGATGGAAAAACTTTAGAACACCAGTTGCCCCTATGTTGAATTGTGGTGGGAACTGACGGTGAATGAAGTGCTTCCCAGGTGGCTCAGTGGTAAAGAATCGGCCTGCCAATGCAGAAGACACAGATGTGGATTTGATCCGTGGGTCAAGAAGATCCGCTGGAGGAAGAAATGGCAATCCACTCCAGTATTCTTGCCTGGAAAATCCAATGGGCAAAGCAACCTGGTGGGTTACAGTCCATGGCATCCCACAGAGTCAGACATGACTTAGCAACTGATGACACACACATGCTGACTGGGAATGGGCACAGGGAAATTTCTAGGATGTTGATAATGTTCAGTATCCTGACAAGAGTTTAGAGTATGTTTATCAAAACTCACTGCATGGGGCACTTAAAATTTGGGCATTTCGCTGTATGTAAAATTTACCTCAAAAAAACAGAAAATAACAGTAAACAGGTATGCTAGGTAATGCTAGGTAGAGCCTCTTGATGAAAGTAAAAGAGGAGAGTGAAAAAGTTGGCTTAAAGCTTAATATTTAGAAAACTAAGATCATGGCATCCGGTCCCATCACTTCATGGGAAATAGATGGAGGAACAGTGGAAACAGTGGCTGAATTTATTTTTAGAGGCTCCAAGATCACTGCAGATGGTGATTGCAGCCATGAAATTAAAGGACACTTATTCCTTGGAAGGAAAGTTATGACCAACCTAGATAGCATATTAAAAAGCAGAGACATCACTTTGTCAACAAAAGTCGGTCTAGTCAAGGCTATGGTTTTTCCAATAGTCATGTATGGATGTGAGAGTTGGACTATAAAGAAAGCTGAGCACAGAATTGATGCTTTTGAACTGTGATGTTGGAGAAGACTCTTGGGAGTCCCTTGGACTGCAAGGAGATACAACCAGTCCATCCTATGGGAGATCAGTCCTGGGTGTTCATTGGAAGGACTGATGTTGGAGCTGAAACTCCAGTGCTTTGGCCACCTGATACGTAAAGCTGACTCATTTGAAAAGACCTTGATGCTGGGAAAGTTTGAGGTTAGGAGGAGAAGGGGACAACAGAGGATGAGATGGTTGGATGGCATCACTGACTCAATGGACATGGGTTTGGGTAGATTCTGGCAGTTGGTGATGGACAGGGAGGCCTGGTATGCTGCAGTTTGTGGGGTCGAAACGAGTCGGACATGACTGAGTGACTGAACTGAGGTAATGCTATGCAGTAAACAGGTATGCTAGGTAATGCTATGCAGCTCTAGGTAATGCTATGCAGGCTGGAGTGTTAAGGTGTGAAATGTGCTTGTATGTCTGCAACTTACTTTGAAATGGATTGGTAATATAAGGATGACTATGCAATTATGCCAGCAATTATGGCATAATGCTAATTGTACAATATTGGTGGTTGGTACATGGGTACACATCTTTCAGTTGATCTGTATGTTGCAAAGCTTTCATAATAAAATGCGGTAGGTAAATAAGAAAGGCAGCATGTAGTTAATAAAATTGCTACAAGAATATTTAAGAAGTTGTTTATAATTATCACTAATAAAATAAATGTATATTAATAAAAATGAAAAGTTAGACTGTGTCCTTCAAACTCAGTTTCAGTGCCCAGCTTCATCCTTTCAGTGTGGCTCTTTTCCCTTGGCTTACTCCAACATTTTTCTTTTGATACTAGAATATGCCTAATTGGTTCCTATCACAGGGAATTTGCACTTGCTGTTCCTTTGACGCTCTTCCTATCAACAACCTTCACGCTGAGTTCTTCTTGTAATTCAAGTCTCATATCAGCCATAGCCTCACTGAAGTTTCCCTCCCACCACTCCCAAACACCACCCTAAATGATGTTCTTCACAGTTCTTATTCTTATGCATTGTTGACCCTTGTTTATTATTGTTTTATGACCTTTATGAAACAGGAATCTTCAAGAAAGCATGGATGGGCTTAGAACACTGCAGAGCACTGCAGCTTCTTAGATCTTTGTTGACTGGCAGATATTCATCTGGAAGCAGCTGTCAATACTTGCAGCACCCCTGATCCAAGAATCCTGTTCTTTTCATAGTATGACCTGCTATTTTGAAATTTACTCAAATGTGTTTCCCTTCCATCTTTACTCAAGCACGTGAGCATGCACGTATACACACACACACACACACACACACACACACACATTCACAGGAGCCCTTGGGAGCCGAATGCACGCCCCCCCTGATAGCAAGGATGTAGCCTGGTTTTGCTCACAGTTGCATTCTCAGTATCTGGCACTGCTAGGGCTCACAAAACCTTGCATGAATGAGTGAGGCACTTTGATCCCTCCAGTGAAGGCTGGCTTTGCTCTGCCTCGCCTCCTTTCTCATCCCCCCCCACCCATATTCCCGTTCTAAAGGCGCCCAAGAGGGAGGGGCCCTGTCCATTTCTTCGTTCCCTCCTTCGTAGGCTTGTCAGTTCATTCGCTAGTTCACTCATTCATTCACTCATTAGTACTCTCATTCCACGCCTCCGGCCTCCACCGAAGCTCCTGGCCTGCGCTCGCTGCTCCCCCAGGGTCTGACCTGACCCTCCCAAAACCCGGGCTTAGCCACGCCCCCTTCCCGTCCCGCCCCCTCTCTGGGCCAATCGGGACCGGCGGGCCGGGCAGGGCCGGAGTCGGGGCGGGGCCTCGCCCTCCCACTACCCACGGCGGCGCCCGCGGCTCCGGAAACGCGCCGCTGGGCTGCTGGGCTCAGCAGTACGCTAGCTGCTCCGTGGCGCTTCCTGCCACGCGAGGCCTGGGCCTCGCCAGCGCTGCTCCATCAAGGGCTGTGCGTCGGCCGCCGCCAGGCTAGGGTGAGCGTGCGGGCCATAAGAGGATGTGCGCGGGGCCCGGGAGGGTGCGCGAGGCCAAGATGAGCGTGCGGGCCGCAAGAGGATGTGCTGGGGACCGCGGATGAATGTGCGGGGCCCGGGTGATCGTTTGGGCCGCGGGAGGATGTGCAGGGGGCGGCCCAGGAGAGTGTGCAGAACTGGGGTGAGTGTTCCAGAAAGTGTGCGGGGGAGGGAGGGCAGAAGGCGGCCAAGCTTTGTTGGGGAGGAGCGTTTGTGTTCCAGCGGGAAGCTACTCTGCCCTGGGGCCAGCTGGAGAGGGGCACGGGTCCGAGATGGCGGGTATGGGGAGGCCGAAGGCCTTCCCGCGGCGGGCAAGGGGCGATGGTTAGGGGCGGGAATCGCTGGACGTGCCGAGGCCTACGCTGCTTTGGGGGTGACACTAAGGGATGGGAACCGGCCACTATGAAAAGAGGGAGATCTCCCGCCCCAAGCGCGGAGAAGGCCGACTGGAAGAGGGCGTTGTGTCGGGGAGTGTGTGTTAAAGGGCTTTTCCCCCCATCTGGGGGAGGGGCTGAGACGCTGTGCTGGGGACAGTTACTGCTGTACTGGGGATGGTTCTTGCAGGCGGAGTCCCTCTTTTCCTTTTAGGAAGGGGTCGAGCCTCGGCTTGGCAGGGAGGAATGAGGGGGTAGCCTAGAGCCCAAGGGCTGTGAGGGAGGGGGAGGGGCAGCCCTTGCTGGGTGAAAAAACGAGCCCAAGGCCCGGGATCTGAACAGAGGTTTTTCTGTCGCCCTTCTCGGGCTACATCTCCCTCTCCAGTGCCCACCACCAAACTCCTTTGCTGCCTGATGCTGGGAGGGATTGGGGGCAGGAGGAGAAGGAGACGACAGAGGATGAGATGGCTGGATGGACGTGAGTTTGAGTGAACTCCGGGAGTTGGTGATGGACAAGGAGGCCTGGCGTGCTGTGATTCATGGGGTTGCAAAGAGTCGGGCACGACTGAGCGACTGAACTGAACTGAACTGAACTAGTCTATATTTGGTTGATTAATTACATGTCTTTTTTCATCCTCCCCCACAACACAGTCGCCTGCGGCAGAAAGCCCGTGGTACCTTTCACCACCCCCCCCCCCCCCCCCCGCCCCCCCGCCCCCCCGCCCCCCCCCCCGCCACTGGCCCTCTTCCCAGAGGTCCCACTCTGTTCCAACTGACACCCGCCAACCAGCGTTGGCCCAGCTGGGGGCCATCAGCCCCCTCTAGACTCCTTGGTCAGTGAAATATTTCCTCTTCAACCTCAGACGTGACATTTTTCTTTTACCAAAGGATTTCAGATGGGCTTGCTAGAATAGCACCCCCTCTAGGTACTAATGCTGCCTCACTCCATCCCCCATCCTCCCTCCCCCTCTGGGCCTTTAAGTCGAAGCAGCTTGCACAGTACCTGGCACAGTCCCATCCATTCTCTCAAAATGTCTTAGGATCTGCATTTAGAATTCTATTGAACACTGATTTTCAGCCTTCTTTGGGTCAGAGACCCCTTAGCAAATCACTGCTGCTGCTGCTAAGTCGCTTCAGTCATGTCTGACTCTGCGACCCCATAGACGGCAGCCCACCAGGCTCCCCTATCCCTGGGATTCTCCACGCAAGAACACTGGAGTGGGTTGCCATTTCCTTATCCAATGCATGAAAGTGAAAAGTGAAAGTGAAGTTGCTCAGTTGTTTCTGACTCTTAGCGACCCCATGGTCTGCAGCCTACCAGGCTCCTGCGTCCATGGAATTTTCCAGGAAAGAGTACTGGAGTGGAGTGCCATTGCCTTCTCCTAGAAAATCACTAGAAAGTGTGAATTCCCTGCCCAGAAATCTGACAGTCAGCAGAGAGTGGCATCCCATTCAAGAGGCTCATGGGCCAGAAACCTGTCTGCTGAGCGCTGGAGGTGAGGAAGCCTCCAGATTCTAGATGGGCCCAGTGTTAACAAGGCACAACTCTGCATCCCAGTCTCCTGAGTGCTGGTTGAAAATGCAGATTTCTCATCCCCACCTACACCTGCTACTCTGCCCCTTAAGTCGTTAGCACACCCCAAGCCAGGGGTCTAATGCACCCGTCTAGCTCTGGCCCTAATTTGCCTGGGCTCCACAACTGGCCCAGGGCCCCTTGGTATTTGCACAGCATCCCCCATTCCCATTTAGAGTCATTCATATCCAGGACAGTGTAACTTAAATGAAGCTATACATACAATTTATTTTCATTTTCAGTAAGATAGCATGCATCTTCTTGGGGAAATGGGAACATAAACCTTCTCTCAATTAAGTACAACAAACACCACAAAATCCCCTTCTGGTCTACCTTCTGGCTTTTTATAGAAGGCAAAGAAAATGGAAACGTAAACAGAGAGGGGCAGGTGCCCAGGCAGAGTAAGAGAGGAAAACTAGGGAAGACAGAGACAGATGCCTCCCACCCACGCACACAGAAAAAGGCACACACAGACACAAACATCCCAAGAGAAACAGACTTTCCTGGTGAGACACCCTCTCTGTTGGCCCTTTAGGATTCATTTCTAGTAGCAGTGCATGTGCACATTACAGGGTGAGCCCAAATGGGTGTTGTGGCCACATCCTGGCCGGACGGGTTGAGAGCTCAGGCCCTTGGCATCCCAGAATTGCCTGACTTGGGTAGATTGGTGTCTCAACAGTGTATTCAGTCTCACAGCCTGTCCTTTGAACACTTGTGACCCAAAAAGACATGTTCCCGGAAGGTGTGCCCAAGTTCTGTCTTCCCAAATTATTTTAGTCCAACAGGTAGGACTTTACCTGCCTGAGCAATCACTCAGAATTGTTCTGAGATATGATGCCATCTCTGTATGTCTCTTTTGGGTAAGTCTGGATGTTTATAGACCAGGTCTGCTGGCCTTAAAGCTGGCCATGCTGTTAGAAGACCCCATGGGGATGCAAGGTGGTGAGAAGTATTATTGTGATTCTGGAAGCATATTTTTATATATGCCAGTGCTGTTGGACCATCTTTGTCCAGATATAGTTCTATTGATCTGAGAGCACAACTCAAGGGAGAACAGACATCCAATAAGAAGAATTGGGAATGCAAGTGATTAATAGGATGATTTAGGGTTAGGGTTAGTGATGGGAGAGGGAGCTGAAGGCACCTATCTGAATTAGATGATAGAAAGTGCAGTCTCTCGTGTGATCTATAAAGATTCCCTCCAGGGCATTTTTGCTGTGGCCCAGAACTGAATTGAATACCGTGAGCCACCTGTTATCTTCTAGGGTCTGGGGACATTCTGCTTCAGTCCTTATCTAGATGTTCCAAGGAGACCAGGTGCTTCTGGCACCCCTTCGAAGTTTCTGGAAGCTGCCAGTTCTAGTTTGTGTGGCTTTGCTCCCTCTCCCCTGCGCCCATTGCCCAGGGAAGGCTGGCACCTGCTGAGGAGGTAGCCTGGCCACTTGTGCCATGAAATCAGTCTACTGCTGATCTCTTAGGCTCAGAAGTGACCTTTCCTAGTAACGAGACACCCTCAATAGGGGTCCCGAGCTCCAAAGTGACCAGAAGACACTGAAGTGTTCCCTGCTTTTGTGACAAATGTTGGCTTTTGGCTCTATTAAATTCAGCTGTTAATTTCTGTTCTTTCAAATCAGGGTGAAATGATTGTTTTGGTTTTCAGTGTTTCTGATTGGATACAGAAAATTGGATTTAAATAAGTTGGTTAAAATTTACATTGCCATCTAAAGCACATATCAGGAACCTTTATTCACTGACATGAACTCTCAGGTTTTAGGAAGCATGATGTTTCAGAAATGTGTCTGTGAAGCAGCTGCAGAGTCTGTGGCACTTGGCTAGCTCCAGGGTGGAATCCACAGTCAACCTGATAGAGTCTTTATTCTCTGGGAGCATAGAGTTGTTAGACTACACTAAAGATCCTGCTTAAAGAAGAAAGATAATATTGTTTATATTAAGAGGCCAAGATTTGTTTTCCCAAAGTCTTTCTGCCGACTTCTCTTTCCTGGTTGGGCAAAGGAGTGCACTTACAAGATTTGGGTATGCTTGTCCATGGTGAGTGAAAGTGCCTCATGTTCAAGGTCAGGATCTCCCTGTGTATCCATCAAGTACACGACAATGGTTTTCATATTGTACCTAGAATCGATTTGATCTTGATTTCATAAGGTTCACCTTTAGAAGGCAGTAGACAGACATCTGTATGTGTCACTTTTGTCATGGAGTCCAGCTTCTTTTCCAGATTAGTTCCACCATTTTAAAGTGGAGTGGTTGGATGACATAGCTTCTGAATTACCAGATTGTTTTCAGGATTGATGATGATTTTATTTTTAACTGCTATGGATCATTTTTAAATGATCTTCCTTTGTGTCTCATAAAGGTTTTCCCCAATATACCTGATTCATTATGCAGAGTTTAGCTTCCTTTTGTGGATTCAGGGCTCACTTTTCCCCTCCCATTTTTATGGACACCTTTGAAATGGCCTCTGTCTATCATGGTCTCCATGTGTCCACAGTCTCTTGTCACTGTGGGTGGTGATCTGAAGTGCAGTTGGGTTAAGTCCCCTGGGCAAGCCTGGCACAGGAAGGGCCAGTCCTGTTGCTACACTGGAGAAGATAATTAACAATTCACTTGGGGGTTGTGTCTCCAAGACTTCATGCCAATTAAGTGAATACACTTTGGTAGGATCTGCTCAATTAAATGGGAACTTTTCAGGAGGACATGTTCAATTAAGCATCGGTGGCTTGGAAAATCATGAATGAAAGAATGACGTGTGTATCTGTTGTGCATGGGACTGAAAGCAAGTCCCCTAAACCTATACATACCATTAGGCTTCGATGACACAGTAGCCTGGCCTTTCAGTAAGGCCCAGTGTTGGGTATTACTTTGTGGCATATTACTTCTCTCTCTTCTCTGGTATGGCTCAAAATGCCTCAAATCTTGGGAGCTAGACCTTAGGCAATTTAGTTCACCCCTCAGATGTTTCTTCCTTCTCGGTAAAATGGAGGCAGTCACTCAGTTGTGTCCGACTCTTTGCACATTTAAAGGAAAAGTATCTACATGCTCAGTCACTTCAGTCATGTCCAATTCTTTGTGACCCCACGGACTGTAGCCCGCCAGGCTCCTCTGTCCATGGGATTCTCCAGGCAAGAATACTGGAGTGGGTTGCCCTTTCCTCCTCCAGGGGAATCTTCCCAACCCAGGGATTGAACCTGCGTCTCATGCATTGACAGGTGCATTCTTTACCAGTGTACCACTAGGGAAGCCTGTGAAGGGAGAAGCACAGTGCCAAATGCATAGTAGGTGCTCTGTTAATGAAAGTTATGTAATTCACCCCTCCCTCACAGGGTGTCACATGTCCACTGAGTGCTAAGAGCTACTGCCCCCGAATGCTGGGGATTCAGGGGTGGCCAAGAAAGAGAAGGGCCCTATCCTGTGAGAGGTGACATTTTCCCCAGGGAGAATCAGGTAAAAACAAGCAATTTCAGAGGGTAAGTTTTAGGTAGTGAAAAGTGTTATAAGTATGTGATGGAGCTGGAGAGTGAAGACATTTGGAGGAGGTGGCACTTGAGTGAGGCCCAAATTCTTCGAAGGAGCCACCTGAGGCAGGTTCAGAGGCTCTCGGGATTATTCCCTTGGTATATTTAGGACGGGATGAAAGCTGAGTGTCTGGAAGGACTGACTGAGACATATGGGTCTGGTGGGCTCAGCCAGGGCCTTGGAGTGGGTTAAAGCCTTAGGTCTCTGGCCTGAGGGTAGTGAGGCGAGGCTTGTAACAGACCATGTTGCTCAGAAGGTGAAGGTGAGATGTTCTCCTCTTCATTCCATTTGGCAACAAAACCTCAATGTCAATCAGAAGTGAATTTTTTAGAATGAACTATGTAAATAATCGATGACCAGTTCATTTTGTATTGGAAGCCAAGGTCAAACCAAATACCAAATGTATGCCAGAAAGAAGGAAGCCCTGCCCAGGGAACAGTGGGTTACAGAAGGCTTGGCTGCTGGGCACCTAGGGCTTCCCTCACACACTGGGGAGTCCCTTAAAGATGGAAGTAAAGTTTCTGTGGACTTTGGGGCCAAATGAAGCCTTCCCTCACAGCTGTCATATTGCTTATATCTTGGGGGGATGATCCCAGGAATTCACAATCCCATGGACCTGCCTCTAAGCTTTCTGGGACTGCCCACGCATTCCTGCCAGCCCTGCTCTGTTGTGGCTTGCCTGTGTGGGCACCTCAGGACATTGCCCAGCTTCAAGGACTATTCCCTCTTGTCTTCTTGGCTTCGGCCCTGTCTTCTCGCATGCTGAGCATCTTTCTTATCCAAAGTCTATTGAAATCTTTTAAAAATGTTATTCCTTTCCAGTTACTAAAGAAATGCAGCTTGGTTACTAAACATTCATGACAGAAACAGAAAGCTGAAGACCTTTCTAGACCTGGACTCTACCCCAGGGTGGTGCACATTGCAGTCTCAATGTGCTCATTAGCTGTGAGTCACTCTGTTTATTCCTTTTTTTCTTTAAAACTCAAATATATACTGTTCTTTCCCCTTCCTCTACAATCTGTGATTTTTTAATAAACAGTTACTGTCTGTCTATAATCTTGTTTGACGGAGGATTCAAAGTTTTGTAATCTGTGTATCATGCTGTATTGGCCACCTGTTGATTTTTTTTTCCTTTTCATTTACTTATTTATCTTTTGTCCTATGTTTTTTTTTTTCTTGTCCCTTACAACCTATTGATTTTGTGCTTGAGCTCTCCAGTTTTCTTCATGCTCTGAGTTCTAGGATTCTTCAGGAAGGTCTCCCTCTTGTTTTTATAACATTAGGATTACTGACACTCTTCATGTTGGTTATACTGTATTGTTTTCCATCCTTTTGCTTTTTTTTTAATTTTTATTTTTACTTTATTTTACTTTACAATACTGTATTGGTTTTGCCATACATTGACATGAATCCACCACAGGTGTACATGTGTTCCCAAACGTGAACCCCCCTCCCACCTCCCTCCCCATAACATCTCTCTGGGTCATCCCTGTGCACCATTACAGGATGATTTTTTATAAAACCTCAGAGCTGAAATTTATCTTTATAGATACTGTAAAAATTCCAAAATATCTTCTAGACTTCCCTTTTCTTAGTCTTACATATGTATTTATGAGTTTCAACTTTTATTTGACATATATTTTACTTGATTATTATACTGATACCTAATAAAGGAGTTTGTATTTTTATTTAATTTTAGTAATATTTTTTTAAAAAAATTAAAGAACAGGTTACTTTTAACCTATCTCTCTCTTTACATTTAAAGTCTTTAACTTTAAAATTGCTTGTAGACGTCTAGCACATACTTGAGTTTCTTTTTAAAAAAAAATACAATCTGATAATCTCTGCAAATTAATTGGTGTGTTTAGTCCATTTATATTTAACTTAACTATCCATATGGTTGTGTTTACATTTGCCTCTTGCTATTTGTTTCTGCTTGTCTTAACTGTTCTGTTTTCATTTGTTTTTTTAACCTACTTGAATTATTTTTTTAGAATTGTATTTTATCTCCACTACTGCCAGGCATCAGAGGCTTGGAGGGCTTCCTAAAGCACAGTCTTACATTTTATTTCTATATATGTTATAAACCCCAATTGTTGGTTTTGTTTAGTTGCTGAGTTGTGTCCCAACTCTTTTGCAACCCCATAGATTGTAGCCCGCCAGGCTCCTCTGTCCATGGGATTTCCCAGGCAAGAATACTAGGGTGGATTACCATTTCCTTCCCCAGGGGAATCCTCCCAACCCAGGGATCCTCCCAACCCAAGGATCGAACCTGCGTCTCCTGCTTTAGCAGGTGGATTGTTTACGACTGAGCCACCAGGGAAGCCCTATAAACCCCATACTACCTTACTATTTTTTTCTCTAAATGTTCAGCTTTCTCTTAAAGATGTAAAAGTGTTCTATATTTCAGCACATATTTACATTCCTGGTGTTCTTCATTCCTTTGTGATCCAAGTTTCCATCTGGTACCATTTCCCTTCACCTGAAGAATTTTCTTAAATATGTCTTACTGTGTGGATCTGCTGGTGACAGATTCTTTCAACTTTTCTTTGTCTAAAAAGTTTGTTTTTTGCCTTCACTTTTGAAGGCTACTTTCTCTAAATATCAAATTCTTGGTTGACATGTGTTTTTTTTTTTTCCCTTTAGCACTTTAAAAATGTCATGAAGTTTTTTTCTGACTTGCACATTTTCTGATAAGATGTCAGCAGTTATTATCTTTGCTCCTTTGTATACAACATCTTTTATTCTCTGGCTTCTTTAAGATTTTTTTCTTTATCACTAGTTTTCAGCGATATGATTATGATGTGTCTTAGTGTACATGTGTGGGGTTTTTTCTGGTTTTGTTTTTTGGGTGTTTGTTTAGTCTTGCTAGGGGATGATTAGGCTTCTTGGATCTAGGTTTTATCCAATTTAGAAAATAATAAATTTTAACCATTATTTCTTCAATTATACTTTTATCACCCCCTGCTTTTCCTCATCTTGTCAGATTCCAATTATATGTGTGTTAGACCACTTTTTGCTATCCCCAAGTCGGTGAAACACTGTTGAATTTTTTTCTTTCTGATCTTCATTTGGGATAATTTTTATTGCTAGGTCTTCAGATTTTCTAATCTTTGGGGGCAGGGGGGAGAAGGCTGTATCTAATCTGCTGTTAAGCACATCCAGTGAAATTTTCATTTTAAATGTTACAATTTTCACCTCAGTAAGTCCCATTCAGTTTTTGTTTTTATCATCCATTTCTTTCATTATGTTCCTGTTTTTCTTTAAATAGTTATACATTGTTAAACTAGCTGTTTTCCTTGTCTGTCAGCAATCATTTCTGGGTGTTTCTATTTTCCTTTCCATGAGTCACATTTTTTCCCTGCTTCTTGGCATTTACTTAATTATTTATTGGATGTTGAACATTGTAGAGATTATGTTGTTGAATGTCTGAATTTTGTTGTTTCACTGTGAAAAGTTAGACTTTGTTTTTGGAGGCAGTTGCTTGTGGAATAGTTTCATCCCTTCAAGCCCTATTTTTATGTTTTTCTAGAGCAGATCCAAGGTCACTCTGGCTCCAGGGATAAATCAGTCCTACTACTAAAGCATGGCCTCTCTGATTCTCCACTGAATACCCCAGATGATCACTGAGAACTCTATACTCTGGTTGGCTGGACCCTGAATATCTCCCTACCTTTGTGTGTCTTAGGAATTATTCAACTTACAACTTCCTGGTCATTGTTTTCCTAGTCTTTGTGAGTTTAATTGTATGCATGCATGGCTTAGTGGTTAAGAAAGACTCAAGGGGAATCTTGTGCAGATTTTTTTGAGCTCTTTTTTTCTGCATAGCTCCTTCCTTTCTGGAACTATGCTTTGCCTCAGCTTCCCTGAATGCTGGTCTGTGTTGATAATAAAGCCACCAAGCTCTCTTTGGTCCCCCTTTCCCTGTAATCTAAATCTGGAAATTGCCTCCAGAAGATATCTGGGACACTGATAAAGCTTATATTATTTGTTTCTCTTCTCTCAAGGATCATCATCCTGTGCTGCCTGCTGTCCAATACTTAAAACTGTTGATTCACATCTATTTTGTCCAGTTTTGTATTTATTTATGATAAGACATTAAATCTGTTCTTTGTTATTCCATCATGGCCAAAAGTGGAAGTCTCTGTCCATCCGTTTTAATATAACATCTAATTTTATGAAAAACTATTTCTGGAGTGCCTGGATTCTGTAGTCCTTGAGCTAGTGTAAAAATGCTTTCTTTTCATTTACCTATGAACCAAATTGACTTGATAGCAGAACAGAAACTGGGTTCCTGTTTCTGTGAACTCACTGAAGTGGGCGGTCTGTGATGCAGACATACCTGTGGTGGGCTCTGAAAGAAAAAGGCAACTTGCACATGTGGTTCAGATGTTTTATTTAGCAACTTAGTCTTTGAAGATCTTTTTTTTTTTTTTTGAGGTGTCTTTTTCCAGCTATTGTTCAGCTTTTCATTTTGTCAAATATATCACAGAAACGTTCTTCTCTGCAAGCTGTCACCTGATGAATTGTTTCGGTGTGGTAGAGTATGGACTTTTGAGGGCCTTACTGCTAGTCAGGAAGCCCTTGCTCCTGTTCCCTTCCCTTTAGTAGCCCAGTCTGTTTTTTTGTTGCCCCTACAAAGTTGAAAAAGATCTCTCACTTCCCACTTATTTTTTCTGATGTTCTTTTGGGGAACACTGCCTTCCTGTGCAGTGTGAGCATGAAACTCTCCAAGGCCTACTGCTAGGAGGCCTATGGCCTACCTGTCTCTGAGAGCCAGTATTCCTGCCACTGGCTTTCAGTCTGAGTTTGTCTTCTCTCTGTGCCTGGGCTAACATTCATTTGTCTTGTCTGGATTCTCTCTGGGCTGCCTGTATCAGTTCTCTGCCAGCCCAGTTTCCCCACTGTTTGGGATATGTTTTCTTAGGTATGTCCATGTTCTAGTTTGTCAGTCAACCTCTGTGCAAGAGAAGACTCAAGAAGATTTAAAACAAGTGAAAAGGAAATCACCAGTCTCATCCCACGGGACCCAGAGGCAGGGCTGCTGTCACTCGTGGCTCTTTCCACTTTCATTAGCTCCCCCTGATCCCCAGGGTCTGGCCCTTACCCAAGAAGTCAAGTCCTGTCCAAGTCCTTACCATTCCTGGGAAACCAAGTCCTGGCAGTGCCCCCTTGGAGTGCTTGAGGCTCAGATGAGCTGTGCCTCCCTCAGCCTAGCTTGGGAATCTGTCACTGCTTCCTGATTCTAGTATTGGTCTCTGCCTCTTGCCCCAGCATAACACACAACAGGGCCTGAACCCCAGCTGCTATCTTTCCTCCCTCTTTCTGCTTCTCTCCCCAGAGTCTGCCAAGGAATTGATTACCTACTGGGTTTATAATTTCCATCATCCCAATTGGGGAGCTGAGTTTCAGTACAGGAAAGTGATTGAGCTAACGTCCCTTGGGAAGACAGTGGGAGCCAGGGCCACAGCCCAGGTCTCCTGGCACATGGTCAGGCTCTCTTTCTAGGACTTCTTGAGGCTTATACTTAGATTTCCATGTTCGCATGTATACTTATTCTAGACTCTCACCTCTCATCCCTGGGAATTCTTTCAGGATTCGGTGACGTTTGGTAACATGGCACAATACCTCATCAAAGGGAGTGATTGAGGCTGGACCCTGAGCAGAGGACCTCAGCATATTGAAGAAACGTGGTATCTGGGTGAGTATGACCCCAGCCCTTCCACAAGATTTGCCACCAGCTTCATGGTCCTATGGAGCTGGGAGTGGGATAAGGAGGCACCTAACATAGTCCCACACAAGCCCAACTTCCAGCTTATGCTCCCTGGGAATGGGCTGTAAGGAAATACAGAGGGTCTGCTACACATGACCTGTCAAAGTAGCAGGTGTCCCTCCCAACTCATAATGGCTTAGAAATAAGTTAGAACAAACTGGCCACCATAATGAAATACTTTTTTAACCCACAAATTATGTAAGTTGTATGGGAACTTTATTGTAGTTTACTGTTGAGAGAGGCTTACATGGCAAGCTCCTTTGCACCACAAGGGGCTGCATGTGTGAGGTGGGGAGGCTCCTTAAGAGGAGAGACTGCCAGGGGTCAGCTTTGATAGTTATGGAAGGACCCCAAGTTCAGTGTGCAGACCTTAAGGAGAGTGGACAGGGGAAAGGGAGGATCCACTCCTCAGGAAGACGACCTGGTGCTCTATGTAGATAGACCCAGAGCTTGCTTCATCCAGCCCCTGGAAGGAGCTGACCATTGGGAAAGGCATTTGATATTAATGGATGACTTGCCTAAGGGAACAGCCACTCCAGCCTTTGAGGATTGAAAGCTTCCCCTTCAAAGGCCCCAACCTGATGTCATCTCTGGCTGCTGCTACTGCCTGTTTCTTTTTCCACAAGAAGGAGTTCCTGTTTTGACCCTCACCTTGGTCTCTCACCTGGAGCAAGTCAGAGCCATCCCCTAACGTGGATTGAGCTAAACATTCAGGTGAGTAAAAAATAAATTTGAAGAAATGTCAGGGCATCATGAGGGAGGCCCAGCTGAACCTTTGGAGAGGAAGCCACATGTTTTGGGTGTTGGTTGATCCTCAGTCACCTTGAGAGGGAGCTTCCAGCAACCAGGCCCTTATGCCCTTTATGTCTACTATCCTTATTTCTGGTTGGTAACCTCCTGCCAAGTGGTCAGCAGCTGTCTTAGGAGCAAAGTGATTGTTGACACACTCATTTTGCTGTGATTGTTCCTTCCTCCTCTTGAGACTGCAGTGTCTTGTGGTTTTCATTTCAGAAAGCATCTGGGCAACCCAACAGCCAATGATGGATGAAAATGCACAGTCACAGGAGATGGCTTCCACAAGCTCCCCGAGGGCCAGTGAGCCCAGCCCTGAGGTCAAACAGAACAGGGACTCAGTGGGGGAGGGAGGAAGCCCCCAGAATTTGCCTGTAGAGCATCACTTTGCATGTAAAGAGTGTGGGGATACCTTTCGGCTTAAGGTCCTCCTGGTGCAGCACCAGCGAATTCACAGTGAGAAGAAGGGCTGGGAGTGCGGCGATTGCGGGCAGGTCTTTCGCGGGGTGGCTGAGTTAAATGAGCACAGGAAGAGCCATGTGGCTGCGGAGCCCCAGCCGGGCCCCAGCTGGGTCCTCAACGGGGCCGTGGAGAAGAGGGAGCAAATGGAAAAGGAGGCGAAACCCTTCGAGTGTGAAGAATGCGGGAAAAGGTTCAAGAAGAACGCGGGCCTCAGTCAGCATCTGCGCGTCCACAGCCGAGAGAAGCCCTTTGACTGTGAGGAATGCGGCCGCTCCTTCAAGGTCAATACCCACCTCTTCCGCCATCAGAAGCTGCACACTTCGGAGAAGCCCTTCGCCTGTAAGACGTGTAGCAGGGATTTCCTGGATCGCCAGGAACTTCTCAAGCACCAGCGGATACACACCGGCCACCTGCCCTTCGACTGCGACGACTGCGGCAAGTCCTTCCGAGGAGTCAATGGCCTGGCAGAGCACCAGCGCATCCACAGTGGAGCGAAGCCATACGTCTGCCCCCACTGTGGCAAGCTCTTCCGGAGGAGCTCAGAGCTGACCAAGCATCGGCGGATCCACACTGGCGAGAAGCCATACGAGTGCAGCCAGTGCGGCAAGGCCTTCAGGCAGAGCTCCAGCCTCCTAGAGCACCAGCGCATCCACACCGGGGAGCGGCCCTATGCCTGCGGCGACTGCGGCAAGGCCTTCCGGGGGCCTTCCGACCTGATCAAACACCGGCGCATCCACAGCGGACTGAAACCCTATGAATGCGACAAATGCGGGAAGGCCTTCCGCCGGAGCTCCGGCTTGAGTCGCCATCGGAGGACCCACAGTGGAGCAAGACGCTGCGAGTGCAGCGAGTGTGGCCGCGTGTTCAAGAGGCGGTCGGCGCTGCAGAAGCATCAGCCAACCCACCACGAGTAGGCGAGGCTCGCGGCCCCATGGCTGGCAGCGGATTCCCGCCAGGGCCAGGTCCCTAGAGGGGGAGGGCAGAGTCAAAGGAAATGAACAGTTTTGTAATGCTTATATATTTTCTCTTCAGAAAGGTTGAAATCAATTTATACTACCACCAGCAATTTATAAAGTATCTGTGTTTCCCATTTTGCCTATCGAGAGTAGCTTTTACCATTTTGATTGATTTTGGCTGGTTTGGCCTCGAGTACCTTCAAGGTATTTAAACCCACAGGCCTTGAATCGGAGAATGAGAGAAGAGAAATCTGGATGTGGGAGGTGGAGCTGGATGGAGATGCTTGTTTTCCTCCAAGCTCCCCCTTCAGGGAAAGGGAGACCCAGAGCTATTCAACGACAGCATCTGTAGATTGTGAATCCCGACTTTCCCTAACAGAGCGATCACCCCAAAGTTTTTGGCCTACTTGAATTTATAAATTTTTAGGGTTGTAAATAGAATAATCAAATGTCTTATAATATTTAATTTATTAATTTAGTTATGCATACCTATTATAAATCACATGTTATATATAATAATATATTAATTTAGAAAGTATTCCTTTTTTGCCTGACTCTGCTCCATGAGATTATTTTATTCTAATTCTTCCTATGCATTTCTAACCACACTGTCTTCACCAACCTCAGAGCCCCTTTGGAGTCATCATTTTCAAAGCCCATCCAGTGGCTTCCATCTATATGAGCTGTGTGCCACGTAGCACTGTGACAATCCCTGCACAAGGCTCTCACTAGAAATCACCTCCCACAAGCCATAAGTACCTGTTCATGTAACATTAGAATGATGGTTGTCCTTTTTTAATTTGTCCTATAGCTCTACAATGCATCCACTTAAGGTGTTCCTTTTTTAAATGACCTCTAAAAGGCTTTTTTAAAAGCATTAAAAACTTGTCATCGTGAGCTCATACTCTTAAGAAGAAGCACTGAATATGAGTTACATTTCTTTTGTGTCCTTTTTTCTTAAACCAATTCAACCTGGTGACTTCCATGCATATCCAAAACTAGCATCGACTGGAATTTATTTCAGGCTAATGGGTCTCATCCTCAAGCAGGACTATTCAAAATCAAGTATTTGAGAGAAGATCAACATGGTAACAATAACGTCCCAAGGACTTAAGCATAAGGTGATGCCTCCTTTTGGGGAACAATAGCCTCTTTTGATATGGGGCCTAGATGGTACTTCTCTAATCCTCCATTTCCACCTCTGTAAAACGAGGATGATCACAGGACTACCTCCTAAGGTTATAGCAAGGACCGTGATGCCTCACCTGGCACAGAGGTACACACTCAGTAAAGTCATCTGCCATCACCTCCATGGTTATTGCTGTTGTTCTGTGACTCACTGGTATCTGAACTGGGAATGGACCCAGGGCTCCTGACTCCTAGTCTCATCTTCTTTCTCTCACATGATGGCTTAAAATACTGTTTCTGTTTGCTCGCATGCAGATCGTACGTGCATCTCCTTTGACCAGTTATCAAGTTACCTTTGAATATATTGACTTTATACAGCAGTTTTTTCTATATCAATTGTGATACTCTCTTTGCCAGTTTTATTGCTTTGCTCTTTGTAGCAGTTTTATTACATTTTTGTTGTGCAAGCTTTTGATTTTTACATATCCAAGCGTTCATTGTTGTCAGTTAAATCATGACTTCCATTGCTTCAGTAGTTAGAGATGATGACATTTTCTTCTAGATATTGAATTACAAATGAAAAGTTGAAAGTCCTGCCCCACCAGAAGGTGGATGTCCAGGTGGGCAGGCTGGATGGAAATGGGCCGGAGATGCAGGCTCACTCCTCATCCAAGATGAAGACTCTGCACAGCTGTGGGCAGTACTTGACTATCCAGCCTGGCCACCCAGGCACTCAAGAGGAATTTCCATCTTGGATTGGCCAGAACACTCTTGACTGTTCCTCAGCACAGCCCTGGCCTTCAGCAGTGGGGCGGGACCTCACTTATGGGTCAGGATCAATGGGACAGTCCAAAGTTGGTCTTGGCAGCAGCTGGCCAACCTTCCAACTCCTGGGAGCCTTGGCCATGGCTCAGCATGGATTCAGTGCCTGAGCAGCAGATCCACCCAACAGACATCTCAAACACGAAGACTCAACTGACTGATGGCTGTCACGTGGATGGTATCCTCTTCCTAGAGAGTGATTCTGGAACTAGAAAGAGGTCAGCAGTTTGGTGGCTTCCACTTTTGGTGACTAGGAGGAAATTCAACTGTGTGTTCTGCTGTCACCTCCTGCATCCACATCTGTGAGGGGGTGACAGAACAAAGGCTTGGAGACAACCCTGCCCCTCTGATGGCCACACCAGGCCTGGGCTGTGACTTGCCACAGCCTTGCCCAAGAAGGGCAGTTAAAACAAGGGTTCAGAGGGCAATGATGCCCTTCTGACAACAGCCCGTGTGGCATAGAAATAGAAATTGGTCATCCTGGAACTGAGCTCTCACTTTCAGCAGCCTCCCCCAGGAGGAACAGCAGCAAGGGCTAGCCAAGAACCTGGCCCCTGTAGCGTGACTTCTCAGCAGCTGTGCCTGAGATAGAGGGGGAGCTTGAGAGCCTGCCAAGGAAGGACACCCTTCTGACAGGCCCACTGGGGCTGGGAAGCAGGGTCCCACAGTGACCTTGTGACCTTAGCCAGAGGTACTCTGGAATGGCCCCCCCAGGTCACACCAGTGGCTCTCTGTGACATCTCCATCCTGACCCCCAGGCTGGAGAGAAGCTGACAGCTCTTGTTACATAGCAATTCTTTCTGCTAGGGGGCCTCAGTTCTTGCAGTAGGTGTAAATCTGTCTGAAATCACTACTTCCTGTCTCATCAGTTTTCTCTTTTCAAGCTGTTTATGACGTATTTGCTGCAACTGTCATTTGGTAACGAATGTTGGCGTCCATGGGGGCAAGTCTGGCATCGCAACCTGGAAGTAGCCTGCCATGTGTTGCCTAGGTTTTAGGAAGGATCTAGATGCAGTATTAACTCAGAACTTAGCATCGTCGACACCACTCCACTTGTCCCCAGCCAGGACCCAGCACCTTGGCACCTTGTCATGCCCTCCTTTCCTTTGTTCCACTCTCAGTTCTATGATTTTTCTGTCGAACAGACCGTCCGCCAGAGTGAACACATCTTTTCTGTCACTGTGTTTGCAGGTGAAGTCCATGCTCTTATCTGTGGCTTTAACGTGTGTCCTGTAGTTGCACCGAGTTCAGTGTTTGCCTCGGGTCCCTGGGGGAGGGGGTGGATTTCCTTGGACTCTCTAGGTCTACTGCTACATCAGATGCAAAATGTGATCAGACTTGCTGTCGTGTGTGCTTGTCTATGCATTTATGTATCTACCTCATTTCATTTTTCTTTCTAATCACATGTATTCCTTTTGCAAGGCAAATGGAGAGCAGGTTGGTTATGTAGAATGCCAGCTGTCCTTCAAAATGGGTCCTTTTCTTATATTCTGAAAAAAAAACCTTCCATCATTTTTATTAAAGTTTTGAATACTTGCTGAAATTTTCAGAAGAAAGTAACTGTTTACCACTTCTGTTGCTTAATAAGATGAACTGTGTGGATTAGTTGTGTCATACCCACTCTCCAGTTTCCAAAATGAGCCCCACCCTGTCCTGGTGGGCATCTCTGTTGCCTGGGGTTGCATTGCGCATGCCCAGGGCTGTGCCCTGTTGTCTGCTATGTGACCCCCACCTCATCAAGATCATGTTCATTCAACCAGAACTGAACACTTGACTCACGGGCAGTAACTGGTCAACAGAGCTGGAGACATGGACCAGATCTTTAGGGTTCTCTGTGAAGTGTAAATAAGAAAACAGAGAAGTTTCTAGTTTGTGCTGGAAGGAAGAGGGAGCCACCTGGGATTTAGTGGAGTTGCCCTGGTGGGCAGCACCAGCTTGAAGATCTATGGACTCCTGCTGGGCACCCTCAGAGAGGCCTTGACCCCAGCACTGCAAGGGAGACTGGCAGTTCCCTTCTGGGATCTCTGGCGACTGCCCTGGTCCACTTGTGTCCCTGCCGTAGACCCGCTTGACCTGAGCAGCTTGAGTAGGCCTCTGCTTTTACAGTCTGTCAAGAGCAATTGCATTTCCCTATTTGTCCACTTCCTGAGAAGAATCACATGGTTGGCTTTCCTCATGTCCTACCCAGCCCTTGTCCCCAGACCAAGCCCCACCTGACTGTTCTAAACACCTCTTTTCAATGTGGTATTCTGTTTGCTAACATGGATATAAATCTATGCCTCCCAGTCTCAGTGAGTTTGACCAATGATTTTTCTGTCTGGGCATTGTTCCTTTCCTGACCCCATGTTTGCCCCAGGAAATGAGTTAAGTCACTGCTCACCCTATTCTTGATTTTGGAAGTGGCTAGTTACTTCCCGCTACTTCCCAACTGTCATATCGGGAAACTGATAACTTCTGGGTAACTAGTATACTTACAATGTATAGTTCTCATTGCATCTATTCAGGTGGTTATTTTCTAAAGTAGAAATGGTCTCTTTAAACAAACATGGCCTTCAGTGTCACTTGCAGATCTGAGAACAGTTATGCCCTGCCCCAGTTCATGTTTTGGTTGTTGGCTCTCTTTGCTCATTCCTCCCCAGTCTCCTTAACTTGTCTGTTTTATGGCAGTTACTATAATCAGCCTTGCACTAGCGCTTTGCTCTCCCCACCCTCCCCAACCTGTTAGATTGTGAGCTCTTAGAAGACAGGGGTGGCCCTTCTTGTCTGATTCCCCTTCCAGATCTAGCACAGTGCCTTGCATCAAGTAGATTTCAATAAATATATGTTAAATGGCATTGGTTGTCCTTGACTTATTTCGTCAAAGCTTGGCTTATCAGTTCTTCCGTTTTTTCTCCACATTCTGGACTTCCAGCCCCTGTCTTGCCTCCCCCCATGCCCTGCAACTGCCTGCTGGATGCCTAGAGGAGAAGGGGGGATCCCTGGAGACAGAGAGTTGGTCTTCCTGGAAGTTCGAGCTGTCCCTTGGCAGAAGGGGCCTGTCATTTAGCCAGGTGCCTCCTTTCACCACAGCTGAGGCTCTCCCCTAGGTCTAAATTCCAGGTGGAAGCAGAAGACCAGCTTTCCCCTTATCTTCTCCCTCTAGGAATCAGAAGTGAGGCGACAGAAGGGGCTTTTGAGACTTAAGAATTATCCAGCCTCTGTGACCTGCATAGGAACAGGAGGGGGGAGGTCAGTCTTCTTGGTGCTCAGTGACTGGCCCCCTCTATAGTGTCCATTGCCTCAGAAAAGGCAGGCGACAAGGACAGGCTGCTGGTTCCCTGACCGTCTGAAATGCAAACAGAGCTTGGCCTTGGAGTCAGCTGCCCCATTCTGGAAGGCCAAGTGAAAAATGGGCTCCAGGAAGTGCGTGGGTTGGCCCCTTCTGGGCCACAATATGCCCCAATAGGAGAGAGCTGCATTTTGGAAAGGAGCATGACTCCACCTACCAACCTGGTCTCCCTGGAGGTGCACAGGCAAGGCCTATGTCTTCTTTCCCCCAGGTCCTCTCAATTACTCTACCCAAATGCAACTTCCAGGCAGGTGGTGTGATACTGCCTCACCCAACTGAGAGCCCAGCCATCTCTGCTTAAACCACTCATTTGCTTTGCTGGTATCATGATGTGCTTGCCACCAAGAATTTTACCTCTTTTTCCTTCAAACATGTGCAAGCTCTGTTCGGGCAAGCTGCCTTGTGCAAAAGTCAAGGTCACAGGTCCACTTGTTAAAAATGGGTCCAGGGAGAGGGGACAGGCTGGGGCTTTTATCTTGGTGTCTTGTGGGCCTCCAGTAGGAGATGGGGAGTGTTCATCTCTGCTCCTCTCTTAGTGCCTCTGCCTTCCCGAGCCCTGGAGCTTCTCTCAACACCACCCTCCTCTGAGTCCTCCCAGAAGTCTTACCTGAGAGTTCACTGACCCCAGACCCCCACCTCATGGGCCAGCATCCGAGCCTCCCTCATTGCTAAGGAGGCTCCCACCCACGGCCCTCTGTCTCAGTTCACTTCTGCCCAGCTCACATACCACCTGAGAGGGGCCACTGGCATTGTCTTAGTCCATTCAGGCTGCTGTAATAAAAATACCGTGAACTAGGTGGCTTCTCAACAGACGTTGATTGCTCACAGTTCCGGAGCATGGGAAGTCCAAATCATGGCTGGCAGAGCTAGTATCCAGTGAGGACCTGCTTCCTCGTGCATATGTGGCTGTGTCCTCCTGTGTTGGAAACAGTGGGGGAGCTTTCTGGGGTCTCTTTTATAAGGTCACTAATTCCATTCATGGGGACTCCACCTTCCTGGCCTAGAAGCCCTTTAAAGGTCCCACCTATTGAACCCATCTCATTGAGGGTTAGGATTTCAGTGTATGAATTTGGAGGAGACACAGACCTTCAGTCAATAGCAAGTGTGTAAGTAGAAAGGGAGTGCTTGGAGGAGACACAGACCTTCAGGCCATAGCAAGTGTATAAGTAGAAAGGGAGTGCTTCTGCTAAAATGCAGACTAGTCCCAAGAGTCTCCTAGCCCACTAGCCTGATGCTTCCAGAGCTGTTTCAAGATCCACCCTCCCCAGTTCTTCCAAGAGAGGCTGAGCATCTGCTGGGTACCAGCCCTGCTGGCCCAGGTCGTGATCAGAGCTCTGTGCTAAAAATGCATTTCATTCAAAAGAGACAACTGGGCTGCCACTAGCCTCACACTGAAGGGCATCATTGATATGAGTCTGAAGTGGCCTAGCAGGACTGGACAGAAGCCATCACACTGGTGATGGGAGAAAGGAGAGATGCACATGGGGAAGAGTGTCCTGCCCACCATTAATAGATGTGAAGGGACTTGGGCTTTGCTTGGGTTTGTACATTTGTGAGTTTGATTTACCCATTGGTGAGCTGTTTGACCTTGTAACCACTGAGCACATATTATTGCTTTAATTCAGATATTTTAAAATATGTAATAAAAAATGGCCCCCAAAGTTTTCAGACAGGACAGTGGAGAAAAACCCTGTATACTCCCTCACCCCTCACCCCTTTTCTGAGCTTCATTCAACAAGCACTTATTGAGCACCTGTTTGCCAAGCTCCAAACGAGATGATGCAATTCCTGCCCCCAGGGGCAGAGCACCAGAGAAAGCCAGACGTATAACCAAAATGTCACCACAAGTGGGACCTGTGTTCACCAAGCTGGGCTCCTGGGATGTGGGCAGTTAAATGGAATCTGGTTACACTTCACTTAAAAAAAAAAAAAAAAAACTCCAGAGCCAGACTCTGTGTATAAGATTAGCAAACGAATCGCCCTCCCTCCATCCTCCGGTCCTGTTGATTTTACATCCCAAAGACCACCCTGGCTCAGCCTAGCCTGGGAGTCAATGGCGGTGCCCATGACGCTGCTCAACCTGGTGGAGCAGCTCCGGGAGGTGGACAAGGAGCTGGTGGGTATCTCCGTGGAGCTGGGGGACTGGTGTGCTCAGAGGATTCTGTGGCATGTGCAGGTAGGGGCAGGAGGCTGACGCTGGCTGCCAGACCAGTCCTGTGGGGCTGGGGCACAGGGCAACCCTCATTCCCCATCCCTGGGCCCACACCCACCTTCTGAGCTGGGGGCTGATTTTACAGACTGGGAGACACAAGGAGGTGTAGCCCAGAACTCTCCAAAAGGGGTGGGGGTGGCGGGGAGGACCCCAGCAAGCCAGGTAGGGGTGAGGCCAGGAGGGTGGGGTCCAGACCCCAGCCACGTCAGGGGCCACAAAACCTGCTCAGGCTCGGCTTTATCCCAGGCCTCTGAATGTTCCAGAACAGCCACTTCAAAGTCCAGTGGGAAATGGCAGGTGAGTGGCAGGGCCTGGGGGATGGGAATGCAGGCAGCCTTGGCCTTGACTCAGAAACCTCCACCCTCCCAACACAGACCAGGAGCCACCTGCATTCAGGAAAGCTGAATGGGATACGCTGAATTGTGTGGGGTGGAGACTCTCGACCTTGAACCTCAAAAAGTCTCACAACACCAAGCCTGACAGAAGGGCACAGAAGATGGCCAAGGCCAAACCCCATATCTCACTGTCAGAGAATGAACTTCTGAGATTCAGTCATTCTGAAATTTTCTCCAAGTGTAACTATTATTACAATTTTGTGATCCACTTTCATCCTCCGACTTTCAGGAACCATGCTTCTCAGTTGCCTGTGACTGATCCATTTGGTTCCTGTGCTGCACATTTGCCTGGTTTACGCTGGCCTCAGCATGACCTCTAATGCTTTGCAAGAATTTGAGAAGAAAGATTTCAGTAGCATGTTCTCCAAAAGGAAATTTGTATTTAGGATTAACAGTTTGGTCAAATCTCAAAAACCCGTTGTCTTTAGTCACTGAGAAACTTCGGCCTCTATAGCACTTCATGTGACAAGATTTCCTTTAAATTTTCTTTAGCAGTTTAAGCATTTTTTTAGTCTGGTTTGTCTTGAGAGTATCGTTTTTCTCTAAAACTTGATTCTTTATTTCATACATTCACATTCTTTATTATTTCAGAGTCAGAGATGATTTATCAAATCCAGTTGTACACAACTTTGGAGATTTTCCTTCTGGAAAATTTAACAAAATGAAAATTCCCCATAGGAATTTTTCTGAAAACATGTATGACCTAAATGGAATCAAACAACTGAATACTAAATTTCATTCTTAAAGTTCTTTTACTCAATGCAATGAATGCTGTACTGGTATACCAAACCACTGGATGACATTAGTATTCTGTTTTACCATAATTTTTTAATGTACAAGCATTCTCTGCTTGACATTCTGTTAAATTTATTTTTAATGACACAATCAAAAGATGGATATAATCTCATTTTAAAATATTAAGTAGGGATAAAACAGACATACTTTTAGCCCCTCTCTAGGCCCCAAAGTATTCTTCCTGACATTTTCTGCACATCTGCATGCATAAAGGTACATATATATGTATGGGAGAGTTTCTCATACTATATGATTACTCTGCAACTTGCTCTCTTCGTATAACTAAGCATCTCTGGGAAAGGTTTTAACAACAGCTGAGCATTGCACAGCATGGATATAGCACAGTTAAATGGTAAAGAATCTGCCTGCAACATGGGAGACCTGGGTTCAGTCCCTGGGTCTGGAAGATCCCCTGCAGAAGGAAATGGCAACCCACTCCAAAATTCTTGCCTGGAAAATTCCATGGACAGAGGAGCCTGGTGGGCTACAGTCCGTGGGGTCTCAAAGAATCGGACACGACTGAGTGACTACCACTTTTTTTTTCCTGGTCCTTAGTGCACATTCAGGTGCCTTGCAGGGGTTTGGAAACTAATGCTGCATGGGCAGACTTGCCCCATCACCCAGGACGGATGCTGTCATGTAGGGCAGCTCTAGACACCTTCAACAAAGAGACCAGCAATAATGTGGTGGTTTATAGAAGAGCGAAGATTTTTCTTTGTTCACCGAAGTCTGAGCTGAGGGGTCCAGACCGATGGCCAGCTCTGCCCCACACAGTCTCTCAGGGACCTTGCTGCTCCTAAGTTGCTTCAGTCATGTCCGACTCTGTGTGACCCCATAGACGGCAGCCTGCCAGGCTCCCCCATCCCTGGGATTCTCCAGGCAAGAATACTGGAGTGGGTTGCCATTTCCTTCTCCAATGCATGAAAGTGAAAAGTGAAAGTGAAGTCGCTCAGTCGTGTCTGACTCTTAGTGACCCCATGGACTGCAGCCCACCAGGCTCCTCCATCCATGGGATTTTCCAGGCAAGAGTACTGGAGTGGGGTGCCATCGCCTTCTCTGCTCAGGAATCTTAGGTCCTTGAATCTTGTTTATTCTCTTTCCTCCAGACCAGGTTACGTCCCCACTGCAATCCATAACCCTGTCAATATTCATTTATCTTTGCATTTCTTGGGGAAAACCCTATTTGGGCATGATAAAGGATATGGCTTAGTATCTCTCTGTTTGTGTTCATAAGACATATTGGTCTCTTTCTCCCAACCTGGAACACATGTTTGATGGCTGGAGCTTCAGCTGCAATCTTGGCACAGTAACGAAAATGCCAAGAAAGTAATAAAAACCTCTCTTGGTATCCTTCAGCAACTAACAAAAGCTAGCAACTTCCCACTTCCAAACATCTTAATACATGAGAAAAATAAACTCGGTGTGTTTAACCACCTGTTTTTTGTATCTGTTACTCCATCAAACACAGTTCCTATGTTCCATTGCCTATGGAGTTAACCAGTGTTATTAGTTTCTTGTGTATCCTTCTAGAGATATTCATTTTATTCCATTATTCTAGGTATATATTTTTTACTTTTATTATAGAAATTTTCAGACATACACAAAACAGCAAATAGTATGGCATGTACCCATCATCCAGCTTCAACAGTTATCCATCAATATTCTATGAATGTACATGTGCACACATACGTACATATTCTTGTTTTACACCAGTGCAGCACACTAGCCACACTCTCCTTTGCCTTCCTTTTTAAAGTTAACCATATATGCTGGAGATGGTTCCATATGAGTACCTAGTGTCTTCATTTTCTTCATGTCTTTTTAATGTCTAGTATTCCTTTCTCATTTCACACATATGCAAATGTATGTGTAAAATGAATGCCTAGATGTGGAATTGCTTGGGCAAATGGTATATGAATTGGCAATTTTGAGAAATGTCACCAGGGTACCTGCATAGAAGTTGTGCCAGCCCCAACTCCAATCAGCCATGCAAGAGAAAGCCAACGCAGTATGCTGGCAATTTTCTACTGCTGCCAAACTGGTAAGTGGAGAAAGGTAGCTCACTGTCATTTTAATTTTTCTTATTTAGAAGTCATTTGCATTTCTTTCATATAAGCTGTATTCATAGTTTTTGCCCATTTTTCTATTGAGTTATTGCCATTTTCCTCTCTATTTTGTATGCATTGTTTAATGCAAAAGCTAGTCTCTTATCTCTTATCTTCTTTTCTTTTCTGGCTTCTCAGGTCTAAGTCATACCTTAACAGTTCTTTCCTCCTCTAACATTATATTTTAAGTCTACCATGGTTTCTTCTAGTAGTTTCATGGTTTTGCTTTTTTAATCTTTAAATCTGATCCATCTGAAATTTAGTTTGCTGTATATTATATATGCCTGTATGCAGGACAAGAAGCATGGGACAACAGATTGGTTCAAAATTGGGAAGGGAGTACTTCAAGGCTGTGTATTGTCACCCTGATTATTTAACTTCTATGCAGAGTACATCATGAGAAACACTGGAATGGATGAAGCACAAGCTGGAATCAAGATTGCCAGGAGAAATACCAATAACTTCAGTTATGCAGATACCACCACCCTTATGGCAGAAAGTGAAGAGGAACTAGAGAGCCTCTTGAGGAGAGTGAAAAAGCTGGCTTAAAACTCAGCATTCAAGAAACGAAGATGATGGCATACGGTCCCATAACATCAGGGCAAATAGAAGGGGAGAAAGTGAAAGCAGTAACAGATTTTCTTATTTTGGGTTCCAAAATCACTGTGGACGGTGACTGCAGTCATGAAATTAAAAGACGCTTGCTCCTTGGAAGGAAAGCTATGACAAACCTAAACAGCATATTAAATAACAGAGACATTGCTTTACCGAGAAAGGTCCTTATAGTCAAAGTTATGGTTTTTCCAGTATTCATATACAGATGTGAGAGTTGGACTATAAAGAAGGCTGAGTGCTAAAGAATTGATGCTTTCAAACTGTGGCGCTGGAGAAGACTCTTGAGAGTCCCTTAGACAGAAAGGAGATTAAACCAGTAAATCCTAAAAGAAACCAACTCTGAATATTCATTGGAAAAACTGATGCTGAAGCTGAAGCTCCAATACTTTGGCCACCTGATGCAAAGAGCTGACGTATTGGAAAAGACCGTGATGCTGGGAAATATTGAAGGCAGGAGGAGAGGGGGACAACTGAGGATGAGACAGTTGGATGGCATCACTGACTCAATGGAGATGAGTTTGAGCAAACTCCCAGAGATAGTGAAGGACAGAGGAACCTGGCTTCCTGCAGTCCATGGGGTCACAAAGAGCTGCACATGACTTAGCAACTGAACAGCAACAACAAATATTGTGAAGTAGGGATTCACCTTTATATTTTTTTCCAGATGGCCACCTAGGTGTCCCAACACCATTTATTGAGTAACTCATCTTCCCCTGAACTATTTTTAGCATATACTAAATTCTTGTTTCTATTTTGGTATATTTTAGACTTTCTTTTATTTCTATTCTGTCACTCTGTCATACACCATTACCATACTTCTAAAAATTACTGTACATTTCTTATGTTTTAAAATCTGATGCAACTAGTACTCCTCTCATTTGTGTGTGCTCAGATGCTCAGTTGTGTCCACTCTTTGCGACCCCATGGACTGTAGCTCGCCAGGCTCCTCTGTCCATGAGATTCTGGACAAGAATACTGGAGTGGGTTGCCATGCCATCCTCCAGGGGATCTTACCGACCGAGGAATCAGAATCGCGTCTCTTACATCTCCTGCATTGGCAGGTGGATTCTTTACCGCTAGTGTCACCTGGGAAGCCTTCCTCTCATTAGTCTTCCTTTAAGAATATTTATGACTATTTTCACTTTTTTAGTTTTCCATAATAATATATGAAAATCACCTTGTCAAGTTCCAACAAATTCTATCATTTCTATCATTGTATTTTCAGATGATATTTAACTTATAGATTGATGTAGTGAGATTTTGTATCTTTATGAAGTTAAACTTTCTTGTCTGAGAACATGGTAGACCTTTACATTTATTCAGATTGTTTTGTGTCCCAAAGCAACATTTTTAAGTTTCTTTACAGAGGTCTTGCATATTTCTTGCTTAGTTTATTTCTAGATATTTTATCTTTTTGGTTGAATGGAATTTTTTTCTTTCATTATGTCTTCTAGTTTGTCACTTGTCTAAATAATTTTGTACCCAGCCAACTTGCTGCATTCTCCTTAACTCTCTGTAACATTTTTAAAGTAGATTCTCTTGGATTTTCCATATATTGAGGCATCAGTTCAGTTCAGTTCAGTCACTCAGTCATGTCCAACTCTTTGCAACTCCATGAATTGCAGCACACCAGGCCTCCCTGTCCATCACCAACTCCCGGAGTTCACTCAGACTCACATCCATCGAGTCAGTGATGCCATCCAGCCATCTCATCCTCTGTCGTCCCCTTCTCCTCCTACCCCCAATCTCTCCCAGCATCAGAGTCTTTTCCAATGAGTCAACTCTTCACATGAGGTGGCCAAAGTACTGGAGTTTCAGCTTTAGCATCATTCCTTCCAAAGAACACCCAGGGCTGATCTCATTTAGCATGGACTGGTTGGATCTCCTTGCAGTCCAAGGGATTCTCAAGAGTCTTCTCCAACACCACAGTTCAAAAGCATCAATTCTTCGGCGCTCAGCTTTCTTCACAGTCCAACTCTCACATTCATGTCCTCTGCAAACAGTCTTCCCATGTGGCGCTAGTGCTAAAAAACCCATCTGCTAATGCAGGAGACCTAAGAGACGTAGGTTCAATCCCTGGGTTGGGAAGATCCCCTGGAGAAGGAAATGGCAACTCACTCCAGTATTCTTGCCTGGAGAATCCCACGGACAGAGGAGTCTAGCTGGCTATGCTCCATTGGGTCTCAAAGAGTCAGACACAACTGAGCAGTTGAGCATGCACACACGCATGTGCATCCTCTGCAAATAGTCATCATTCCAATTCTGCTTTGTAATGTCTTACCCTTTCAAACTGTGATGTACAACATCAATGGCAGAGAAGGGTGTAAATCATATGTTTTACATGCCTTTCCTGCCCTTTAAATGAAGTGGACATACTTTCAGGGACTTCCTTGGTGGTCCAGGGGTTAAAACTCCATGCTTCCACTGCAGGGGGCAGTGGTTGCAGAACTAAGATCCACATGCTGTGTGGCATACTGAGAAAAAAAAGTGAACATACTTTTTATTTAAAGCGAAAAGAAAGAAAGTGAAGTCTCTCAGTCGTGTCTGACTCTTTGCGACACCATGGACTGTAGCCTACCAGGCTCCTCTGTCCATGGGATTTTCCAGGCAAGGGTACTGGAGTGGGTTGCCATTTCCTTCTCCAGGGTACCTTCCCAATCCAGGGATCAAACCAGGGTCTCTCGCATGGCAGGCAGACACTTTACCATCTGAGCCAACAAACTTTTTACTTAACTCTCCACAAAGTACTTAGCTTGCATGTGCCATCTGTTTCCTGTTGAGCCACTGACTTGATTCAAATGTGTGGTATTTTTTAACCATTCAATGAAACATTATGTAATGTCCATCATGTTTTTGTCATGGAACCCTGGGTATTTAAATGTGTGTTTCTTCATTTCTAAACACATGGGGGTTTTCCTAGTGATCTTTTTGTTATGAGTGTCAACACACCCAAGAACACATCTGTAGGTGAGCAAGATGAGCCTATTACTCTTGGCAGTGAGGAAAGTGCATGCCATGGGGAACTGTGTGGGGTCTGAAAATAAGAGTGTTAGAAAGAACTTAGGACTTCCCTCATGGTCCAGTGGTTAAGAATTCGCCCACCAATGCAGATGACATGGGTTTGATCCCTGGTCCAGGAAGATTCCACGTGCCACGGGCACCTAAGCCCATAAACCACAACTTCCAAATCTGGTGTGCTGAGAACCTGTGCTCCACAAGAGTAGCCACTGCAATGACAAGCCTGTGCATTGCAACTAGGGAGTGGCCCCCACTCACCACAACCAGCGGAAGCCTGCCCGTGGTAACAAAGACCCAGCACAAAGAAAAATAAATAAATAAAATTTAAAAGAAAGAAAGAACTTATTGTAACATTTGGGATTTTGTGGAGAATCCAAGGAATCGAAGGTTTGCTTTAGATGCAATCAGAAAGCAAGGACAATTCTATGACTGAAGATGTCAATAAATCTTCTCTATAGGAAGATCAATATAGCAAGGTGAAAGTTTTGATTGGGAAAGTCAAGTAAAAGGGGATGTTTGGTATCTGCAGGTTGCATCTTGACCTCAATTTTATCTGGGCTTAGGAAAAAATCATGAAATGGCTTTGCTTCATCTCATTTGATCATGGTCTCAGATTAACCTTGTCTGAGATTGGTATTCTGTGAGAGAGTTTACATCCAGTAAAAGGAGAGCCAGGCCAGCTTGCAAATGTCAGGAGTTGCTTGCAAATGTCAGGAGTTTTGTTCTTTTTTGCTCATAGGCTTCTGGCTTAGTTTTCATAGATCATGCTATGAATAATTTTGATCTTCTGAAACATGTTAAGACTTGCTTTAGTTCCCGTATGTGGTCAGATTTTGTAAAGTTCCCTTATGTGTGCAAAAGAATGTGCAGTATGATGTTGGGTGCAGTGTTCTATACATGTTCACTAGACAAAGCTGTCATGGTTTCAAATCCATATCCTTACTGATAATTTTGTCTGCTTGATCTGTCAATTACTGGGAGAGGGCTGTTAAAGTCTCCCAGCTCCACGTATGAATTGCTCTTGCTAAAAAAATATTTGAATCCAAATTTGGTCAGCCCTCTAGATTCAACTCATAATTTACAGGAAGTAATAAGCTCAGAGGAACTTGTTAAACTGCCCCAAAGGGATGCAATCATCAACATACAGACTGTGGGAACTCTACAGTACAAACAAGACAATTTTCTCAGCAAATAAATTGCAAGATTAAAAAAAGATACAGGAAGAACCTATAGATTTAAAGACACTTGAAACTATATCATTCCACTATGGACCTCAATTGGTTCCTAATTTAAACAAACTACCTATAAAGAAAAAAATGTGAAAATGGAGAATTTGAACACAGACCTGGATATTTGATAGTAGTAAACAATTGCTGTTGATTTGTAGTGTGATAATGGTATTGTAGTTATTAAAGAGTCCATCTTTTAAAAGTACATAGTTAAAATTGCATGTGACAATCCATCACCTTTACTACATCAAAATATTTTATAATCTTGATGCTATTATAAATTAAATGTTTTCTATTTTTATTTGGAAATCATTTCCAACTTACTGAAAAATATCCAGATTAGAATAAAAACAACCCATACACATTTTAACCAGATTCACCTACTCTTAATATTTTGCCCCATTTACTTTATCATTGTCATCCTCTCTCTTTTTTCTACTAAAATCAAGAGTTGTATCTTCTCCCCAATTTGTTTATTCATCTATTTATCTCTGTATTATGGGTTTGGACTCACAGGTTTCCATCTTGCAGTGGCTTATGATTTATTACCCTCCTTACTTATTTGAGCACTTCTTTACTTCCTACCCCAATTCTGATATCAACTATTTCTTCAAGGAGCCCTAGTTTCTTTTAGTGAGGAACGGTATTACGGACCAAGATCTGAGTGTTAAGTATGTTAGTTCCTACTGGGCTTTTTTCACTGAAAGTAGCTAAGAAATATATGTGTGTACCTATTAGTATACACACATATTTAATACACATACACATTTACAAGTGAAAAAGCTGGCCTAAAATTCAATGTTCAAAGAACAGATCATGGTAACCAGTCTCATCACTTCATGGCAAATAGAAGGGGAGAAAGTGGTTCCAGTGACAGATTTTATTTTCTTGGGCTCCAAGAAAACAAATTTTGTGACTGCAGCCACAAAATTTAAAGACACTGGCTCCTTGGAAGCAAAGCTATGACACACCTAGAAAGCGTATTAAAAAACAGAGATATCACTTTGCCAACAAAAGTCTGTATAGTCAAAGCTATGATTTTTCCACTAGTCATATATGAATGTGAGAGTTGTTGGACTATAAAGAAGGCTGAGTGCCAAACAATTGATGCATTTGAATTGTGCTAGAGAAGATTCCTTTTTAAAAAATTTATTTATTTTTGATTGAAGGATAATTGCTTTACAATGTCAGGTTGGTTTCTGCCAAACATCAACATGAATCAGCCATAGGTATACATATGCCCCCTCCCTCTTGAACTTCCCTCCCACCTCCCTGCCCATCCCACCCCTCTAGGTTGTTACAGAGCCCCAGTTTGAGTTCCCTGAGTCATACAGAAAATTCCCATTGGCTATCTATTTTACATATGGTAATGTAAGTTTCCATGTTACTCCCTCCATGCATCCCACCCTCTCTTTCCTCCCCCTCCCCCCTCACCACACCCCTATGTCCATAAGTCTGTTCTCTATGTTTGTGTCTCCATTGCTGCCCTGCAAATAATTTCATCAGTACCATCGTTCTAGACTCCATGTATATGCATTAGTATATGATATTTGTTTTTCTCTTTCTTTCTTACTTCACTCTATATAAGAGGCTCTAGGTTCATCCTCTTCATTAAAACTGCCTCAGTGCATTCCTTTTCGTGGCCAAATAATATTCCATTGTATATATGTACCACATCTTCTTTATCCATTCATCTGTTGATGGACACCTAGGTTGCTTTCATGTTCTAGGTATTGTAACTAGTGCTGCAATGAACAATGGGGTACATGTGTCTTTTGCAATTTCGGTTTCCTTAGGATAAATGCCTGGAAGTGGGATTGGTGGGTCATATGATGCTTCTATTCCTAGTCTTTTAAGGAATCTCCATGCCGTCTTCCATAGTGGCCGTATCAATTTACATTCCCACCAAAAGTGCATGAGGGTTCCTTTTTCTCCACACCATCATCAGCATTTATTGTTGTAGACATATTGATGATGGCCATTCTGACTGGTGTGAGGTGATATCTCATTGTAGTTTTGATTTGCATTTCTCCAATAATGAGCTATGTTGAGCATTTTCTCATGTGTTTATTAGTCATCTGTATGTCTTCTTTGGAGAAATGTCTGTTTTTGTCTTTTGCCCACTTTTTGACTGGGTTGTTTGTTTTTCTGGTATTAATTTGTATGAGCTGCTTGTATATTTTGGAAATTAATCCTTTGTCAGTTGTTTCATTTGGTATTATTCTCTCCCATTCTGAGGGTTGTCTTTTCACCTTGTTTATAGTTTCTTTGGCTATGTAAAAGCTTTTAAGTTTAATTAGGTCCCACTTGTTTACTTTTGTTTTTATTTCCATTACTCTTAAGAGGTAGGTGGAGAAGACTTTTGAGAGTCCCTTGGACAGCAAGGAGATCAAACCAGTCAATCCTAAAGAAAATAAGTCCTGAATATCCATTGGAAGGACTGATGCCAAAGCTGAAGCTCCAATACTTCGGCCACCTGATGCAAAGAGCTGACTCACTGGAAAAGACCGTGATGCTCGAAAGATTGAGGGCAAGAGAAGAAGGGGACAACAGAGGATGAGATGGTTGACTGGCATCATCGACTCAATAGACATGAGTTTGAGCAAAACTCTGGGAGACAGTGAAGGACAGGGAAGCCTGGCTTCCTGCAGTCCATGCGGTCACAAAGAGTCGGACACAACTGAGCTACTGAACAACAACAACATACAGATACATGTGCACGTGTGCATGCGTACACATCTATACCTTCATTCTACATTCATCCCCCTCCCCGGCTTCTTATTTTTCTTCCTCTATTCCTTATCTGTACTTCTCTTCTTTTTTTTAATATAAATTGATTTATTTTAATTGGAGGCTAATTACTTTACAATATTGTATTGGTTTTGCCATACATTGACATGAATCTGCCATGGGTGTACATGTGTTCCCCATCATGAACCCCCCTCCCACCTCCCTCCCCATCCATGCATATTATCATATGTGAAACGAATTGCCAGTCCAGGTTCAATGCATGATACAAGATGCTCGGGGCTGGTGCACTGGGATGTACCTCTCTTCTTTCACAGTGAGAACCATGACTCCCAACAACGACACATTCAGTCGTTTGCCCCAGCCTATAATATAGCATACTTCCTTCATACTTCCCAGCACCATAAACAAACCTGTAGGAGCATGGGCCTCTAGGCAGCCCCTTTGGTTCTCCAACCTTTCCCAAGAGTGAAGGTAAATAGTCAAATAAGCTTAAAATAATTTTTAAAAATAGTGTTTATGAGTTACTTAGTGTTTTATTTCCTCCTCATTGTGATTATGGTATTCAGCTGACATCCAATCAGGTTCATTTGTTTTCAGTTCTAGGGTTTTTCCCCCTTTCTTATCCTTATTGATTTTGTTTTCTGAATATGAAGAACATTCAGTTCAGTTCAGTTCAGTCGCTCAGTCGTGTCCGACTCTTGGCGACCCCATGAATTGCAGCACGCCAGGCCTCCCTGTCCATCACCAACTCCCGGAGTTCACTCAGACTCACGTCCATCAAGTCAGTGATGCCATCCAACCATCTCATCCTCTGTCGCCCCCTTCTCCTCCTGCCCCCAATCCCTCCCAGCATCAGAGTCTTTTCCAATGAGTCAACTCTTCGCATGAGGTTGCCAAAGTACTGGAGTTTCAACTTTAGCATCATTCCTTCCAAAGAAATCCCAGGGCTGATCTCCTTCAGAATGGATTGGTTGGATCTCCTTGCAGTCCAAGGGACTCCCAAGAGTCTTCTCCAACACCACAGTTCAAAAGCATCAGTTCTTTGGCACTCAGCCTTCTTCACAGTCCAACTCTCACGTCCATAGATGACCACAGGAAAAACCATAGCCTTGACTAGATGGACCTTAGTCGGCAAAGTAATGTCTCTGCTTTTGAATATGCTATCTAGGTTGGTCATAACTTTTCTTCCAAGGAGTAAGTGTCTTTTAATTTCACGGCTGCAATCACCATCTGCAGTGATTTTGGAGCCCAAAAAAATAGTCAGCCACTGTTTCCCCATCTATTTCCTATGAAGTGATGGGACTGGATGCCATGATCTTCGTTTTCTGAATGTTGAGCTTTAAGCCAACTTTTTCGCTCTCCTCTTTCACTTTCCTCAAGAGGCTTTTTAGTTCCTCTTCACTTTCTTCCATAAGGGTGGTGTCATCTGCATATCTGAGGTTATTGATATTTCTCCCTGCAATCTTGATTCCAGATTCCAGCTTGTGTTTCTTCCAGTCCAGCGTTTCTCATGCATATAAGTTAAATAAGCAGGGTGACAATAAACAGCCCTGATGTACTCCTTTTCCTATTTGAAACCAGTCTGTTGTTCCATGTCCAGTTCTAACCATTGCTTCCTGATCTGCATGATCATAAAAGTGAAAAGTGATCAAAAAGGCATATTTAGAAAAATATATCTACACCTTCCTCACACACCTCTTCTGCCCCATTACCTCACTCCTTACAGATAACCAACTTCTTTGTTTTCTGTATTATCCTTTCCTTGTTTCTTTTTGTAATGATTAGCAGATGTATATATATTTCCTTATTTCCCCTTCCTTATTATACAAAAGGCACCATACTCTATATTCTCTTTGCACTTTCCTTTTTCCACTTAAGCACAACTCTTGTCTTTTCTCTTGAGTGAATTTTAGGATTTTATCTTTACCTTTGATGGTCTACACTGTCACCACAGTGTAGAGTGGTTTAGGATGTGTTTTCTTTTTTCTTAAACTTTGCTTGGTAAGCTGTTGAAATTTGAGGACTTGTATCTTGATTCAAATCTGGAAAAATTTTAACCATTGACTCCTAGAATATTTGATCTCTCATATTCACTGGTCTTTCTAATTGGATATCCTATTTAATTTTGGAGGGCCTTGACTGATTATCATCCATGCCTCATTGTCTCTCTGTGCTATGCTTTAGGGCAAGAAGTTTCTTTTTATATCAATATTTCTCTGTTAGGGACTGAAGTGGCCCCTGCCTCAAAATTCCTATGTTGAAGTCCTAGTGCTCAATATCTCAGAAGGTAACTCTATTTGGAGACAGGGTCTTTACGAGGTAATCCAGTTAAAATAAGGTCCTTGGGATAGCCCTAATATGACAGGCACATTTATAAAAGGGGACACTTGGAGATGCAAACACTTATGGAGGAAAGACAACACGAAGACACAGGGCAGAGAGCCTCTCCAATCCCAGAAGAGAGGCCTGTAACAAACCTTCCGTCATGGCCATCAAGGAGGAACCGACCCTGCTCACACCTGGATCATGGACTTCCGGCCTCCACGACTGGGAGACAATATGTTTCTGTGGCTTAAAACTACCCAGTTTGTGGTACTCTGTTCCAGCAGCCCCTGCAAACTTACCCCAAAACAACAGTTCTCTTCAACTCTGTCTGCTCTACTACTTGACTTGACAAATGAGATTTTCTTCCAGTAGCCATTTTAAATTTCTAAGCTCTTACCTTAGTCTTTCTTCTATGTCTTCCTACCTTTGTTTTATGACATCCTGATCTTGTCCTAAGGGTGCTATTTCTTCCTTTATCTCTTTGACAGGATGGAGGACTCTCTGGCAGGGCTTTGAACTTCTTGGTGTGGTTTATGGTTTCAGTCTGGGAGTTCATCCTTAGAGGGAGTTCTGAGCATGGCTGATGCTTGCCTGGTCTGGCAGTTGCTTTGTTAGTCTCTTGGCTCAGGAGGATACCTCCCCGCTTGCAGGTGATGCTTATCCCGGCTGTCCGTCACAGATGATGCTGGCTGGGCGTTCGGTACTCCCTTTCTAAACTATTCTCTTTTGGCTTCCGCCCCCAACTCTTGTCCAGGTCATCAGTGGCCTCCAAGGAATTAAATCCAATAGGCACATTTATGTCCTCATTTCAGTCATTCTCTCAGCAGAATTCAACACCGGTAGAAACTTTCCCTCCTGGAAGCACTATTCTCTTGGCTTCTGTGACACCACACACTCCCAGTTGTACTTTCAGCTTTATCTTCCTACCATTCTCCCCCATGTTCACTCCATTCTGGCCTTACCAGACTCCTTTCTATTCTCGCCACATGGCCTTTGCACTGTTTCCTCTGCCTGGAACACTCTTCTCCCACACAGCCACATAGCTCATATCTTAGACTGGATTTCCCAGAGCAGACCCTAAAATGAGGATTTAAGTGAAAGTGGTTTATTTGGGAAGTCATCCTAGGAAGGCCACTGGGAGAATGGGGAAGTGAGGCAGGGAAGGAAGGATGTCAGCACTGTAAGCAAGGGGATCGCAAGCCTGAGATGCAAGACAGCTGAGGTATTTATCCTCCAGCTCCCATCTGTCATCACCTGAGGGCTGCTTTCAGGACCATTGACCCTCGCACCTCCAGCCAGCCCCTTGATCACAGCCTGGCAGGATCCTGAGCAGAGGACCAGCCAAGTCCAAATACCTAAACTAGGGACTGAGTAAAGTCACTCAGTCGTGTCTGACTCTTTGCAATCCCATAGACTGCAACATGCCAGGCTCCTCTTTCCATGGGATTTTCCAGGCGAGAATACTGGATTGGATTGCCATTCCCTTCCAGGGGATCTTCCTGACCCAGGGATTGAACCCAGGTCTCCTGCACTGCAGGCAGACTCTTTACCATCTGAGCCACCAGGGGAACCCAGTGACTGGGAGATAACAAACATATGCTGTTTTAAGCTGTGGAGTTTTTAGTCATCTGTTATGGGGCAATGGAAAACAGATACCTGGGGACTTTCCTGGCCATCCAGTTGTTAAGACTTCACGTTTCCAATGCAAGGGGTGTGGATTGGATCCCTGGTTGAGGAACTAACATCCCACATGCCTTGGGGCCAAAAAAGCATAAAACAGAAACAAGATTATAACCAATTCAATAAAGACTTTAAAAAAAGGAAAAGAGGGCTTCCTTAGTGGCTCAGTGGTAAAGAATCTGGCAGCCAATGCAGGCGACAGGGGTTCCATCCTTGATCCGGGAAGATCCTGCATACTGCAGAGCAGCTAAGCCCATGAACCACAATAATAAGCCATGCTGAGTCTGTGCTCTAGAGCCCAGGAGCCACAACTACTGAGGCCACATGACACAGTGACTGAAGCCCCTGTGCCCTAGAGCCTGCACTCTGCAACAAGAGAAGCCATCACAATGAGAAGCCTGCATCAGCCCAACTAGACAGTAGCCCATAGTCTTCACAGCAACAAAGACCCAGCACAGCCAAAAATAAATGTAAAAAAATAAATTTTTTGAGAACAAAAACACACACCTGTTGTAGAGAGCTGATTGGTGGCCCTCCCCCCAAAAAAGGACATATGCACATGGAACCTGGGAACATGAGCTTATTTGGATGAAAGAGCCTTTACAAGGGAGATGACACGAATGATCATTCCAGATGAAGGCAGACCCTAAGTCCAATGACTGAGTTCACAGAAGAGAAGACAGACACAAACGAGAAGCCACATGGAGGGATTGAAGTGACACGGCCACAAGCTGGCATATTGGCCTGAGACAGATTCTCCCTCAAGGCCTCTGGAGGGAATGAAGTCTGCCCACACCTGATCTCAAACTTCTCCCTCCAGAACAGGGAGAGAATGCATTTCCATTGCTGTAAGCCCGCCCCCCGCCCCGGTTCATGGCCCTTTGTTATGGCAGCCCCATGAAAGCCATACCCTTGTAAGTATGCCAAGCAGCAGTGCCCAGGGAAGAAAGTGATGGAGTTCCAGAGTCCAGTAGGGATGGGAGTGGAATCAGGCTTGATCCTAAGGAAAAGGAAGGCTTTGAACACGGAGGAGATGCGTGAGAGAATACAGAAGATGGGCTGTGTCCATCTGAGGGGCAGTGTTGGCTCTGGTGACTTTTGTGTGCAGAAGACTGAGGGGACATTGAAGAGCTGAGACTGATTCTGCTGCTGGTGTGGGCCTCTCTGATGAAGGCTGCAGGGAGGCCGCCCAGTGGCTTTAAGCAGCTGAGGGCAAGCTGCGAGTGGCATGTGCCAAGGATCCCTCTGCTGCTGGGTAGAGGAGGGTTTGGAGGAAACCAACCTGGAGGCCAGGAAAGCCAGAGGGGACAGTCCCCATTGTTCAGAGGACAGAGCAAAAAGGAAAGAGATGGGAAAGAGGACCCTCGAGGATGGAGCCAGTGAGACTGAGAGAAGGTAAAGCTGGCAGGAGAGACAAAATAGGAGTGAACACAGAGCCTCTTTGAGACCAAAGAAGGGTCTCAGTTTCACAGTGAGGTAGACTTTGCTCCATGCTCAATAACCCAAAGAAAGTAGGAAGTGCAACCACAGCAGAAAACCAGGTGCTTATGGAAGTGCCCCCGGTCCCCCAACTGTTTGAATCATTGGGCGGTCCTCAATGGACTGATCAATCCATCAACTTGTCCCTCTTAGGTGACTGCAGTGGCCCTTCCCTCTGTAGGCTGATTCTGAGCTCATTAGACCCCTAGCTGGGCCAGGGCCTTTTCAGTCCTTCTCACTTTCTGAGTAAGCATATTGGAATTCTAGGTACAAGGGAATCAGCTGTTACAGGAGTTGAGTCTTCTAGGCCAGCTTCCCATGTCTTACATTCCTTTTGGATTGTGCTGAAAATCCCCAGCAGACTGTAAAATTTTCCAGAGAAGGCAGGCTCTGCCCCGGTGTGTTCCCAAGGCTTCTGCACCTCTTATAACTGCTCAGGCCCCTGTAGCCAAGGCCAGTGAACCTGTGGTGGCCCCTGGGAGATGTCCGCATTCTAACCCCTGGAGCCTGTGGATGGAGCACTTTGCAGACATGCTTGAGCTCAGGACCTTAAGATGGGGAGAAGACTCTGGGTGATCTGGGTGCACCTTAACTGCAATCTTCTGTATCCTTATAAAAAGGATGTGAACAACAGAAGTGAGAAGGCAATTTGATGGCAGCAGAGAGAGAGTTGAAACTGTTCTCCTGCTGGCGTTGATGATGGTAGGAGCCACAAGCCGAGGAGTCCAGGTGTTTCTCTAGAGGCTGGAAAAGATCATGAAGTGGATTTTCCCCTAGAGCCTCCAGAGGGAGCACAGCCTTGCTGACACCTTGATTTTGACCCAATGAGACTGAGTTTGTTTTTCTGATGCCCACCCCCACCCCTCAGCCGACTGTATAAACTCCTTGGGCACAGGCTCCTCCTCAAGTCCTGAGAGGGGCACTAGCAATATTGTAGCTGTAATTTTATGTTCTTTCCCTTGTAGCTCAGCTGGTAAAGAATCTGCCTGCAATGCAGGAGACCTGCGTTCAATCCCTGGGTTGGGAAGATCCCCTCGACAAGGGAAAGGCTACCCAATCCAGTATTCTGGCCTGGAGAATTCCATAGACTGTATATAGTCCATGGGGTCACAAAGAGTCAGACACAACTGAGCAACTTTCATGTTTCACGTTTCTTAAAGACAACAGCCCTCCAAATTGCATCAGCTTTAAGCTCTGCAAACATTGGATCCACTTGTGGCCAAGCACCCACTGGGACTTGGAATGAAACCCTCATAAATGGCTCACTGTGGTTGGCAGAATTCCTCCTCTGAGCCCCCTTCTGCATGAGGCCTCAATCTTGGCTGAGAAAGACTTGAACAAAACACTGACATAGTTTTGAACAGCTTGAATCTGCCTCCCTGGGATGACTCTAGCCTCCTTAAAGTGCCTGCCTGAGAAAACTCAAGGCTGGCCAAAGAACTTGCAGTTTGCTCCAGCCTGCACCTAAAGATGGATCCTTATTTCCCAGCCTGTGTGGGAGGGCAGGAGCCTAACCTTGAGAAGCACCAGTTAGAGAACCCATGCAGGTTTCATGTGGACCAGCCTCTCCTTAAAATGCCCAGTCCACTCTGTATGGATTGGAGTTGCATTGAGTTCATGCTAGGCTCTTTTCCCCACTGCAGTAGTAGATGACTAATTAGCATCTGTTCTTTTGCTGCTTCGACTAGGGTTAGGCTTTGATTTTCTCTGACCAACCCCAAGTCCCAGCCCCTGGGGTATCCTCCCTGTGTGATGCTCCAGCCTGCAAAGTTGATGGGCCACCATGCCCATTACTGGGTTATGTTCTAGGTCACAGGTGACTTCAAGAAAGAGAAATTATCCCCAGTGGACCTGACTTAATCCCATGAACCCCTTAAATCTAGGCCCAGCAGCCAGAGACCAGGAAGTAAAAGATTCAAAGCACAAAAGGGATTCAATAAGAAGGAAATTCTCCTGCTGGCTTTGGAGATAGAGGAGGCCTTGGCGAGCTGAGAGCAGTTCCCAGCTGATAGCCAGGGACCTCATTCCTATAGCCACAAGGAGCTGAACATGCCAATGGCTTTGATGAGACTGCAGAGTAGAAGGCGGCCTGGTAGTTGTAATTTTATGTTCTTTATGTACCTCCAGTGCAACCTGAGAACCCAGCTACATCATTCCGAGAACTTCTGACCGCTAGGGCTGTGAGCTGAAAAGTAGGTGGTATTGGTGAAGGCCACTGAGTTTGTGGTAATTTGTTACACAGCCGTAGCTAACTAATACACTTGTCACTCATGATGTGGCACCTAGCTGAAACACATGCCTGCGGCAGGCTAACATTCAAGAGAAGGGACGCTGTTCCTTCCCTTCCTGTAGATTGTAGCACAATAGTCACTTTCTCGGGGCAAGTTTTCTGCCTTTCTCCTCCTAGACTATATTTGGATTCTGTTCTGCACTCAGGGAGCCTGGCACTTTCCTACACAGCTCTTTGTCTCCATTTGTAAGTGGCCATTTTACTGTGAGGTGACTTTCCCATGTCTGGGTTGTGACATCCATGAGGGCAGGGAGATGAGTCTCAGCAGCTAGCAGGCCCACAGTTAGTGCTCAACAAACGGGATGGATCAGCAGCCACATGGGAGGCAGGGGTGTCAAGGTGGTCGGGGCAGCCCCTGTATTCCAGGCAGTGAAGAATAGGAGCCCAGAAGGGGCTGGGCTTGTGTTCTCTCCCATCAATGTCACAAGACGGGGTGGTGGGGAGGACAAAATCAGGAGGTATGGGCCCAGTGAGAGCGCTTGGCTGTTGAGGGGAGGGGTGGGCAGACCCAGGGTGTGCCCACAAGAGCAGAGAACCAAGGGGGCAAGGGGCACAGACAACAGGGATAGCTGAGACACGTCTGACTGGAAGGGTCAGACTGTATACACAGGCGGAGGCATGCAGGTACATGGAGTGACTCTGAAGGGCAAAAAAGATGGGGGGACAGGAGTGTAAGATGGCAGCCCCTGGAGGCACACCTCAGCTGAAGCAGGAGGTGAAGGAGAGGAGGGTGAGGACCAGAGGAGGCCATGGCAGAAGGGCTGGGGAGGAGCCCAAAGGAGAATGTGGAGGGCAGTGCAGGGTAGGGGTGCGAGACCCAGGGAGCTGGCATTATAGTACCAACCAGCAAGAGTGGCAAGTGAGGCTGGTGGGTTCAGCTGTAGCCAAGATTTTCAAATGGACCTCGGGGGTCCAGGTGGAGATGGTAGGGCCCAAAGGGAGCTCTCACTGTCCCCCACAAAACTCTGGGTTCCCAGGTGGGCCAGAGTGGGTGCTCCATGGATGTGGGTGACCTAAAACAACACCTGCGGTGTGTAGGCCAAGGGCTAGGAGCTGGTGGTGGCAACGTATTCCCTGGTCTCACGGAGCTCATTGTCATGAAAGGGCAATGGGCATCTCTCCAGGAAGGAAGTGGGGTCATGATGTAACAGTTCTGGTGAAGGGAGCCTCAGTTTGGGTCACAAGTACCACACAAGGCCTTGGCACATGAGTCCCACTTCCACGGAACCCCCCTTCCTGCCCCTTGCTGCCAGTCCTTCAGGTGACAGATTCAAGGTCACCTGCTCAGAGCACCTTCCTTGAATCCCCCTGCCCCCACCCTGTTCATCTCTATCTTGTCTGTTCACTTTGGAGCACTCTGCCCTGTCCATTCTTTTCCAGCATGTGAATAGGACCTTCCATGAACGTCCAGGTCCCTGAGCCCATTCTCTGGGCTCTCAGGTACCCCACAACCCAGGCTGGTGCGGGCCAAGCCTTGGTGAGTGCTGGCAGACTAAGTGAAGGGAGGGGTTGTAAAGATGAAATGAGGTGAAGGGTGTGAAAATGTCCCGCGCCGCATCTGCTAGAAAGTGCTTTTCGCATTTCCTTGAACTGTGAGATCTGAGCAGAATGTCAGTTTCAGAAAGTTGGTAACCACAGCAGTGGAGTTGAGAGTGTTTCTCATCAGGCAGGCTTTGATCACTTGACCATGTGGCTCCAGAGTTTGCCCCCAGCCCTTCCTGGGCACCCCTGGCCTGAGTCACGGGAATCCCTAAGTTAGAACACATGTTTCAATCAGCAGAGCTGCTGATCAAGGACAGATCTTGTCGCCCCTGGCCACCCTCCCAGGCTCTGCCCCTGGAGCTCTGCTTACTGACTGAGCACCAGTTCAAGGCATCAGGCCCTTGGCCCCAGAAGCCCAGAGGAGGCCCCTCTCACAGTCTCTCTTTCCTGGAGCTACAGCTTGGGGCCCGCCACCCTCTACATTTCACATCGTCTTCACAAACACGTCCTGCATTAGGTACCAGAGAAATGGCCACCCCTCCTCCAACTCATGTATCCTAACTTGAATCAGGGCCAGGGGAGGCCCCATGACATTTGAGGGCTGTAGGGAACATATGTTTTTGAGGACTCACTAACCCAGCGTGGTTACTTGTGTGTTCTTACTGATCATGATGGATGGGAAGCCACCCAGGACCTGGCGTTACACTTTGTGTTTCCTTTTGTCCTGGTGGCCTTTTTAAAAAAATGTCGCTTCACACTGTTTACAATAGCTAGGACATGGAAGCAACCAAAATGTCCATCGGCAGACGAATGGATAAGAAAGCTGTGGTACATATCTCAGCTATTTTTAAAAATGCATTTGAATCAGTTCCAATGAGGTGGATGAAACTGGAGCCTATTATACAGAGTGAAGTAAGTCAGAAAGAAAAACACCAATACAATATTAATGCATATATATGGAATTTAGAAAGATGGTAATGATGACCCTATATGCGAGACAGCAAAAGAAATACAGATATAAATAACAGACTTTTGGACTCTGTGGGAGAAGGCAAAGGTGGGATGATTTGAGAGAATAGCATTGAAACATGTATATTACCATATGTGAAATAGATCGCCAGTCCAGCCTCGATGCATGAGACAGGGCGCTCAGGGCCGGGGCACTGGGATGACCCTGAGGCATGGGATGGGGAAGGAGGTGGGAGGGGAGTTCAGGATGGGGAACACATGTACACTCATGGCTGATTCATGTGAATGTATGGCAAAAACCACTACAGTATTGTAAAGTAATTAGCCTCCAATTAAAATAAATTAATTAATTTTTTAAAATGTCGCTGCTGTGGGACCCCATTACCCAAGTTCAAACACATGGCACTGCCTTGGGATAGACACCAGGAGGGATGTGAAGCTGCCATCCCAAGTTCTGACATCAAGAGCAACAGTAAGAGGGTGTGAAGTCCACCCCCTCCCCCCTACCAGCCCTCCCAACGTGGACCACACATGCACACACCCACCCCAGTCCCCAAGCCCTCCCTGACTGTGACCAGGCAGTCTTCTGGCCCTCCTTGCTGCTTGTATTCTCTTTCCACCATTTTCTCCCAGAGGCCAATAGCCAGTCCCCTCCATGGGGCCAGGGGTGGCGCAGGGGGCATACCCAGACAGTGCAAGGTGACACTCGCCTTCTTGAAGACCACAGCCCATGGGCTTGTGGGGCCCTATGGCTCTGGAGCTGAGCTGAGACCCACTGACTGCGTGGTAGTTCCAGGCCCATGCTTACCAAATCAGAGAGGGCCATGCTACCCCACTCAGATTTCAGGGGGCCAGAGATGACACCCATGAGGCAGGAGGCAACTGACATTTGGCCTTGGGCCTATAAATTAGAAACATGATCAAATCTCAAGCTATAAGGTTTTGTTCCACAACCTCCTTTCATCAGAGCTGTTCTGTCTGAGACCCACCCGTGGTTCCCGCAGTGAGCCTGACTTGGAGCGCACAAAGCTTGTTTACATAGAGCAGGATGGCTTATGCATATTTGCAGACTGAACTAAACTCCCGCAGGAAGGTCAAGTAGGATGGTCCTCTTGTGACACATGGCTTTACCAGTGGCACCGTGTGCCTGGGGGCTTCCCTGAATGCTCAGTCAGTAAAGAATCCATCTGCAATGTAGGAGACCCAGGTTTGATGCCTGGGTCAGGAAGATCCCCCAGAGAAGAAAATGGCAACCCGCTCCATATTCTGGCCTGAAAAATTCCACAGACAGAGGAGCCTGGAGAGCTCCAGACCATGGAGGTGCAAGAGTCAGACCCCACTTAGCAACTAAATCACCACCACCATGTGCCTGGCTGGCTCTGTGTGGCAAATTACTTATGTCAAACTTATGATGGACTCTGTGCCTCTTAAGGACATGGGTTCCAGACTCCACCGGGATTAAAGCCTATTTCATGATGCAGAATCACCATGCCCCAGCGACAAGGAAGCTTAACTCGGCAGGCAGAGCCCTAGCAGGCTGCATGTGGTTTTCCTCGTAAATCCCATCTCCCATGTCAGATGAGTAGTCTGCTGTTGCCGTGGTGAATTGGTATTATACTGTGACCTTGATTCTGAGCAAAAATGTACGTTGCCTTGACCATGATTTACACAAAACTGGTTGTCTAGGAAACAGCACAGTTCCGAGAACAGGAAGGGCTAGATCATTTGGGACTTTGACTGGAAGCCACACAGGGTTACCTTGTACCCAGGGGCATCTCAGCTTTCCTCGGGGGGCCTCTAGTCTTCGTGTTTCTGTATGTGACACAGAGAGAGGGAGGGGGTGGGGAGCAACACAGAGGCAGACAGAAAAGGGGGAGAGCTAGCCTGCATCTGCCCCCCAGGAAGTTTCAAGCCACTAGAAGCCTCTCCAGCTGTGGTTACAAGTGAAGGGGTTTGCAGCGCCCTCTCCCATCTCTGACTGGGATGCTGCTGGGGAGGGGAGTGATGTTCCTCAATGCTTTTGGCCTCCTGCCCATTTGCTCTCACTCGACAGAGCTCCAGAGCTGGGGAGGTCACCCCAGGCTCTGGAACATTACTGCTTCCCATGGAGGGTGTCTGGTTCCACCTGTGAAAAGCTCACACACACACACACACACACACACACACACACAGCACACCCAGCACACCCAGGGCAGATGGATGTAGCTGAACTGCACATGGTCTCAGAGATGGCTTCCCAGGGCAGCTGTGAAAGCTGCCTTGACCTAGAAAGAAGCCTTGGAGGAGGGCTGCTCCCCGCTTGTGGGAACAGATGCCAGTGTGGCAGGGGAGGCAGTTTCCAGCAGGGCACACTGAGTGAGAACCCAGCAGAGGCTGCCCGTGAGGGGCATGGCCTCCTCTACCCCAGCACCCTCCCCTCTCCCAACCCAACCAAGGAGCATCCCAGGTTAGGAGCAGCCCAAGTTAGGAGCAGCCCAGGTTAGGAGCACATCCCCCACACCTAGGTACACACACGTGCTGATCACGAACCCCCATCAGCTGCCCAGGCTGAAAACCTCCCCGTCATCCTTGACTCCTCTTCTTCCTCAACCAGGAGCCCACGCCCCTCTCCAGGCAGTCAGGAATTCCTGTTCTCTCAGCCCCTCCTTGGATCCCCCGGTCCAGCCATCCCTCCCTCTCTGCTCTCCCTGACAATGACTCCCGGCCCAGGTCCCATCCTCCATCACCTGACAACTGCACACAGGATAGGTACCATCAATACTTCTCAAATACATAACTGAGGAGGCCTCGCTTTACTGAGATATCCACTTTATTGCTGTAGTCCAGAACCAAACCTGAGACATCTCTGAGGTGTGCCTGTACCACACTAATTTGACTGGGGGCAAAGAAAAAGAAATGGCAAGACTCTTGAACTTGTACTAAATGCTTCTTTCCAAGGAGTATTAGTTCCTAAAAGATCTCACAAAAATTAAAGAGTAAAATTCTGAAGAATGCTAAGTTTTCTGAGATATTTGAAGGATTATGTTTAATGATATCTTCCAACACAGTATCCAATGACTCTTAGCTCTAACAGATGAAGAAATCATTTCACCATCTTCCTCCTGCCCTCTCGGTTCTCCACTTCTGGTTTTGGTTAGATTATTACTTTTACATTGTCAAGGTTTCAAAAATGTGCATTCTGTCCTATAGTAGGACAATGATTAATGCATAATTCCACAATTATGGAATATTAGTTCTGCATATATATGGGTTCAGTGATCGGGATAGTTCCTTCCATCTCCAAGGTCTTACTTTCAGTTTATCTTTTAGTTGGCTATCCCTTATTGTTCAGTGGTAATTTCATCTTTCTGCTTTTAGACTTGAAGGACAAGTTGGACAAATGGAACATTCTCAGAGCAAACTGCCTTTTCCTCAAAAGTTTAGAAAACTTTCCCCACTGGCATCTGGCATTGAGAATTGATTATGAGATGTCTAAGGCCAGCGTGACTTGTCCCAGGAAGATATTCTTCTCTTGATTGTTCTCTTCTCTAGAAAACCCATTATATAGGTGCTTCATCTCCTTTGCTGCCTCCCAGACTGTCGTCTGCCCTCCAATCTTCTCTCTCCCATTTTATATTGTGTGACTTCTTCAAGCCTTAATGCTATGTCCCCACATCGTCACTATGTGTGTGGTCACCTTGGTCACACTGACCTGAATTGCTCTCACTGTGGCTTTCATCTCAGCAATATTTTTATTTTTTATTTCCATTCTTTTCTGAACTCTGCTACCTTTCTTTCAGTTCCTTCTGCTTTCTAATCATCCCTTCTTTGAACTCTATATCTCTTCTTCAAATTTTATTTTGAAAAATCATGTTTTCTGAAACTTCTTTGAGTTTTATTTTGGGGGGGTTGTTTTTTTGTTTTTGTCTAGAGTCTTCCTATATTTTTCAGGTATTAATGATTCCCTTTATGATGTGCTTTTCTTCTGTTTGCTCCCATTCATTTCCTCCTCTTATTATTTTTGTAATTGGTGCCGTTTCCATGCTACAAATAGGACTCATGTTGGGCTGTGAATGCCCTGGCTTTTGCCAACAGGTCCACATCATCTCCCTGGGTCTCCATGGTGACATTCCATGGCTCCAGTGCTCTGTGTCCTTAATTTTCCTTGATCTAACAAGACCTTCCAGACTGACCCAGGACTTTGGGGCAGTCTGATTCCTCCTCCACTTCTGAGAAGGCATTTGCTCCCTACCCCTGTGCAGACATAGCAGTGTTTGGCTGGAGAGCTTCCTAATTTATGGCCTGGGGATATAGTTGTTTTTCTCTTTGAAGCCAGGCTAGCCTATCATTTTTCTGTGAAACTAGGTGGAGGGGTGGGAACCCAATGTTTGGAAGAATTTCCTTTCTTAGGTCAGTATCTACCACAGGCAGCTAGACTCAGGCAGGAGCACAAAGCACCTGGCTCCACCAGCTCCCTGACTCTGGACTGGGAAGGAACCCAGGCTGGAAAGGCCTAGCTTATCCAAGCTGAGAGCTTCTCTGTGGGGAAGAATATGGGTAGAGACGACTGTCCTCTGCCCTGCCCTCTGCCAGCCATCATACTTGTGAGATCACATGCAATGTGTCTGTTAACATCACACTGGGTCACTGGGAGATGTGTCATGGCCACGAGGCAGCCCTCAGCTGGCTGCCTCTCAGGGGCCCCAAGAGGGAGCTGAAGACAAGCACAGAAGGAGATGTCAGCTCTCTAAACACGGCTGGATGTGGAGAATGGGCTCTAGCCCTTTGATGAGCAAGTTGAGACTCCTGGAAAGTCCCAAGTCCAAGCAGTTCTTCAAACTTGGACCCAGGGCATTAGGTGGCAGACTTTCTCAGCCACCCAGAAAGAAGTTAAAGAAAAAGTAGCCCAAAGTAACTGCTGAAAGGCAAAGACAGACTGCAAGTTGCCCAGGAAGACAGAGCAGAGCAAGATGCAACAAAGAGCCAGCAACCCTGTGGTCAACCCGAACCTGGGACCCTAAAGAGCAGGGAATTCTGGGAAAACTAGTTTCAGTTCAGCCCAGGGGACACGGTACACTTGACAAGTGCTGTCTCCCCATTGTAGATGCCTCACTGTTTCCTCCAGGCTTCCCTCATAGCTCAGTTGGTAAAGAATCTGCCTGCAACTGAGACCCTGGTTCAGGGTTGGGAAGACCAACTGCAGAAGGGACAGGCTACCCACTCCAGTATTCTTGGGCTTCCCTTGTGGCTCAGCTGGTAAAGAATCTGCCTGCAATGTGGGAGACCTGGGTTCAATCCCTGGGTTGGGACGATCCCCTGGAGAAGGGAACGGCTACCCACTCCAGTATTCTGGCCTGGAGAATTCCATGGACTATACAGTCCATGGGGTCACAAAGAGTCAGACATGACTGAGCAACTTTCACTTTCCTTTCACTTTCACTGTTTCCTCCACCCCTCCCCACTGCCCCTCTATACACACCTGCAAACATCAGCCTTCTACCTCAGAAGCACACATGTGCACTCGGGTCCCCAATGCGCCCCCCCAGCCCTGAGGGCACCTGCCTCCATGGGCACCAGAGGGCAGGACTGAGTGGAGGGATCACTGCAGGGAAACTGCTGGGGCCCAGCCTCTTGGGGACCCAGCAGAGAAGCGTTGCCCTGCAGCTGTGGCAAGATTCTCGGGCAGCCCAAGATGGTGGAATGCTCCAGATGCTAAGATTGGCAGCTTACGTGAAGATGATGGACACGGTCTCCAGCCTGAAGCCTTCTGAAAGCCAGGGCTTTGGGGCCTGCCAGACAGCCACCGGGACACAGGCTCACAAGCTCCCATGCCACCCTGAGCCCAGATTCCTGCTCACCCAGAAGTCGTTGGCTCCCTGCAGGACCTGGCTGTTGGCAAGAGTCCCTGGAGCCCTGCTCTGGTGAACTTGTCCCTAAAGCCCAGCATGGCTACTGGGATGTGTCCACAGAGCAAGACAGGCCCCCACACCAAGGCCCCTGTGGGGGAACTGCTCAAGGCCAGTTCCTCAGTGCCTCCAAGGGTCAGGTACAAAGTTGCACTCCCCCCAAGCATCCACTCTTATAGCTGAGTCTCAGGGGCTATTGGCTGAATAGTCTCCCCCTCTGCACACAGGAACTGGGCCAGCGGACTGCAGGAGGCACCAGCAGGATCTCCCTGGAGCTTAGGGAGGGTGTCCACATGGTGAGCTGCCACCCCTTGGCAGCAGAGCCGTGGACATGGCCCTGCCCACTAGAAAGGGTGTGTCAGGGAGTGGAGGGCATACCACCTCGCAGGCCTCCACCAGCTGCCCCAGGTCACAGCAGGGCCAGAAGGGGCTACGCCAACGTGGGCTTGGACTGCAGGGCAAATGGAGGACGGAGGGAGACAGAGAGAGAAATGTGAAAGGCAATGTCAAGGTCTGTAGAGATGTCTCCAGCCACCCCATTTGAGACTTGAGTAAAGTACCCGAAGCTTTGGGGAATGGGAACAGGGTGGCACACTGGGGACAGGGGCTCCCCCTGCAGCCAGTCTGCTTGGCACCCTCAGTTGGCTGGAGTCAGCTGACATCTTCCTCCTCCAGCTCACGGGGAAGATGGAAGCCGGTGGAAGTCTCAGGCTCCAGTCAGCAAAGGTGATGTGGCCTGAGAGATAAGCCCTTCCATGCCCACACTCGTTCACACATATATGTAGCCACACACACACACTCACACATGCTCAAACATGTTCACATCAACCCTACACACTCACACCACACAATCAAGCACACACAGTCACATACACCCGCGTATGCACCACACACAAATGCATACACATACTGAAGCTTTGCCTGGAGATTCCCAATCTCAGGGCCTCCCCCGGGGGCTCACAGCCTCCTCACCACTGGCAATCAGCCCTCCGAGGCAGCAGGAGGCACCAGCTGGACATGCATGCGTGTGTGCCCTCAGACTTCAGTTCCAAGAGACAAGAGGTGAAGACGCACCCTTTGTACCTCTGCCTGCTTTGCCCTAGACTTGCCCTTGGGGCATCAGCCCCAGCTTTCCAACTCCTGGCCACCCGGCAGGCGCCTGCTAAGGCCTGGGATCCTTTTGGTGAGTGTCACTGGGCAGCCTTCGTATCACTGACAGACTTTAGCCATCATATCTCATTGCGGCCAGTGGGAGCATGAAGGGAATTAGCCAAAGGATGCCCAGGGTCCCATCAGCATTCGGGGAGGGCTGGAGAGCCAGGCCCAAAGGCTTTGCAGAAAGGAACAAGGCTCTAAATCATGCCACAGTGATGGACAGGCGAGGACACCTCTCTGGCCCCCTCCCTCCCACCACTTCCCAGGTGGCGCTAGTGGTGAAGAATCTGCCTGCCAATGCAGGAGGCACGAGAGATGCAAGTTCGGCCCCTGGGTCTGACAGCTTCCCAGTGCCCTTAGTGTCAGGTCAGTTTCCCCCCTTCAGAGAGCACCCCTGGCCCTCCCCCTCACATGACTGGGCCTTCACCCTTGCAGGGCTCAGTACACTGGTCCTGTCTTCTCTTCAAGAGTAAATTTGTTTTCAGGTGGAGGTGGTGTGGGTATGTTTGCGCCTGCTCTCCCAGAAACCCTACCAGTGTCCAGGCCTGATTTTCCACTGCTTTAAGTGCTGTCACTGTTGTTGCACAGTGAGGTTTTCCCATTTTACAATCCCTCAGCTTAAAATACATTTGGGTTTTTTCAAAATTCTATCAGACTAATACTAGCTTTCTCACCAAGGAGGCTAGAGACCTCCAGACATGCCAGTTCCTTGTTTTGGAGCCCCACTCTGCATCCCACCTCTTGAGCAGCCCTGGGTCCCAGGCACTTGGATGCCAGGGGCACCTGCCCCTAGTAAAAAAGAAAACCAGGATCGTCGCCATCCATTTTCAAAAGACAGAGGACTATTCTGTCTCTGTCAACTATAGTTGTGTTCAAAAGACACAACTATCCCAAAATGAGAACAAATATAACCTCAAAATGTTATGGTTCACCTATCAAATGGAAGAAAAACCCTCACCATGTCTGGGTCTTCAAAGTACCTCAGGGTGCTGAGCAGGAACCTATTTTGCACCCCCACCCCACCCTGCTGGGACCGCAACGCAGTGCTGACTCAGGATACCAGGCCACTGTCACTGCCCCAACCCCCAGCCCCACCCCCAGCAGCCCCTCCCCTCCACTGTCCAGAGCAGAGACAAGACTCAGCTGAAACATTCAGCAAAGTTTATTGAAGCACAACATAGACTGAAACCACTGAAGACAGGGAATGACAACACAGGGAACTTCTGATGGCCGCTAGAGATCACAGTCCCGCCTCCCCTCCTCCCAGAGTCCCTAACGAGGTGCCCTCCCTCCTCACACCCTCTCCCTTTCCGAGGGCCTCACGGGCAGTGTCTTGCCAGGATGGTGGGCACTGGCAATGCCCGATCCCCCCAGGGCAGCCCCTCCCACTCGGGGCCACAGGCCCTATGGCAGGCACAGGACAGTCACACAGCAGGATACTGCACCAAACCGGGAACACCAAGTCCCAAGGAAGCATGGCATGGCCCAGCAGGGCACAGGTCCGGGGGCCTCCTGAAGCCCCGCTGCGAAGCCCCAATGCAGATATTCCTTCCTGAGGTCCCGGAGTGGTCACCAGTCAAACCCTCGTCCGTCCCCTCCTTCTCACCAGCTCCTGGGAGTGGGCTGGGGTGTGTCTGCACCACGGTGGGGGGAACTGCTCAGAGAAGAACACATGCACATCTCCAGGAGACCAAGCAGAACTTGGCCTGAATCCACGCTGGGGAAGCACACGCTGAGCTGAGGACCGGGCCTTGGCTGGTGCTGAAGCTCAGAGCACGTGGCAAGGCTGGCTCAGAGTGGCTGACCGGGTAGGTGGGGACACCCGGCCTGGGTTCACGGGCACCTCAGGGCTCTACAGGGGTTGGGAGGGGAGTTGATGACAGCTCAGGGATGTGTTTTGACAGGGAGGGGAGAGGGGCTGGGCCAGGGAGGCGTTCCTTGAGATCTGGGTCACTAGGGGACCTACAGGGACCAGGACTTCCCAGGACAGGGACCAGCCTGTCCCAGGGGATGCTGAATAGGGGACCCCTCTTGAGGGGGGTGGGGAGGCCAAGGTATGACATCGCCCCTAACGTGGGGCCAGGCGGCTGCCTGACCTGGCCTCTCCCTGCTTCCAGGCCGGGGGGCCTGGGACCTGCTGAGCCTATTGACCAGAGGAGAACCCTAGGGGGCTCATCTCTACAGCCCCTTCCTCATCTCCAGACTCCTCTGGGACGGGCTTGAGCTCCTTCTTGGGGGGCTCCTCAGCCTCCTGGTCTCCTGCCTGGGGGAGACCCTCTGGCTCCCAGCCAGGACTTCCTGGGACCACCGGGGTAGCCCCGCCCATCCAGGCAGTGGCAGAGCCCCAAGGGGCCTCTGAGGGTGCTGCTTGACCTAGGCCCAGGGGGCTGGGAGCCCTTTCATCTTCCTGAGTGGTCTCCCCAGGGGCAGAGGCTGCCCTGGCAGCACCACGGGCTTCAGGAGCAGCCTGGGCAACCTCGGCGCTGCTGCCAACTGCCTTACTGGCCTCTTCACCCGTTGGGAGGGCCTCAACACCACCTTCCTTGGAAAAGGCAACCTGGGCAGAGGTATCTCCACTGGCTGGGGAGGCCTCACTTCCACCTGCAGCTGCGCCCTCAGTGATGATCATATGGCCTAGGGCACCAGCCAGGTCTCCGAGGACCCCATGGGCCTCCTCCTCCACTGGGAACTGCTCACCCATCGCTGGGTCGGTCTCCCAGGTCTCCGTCTCCCGGATGAGCTGCAGCATCGCCACGAAGCTGGGGGGTCTTCTCTCCATCCGCATCCTCTTCAGCTTGTTCTGCATCAGGTTGTTGGGCCGGGCCCGCATGAGCACCTGTCGGGCACGCAGCTGATCTGCGATGGCTGGGTGCATGGCCCCCTTGCCCAGGGCCGACTGCAGCAGGCCTTCCAGGCGCATCACAAAGGCAAAGAGGCTCTCCTGGGGCCGCTGGGCGCACGTCATGAACTTCAGCCGAGCGGTCACCCGGGGATCTTTGCTCCCGAACGCCTCCACCAGAGCCATCAGGCAATCCTGGGTTGCCAGGTTGGGATCTTCTGCCAGAAGGCTGCACAGGAGATCCAGCGCCGGACCCCCCAAGCTCTCCACCAGCCTCCTCCTCCGCTCCATCTCGGTTACATGGCGCCACAGGTACAGCATGTCGTTGGCATGATCCAGCCAGCTCTCAAAGGACTCTTCTCCTTCACCCGGCTCTTCCATCCCGGAGAAGGTTCTCAGCTCCAGGTAGCCCATATTCTCTAGCATGGGCTCCAAGGCCAGCCGCCACTGAGGGGACCGGGCCCGTGGCTCATCCATGGCTCCGGCGATGCCTGCAGCTGCAGCCTCCATGGGAACTCCTGCCTCCCCAGCCGCTCCTGCCACACTCAGAGACCCAGCCACACCTGCAACTCCCGTATCACCTGCTGCTCCCTCCTCATCGGATGTTCCTGCTTCATCTTCAGCTCTGGCCTCACCCTCAGCTCCTGCCTCACCGGCCACCCCAGCCTCATCTGCAGTGTCTGCTTCACCTATACCACCTGCCTCATCTGCAGCCCCTTCCTCATCTGCAGCCCCTTCCTCATCTGCAGCCCCTTCCTCATCTGCAGCCCCTTCCTCATCTGCAGTGCCTGCCTCACCTGTACCACCTGCCTCACTGGTAGCTTCTGCCTCACAGATAGCTCGTCCCTCGAAGCCAGCTCCTGCTTGCCCTGCAGCTCCTGCCTCCCCTGCGGCTCCCTCCTCATCTGTGGCTCCCTCCTCACAGGCGGGTTCATTCTCACTTGAGGCTCCCGCCTCACCTGTGGGTCCATTCTCACCTGCGGCTCCCTCCACATCTGCAGCTCCCTCCTCACCTCCGTCTCCTATCTCACCTGCAGCTCCCTCCTCACCTGTGGGTCCATTCTCACTTGAGGTTCCCTCCTCGTCCGAGGTGCCCTCCTCGCTTGAGGTTCCCTCCTCACTTGAGGTTCCCTCCTCACCTGCTGCTCTCACCTCACCTGTTCCTCCAACATCACCTGTGGCTCCCTCCTCACCTGAGACTCCCACCTCACCTGTTCCTCCAACATCACCTGCGGCTCCCTCCTCACCTGTTCCTCCAACATCTGCAGCTCCCTCCTCACCTGCTGCTCCTACCTCACCTATTCCTCCAACATCACCTGAGGCTCTTGCCTCACCTACCCTACCAACCACTGCTCGTCTCTGGGGCTGTGCAGGGAAACTGGGTCTATCCTGTGACTCAGCATCAGGGGCCTGGGGCAGGCAGACAACATCCCAGGGCCCCCCTTTGCCTGGTATTTGCCGGGGGATCAAGCTTCGGCTTAAATACTCGGCAAACTCGACCAAAGCAATCTTCGACCCCAGCTCCTTTCTGAAGACCTTGCCCAGCACTCGGTATCTGCCCAGGGGGCCCAGGGCAGCCTGCACAGCATCCTTGAATTCTTGGTCTTCGCAGTCATCTGGGATGCCCAGGAGGAGCAGAGAGCGCTCCTCATTCACGCCCATCCACCTGCACCAGTCTCGCAGCAGCGCCAGTGGCATCACCATTTTTGAGGACCTAAGGGTGGGGAAAGTAAGTGATAAAGGGGTGTGCACAGACTTTTGAAGTGTGGGAATAGGCTTGCGCATGCAAAGGGGAGAGAATAATGTTTGGGCCACACAGCCCACCCCACTGCCCCTCATAGCAGCAGCTTGGAGCACTGCCCCAACCTGTTTTGTTTGGTTGGTTTTAGGAAACTTCTGATAAATGTATTTACAAAACAAGCCACAAAATTCTGTAAAACTATATATATATATATATATATATATATACAAAACAAACCGTTTTCTACATTTCTGGCATCAGTTTTAGGAAGTTGCCTTTTTCCCAAGGAATTTTTCAAGTTTTTTAGCATAATTTTTTCTATCATAGCCTTATATTCTCTTTTTAATGTACATCTGACCTGTAGTGTTAGCCCTCTTTCATTCCTAATATTGGTGTTTAGCATTCTTCGTGTTTTTCCTTGATTCATCTTTCTAGGGCTTTCTCAGTTTCAAACATATGGCTTGGTTTATCGTGTCCATAATTTGCTTTCTATCACCAACTTCCTCTCTTAGCCCAATTATTACTTCAGTCAACTCATTTTATGCTTCTTTCGCTCTTCTTCTTCTAGCATCTCTATAGAGACTGTTAGGTCACTGATTTTATGTCCTCACTCTTTTCTAACATAAGAATTTAGAGTAATACATTTTCCTCCTATTGCTTCTTTAGCTGCCTCCCACTAATTTGGGTAAGTTGCGTTTTTTCATTATTCAGTTTGAAATATTTTCTAAGTCCCTTTGTGATTTTTTTTTTCTTCAATCCATGGATTTCCCAGTATTTAAAGATATCATTATTTACATCAAATAAAATTCCCCTGTGGTAAGAGAACTTATCATGTAAAATTACAATACTTTTAAATTTAGGTGTGGTGTATCCCGGTGAATGGACAAAGCACCCTCGTGAAGAACCTGTATTTTGTGTGGAGACCAGGGCCCCGCCCCTCCCATCATTGCAATTCTGGCGACCTGGAACCTCTCCGTTCCTAATACAGTGCGCCAGAGGCCCCCCCACCCAGAACCCCCACAAATCCATTTGCCACCGTAAACAGCCTCCACCAGATTACAGCAGCTCCAGCGCCGCTCACTCACCCGACTTGGCCAGGCGGCTCTTCCTCGCCCCCTTCAACTCCACTCCCCTACCCTGCCACTTGGCGGCGCTCTCCTCTAGGCCCTGGAAGCAGGGCGCCCCCACATGTTTAGAAATCAGACTTCCCCTCTCACCTCCCCACACCGGGGAGTCCTCCCACAAGCACTATCTCACACTACCTCACCCATGTAGAGACTGCCCCTCTTGCCTCCCCCGCAGAAGGGAGCCAGAGCTCCCTTCCGGCCACCAACGGCCTCTCCCCCCACCCCGCCCCCTGCAGAGCTGGTACCTCCCCTAACGGTTTCCAAACCACATCCACGAGTCCACCCGATCCACCCCTCCCCTCGGCCCCTTCCTTCCACCACAAGGGGCAGACATTAGCCCTTCGCCCATGTTCGCCTCATGTTTCAGCATGGGGGACCCCCTCTCACGTCCTCCCCACTCCCTCAGCCAGTAGTACTCTCTTCTGGCCTCCAAAGTAGGCCTCACCCACTCAGCAGGCAGCCCTTCCTTCTGAGACCCCCACAAGTTTACCCATTAGCCACCCCTCTCTGCACCCCCAAACCAAAAGGCCCCCCCACCAGCCACCCTGGCAGCCAGCGGTCCTCCCCTCAGAACCCCTACACTGAGGAAACCCTTCCCTCAGCCCCTCTGAAGCCTGCCGCTGTCTGCGGCCTCACCCGGATTCCCAATCTAGTATGTGTTAGCCCTCCCCCACACCTCCACTCCTTGCTGGGCCAGCTAAGGGACCCCCACCCGGGACCCCTGGTAACTGCGGAGTCCAGACCCCAGCAAAGTCCCCGCCTGGCTACTTACTTTCTCCGACTCTGTAAACGACTCTCGAATCCTGCTCAGAAGGGTCTGAAGAACTCGGCTCAGCAGCGCAGCCAGGAACCGTGCAGCGCACTATCCCGAGCTCTCTGTGCGAATGCCACCTGGGTTTCCTCCGTGCTCCCGGAAGCCCCAAGAAAGTTCTAGGCAGCTGTTTACAAGGAAAATGATTGGATGAGAAACGCACGAGAGGAGGCTCTTTGCTACTGTATCAATAAGCGGTGAGCACTAAGGACTTGATGTTCCAAGGCCTGGCCCACCGGGAAGCAAAGATGGCTTCCCTGATGGCGCAGATGGTAAAAAAAAAAAAAAAAAAAAAAAATCTACCTGCAATGCGGGAGACCTGGGTTCGATCCCTGGGCTGGGAAGATCCTCTGGAGAAGGACACGACTGAGCGACTTTCACGTCACTTCATTTGCTTTCCACCAATCAAAAGGTCTCCCTGCAACGAAGCTGAGTTGCAAAAGTAAACTTGCAGATGGAAAACGCATCGCTGGCAAATTGGTTAATTTCTCTTTATGTGCGTGTTAAATTGCTTCAGTCGTGTCTGGCTCTTTGCAACCCTATGGACTATAACCCGCCAGGCTCCAGTGTCCGTGGGGATCCTCCAGGCAAGAATACTGCAGTGGGCTCCCATGCCCTTCTCCAGGGAATCTTCCCGACCCAGGGATCGAACCTGCACCTCTCAGTCTCCTGCATTGGCAGGCAGGTTCTTACCACTAGTGCCACCTAGGAAGCCTGTTATAGTTCATCTTATACTGTGACTGATAATTTCATAATGCTGTTCTGTATATTACTGGTTTTTGTCTAGTTTTATCAACTAGCCATCTTCTCTCATGGTAGAAAGAGGATGAGGGAGCTCTCTGGTGTCCCTTTTATAAAGTCACTAATCTCTTTAGTTAGGGTTCCACCCTCGTGGGCTAATCACTTCCCAAAGGCCCCACCTCCAAATCTCATTGCTTTGGGGGTTAGAATTTAATAGGTGAATTGGTGGGGCGTTTACAAACATTCAATACATAGCACTGTCTGTTCATCAATTTTTGTCCTTATGTTCCCTTTTTTCCTGCCTGTAATAATTTCATAAAGGCTTTTAGCTTTCTCTCTTTTTATTTATTTATTTTAATTGGAAGATAATTACTTTGAAGTGTTATCATGGTTTTTGCCATGCATAAATATGAATTGGCCATAGGTATACATGTGTCCCCTCCATTCTGAAATCTCCTCCCACCTCCCTCCCCACTCTATCCCTCCAGGATGTCACCTTTCTCTTGAATCAGCATTAAGCTGAGTGGACTTAACACTGATGCTGATCTTGCATTCACACACTGAGATATTTCTCTTTCTCTAGCTCCTCCATCACTTTTTCACACTTCTGCCATATTATTGTTCACATCATCGACAGAACTGACTTCACATGTTCCATGATTTTGTCATAATGCTTTAGAATCATGCCAATGGGTGAATGAGTCATGTTATAAGAACAAGTGATGTCTACCACCTCTCACCTTGCTCCCTCTCTCCATTATTTTCACTTTTGTTTCCATCGTTATCACTTGGCACTTCTCAGTACTGGCTACATCGCCACTGCTTTTATGATTGAGTCTGGGCATCCTGGGCTTGAAATACAGATACTGTACTCCATACAGTACTGTACAGTAAAGTACACCAAAGTACATCCACTTGTAGAGGGTGCTCACACATGACAATGTACACCAGAAACGTGAGCTAACTTACATGACTGGACATGTGAATATACATTCACATCTTTGGAAGTTCCCCACTTGAATGCTCTTCTGTAGGGAACTTATTGGATATCTTTAATTTTTCACTGCCTGATTGTGGTTAACATTGTACCACTTCACATAAATGTATGGACATTTCTACAATATAATTTACAATATTGTGATGTTTTCTGCCATGCATAAATATGAATCGGCCATAGGTGTCCCCTCCATCCTGAGCCCTCATTCCCGCTCTACCCCATCTTTTATGCTGTAGTTACCATGTATATTATATCTACATGGATTATAAACCTTACAATATACTTGCTATTACAACTTTTTTTTTAACTTTTTATTTTTACTTTATTTTACTTTACAATACTGTATTGGTTTTGCCATACATTTACATGAATCCGCCACGGGTGTACATGAGTTCCCAATCCTGAACCCCTCTCCCACGTCCCACCCCATATTACAACTTTTAATAGTCATATGTATAATAAAGAAATTAAGAGCAAACAAGTATTTTTTTTTTAATGTTTAAATGTCTTTTGTTGCTGTGCAGTCACTAAGTCGTTTCGACTCTTGGCGACCCCATGGCTTGCAGCATGCCAGGCTCCTCTGTCCTCCACTATCTCTTGGAGTTTGCTCAAATTCATGTCCATGTTTAAATGTTTACACCCATATTTACCGTTTCTGGTGTTCCTCATCTCTACCCAAAGACCAAGAGATTTCCCTCTACTATCATATTTCTTCATGTGGAAAGATATTCTTTAGCATTCTTTTAGTGCAGATCTATTGGTGAATTTTCTTAGCTTTCATCTGTCTCAAAAGGTACTTATTTCACCTTCATTCTTTTTTCCCCACTTTATTTTTAAATTTTTTATTGAAGTATAGCTGATTTACAATGTTGTGCCAATCTCTGCTGTCCAGCAAAGTGACTCAGTTATACACATATATACATTCTTTTTTATACTCTTTTCCATTATGATCTATCCCAGGATATTGAGTATAGTTCTCTGTGCTCCGAAGTAGGACCTTGTTTTTTTAATTATGTATTTTAATTGGAGGCTAATTACTTTACAATATTCTGGTGGGTTTTGCCGTACATTGACGTGAATCAGCCATGGATGTACATGTGTCCCCATCCCAAACTCCACTCCTACCTCCCTCCCCTTCCCATCCCTCTGGGTTGTCCCAGTGCACTGGCTTTGAGTGCCCTGTTTTATGCATCAAACTTGGACTGGTCATCTATTTCACATACGGTATGTGCTCAGTTGTTAAGTTGTGTCCAACTCTGCTACCCTGTGGACTGTCGCCCACCAGGCTCAGACTTTGTCCATGGGATTTCCTAGGCAAGAATACTGGAGTGGGTTGCCATTTCCTTTATCACATATGGTAATATCACATAAATTATCACATATGGTAATATCATAAATTATCACATGGTAATATACATGTTTCAATGCTATCCTCTCAAATCATCCCACCCCTGCTTTCTCCCACAGAGTCCAAAAACAACAGAGTCTGTTCTTTATATCTGTGTCTCTTGCTGTCTTGTGTAAAGGTTCATCTTTACCGTCTTTCTAAATTCCATCAGTTCAGTTCAGTTGCTCAGTCATGTCCAACTCTGCAATCCCATGGACTGCATAAATTCCATAAATATGCGTTAATATTCTGTATTGGTGTTTTTCTTTCTGACTTACTTCACTCTGCATAATAGGCTCCAGTTTCGTCCACCTTATCAGAACTGATTCAAATGTGTTCTTTTTAATAGCTGAGTAACATTCCATTGTGTACCACAGCTTTCTTATCCATTCATCTGCCGATGGACATTTGGTTGCTTCCATGTCCTGGCTATTGTAAACAGTGCTGCGATGAACATTGGGGTATACGTGTCCCTTTCAATTCTGGTTTCCTCAGTGTGTATGCCCAGCAGTAGGATTGCTGGGTCATATGGCAGTTCTATTTCCAGTTTGTTTGTTTGTTTGTTTTTGTAAGTTAATTTATTTATTTTAATTGGAAGCTAATTACTTTACAATATTGTGGTGGATTTTGCCATATATTCACATGAATCAGCCATGGGTGTACATGCGTCCCCCATTCTGAACTCCCTTTCCCACCTCCCACCCCATCCCATCTCTCAGGGTCATCCCAGTGCACCAGCCCTGAGTGCCCTGTCTCATGCGTCAAGCCTGGACTGGTGATCTATTTCACATATGGTAATATATGTGTTTCAATGCTATTCTCTCAAATCATCCCACCCTCTGCTTCTCCCACAGAGTCCAAAAGTCTATTCTTTACATCTGTGTCTCTTTTGCTGTCTCACATACAGGGTTATCATGACCATCTTTCTAAACTCCATATATATGCATTAATATACTGCATTGGTATTTTTCTTTCTGACTTACTTCACTCTGTATAATAGGCTCCAGTTCCATCCACCTCATTAGAACTGATTCAAATGCACTCTTTTTAATAGCTGAGTAACATTCTGTTGTGTATATGTACCACAGCTTTCTTATCCATTCGTCTGCTGATGGACATCTAGGTTGCTTCCATGTCCTGGCTATTGTAAACAGTGCTGCGATGAACATTGGGGTACACGTGTCTCTTTCAATTCTGGTTTCCTCAGTGTGTATGCCCAGCAGTGGGAATCCAGGGTTGTATTGCAGGTCTATTTCCAGTTTTTTTAAGGAATCTCCGCACTGTTCTCCATAGTGGCTCTACTAGATTGCGTTCCCACCAACGGTGTAAGGGTTCCCTTTTCTCCTTGTTGTTTATGCATTCTAAATGTAATTGCTTGCCATCAGGTTTGGCCTTTGTCTGTCACTCCCTTAGTGTCTGGAGTTTGGAGGACACCACTCAAGGCTCCACACACACCCCAGGCCACCTCCCACCACTGGCTTGGGCCCTCCCTCCTTCCTGAGGCTTGGCTTCACCCTGGACCACTTTTCCAGGCCCCTTCCCCGCTGGGATCCCTGGGACTCACTGCAGAGTGGCTGAATCAGGGCTTGCTGCCTTCAGGGCCCTGTCTCTGCCTGCACCCACCCCACTCACTCCTGCCACAATAAGGAGAGGTGGATGGAGGAGAGACGGAGTAGGATAGGCCTGGGTGGATTGCTTCTGGAGCTGCTGGGTGCATCCACAGATTTCTGTTACATGACTTTCTCTAGGCTGGTCATGTGTTTGAAATTCTTGATTAAAAAAAAAAACTGGGAAACCTTCTGGGGACGGCATCTAGAGGCATTCATGATGGTGCCTACAATACAGCCTCTAACAAAACCAGGCTGTCTCAAACCCCTGGTAATAGAATTGTTTATACCAAGAAGGTTGGGAAAGCACCAAAATCCATGTGTGGTGTGTGCCCAGGCAGACTTAGGGGCGTTCGTGCTGTGAGACCTAAAGTTCTCATGAAGTTGTCTAAAATGAAGAAACATGTTAGCTGAGCCTATGGTGGGTCCATGCGTGCTAAATGTGTCCATGACAGAATCAAGTGCCCTTTCCTTATTGAGTAGAAGATTGTTGTGAAAGTGTTGAAAGCACAAGAACAGAGTCAGAAAGCTAAACAGGACATTAAGGAAGTCTCTTCTATTGCTGGATTGCTCCCCACCCTGAAAAGTTTTTTTTTTTTTTTAATGAATGGTTATTAAATTCTATCCAAATCTCTTTTTTTGTTTTTTTTTTAATTTGGCAAAATAATGATCACATGGTTTTTCTCCTTTATTTTATTAATATGGCTGATTTTATTGATTGCTTTCCTACTTTTTCTAAACTTAAATGATCTCAAATAGTTTATGGATTTAGTTTGCTAATATTTTATTTAGAATTTTTGCTTTTGTGTTTATAAGAGAGATTGGCTCATAATTTTCCTTCCTTGTAGCATCCTCTTTGTGGGCCTGAGTTTTCTTTGCAGAAAGATTATTTTTAATACAAACACAATTACTGTAATATAAAATTTTCTATTTCAAAAAGAATCTAAATAAAAAATGAAGCATTTTTGAGCAAGAAAAAAATAAAAAAGCCTCAAAAAACCAAAAACTGGAAAAATTCTAGAGGGAAATGAATCTCCTGATACATGCTGAGGACACTCAGCAATTCCACAGTGTGGCGGATGTGGGGTGCGCTCCAAGAGGCTCCCGCCCCACCTCAGGCTTTCACTCCGTCCTTCTGTGAATGTTTAATGCCAAGGCTCTCTAAGAATTGCCCAAAACCACAAAAGCTGCCTTCCCCCAGGTTGAGCTTAGCACACATCCCATTACTAGTTGCTAATGTGGGATACAAACGTCCAGCCCCTTGCATCAACTGGCTCAATCCATTCCCTAGTGGATGAGCTTCCTATGGATCCAAAAATAAATAACCACAAATCAGTGGCTTAAAAAAAGAGGAATTTATTCTCCTGGATCTTGAGGCCAGAAGCCCCAAATCAAGGTGCCAGTAGGGCCGTGCTCCCTCCAAAGGCTCCAGGTTCCTTGTCTCTTTCATTTTGTGGGGCTCCAGGCATCCCTTGGCTTGTGGTTGCATCCCTCCAGTCTCTGTGTTTGTCTTCATGTGGCTTCTCTTCTGTGTGTGTCTCTCTCTCTCCTCTTCTGTCTCTTATAAAGACACTTGTCATTGGATTTAGGGCTCACCTGATTTCATGCAAAGATGGACTCGATAAAGGACAGAAATGGTATGGACCTAACAGAAGCAGAAGATATTAAGAAGAGGTGGCAAGAATACATGGAAGAACTGTACAAAAAAGATCTTCACGACCAAGATAATCACGATGGTGTGATCACTCACCTAGAGTCAGACATCCTGGAATGTGAAGTCAAGTGGGCCTTAGAAAGCATCACTACGAACAAAGCTAGTGGAGGTGATGGAATTCCAGTTGAGCTGTTTCAAATTCTGAAAGATGATGCTGTGAAAGTGCTACACTCAATATGCCAGCAAATTTGGAAAACTCAGCAGTGGCCACAGGACTGGAAATGGTCAGTTTTCACTCCAATCCCAAAGAAAGGCAATGCCAAAAACTGCTCAAACTACCGCACAATTACACTTATCTCACACGCTAGTAAAGTAATGCTCAAAATTCTCCAAGCCAGGCTTCAGCAATATGTGAACTGTGAACTTCCAGATGTTCAAGCTGGCTTTAGAAAAGGCAGAGGAACCAGAGATCAAATTGCCAACATCCACTGGATCATGGAAAAAGCAAGAGAGTTCCAGAAAAACATCTATTTCTGCTTTATTGACTATGCCAACACCTTTGATTGTGTGGATCACAATAAACTGTGGAAAATTCTGAAAGAAATGGGAACTGGTGACCTGCCTCTTGAAAAACCTATATGCAAGTCAGGAAGCAACAGTTAGAACTGGACATGGAACAACAGACTGGTTCCAAATAGGAAAAAGGAGTACGTCAAGGCTGTATATTGTCACCCTGCTTATTGAACTTATATGTGAAATACATCATGAGAAATGCTGGGCTGGAAGAAGCACAAGCTGGAATCAAGATTCCCAGCAGAAATATCAATAACCTCAGATATGCAGATGACACCACCCTTATGGCAGAAAGTGAAGAGGAACTAAAAAGCCTCTTGATGAAAGTGAAAGAGGAGAGTTAAAAAAGTTGGCTTAAAGCTCAACATTCAGAAAACAAAGATCATGGCATCTGGTCCCATCACTTCATGGCAAATAGATGGGGAAACAGTGGAAACAGTGTCAGACTTTGATTTTTCTGGGCTCCAAGATCACTGCAGATGGTGATTGTAGCCATGAAATTAAAAGACGCTTACTCCTTAGAAGAAAAGTTATGACCAACCTAGATAGCATGTTCAAAAGCAGAGACATTACTTTGCCAACAAAGGTCCGTCTAGTCAAGGCTATGGCTTTTCCAGTAGTCATGTGTGGATGTGAGAGTTGGCCTGTGAAGAAAGCTGAGCGCCGAAGAATTGATGCTTTTGAACTGTGGTGTTGGAGAAGACTCTTGAGAGTTCCTTGGACTGCAAGGAGATCCAACCAGTCCATTCTAAAGGAGATTAGCCCTGGGTATTCTTTGGAAGGAATGATGATAAAGCTGAAACTCCAGTACTTTGGCAACCTCATGTGAAGAGTTGACTCATTGGAAAAGACTCTGATGCTGGGAGGGATTGGGGGCAGGAGAAGGGGACAACAGAGGATGAGATGGCTGGATGGCATCACCAACTCGGTGGACATGAGTTTGAGTGAACTCTGGGAGTTGGTGATGGACAGGGAGGCCTGGAGTGCTGCAAATCATGGGGTCGCCAAGAGTTGGACACAACTGAGCGACTGAACTGAATCATCCAGAATGATCTCATGTTGAGATTCTTAATTTCATCACATCTGCATAAGACCCATTTCCCGGAAAACTCAACATTCACAGGTTCTGGAAGTTAGGGCGTGCACGTATCTTTTAAGGGGCTACCCTTCACCCCATTATACCTCTAAAGACCAGGTCCAGGCTTATCTAGCCAGACTCCTGGTGAGAAGACAAGAGTGGGCATCAGAACCTGCAACCAGGGGCCACAGGGGACCTCCCTGCCTCTGATCCAGGGACGGGGCCCTGAAGCTGTGCTGCATTTGACCTCCTGAGAACCCTGCTCCCTGAGGCCAGAAGCACCCGAGTCGGGGTATCCCAGCTTTCCTCCTAAAGCAGGGTCAGGCAGCAGCTGTCTTGGGAGCATCAGCATGGGGAGGGCTTCTTGCTGCAGTCCTGTGCTCTGCTTGTGGAAGGAAGGGTCCCCACTTCATGCTTAATTCCCAATGACAGGGCCAGGAGAGACAGAACAGGCAGTCCTGGTGTTTTTTGCTGTGGATTTTCTTCCACAGCCTTTTTCCTATTCTCAACTTTGGGAGGAACTCATCATGACCAAGGGCAGGCATGTGCATTCAGCCGTGGATTCCAACCCCAGTCCTGTGGGAAAATGCAGATTCCAAGGCCCTGGGGGACCCAGGGAAAGACCAAAGCATGCAGTAGCTCTTCCCTACTCCTCTGTCTCTGCCCACTGGTCTCCCCAAATCCCGTCTCACTGCCCCCACTTTCTTAGCTTCACCCTTCTGCCTCAAATGGGCTGTTCTCTTACTGGGATGCTGTGGCTCAGCCACTTGGTGCTGACTGCCCCCCCAGGGATTCTGTGAGCCCCAGATGGATGGACTGATGGACGGATGGACTGATGGACAGATGGACAGACGGACGAAAAGTAAAGCCCTGCAGTCTTGAGACATGGGAGATGCGTGGCTAACACTGCCCCTCCCCTGCCCCCTGGGACTGCTGCGACCCCCAAGGTCTCTAAGCAGCCCACACTGAAAGCGGAAGTGCCCCGGGGGACACGAGAAGCCAAGCCAGACCCCCCGCGGAGCACGCCGAGGGTGGATGCGGGGCCGGGCTTCCCTCCTGCTGTGCCGCGCATGCTCCGTGCCCCCCACCACCACGCCCCATCCCACTCCGCGCTGCCCCAGCCCTGCTAGGGCCCCGGGACCCGGCAAGTTGGTGCTGAACAGACGGACTGCTGTGCAGGACGCGCCTCCCGCACCGCACCCAGAGGTAAAGTCAAGCCCCGTCGCCCCCTGAGGGTGGTGCCCTGGAGGGCTGCTAGGAGGTGGTGGCCTTGGCCTCAGGCTTTCTCCAAGTGAGGGACGGGGGCGCGGTGGGCGGGGGGGAACGGAAGGACGGCTCAGAAGCCCGCGAGCCAGGTCTCAGCAGGTGGTTAGGGACGCCCTGGGAGGTGGCGAGCGCGGAGAGCTGACGAACAAGCCCTCGGGGCTTCCGTCCCCCTTCCTCTCTGTTTCTCTCTTCTGACTGCGGTTCGCCGCTAACTCTAGGGCTGCTCGGAGAGCCTCGCGACGCGGGTAAGTTTGGATTTTGCGCCTCTGCGTCAGGTCGCGGCACTCCCGCCCAGGGACACCCAGCCAACCGTCTGCGAGCGTGAGCCCCCGAGGGTCCCCGGACGGGGCCCCTGCGGTTCTCGGGGGGTGGGGAGTTGTGTCCCTGAGTGGTGAGGGATGTTAGCGGGGCCGAGCACGCGCGGAGAAGGTGCGAGAAGAGGAAGCCAGAGGCCAAGCGGCAAAGCGTGCTGGGCTCTGGACAGAGGTAGCGGTGCCAGCCCTCCCGCCCCCAGACAGCGGCCAGGCACTCCCGGGGACCAGGCTGCAGCGGGCACTGCAGATCCAACCTTGGGGAACAAAACCCGCAAAGTCCTGCTGGGGGCGGGGTGGGGGGGAGGGGTGCGATTCTAGTGGCAAGAAATGGGCAAAAAACAGTCAACGTTTGTGATTAAGAATCACAGAGTCAATGTATGACCAAAACCACTACAGTATTGCAAAATAATTAGCCTCCAATTAAAATAAATAAGTTAATTTTAAAAATAAGCAAACAGAAAAGAATCACAGAGTATGTTAACCAGTGCTAAGTGCTGCGGGGCATAAATAGAGAAGCGAGGTCGGGTGCGGGTTTAAGCAGTGTGGTTAGAAGGCAACCTTTCAGAGAAACTGAACGGAGGTGGAAGATCGTTGGGGCCAGAGGCAACAGCCAGTGCAAAGGCAAGAGCCACTCTGGGCTAGCGTGGAGCAGAAGAGGGCAAGGTCCGGAAGCTCCTCCACATGAGTGAGACAGGCACTCCATGAAGGGCTGGGAGCAAGTGGCATCTCTCTGTTCCCCACTCCCACCCCCGCAAAGAGCAGAGCCTGGAGACCCGGGTTGCGAGGTTGCTCCCAGAGGCCTTTGCTGGCCCCAAGCAGCTCTCAGACTGGTCCTCAGGCCTTTTCCCTGGGTGGCTGGCAGGTGACACGGATCTCCAGGAAGGCTGCCTGGCACTGAGTGGAGGCACTTGGGGTCTTGAACTACCAAAGCCCAGAGGAAGTTCCAGCAGGGCAGAAGGGGGCCAACTCTAGTGGCCCCGTGTGTTCTTCTCGGTGGACGACAAAGCCCCAATTCCCTGACCCGCCCTCAGTGGGACTGCTGCATGCCTTCCCTGGTGTTTGTTTCTGTTTTCTTTTTCTGGGGAAATAGCCCCATCTCGTGGTCTTCAGAAGACATCAGCACTGAAGCCCTCTGCTTCTCCCTCTGGGACCCACGTTTCCACCTCTCTCCATCCCGTGGCCCCCAGCCAGGCTCAGCTAGTGACGGAGAGTCTGCCTCCCCTCTGTGGGGTGGAGCAGCCTGGAAGGGGCTAGCGGGTTCCCCAGACTCCTAGGACCTTCCCAGCTCCTTGCCCCAAGTGCTGCTATCTGAGAGGCCCTCACCTGCATACCTGGTGTCCTATCTTAGGGAAACCTGAGCCCTGGGGCCTAGAATCATCCTTCAGCTTCTCCCCTACTCTGGAGAGCCCAAAGTGTCTCGGGAGAAGCCGCCCTCCAGTTCTGCAAGCTCCTTCCATATCTTTTCTTCCATTCCTGCTTGAGAAGGTCACACTGTTCCTACCCAGAGCTTTTAGGGCGTTAGGGTCTGTGAAAAGGACTTTGCTGCAGCTCAAACGGTAAAGAATCTGCCTGTGATGCAGGAGACCCTGGTTCAATCCCTGGGTCGGGAAGATCCTCTGGAGAAGGGAATGGCAATCCACTCCAGTGTTCTTGCCTGGAGAATTCCATGCATAGAGGAGCCTGGCGGGCTATAGTTCATGGGGTGGCAGAGTCGGACACGACTGAGCAACTAACACACACACACAGACACAGGATCTGTGAGCACAGGGCTTGTCGTGTTTCTTTCCAGGATTTGAAACTATGCTGCCAGTGGGGTGCTAGGTCCCAAGGATAGACGCTGCTGTGTGTAACCAGCTTGCTGGCTGGCACCTCTGATGCACCTTGGGGTACTGAACTTAAGCATCAGTCTCCATCCACCAGTGAACTGTCCATGTTTCTCTTGGGCAGTGACAGTTCAAGTGTCTTCTCTCTTGTTGGGATATGGGATTAGAGAAAACACCTCTTCCTTTCAGTTTTTCTGTGTTTTTCAAAATGGATGGTGACCTGGCAGTATGGTCATGATAGAGAAAAAAATAAGCTTGTGATGTGTTTGAAAACAATTTGGCACTAGTCTGAAAACCCTTGCTAATATCAGTATTACATACATACACACACACGCACACACCTTCAGCTTGTGCAGGCCTCTCAGTGAATGATGGCGATTTCCCAGTGAACATGGTAAAAGAGGATCCCTTGACAGTGACATTAAGTTGCAACACTGCAACCGTCACCAGTAGCGACTTCCAAACACTTTGATCACCCCGAAAAGAAACTCTGTCCTCATGAAGCAGTCACCCCACCCCACCCAATCCCAGCCCCTGGCTCTCTGACTCCCTGGATCTACCTATGACTCTCTGGATATGTCATATGTTTTATAAGATTTAAAGATTTTCTTTATAGTGAGCTACAGAACAGTGGCACTCTGGAGAGATGACAGGCAGAAGAAGGGGTGAGTGCCGTGGGAAGGCACCCCTGATAGGGGTAGCTAGTGTCCACAAGGTCCCTTGGTGGTGGCTAGTTTGAATGGTTTCTCAGGCTGCAGGACACAGGGACTGTCCTAGCTGTCTGGTACCTGGCCCCAGAATGTGAGACTTCAATAAGTGGGACTTGGGCCATGGGTTTAGTGGCCCAGGAGAGAGGGGCCCTGATATGGGAGGTCAGTGGGGTGGGAGCTTAGCAAACTGCCCGAGAAGGTGAAAGGAAAAGAGATTTTCTCTTTTTCTCACAATACTTTGAATATTTTTAAATTTAATTTATTTATTTTAATTGGAGGAAAAGAGTTTTTAGTCCTAATCTCAAAGCTCGATCGAGAAAGCTCTTGTGAAATCTTATCTTGCATCATATAAATAGAATCACGCAGTAGTTGTTGTTGTTGTTGTTCAGTTGCTCAGTCGTGTCTGACTCTTTGCGACTCCATCAACTGCAGCACACCAGGATTCCCTGCCTTTTACCATCTCCTGGAGTGTGCTCAAACTCGTGTCCATTGAGTTGGTGATGCCATCCAACCATCTGTCGCCCCCTTCTCCTCTTGCCCTCAATCGTTCCCAGCATCAGAGTCTTTGCCAGTGAGTCAGCTCTTTGCATCAGGTGGCCAAAATATTGGAGCTTCAGCTTCAGTCCTTCCAGTGAATATTAAGGGTTGATCATGCAGTAGGGGCCTATTGTGTCTGTGTCTGGTTTTTTTCACTTGGCATCATGACACCAGGTTCACCCACATGGTAGAGTGGATCAGTATTTCATTCCCCTTTGTGGCCAAATAATGTTCCATCTTTGTCTAGACCATGGTTGGTTTTCCACTCTTCTGTTGATAGACACTTACTTGGGTTGTTTCCACCTTTTGGAGATTATGAATTGTTCTGCACTTAATTCACCTGGGTGGACAAGTAGGTTTGTTTTTTTTTTCTTTTGGTGGACAGGTTTCTTTCTTTTTTTCGGTGGACAAGTTTTTGTGAAAACATGTTTTCAATTCTTCTGAGCATATACTCAGGAGTGGAACTACTGGGCCTGATGATGTTTACTTACTAAGGAACTACCAAACTGTTTTCCCTTTTAACTTTGACCACTGTCAAGCAAATGGACAAGTAGAATAGTCTAACCAAGCCCAGTACCCACCTCCCAGGGCTAGCAGTGGCCTCCAGCTTGCCTTATGTGCTTGTTTCCCTCCCTCACTCTCTCTCCCTCCCTCCCCCTCTTTCCTTCTCTCTTTCGTTTTCATTAAAATACTAGAAAGTCACTTCACAAGCCCTGTTCTCCCCAAATGGTTCACTGTGCATCTCTTGATAAAGACATTTTCTTCCCTGACCCAGGGGCCACGATTCACTCACCATGTGGGCAGCAGTCGCCCCACTCTTACCCCCCAGCTCCCCCTTTGATTCCTCTTTTGTTCACGCTAGCATGTCATCAGGGACTCCCACTGCACTTGGCTGTTGGCCACTTAACTCTTTTTTCATCCAGAACAATCTCCTTTCCCAGCCTCCTCTTTCCCGTATGACACTAATTTGCAGAGAAAACCAGGAAACAGCCCACCTTCTGGATCAGTGCTGGCTGCTCCATTGTGGTGCCTTTAACCGGTCCCTCCATCCCAAGGTCCTCTGTAAACCAGAGGCTGAGTCCCAGGGCAGCATAGAATCAGGTCAAGCTTTGGCAGGAGCCCTACTGAGCACTTCCGCCAAGGGAACGGACATCCCATCTCTAGGGGACATCCCAGCTCTGTCCCACCATTAGGTTCACTTCATCTCTTGTGACCAGCAGTAAATAGGGAAGACATCCTGACATCATGTGGCCAGTAGCCCTCAGCATTTCACCTCATGGTTTTGTTGCAGGAAAGGGGACCCCTTCCAGAGGCCGAGAGTGGGCTCTTGTCTGACACTCAGAAATGAATTGTCCAAGGAGACACACATCCTGAGACTTTACTGAGACTTTACAAGAGATTTTACTGAGAAGGGGAACCCAGGCAGAGAGCAGTAGGGTAAGGGAACCCAGGAGAAATGCTTGGCCACATGGCCTGCAGTCTCGGGTTTTATGGGTGGGATTAGCTTCCGGGTTGTCTTTGGCCAGTCATTCTGACTCAGGGCCCTTCCTGGTGGCACATGCATTGCTTAGCCAAAATGGATTCCTGCAAAGAGGATCCTGACACATGTGACATCTCCTTTTGGCCTTTTCCGAGCTCTTCTGGTTGGTGGTGGCTTGTTGGTTATGTGTTCCTTACCAGGACCTCCTGTCGTAAAATAACTCATGCAAATGGTTATTGTGGTGCCTAAGATTTTTATCCTATTTTTCTAGTTTCTGCCATTTTTCCCCCTGAAGTTAGCTCTAGTTCTAACTCTTCTTACTGCTCCTTTGAAGGTACTATATCTCCTCCTTACTCTTTCTCCCCCATGCCGGTTGTAAAGTTTTCTCTTTTTCTTTGGTTTTCATCAGTAAACTATGTTGTGCCTTCATATAATTTTTCTTTTTTTATTATACAAATTTTCTTCATATAATTCTTTCTTTCATGTATTTCTCTTGCTTGATATTCTTAGAGCTTCTTAAATCTGTTGGTTAATACCTTCCTCTTATATTTAGAAAATCTTGTAAACGTTTGTTCAGATCTGTTCTCTGCGTAGATCTTCAGTTAGAGTGTTTCGTATGTCTCTTATTGGTCTTTTCTGTTTTTCCACTTTTTTGTTTTTTAATGTCTTGGCTTTTATTTATGGTATTTTGTATCGACATGTCATCCAATTCAAAATTCTGACTTTTGTGTTACTCTCCTGTCGGTGGTGGTTTAGTTGCTAAGTCGTGTCCGACTCTTTATGACCCATGGCCTGTAGCCCGCCATGCTCCTCTGTCCGTGGGATTCTCCGGGCAAGAATACTGGAGTGGGTTGCCATTCCCTTCTCCAGGGGATCTTCCCGACCCAGAAATCAAACCCTGGTCTCCTGCATTGCAGGCAGATTCTTTATCAACTGTGCTATGAGGGAACCCCTATCTCCTGTTAACACCATTTATTGAGCTCACTTTCGACGTTTCAGTTAAAGAATATCCTTTTGATTCTATTCTGATACAGATATTAATTGCCTAGAGAAATATGCCATCTTTTCATGTATTTTTTCCATCTCTTTCACTATTTTCTTTAACATATTAATTACATTTTAATGTCTTAGTTTGTTAACTCAAATATGTAAATTGCTTATTTGGTTCTGTTTTGTGTTGTTTTTCTTCTTTTTGAGATTTGTTCTTATGGTCCTATTTCTTGGCAATGTATTTATTTTTAGTTAAATGCTAGAAATATAAATAATCCTGCAGTATCTACAATTAAATGTTAATTTAATTCATATTTTAGAATCTTTAAAATTACAGATACTCCTGAAGATTATATGTTCCCCTGGAAAAGTTTCACCCTTTCTTCGCTAGGTTGATAAAATGGAAGTTGGCCCCCTTAATTCAGGCAGGTACTGAATGGAGTGCAGGTTGGGTTTTGTTTTAGTAAGGTATCAGCTGCTTTTGATTATTTCTTGGCTTTCATCTGAAAACCTAGTTTGTTCACCAGACTTCTTCCCTTAAAGGTTCCTTAACTCTTAAGTTTTGTATCATCACATGAGTTCCCTGAGCTCTGCTTTTCATACTTTCAGTTTAATTTTGGGGCCTTTTTAGCTTCAGAAGTTCATATATACCATGAGAGGAAAAGACAACCATGTGCTTGAGACATCTCATGTCTCTGATCTTGTTACTACAGCCTTCTCAGACTGCTTTAGACTTCTGCTCAGGACAAACTGTAATTCTCAGCCTGTTCCCTGTGCCTTGAGTTGTCCAAAAAAAGAACATTAAATTAATTATCCATGGTTATCTCCTGAACTTTAGTCCCTCTTGTTCTCACTGCTTGGGCAACTCTTAGGTGCTTTCTAAGAAATGATTTTGTATTCATCTGGCTTTGCCAATTTGGGGAGGAATTATTGGTTTGTTATAAGCTTTTTATCCCAACTTGGAGGTTAGTTACATAGCTACTTGCAAGTGATTTAGTATTAATTTTGCTCTAATCACTGACAGTTGATGGTGTTTCTTTAAAATAAAAATGTACTCCTTTAATTGGTGCAAGGACATTTCAAGTTGACTGTTTTTGTCATTTGTCAAGCTATTTTCCCCCCATCATTCTACTATTTCTGCTTCTCTGGTGGCTCAGACGGTAAAGAATCTGCCAGCAATGTGGGAGACCCGGGTTCAATCCCTAGGTTGGGAAGATCCCCTGGAGGAGGGCATGGCAACCCACTCCAGTATTCTTGTGTGGAGAGTCCCCACGGATGGAGGAGCCTGGCAGGCTCCAGTCCATGGGGGTCGCAGAGAGTGGGACACAACTAAGCAACTAAGCACAGCACATTGTTAACTGACAGCTCATTGTGGGTGATAAGGAAATTTGGGGCGATTTAAATTGTTCCAGGGACCCTGTCCCCTTGCCCTCTCTTGGGGAACAAACAGGCTATGACACCCACTCCTCCCCCCACCGCCCAGCTGGGGCCCATCTTTGGGCTGGGTATGGGCCATGCCCTTTGCCTGCTACTCTCTTTGCTCACCCCCAGTCCAGAGCTCTCAGCCTGTGCTCTCAGAAAGCACCCTCTCTCCCAGCCTTGGAGGGGGTGGCCTCCATCATGCATTCCACCAGCTTGGTCTTTCTCTTTCTCTGAGAGCAAGTCTGTTTACAAGTGAAAGTGACGTGTATTTGGACTTTTTCTTTAAGAACCCTGAGCTCGATCTCCTTCTGCAGGGCTTCCCTGGTGGCTCAGTGGTAAAGAATGTGCCTGCCAATGCAGGAGACACAGGTTCGATCCCTGGGTTGGGAAGAACCCACATACTGCAGAGCACCTGAGTCCATGCACCACAACTACTGAGCCTGTGCCCTAGAGGCCAGGAGCTGCAACTGCTGAGGCCACATGCTGCAACTACCGAAGAGAAGCCGCTTCCATGAGAAGCCCATGCACAACTGGAGAGTAGTCCCTACTCTCTGCAACTAGAAGCCCATGCAGCAACAGAGACCCGGCACAGCCAAAAATAAATAAAATTATATATATATAGGCTTCCTAGTGGCTCAGACAGTAAAGAATCTGCTTGCAATGCAGGAGACCTGGGTTCGATCCCTGGGTCAGGAAGATCCACTGGAGAAAGGAATGGCAACCCACTCCAGTATTATTGCCTAGAGGATTCTATAGGCAGAGGAGCCTGGTGGGCTACAGTCCATGGGGTTGCAACTAGAGAAAAGCCCATGCAGCAGCAAAGACTCAGAGGAGCCAAAAATAAATAAATAAAATTGTGTATATATACATATATATGTATATATAAAGAACCCTGACCTCAGGGGCAAGAGAGTGGCAGTGGGGCTTCCAGGGATAGCTTGAAAGTCAGGACTGAGGGGCTAGTCATGTGGTAGGAGGGCTGAGAGAGGAAGGAAGTGAGAAAGAGAAAGAAGACATACACTCCCTTAACAGTCTGGCAGCCTGGCTAGGCGGATCCAGCATGAGGAGAGATGGAATCCTTGTCTCCTGAGAAGGGGACAGAAGCTCAGCTTTGGAAAGTGTTATGCGTTGAATTTTGTTAGCAGCTCTGATTGGGGCCTTATCTGGACAAGGTCACACAGTGCATAGGCTCAGCTCACATCAGTCTCTCTCCACCCTCTTAGCATCCCTGTGCCCCCACGATGGCAGCCATGCTCCTGACAGCCAGACCCAAGGTGAGTGGGGCTCCCTGACTGTGGGCAGCCCCTTGGCCTGGCATCCCCCTCATCAGCCTCCGTTTGTTGCACTTTCCTGTCCCATTGTAACAGCTCTTGCTGAGCTCTCTCGGCCCCACCACGACACGTTTTTTGTTGCTGCCAGCTCATCCTGGGGCTCATGAGGGTGAATTCCCCTGAAACCACAGTGATGGCTTGTTTTAGGTGCCAGTATCTTTTGAGGATGTTGCCATGTACTTCACCAAGACAGAATGGAAGCTTCTGGATCACAGACAAAGGAAGCTGTACAAGCAAGTGATGCTAGAGAATTACCACCATTTGGTGTCACTGGGTAAGGATCCTTTACACAGTCAGGCCCCCATCCTGTCTCAGAATTCAGTTTATTTCTGAGTTCCTTTTCTTGCTGGTTACTATGATTCCAAGAATAAATGCGTTTCCCCATCAGGTCAGTAATCCACTGATGTCCAGCTTTTACCTCAAAGACAGTTTTATCTAAATGGTTTTAGGCCTATAGGTATTTTGATATAAAATCGGGGGTTAACTAGACCTCATCTACCCAAAAGATAGGTGCAAGTTATGCTTGAATATTTACATGCATTAATTTATACTTATTTTTACCAAGGTTGCCTTTCATGTACATTTCATATAATAGAGTTTAGAAGCATCTGTTCCTTGCATCAAGCCATATAGAGCCCAGGGCATAGAGGCCCAGGACTTGGTTTTCCAGTCTGGAAAAATCTGGAAAGAGCTGGCACAGGCTTCTCCACTGTGCCCCCCTTGGTTGTTTCTGCCCCTCACCAGGCAGTGAGGTTTGGTGTAAGGAACAGAGACATCTCCTCTCTTACATGGTGAAACAGGCAGCCTTTCAGCTCTGTTCACTTCTTGATACTCCCTGCAGCTTTGCTCCAGCTCTCTGTCCTTCAGTGTCTCTCCACTAACTCCCCACTTCCCACAAGGCTGCCCATCTTGCAGGCCAAATAATAACATGGTTACCCTCTTGGCCCAAATCACCACCTACTTAAGACTCTTCATACACGCCAAGCTTCTTCATACACTCAGAGCTCTTTGCCCCTAGAGGGACTGTGCCTTTTCTTAGGACCTTCCCAGTGACACTTTCTAGAAAGTTCTTTATTTTCTGGTCCTGAAGATACTAATGCTGGACTGAGTCCAGGAGTGATTAACCTGCTTCCTCTCCATGGACAGGATTTTCTTTCGCCAAGCCTCAGCTGGTCATCCAGCTAGAGCAAGGAGAGAAACCGTGGGTAGCAGATGTCCACAGGATGAGGATCACCACAGGGATGCAGGCAGGTGAGTGAGGGGAACTCTACTGGCTTGCCTGAGCCATTGGCAAAGAGCAGCAGTTGATGGAGGGTGGCATGGTCACTTTGGGTTAGACATTCTCTTTCGTGGCAGTTTTAAATCTGCCATGGAATCCTCTGTCTCACAACAGCTCTTCTATCTCTAGCTCACTGCTGCCTCCTCCCCTCTTGCCTTCCTGTCTGCTGATGGTCATCTTGCTTTCTCTCCCATGTCCTCAACTCCGGATTCAACTCTTCTCAGCCTTGGAGTGAGGGTGAGGTTAAAGAACAAACCTAAATTGAGACCCAGGAAGGTGATGACACTTGTTGGTGCTCTCTATGTCTTTCCAGGTGACAGGATGAATAGCAAGCTGACAATTTCAAAGGAAAAAAATTGTCCAAAAGAACTCCCAGGGGCCAATCTTCAGGTTGGCAACATAAGCCAGGTAGCCGGACAGTCAGAGGAAACACTTGAGCACAGACAGAAACATGCCTGTTGTCCACAGACAAGTTCCAGCAGGCGTGACCCTCCTGGGGAGAAAGGCCAAGGCAGCTCCCCAGGTGAGGGAAGAGAGATGCAGGGAAGCAGCTACGGAGGTAAGCAGGATTTGGTTGTAAGACATCCGAGTTTCAAAGACACAGAGAGGCGGTTTGTGTGTCAGCAGTGTGGGAAATCCTTTACCCGGAACTCCAACCTCGTCAAGCACCAAGTCATCCATAGTGGCGAGAAGCCCTTTAAGTGTGGTGAGTGTGGAAAACTCTTTCGGCGCAACTTCTCACTCCTAGAGCACCAGCGCATCCACAGCGGTGAGAAGCCCTATGCATGTGGCGAGTGTGGAAAGACTTTCACACGTGGCTCTAACCTCATCAAGCACCAGATCATCCACACTGGCGAGAAGCCCTATGGGTGTGATGAATGTGGGAAACGCTTTGGGCGCAACTTCACACTCATGGAGCACCAGCGCATCCACAGCGGTGAGCGGCCCTACTCCTGTGACGTGTGCGGCAAGGCCTTCAGCAGGAGCTCCAACCTCATTGAGCACCAACGCACACACAGCAGTGAGAAGCCCTACACGTGCAGCCAGTGCCCCAAAGCCTTCAAGGGCATCTCCCAGCTCATTCACCACCAGCGTGTCCACAGGGGAGAGAAGCCATTCGTGTGCAAGGAGTGCGGAAAGGCCTTTCGGGGGCGCTCAGGCCTCAGCCAGCACCACCGGGTGCACACTGGTGAGAAGCCCTATGAGTGCAGTGAGTGTGGGAAGACCTTCAGCCGGCGATTCAACCTCTTCAGCCACCAGATAGTGCACACTGAAAAGAGAACCTACGTGTGTCAAGAGTGTGGGATGGCGTTCCGCCACTGCTCTGCCTTCCTGCAGCACTGGCGCACCCACAGCCGCCCACAGCCCTGTGCCTGCAGCCACTGTGATGACTGCAATCAGGCCTCCAAGGAGAAACCACAGCCTGACCAGCAGCTGAGAATTCACCAGAACCGCTTGGAGGGGAACAACTCAGAGATGGAACCGGCCTGCCTGGGCCTCCAAAGAGCCACTGCAGAGTCCCACCCAGAAAATGAGAATCACCTTCAAGACTCCAGCTGTGCCACTGCCCCCAGCACCACCATCTGACTGGGTGCTCTGCAGGAGGGCTGGCTTTAAGTTGAGCCCTCCTAGTCCCCCTCCCTTCCCTCGTTGATGATGCAATTGTAGCCCAGAGACTGCACCGCAGACTGGCCCCTTATCACATTTGTATTCTTCACTGGAGCAGCTGAAAGTGCTCTTGCCCCTCGTGCCTGAGGCCTGCATGCTGTGGGTGGGAGGGAGCAAGTGCTTTGAGTTAAGTAGTGACCCATATCATCTCATGGGGGCCTTCACTTCATCCCAAGACTTGTTAGTGTTTTCAGGTAGAAGACACGAAGAGCACTTTAATCCTTTAAAAGCTTAGTAGTGGGAGGGACTTGACAGCACTCAAAATTGTGGGCTCCACATCAAGGCTGTGGCTGGACTGTGACATCACCTAAAATTCATCAGAAATGGTCTGAGAAAGGACTGAGACTGCGACAGTAAAGTGCTCGTGCCCACTTTGTGTGCCCACACGTCAGCCCACGGAGAGTGGCGTCTCCCCAAGGGGTAAGTCACAGGACACCTTGCTTTTGTGCTGAGCAGTGGCCCATACTTTTTCCAGGCCATTTGACTTTGTGCCTGAAAGCCGCAGCCTCCCATGGACACCGCCAGCTGCTTCCAGGAGAAGCAGCACCCAGGACCCATCTTTTCAGAGCTCAGGGGATTTGAGGGGATGGCTTTCCTGGGCCCTTCAAAGAGGATGAGGCCTGGGGACTCTCGGCTTCCCCTCCCAGAGAGAGGAGCCCTTGGGCCCAGGTCCCTCCCAGCTGCCACCAGCTGCCTTGCTGCCTTTCATCTCCTACCCGCACCCCAGCTCAACCCACCCACTGCCTCCAGATTCGGCCTGCAAGGGCCAGGCTGGTCTGTCTGCTCCTCCTCCCCACCCTCAGTGCCTAAAGCGCCCAACTTAAGTTGCTTTTCCCCCTGAAACAGCAGCCCCTCATGCCTGGTGCTGATCAGGAGGAAAGCAGGCTGGGTTAGGAATTTGCACAGAGCAAGCGCAGTAATGGCTCTCGCTTTCACATGATGTTTGTTACAGTATTAGAGGTTCAGTTGCTTTCAATGTTTCTGCATTCAGGTGTAATGTAAGTCATAGTAGAAGTTTTTGCTATAGGGGAGTGTCAGGGAATCGCCCCTTAAATAAGAATCCTTCCAACCCTCTCAGAAGACCTCAGGAAGGAGAAAGGGGCCTACCTCAGGCCTGACGGTCAGTTAGCTTGCTGGCAAGCCTGGCCCGTCTTCTCACTCCCTCCCCTATCCCTGCAGAGACAGGGTGAAGCCTTCAAATGGCACTTTACTGCAGGCCACCCTCTGCCCACCCTACCCACAGAGACTCTGCAAGGGAGTTTGTGCTGCCTGGGGGGAAGCTGCTGGCAGGTCTGGATTGTTCTGCCCACACTGTCCCCAGAGCTGGGACCAGGAATTCTGCCCTTTGCCCTTCTCAGGATGCCTTGCATCCTGGTTGGATCACCACCTGCCAGCCTCCTTCACCACCCGCCAGGGTTTTTGGCTCAGTCACACGGGCTGCCAGAGGGCAGGCAGGTGGTGGGTGTGCTGGAGATTTCCCCCACTGGGCCTCTGAGAAGCACGCACTTCCCCTGCCAGAAACTGGGCTTGGAATTGCAGGGCTCCTTCTGCACATGCTGCTTGGAGCATCCACTGCTTGGACGACTCTGGAAGTGAGAGGGAGAGAAGGAGATAGAGATCGAGTCATTTCATACAGTTATATGACCGTCACTTGTGCACATTTGTGACTTAGGTAAAGTTCTTTAGTTGTTGTAACTTGCTTTTATTTCAGCCTCTTTTTGCTCTGTGTGTCACGTTGTCTTTGAGCCCAGCGTTTAGTAAATATTTGTGAAATGAATCTTCTTCCCTTAGCGCATTGACCTCAGGTTTTAGACTACAGTTGGCTCCAACCTTGCCTTTTGGCAGTGGAAAGTATTTGCAGCTTTGGATTTTCCACCAGAAAAAGACGTTTTAAAGGAGTGTTGTCTTTGGACTCCCTGGTGAGGTCACTGGGAAGCGTGTTGTTAGTCTGAGGTGCCAGACAGTCTGTCTTAAGGCAGCAGGGCCTCAGGAAGCCCATCCCCACAAAGGGCAGGGGACAGGGGCCTGAGGCCATGTGCTCGGGCTCTGGTCCCCTTTTTGTTCAGCTGAGGTGACCCAGGGTTGGGGCAACAATTGCTGCATGACGGGCCCGGAAGGAGTGTAAATCCATGCACAATGCTATCCATTTCCACCGCTCTAGAAAGTGAATGGCTTCACTCCTATGGGTCAGTAACCAACTTTTAATAAAGAAAAGGTGTATCTCCCCAGTACAGCATCATCCCATTGGTTCCACTGGATAAGCTGACTAAATTTTGAACATGAGCACCTTTTTTTACCTTGGGACCCACCTAGAGATGACTAGATACTGGGGGTACAGGTGGTGATGTCCAATTTTTCAATAGAAAGTAGACTTGCCTGGAGAGATGCAAGCAGAGATGCCAGGCACATGTGCTCTGGTCTCAGTGCCCTGAAAGGCTCCAGGGTTTCTAAGTGCTTACCGAGATATGGGACATGTATAAGTGATGCATCTTTTGTTTGGCATTTCTTCATCTCATCTCACTCTTCATTAGATTTTCACGCCTCTTCATTAGCACATGTGGTGGTAATCAATCGGGTGTGCATCAGGAACTAAACGGGTATCACATGGAATCATCCAGAGAGTGTCCGGAAAGGATGCTTGCTATTTGCCTTCTATCGTGCTTTGAAATCGGGCTCCCCTCTGGCTAGGTGGGGAACTGCGATTGTGGCCTGCACTTGCTTTCTGATGACGACTGGAATGTAAAAGCTGAGACTGTTGGGGAATATCTTGCCTGCTTTTCACCACCTGCCCCCCAACAAAATTCACACTCCACACTTTTGGACTGGGTTTCAGCTCCGGAGATGACCTTGTCGGACACTGGATCAGCCTGTAGCACATGATTTGCTCTTGCAAATTTGGGACACTTTTCAAGAGCTGTTTTAAGTGCTACGGCAGTATCTTCTCATAACTGGTAAACTGTCCCCAACTGAATTCTTTGACTTTGGGTGTAAACAAATAAGGAAGGTCTGGGTGTTGGTTTGAAGTAACAGCAGTTTGGTGAAAGGTCTCAGGAAAGGGTGCTGACCTAGACTGGGGGAGGGGGAGCCAAGACAGTGTGGGCTTGAAGGGAAGCCAGGACCCCTCCAAGCGGAGCTGCACAGAGACCAAGGGCAGCCGCCCAAGGCCACTGGCACTCCTAGAGCAGGAAGGCAGAGCACCCCATCACTGACCTGGTGTCTTAGACCTTTTGTTTACATTGCCTGCAAGGCTTGTTGCCATTGTTGTTGAATGTCCTTAGTTTCTAACTCTTTACTGGATGGCTTCCCCCTCACTCCTGGGGCTGGTTCTGGCCTATGCTGTGGCAACCTAGGGGAAGCAGGGTGCCCAGGCTGGAGGCAACTCCCTGTGAACAGTTCCAGAGGGGCCAGGACCCCGCTTTTGCCATCGCTGCCTTGGCAGGGGGACACGGCAGCTTTCAGCTCAGGATGTCGAGTCTTTGCCTGGTTAGGTAGCAAAGTGCTGTGTGGAGGTCAGGGTAGAACTTAGTACCAGGTGAACTCTGAAGACGAGAAGTAGAGATCATGGGATTTCTGGGAGGGTGGAGGGCTTTCTGTAGGGCAGACATAGAGTAAACGGTCATTAGAACCAGAGCACGAACAGCTGGGAGTGTCAGACGAAGTTTGGTCTATAGCTGGCTCCTGAAGAAGAGCAATTTTTTGTAACATGAGAGAATTATTCTAGGATCAAGGAAGAAAAAAGTTGCAGATGATAACTGCTAGAGTTTGTGAATTTACACATTGAAGACCACTAAGTGTACACTGGAGTCATCTAGACAGTTCTGAAGAATTTTCCATGCAGGAAGGGGAGAAAAGGACAGAGTACTCAACAGGGGGTGGGGGGCAAGGGCAAACAGGAGTGCCCAAAATTGCAAAGCACCCCGGGTCGTGGCTTGCTGCCATTTATTCCCTCAGGTCAGTTCCCACTTGTACCTGTACTTAGATGGTTTCCTCTTGTGCTAGCCACAGTGTGTCCATGACATCACAACACAAGGGTCCTCTAGGATTTAAAGGTTGCTGGTTCATCTTTCAAAACCTGCATATATTCAGACTGTACATTTGGATGAGTTTTGATATGTATTCACCTGTAAAACCACAGCAGTGCAGATGGTGAATGTATGCCCATCACCCCAAAAAGTTACCTTGTCTTCCCCAGTGCTCACTCCTTCCTACCCCTTCTTGCCCCCCCTTCTCACAGCAATTGTTCTTCCTGTTACTCCACATTGGTTTGCCTTTTCTAGAATTCTGTGTAATTGAAATGATGCAGCATGCACTCTTCTTGCCTGGCCTCTCAGGCCAGGTTGTTGTGTGTTTGTAAGTTCTTCGTTTGTTAATCACTAAGTACTAGTCTTACTGTCTGAATGGATCAAAATGATTTTGGTACATTCTTGGGTTTTCCAAGCTTTGGCCTTGACAAATAAACCTGCTGTGAAGTTTTGTGTGCAATTTTTTGTGTGGACAGATGTTTTCCTTTCTCCTGCATATATAGCTAGGAGTGGAATTGCTGGCTCACATAGTAAGTCTGTGTTTAACTGAGGAACTGCCAAAGTGTTTTCCAAAGCAGTTGCACCATGCTACCTTCCCACCAGAAGTGTATGAGGGGTCCAACTTTGCACATCATCCCAACACTTGTTTTTGTCCATCTTTGTGATCCCAGACATCCTGGTGGGTTGAAGTGGGATCATGTTGTAGTTCTGGTTTGCATTTTCCTGATAATTAATGATGTTGAGCACCTTTTTACAACCTCATCAGCCAGTCATATATCTTAACTGGGTGATGTGTGTGTTTAAATCTTTTTACTTTTTTTTTTTTTGGCTGCACTGTGAGGCTTACAGAATCTCAGATCCCTGATCAGAGATTGAACCCAGGCCTTCCACAGTGAAAGCGCTGAGTCCTAACTGCTGGACCGCCAGGGAATTCCTCATGTTTTTTTTTTTTTAACTTGGGCTGTCTGTTATTTAATGTAAGAGTTCTAGATACAAGTCCTTTGTCAGATATGTGTACTGAAGCTATTTCTCCCAGACTGTGGCTTCCCTTTTCATTTTCATAGCTGTTTCTTGATGAGGAGGAGTGATTTTATCTTGATGAAGTCAAATTTATGAATTTTTAAATTTTATAGCTTGCACTCTTCATATCACAGTTAAGATCTTTTCAAAACTTGAGCCACTAAGATTTGATCCTCAATTTTCTTTTTCTTTTTTTTTCAATTTTCTTAAACAAGTTGCATAGTTTTGTTGTTCAGTCACTCAGTCATGTCCGACTCTGCAACCCCATGGACTGCAGCACGTCACACCTCCCTGTCCTTCACCATCTCCCAGAGCTTGCTCAAACATATGTCCATTGAGTCAGTGATGCCGTCTAACCATTTCGTCCTCTGTTGTCCCCTTCTCCTCCTGCCCACAGTCTTTCCCAGCATCAGGGTCTTTTCCAATGAGTCAGCTCTTCACATCAGGTGGCCAAAGTATTGGAGCTTCAGCATCAGTCCTTTCTACGAATATTCAGTGTTGATTTCCTTTAGGATTGACTGGTTTGATCTCCTTGCTGTACAAGAGACTCTCAAGAGTCTTCTCCAACACCACAGTTTAAAAGCATCAATTCTTCGGCTCCCAGCCTTCTTTATGGTCCAACTCTGACATCCATACATACATGACTACTGGAAAAACCATAGCTTTGATTAGATGGACCTTTGTCAGCAAAGTAATGTCTCTGCTTTTTAATACACTGCCTAAGTTTGTCATAGCTTTTCTTCCAAGGAGTGTCTTTTAATTTCATGGCTGCAGTCACCCTCTGAAGTGATTTTGGAGCCCAAGAAAATAAAGTCTGTCACTATTTCCGTTGTTTCCCCATCTATTTGCCATGAAGTGTTGGGACCAGATGCCATGATCTTAGTTTTTTGAATATTTAGTTTTAAGTCAGCTTTTTCACTCTCTTCTTTCACTTTCTTCAAGAGGCTCTTTAGTTTCTTTTCGCTTTCTGCTGTTAGGGTGGTAACATATGCATATCTGAGGTTATTGATATTTCTCCTGGCAATCTTGATACCAGCTTGTACTTCATCCAGCCTAGCATTTCACATGATGTACTCTGCATATAAGTTAAATAAGCAGGGTGACAATATACAGCCTTGACGCACTTTTGTTATAGAAGTTGCATAGTCTTAGTTTTTACGTTTAGGTCTATAATCCGTTTCATTAACTTTGTGTATGGTGTGAGGTCAATTCACAATTCATTTTTTCTATATAGATAACTAGTTTTTTTCAGATCCAACTGCTAGACACCTATCATTGGATTTGAGACCCACCTGGCTAATCCAGGATGGCCTCATCTCAAGATTTGTCATATAATTATATCTGCAGAGACCCTTTCTCCAAATAAGGTCATATCCACCGAGTCTAAGAATTGGCATATCGAGGTCCCCGTAGAGCCCAGACTGGAACATTGTGGAACCCAGGGAGCTGGTGGAGGGATGAGGGCACTGGGCAGGGACAGCAGGTAGGGCTCAGAGGTCATAATGAGAATCTCAAACATGCCAAGCCTCTAGGCCAGAGTTCCAAGGAGCAGGAGCTGGATTGTCACTGACACTCACCACTCAGCTGATGTGTGCCCTGCCTGGGTTCAATCAATCCTCCTGGCACAACTGTACTGTGTCCATTTTACAGAGGAGGAAACTGAGGCCACCCTGTGAGGTCCTGTCTGCTGGTCACAGAATTGGGGAACAGGGTGGGTAGGGGCAGGGCCCAGCACCCAGGCTCTTCCCCTGGGCAAAGTCCTCACACATCACCAAGAATCAAGGCTCTCTCCTGACTGCTGGGTACCTCTCACCACCTCCAGGGTAAGCACATGTAGGGGAAAGGTCAACAATTCATTGCTCGCTTTTTCTCCACGAGCAGGATTTCCAGCTTCTCAACCTGATGTCCCCTGGCAGGCAGGTAAGAGGCTCCATGGGGTCAGGGGATGAGTTTTCAGTGTCTCCTTTGTTTTTTGGAGAAGGAAATGGCAACCCAGTCCAGTACTCCTGCCTGGAAAATGCCATGGATGGAGAAGCCTTGTGTGCTACAGTCCATGGTGTCGCAAAGAGTCAGACACAACTGAGCGACTTCAGTTTCACTTTTGTTTTTTTTAATCCAAGTTAAATGGAAGGTTATACAGCTTCCCTGACCCCGTGTAGCCTCTCACCTGCCAAGGTCACTGGCCAGCCTTCTGCGGGGCTGCCCCTCCTCGTGCCCGCCCTCCCCACAGGCTTTTCCTCACCTGGTTATGGGCCAGGCCCCCAACCCCACCCCAGGCTTCTTCCAACACTGATGGGGTCCACTGACCACTGTGAGTGACAGCCCGAGCTAGGCCTTTCTAAAGATGCACCATCTCGCCTTGGGAAGGCCTACCAGCTGACACTGTCCACAGCACTCCCTTTCCCCCCGAGCCCCAGTTATGCCCAGATTGGTAGCCGAGGCAGAGAAATGGCAGGGAAGCCAGCCGAAGAAGGGACAATCCCCCGTGGGTGGGCCTTTGGGAGGTCATGTGCTGAGCCCTTCATTCAGCAGAGAGCAGCCCCATGAGCAGAGTCCACACAACTCATCAGACACCCGAGTGTCCCCAGAGAGGTGAGTCATGTGGGGCAGTAGCTGGGAAGCCACAAGGCAGCCTGAGGGCAGCGGGCAGGGCTGCAAGCTGAGATTTGCGGTGGAAAGACTGTGGGAAAGCCTCAGCCAAGCTGCTGAAAGGAAACCTTTCTGCCCTCCCTTTCTTTAGACCACTACAGAGATCCACCTGACCTTTGTGAACCCTGGAGCTGGCCCGCCTCCTGCCAGCCTTACAGCTCCAGAAGGCTCTTCTTCAGGGCCTTGGAGTCACCTCTTTGAAATGCAAATCTTCAGGCTGAGAGAAAGCTTTCTGGTCCTGAGAATAAAGGCAGTTCCCAGCACAGAGGGCCAGCCAGATCACCAGGAGTCTTGGAAAAGACTGCCTGACTTAAAAGACTGAGGATTCCTTCTGGTTTTGTGATGGGGAAACAATGAAAACAGTGACGGGGTTTATTTTGGGGGGCTCCAAAATCACTGCAGATGGTGATTACAGCCATGAAATGAAAAGATGCTTGCTCCTTGGAAGAACACCTATGACCAACCTAGACAGCATATTGAAAAGCAGACATTATTTTGTCGACAAAGGTCCATCTAGTCAAAGCTATGGTTTTTCTAGCAGTCATGTATGGATGTGAGAGTTGGACTATAAAGAAAGTTGAGCGCCAAAGAATGGATGCTTTTGAACTGTGGTGTTGGAGAAGACTCTTGAGAGTCCCTTGGACTGCAAGGAGATCCAACCAGTCCATCCTAAAGGAAATCAGTCCTGAATATACATTGGAAGGACTGATGCTGAAGCTAAAACTCCAATACTTTGGCCACCTGATGTGAAGAATTGATTCGTTGGAAAAGACCCTGATGCTGGGAAAGATTGAAGGCAGGAGGAGAAGGGGACAACAGAGGATGAGATAGTTGGATGCCATCACTGACTCGATGGACATGAGTTTGAGGAAGCTCCAGGAGTTGGTGATAGGGAAGCCTGACATGCTGCAGTCCATAGAGTCACAAACAGTTGGACGTGACTGAGCAACTGAACTGAACTGAGGAGTGAAGTTGTTTGCTTTCATTTCCACTTTTGTGGAGAGGACTCTGGGTGGGCAGGGTCCGGGGGTAGGAAGCCTAAAGTGGGAGGACGTGGATCTGAGGTCTGGGGCCCACCCTCCCCTCCTGGACTGCCTGGGACTGTGATGATTCGTCTACAGAGTGGGTGGGCTCCCCAAGTTTGAAACCAGATTGATTACCACAAACCAGGGCATTGCCTATTGAACATTCCTGAAATCCCAGAAAAACCTCTTAGAAGCTTCAGAATATAAGGAACCAGCGACAATAGAAATGGGTTGTTGACTAAAAAAAAAGCAAAACCTAAAAGTTGAGAATTATGTTGTATTTGGGGCCATTACCTTTCAGAGAGCTCTGAGAAACTGTTCCAGAGAGGTTAAGGAGGAGCCAGATTTTGCTTCAAAACAACAAAATGGTAGTCAAACACCAAAAAATTGCTGCTAGTCACAAAAAACAGACATTGCAAGTTAATGAATTTCATGCTTTTCTATGTGGAGGAGAGATTCAAGGGTCTGGGCTCATTGATATCATTCCTTTGATACACACATTAACTATCTAGGATCAGTATCCTATTTTTCTCCATCCTGAACTCCTCTCAGGATACGCAGTACTGGGCAGCTGCAGTGGCTGATGGCTTGATCGCTGGCATAATTGCTTGTTTACTGAGATGGCAGGCAACTCTGGAAGCTGGAATCTGGGGCCACATGCAGGCCACGGGTTCCTGTCCCAGCCACAGCCAGTCACCCAGCAAGGGAAGAATGAGGACCCAGAAACTATCTACACAGCACACAGGACAAAAGCCTCAGGAAAGAAGAGGAGACGAAGGAATCAGTGGTGGGTGGTCACTTTGCAAACCATGTGGGTCCATCTCCACAGACAAGGTAAAGCACGTAAAACAAGGCTGTGGAGCAGTCATTGTGCCAGCAGGTTTCTGTGTCAAGTTGGCTAGGCTAGGGTTCCCAGTGTTCAGTCAAGGTATCCGTCTAGATGTCACTGTGAAGGGGTTTTTGAGATGAGATTAACAGGGAAATATAGTTAGCAACTGAGCAAAGCAGGTCAGTCTACATAATGTGAGTGGGCTGCATGAAATCAGCTGAAAGCCTGATGACAAAAACACCGAGGTCATCCGAAGAGGAAGGGATTCTGCCTCCAAATGGCCTTTGGACCAAGCTGCTACTCCTCCCTGAGTCTCTGGCCCGATGGCTCATTCTGCAGACTTCAGAGTTGCCAGCCCCCAGAAATATATAAGCCGATTCCATATGTACATATATCTAGAGCTCTCCAACTTGTCCTGTTTCTCAGAAGCACCCTGACTGCTACAGTCATAAAGCCATACGAATACATGGCAACTAAGTGCTCAGAAAAAAACTACTAGACAGGTGGGATGATGTCAGTAAAATACAATGATAATGGAGTATTTTAATACAGTATCACAGGGTTGGGCTGATCTAGTGGACAAAAAAAAAAAGAAATTCAATAGTGCAATTATCAAACGAGTCTAGAGAAATAGTGAAAAGCACACATCTCTGAGGACATTAATTTTTTTCAGTCTGTTGGGCATTTTAAATGTTTCATGCATTTGACCTCTGTTATTGGTTGAATTCTGTTAAGAGTCCTAACCCCCAGAACCTTAGCACATGACCTTTGGAGACCAGGATTCACAGAGATGTTCAAGTAGAGATGAGGTCAGTAGGGTGTGTCCTACTCCAACAGGACTGGGCCTTTATAAAACGGGGACATTTCAATTTGCGGTACTTTGTTAAAACTGCCCTAGAAAGCTAATAAAGCCCCCACCCCAAAATCTTAAGCAATATATCTTCAGACCACTATCCAGTACAATTTGAAATACACATATAAAAGATGACCACAGTCTCAACAACTTGGAAACCAAGACAAACTCTACTATGCAAGCAGGAGACAGGTGAGGAAATGAAAAGCGAAATTTGAAAGCATCTCCCAATGCAAAGCAAAGAGGAATGTTTAGTGACAAATGTCCAAGACACAGGAAAATCTCGTTCAGGGCACAATTGCAGACTTTGAGTGCCTTACTGATTCAAGATGGAAGCTGACAAAGGAGATTAGTACTCCTCTTAAGAAATTGGGTGGGGGGGGGGAGGGAGAACAAAAACTGAGCCAAAAGAAGATAGATGGGATTCGTAAAGATATAAGCTGAAGTCCTGTGCACATGGTGCCCCATAGCCTGTAGACTCTCCACGGAAAGACATCTCCAGCCCGCTGCTCGTCTTGTCCTCATCTCCTCGTCCCACTGCATGGATGGTTCTGTTTTCAATCAATTACGCTCCTGATCACAGCTGCATCCGCACTGGCAGACACGGATGTGGCTTGGGAGCGACCGACACTTCTTGACGAGGAGCAAATGGCTGGCTAGGGTGAGTTGGAGCAGTGGAGTTGGTTCTTCAGGTCTAGCCCTGTTGCTCAGCATGGTTGTTGTGAGTCCCGAGTTCAGCCCTGTGGATGCACACAGTCTGAAACCACTCACCAGCCCAGGAACCTGGGGCAGTAATGATTAGAGCTGCCATGAGCAGAGGTGTGCGAGTCTTTGTGTATGCACATGCATTCATTTCTCTTGGATAAATAGATACTCAGGAGTGGAATCATCAGGTCATTATGGCAGGTGAGTGTTTAATATCTTAACATGCGGCCAAACTGCTTTCCAAAGTTTCTGTCCCATCTCCCACCCCCACCAGTGGTGCCTGAGCCTCCCAGTTCTTCCCCATCCTTGTCAACACTCAGGATTGTTGGTCTTTTGTGTTGTAGCCATTCTAGTGGATGTTAAAAGTTCAGGGTAATCCATGGTGGTCCAGGGGCTACGGACTCCTTGCTCCCAATGCAGGAGGCCCAGGTTCAATCCCTGGCTAGGAAACCAGATCTCACATGCTGCAACTACAAATCCCACATGCCGCAACAAAGACCCGGCACAGCCAGACATGCACACATGTTGTAAAGTTCAGGAATTTTGAGAGTTGTTTGTCAAACGCCATTATTATAAAAATTCAACTGTATAAACTTCCACTTAAATTGTATTAAAGAAACAAAGGAGATACTCAAAACGCATCATGTCTTATTTCACCCCGGTACCTCGGCACAGTGCACCACCCAGTGAACCACACGTTCAATGATGTCATGTGGGTAGCCATGTGTTTACAAGTTTGGCCTGGTGGGAGTATTTACCCCACAGGAATCGGCATTGCCTGCAAACCCGGGCTAGACGGATTATTGTTTGGTTGATTGTGTAGACTTGCTGCTGCTAAGTCGCATCAGTCGTGTCTGACTCTGTGCAACCCCATAGACAGCAGCCCACCAGGCTTCCCCGTCCCTGGGATTCTCCAGGCAAGAACACTGGAGTGGGTTGCCATTTCCTTCTCCAGTGCATGAAACTGAAAAGTAAAAGTGAAGTCGCTCAGTTGTGTCTGACTCTTAGCGACCCCACGGACTGCAGCCTACCAGGCTCCTCTGTCCATGGGATTTTCCAGGGAAGAGTACTGCAGTGGGTTGCCAGTGCCTTCTCTGTGCATAGATTTGAGTCTGTAGTAATTACATTGTGAATAACAAAAAGAAAAAACTTCCAGTATCAAAAACTATCCAATTCAGCAGAGATTTTGTTCATGTCACCAATAAACATATGAGGTTCCAACACATACCTTTGCTGTTTCGCTTTTGTCTTGGTAAGATCAGTGGAAATATCAACCAACGTTTATGTGGGAACCAGTCAGCCCTCAGTTGCAACCATGGGTCAGGTACCAATCCAAAAGTTTGGCAAGTCAACTGAAGAGGTTTTGGTGAGAATCAATGGGTCATATGGAATTGAGAAATAGTGTATCATGTGTTTTATTGTATATATATTGTAGATTTATTTGTATATTGTGTGTTTACATCTTTTATAACAGTAAAATTTATAATAAACTTACATGTCTGTGTGTCTGTATGCATATATAGACAGACATAGAGAAATATATATGCTCCCCTGACACAGAGGTGCACACACACACACACAAATAGGCTTACATTTACTTGTCACCGTGGATCAGCACATCACAGCTTGCAGACACAAGGGGACACGCCCCAGCCTGTCTGCTCCATGCAGCAGGTACACAACATCACCTGGCCAGTTTGAGCATGGGCTCAGGGAGGGTGCCTGTGCCCCGGCTGCTGTAACGCCCAGCAAGCTGGCATTGGGTAGGGAGAAACACTCGGGCTCACAAAAGGCCATTGATCCACCCACTGTGGCCTGGAGGGGGCCCTGTTGGCCTCACCTACTCAGTGAGTTGGTGAGTCAGTGGCCCAGAGCCTGGCTAATGAGATAAAGGGACCCAGCTGTGCCCAGACACCAGGGATCGGGGGGCCCCTGGGCACCCCCGACTCTCAGCTCTGCCTGCCACCGGCTCCTGGACCAAGGCCCCACCCTGGCCCTCTCTCGGGTGGGTGTTGTCCCCAGGGAAGGTGGCAGGGCGTGGACCACCCTCCCAGACTGTTCCCCTCAGGTCTTTCCCACAGTGCAGCCTGAGAGATGTTGTAAAAACAGAAGTTGACTTTTCCTCTCCTCTGCTTACAGCGCTGTGTGGCTCCCCGGTGCTGTCAGGGTCTGTCCGGACCCTAGCTGGGGAATGAGGCTGGCCTGAGGCCGCCACTGCCTGGGTCCTGGCCTCTCTGTCTGCCACTCTGCCCACTGCCGTGGCCCCAGCCACTCTGACCTACTTTCATGTTTCAGGATGGCCCTTCTGGCTCAAGGCTTGAAGCGTGGCTCGTGTGAGTCACTCCTGGGCATGGTCGCCCCACCTTCCCGCCCCTTCTCACCTGCTCTGTCTCCTGGATATCCTGCCCCTACCCTGCCTCATCCTTTGGTGCCACCAGCGGGGCCCCAGCAGCAGGTGGGCCAGCTGACACCCCCGCCAAGCCAACAGCTGAGAAGGTGCCCTCTGCCCTGAGATGACTCCCGGCCCTTCTCGGTCTCACGGGGCCCAGGACAGACTCCTTCCAAGCTGTCTCCCTCACTGAGTACCTATGCAGCACAGCTGAAGCCCCAATGATACCCTCCCTGCATGCTCGATGTGCGTACCTCCGACCCTCCTCCCACACCAGCAGCCCCCACCCCACTCTGCTTGGCGCTCTGCATACCCACCTCCTGACTCTATCCTTTCAGCCTGCTGCCCACTCAAGAGCAAAGGGCTCTGGGAAGGAGGCAGGGGGCTTTGCCGATACACATTCAGGCCCCACAGAGGTTCCTTAGGTTCTACTCACTGATTTTGGGGGATCTCTGGGGGGTGATAATCAAAGCCGTGTGAAGAGACCAGCCAGGGCAGAAGCCCATGGCTTGAGGTCCACAGCCCCAACCTGTCAACCCTTTGGACCAGGCTCTGAGCACGGAACTCTCACCCAGCAGACTCACCACAGAGAGGCCACAGGGGGCTGCCCTGGGGGGCAGGTGCGGGGTCGGGGCGGGGCCTTGCTCCCTGCCTGCCCACTCTGGGCAGGGTGTGGGGAGGAGGGGAACCAAAAGCCAGCTGGTGAGCAGTGGTAAGTGTTTATTGAAAGACAGAGTGACAGGTGGGTGCCAGCAGCAACCAACTCCCCTGGCGCCCGGGCCAGGGAAGAGGCCAGGAGAAGGTTTTAGGGTTGGGCCAGAATGCAGTAAAGCCTGGCGGGTGTCTGGGCCCGTCTGAACAGCACAGACGCTGGTGCTGCCCTGCTGCAGGGACTGGGACCTCATCGCCCTGGCTCAGTCCTCGAGCCTCGGGTCATCGGGTGGCACGTACATGGGCTCCACGTGGGCCCAACTGAGGGCCTGCTCGTCTGCCCAGGCAAGCAGCTCAGCAGCGCGGTGCAGGAAGACCATGAGCAGGGTGTGCACATCACCCTCAGCAGAGTGGGCTGCGCTCGGCTCCGCCTGGAAGTAGCAGCAGAAGAGGCTGCCCAGGCTGTAGCTCTTACCGCCCTGGGCCCGAGTGCCATGGCCGTGGGCACGGTCCAGGTCCTGCAGTGCCACAAGCGTGTCCAGGCAGATGGTGTCCTGGGGCAGGTGGGCGCCCAGGCGCCGCAGCTCCGTGCAGAGCAGGGGGAAGTCGTAATTGAAGCCGTTGTGGGCCACCAGGCACACAGGGCCCTCCTGGCGGCTCAGGAAGGCCTGCAGCGTCCGTACCACAGTGCCATCAAAGCCAGCCTTCCCGCACCTGCCCAGGCCCTCACGGCTCAGGCCAGTAATCTCACTGGCCTTGGCAGTGAAGGGGTACTTTGGGCTCATGCACAGCGTGAGCTTGTCCATGACCCGGGGTGGCAGGGGGGACCCAGACTCATCGCACTCGGGGTCCTCCAGGGAGGACCGATGGACTGCAAACAGGGAGAGCTCGGCGATCTCAGGGTCCACGCTGGGGAGCCCGGTGGCTTCCAGGTCCAGAAAGACAAAGGTCTTGGCCCGAGGTCCCTTGGACATGGTGATGGTTTTCACAGAGACAGGGAAGCCTACAGCTGCCAAAACAAGAGGCAGAAGACACAGGAGCCAAAGAGATGGGGATGCCTGACCTCGGCCAGCCACAGCTTTGCCCGTGGCCAAGGTCCTGACCCTTCTGGCTTCCCTTCTGGCTACCTCATGGGCCTTTAGGCTCTAGGAGCCATTTCTAAGACCCAGATCTAGAGAGACTGCTACGGGGCCTTCTGAACTGGGATCCAGTGACAGGGATGTTACTTCTGTCCAGGATGCGGTCTCCTGTCACCCGCCTCCATGGTATCCCTCAGTCCCTCCCTGACCATCCCCACTGCTACCGTCTAGTAAACAGCAAAAGGCAGGCCTGATATGCCCAGACCCTGGCCTGGGGCCTCTGCTTCTGGACCCCAAGGACATGGACAGGCAGTGTACCAGGCCTATGTCACCAGGGAAGGCAGTCCAGGATGGCACCATCACCAACACACTGTGGCCAGCAGCCTCAGGCCCAGTGCCTGACAAACGTGCCCCTGGGATCAGCTGCCGGGAAGCAGACAAGCAGGCACCCAAGACAACTCTCCTGGGAATTCCCAGCCTCCCTGGCTTGGCCTTCTCTCGCCACACAGGTGGATCCAATTCCGATCTTACCTGATCCAGCCCCCCTTCTGCCTCTGGGCCCTGGCAGCTGGCCACACTGGCTTACCTGCAGCAGCTGCTGGCCAGGTTCTTGGGCTACTGGACATCTGTCTCACACAGGCTGCTCCAGGTGGCCTTTATTCTGTGGCTGTGGCCCGCCCCCAGCCGCCTATTGGGTAGGGAGGAGATCCGAGGCCACAGGACCTGTGCGGCCAGCTTGCCATCCCCTTGCTTGCTCACAGCTGCAGGGACACACACCCCATGTTTTTACAGGCTGAAAAGCTGGCTCCTGGGCCGCAGGCAGGCTTCCCACAGGCAGAGCACAGCCTGGGCTGGAAGAACGTGTCGTCACAGGTGTCTCACAGGTATTAAGAGGAAACCCAAGACCTCTGCCCTGCCTCCACAACTGATCAGGTCTGGTGGCAGCAGCCAGACCTGCTGCATTGGGTTCAACACCCAGCCCCGGGCTGGTGCCCTCCCACAGGGGCATCTCCAAGGCACAGCTCCATCACCACGGTCAACCAAAGTGAGCTAGGAGAACAGGCCAGAGTGGGGCCCCACTGACAGCAGCTGGGGTGCATCAGGGCAGCTGCCCCCCCCCCACTTTGGGGAGGCTCCTCTTCCTCTAGAGTATCTCAGAAGCCTGGAGCAGAGGCAGCCAGGGAAGGAGCAAGGGAGGTGTGGCAGGTGGGAGCAGCCCTCCACCGAGTGCCATGAGAGCCAGAGGCTCCAGGTCCTGCCCGGCCCAAGTGGCTCAGGCCAGGGTGAAGGGCACAGTCAATGTAGGAGGTAAGAGAAAAGGCCCTCCCTGCTCCAGGAGAGCGGATGGCACCATCCCCAGGACCTCATCCCCGGGCAAGCCGTGCCAGCCTCTGGCAGCAGGTGCTCACAAGCCCGGTCTCCCACTGGGGCGAAGGGAGGCAGCCGAGTTGCCAGGGGCAGCCTGCCCACAGCGGGCCCTCCATTCTCCTGGGCTGTAAAGCTGTCAGGAAACCTGGACCACAGTGCCCAGGGGTCTTGCCTGTGCTCCCAACTCTGCTGATGGCAGGGGACCAGCTCCCTGGAGCCTCCTGGTCTGGAACAGCCACAGGGGAATCAGGGAAATGAAGGTGCGAGTGAGACTGGCAACCAAATGCTTAGAAGGGGAAGGGGGCCTCCCCCAATGCGCTTCAGCCTGATGCTGAGCTGAGGGGGGCAGGGGACCCCACCGGGTGTGTCTGTCCCTGGGCTTGCAAAGAGGGAGATGGCTATGACACAGCTCAGGCAGATATTGGGTGGCCCTGGAAAGCCCCAACAGCTGCTTCCTGGCCAACCAGTCAGGCCACCAGCAAGAATTCCCCACGTTGGTTCTGGGTGGCCTGGGGAGACAGGAGAAGGAAGCACACACCCCCACCGGCCACACCCCAGATGCAGTGGGTGCCAGCACCCCCAAGGCCAGCCCAGGGTCAGGGGCAAGAAGCAGCGGATCAGGGCCTGGGGGAGGCCGTGATCACATTCAGCCAGGAGTGGTGACAAGACACCAAAAGGCTTAACGGGCACTGGAACGTGGGGCAGGCAGGATGGGCAGGGAGGCAGTCAGGCAGAGCCACAGAAGCAAAAAAGCAGGCTGGAGGCAACTTCTTAAAACCTGGGCTTTCTTTTTGCCCCAGCTCACAATGCCCAAACCCGCCCCACCCCACCCTACCTCCACCCCCCACCATCCCCACATTACCCTCCCCTCACAGCCCCCACACCCCCACCCCTCGCCAAAGAGCTGAAGGTGCTGAGCAGCTAGAGGCCGTGTCTACACGGCAAGGGAACTGACTGCTGCTGCCCGGCTCTTCGGGGTGGAGCTCACTGCTCACAGGCTACTGCGGGCCTTTGTGCAGACAGTTGCTGAAGGTCTTATATTGCTGGGTTAGCTCTTCCATTTTGGTTGCTGCCAATGAAAGAGAATGGAAAATAGTAAGGTCAGTCAGTCCAGCTGTCCTTGGGCCCAGGGCACCCCTCGATGGGCTGAGCCAGGAGCCCCCAAGGGGGCCAGGGCCTGGTGAGCTCTGATGGAATCCCCTGGGGGCCCCAGGCAGAGTTCCCAGGCTGGGATTCACCAGCTTGACCGGCTCTCTCCACAGAACCCAGGAGTCAGGGAGGTTCATGATTCGAATGCTGTATGGATTTTGATCAGCCCTTCCTTCAGCTTGTCCGAGTCCATCCTCCAGGAGCTCGCCTCCACGGCCCGTCCTCTGCCCTCCCATAAGGTTGGCAAGTGGTGTTCGGTTCTGCCCATCCCAAGAGTGAGTGTGAAGCTTGGGCACCACAGGGTGAGCCTTGGGGTGATGGCTGGGTGGGCATCTCACAGAGAAGAGACAGGCCTGGCCCCAACGAGCCTTCCCACTCACCACCACTCCCTCTGAGGGCGCTCACATTTCTCTTACATATAGATAGGATTCAGGGGTGTCATTTCCCTTTACTAAGTCCTCAGATTTTCCCAATCTCCAGATGCCCCAGTCCTGCTCCTAGGCTCCCCCAGATCTGGGCATATACCTTAGCTCACATGTCGCCCCTCTGTCCCAGGCCCTCAGTGCTACATGGCCTTCTCTTGACTCAGGGTTAGGCCAAGCTGTGCTGTCTCTGGAAGCCTGGGCCCCCAACACTGCATCCCTGCTACCATGGATTATGGGAGGCTAGGTCTGGAGTGAGTCCTGGGGCTCCCTCTGGTCTGGACTCAGCCCTCAACTCTGCAACCGCCTCCCTCCTCCTTCCTTCTTTTCTCAGCGTCAGAGATCTCAGCCCATCTCTGCGCTGTTTTTCTTTGCCCTTGTTTATCTGCCCCTTGTCTCTTGAGTCTCAAGATGTTTTCTACTCAAGATCTGCCTAACTCTCTCCATGGATTGTTCTGAAGACTTTGACAACCATGCTTAACGCCTAAGAGTGTCTGCTTGCAGTTCTCCTTGCTGGTTCTTTCCAGTTTCCTCAGTATGTGTGGACAAGATGCTGAGTATGTTCATTCAAATTGGCTGGAAAGTTCTCTTCTCTGAATGACCACTGCCTCTGGCGATGGAAAAGGGCTGGAGCAAACACAGACAAAGCAGCAAGTGCAGAAGGAGACAACAGGGCAGGAGAGGCCCACGAGGGCTCTGAAGAGCTGCAAAGGTCCTGGGAATATGGAAGTCCACACGAGTGTCTGGGGCCGTGCGGGTGTCTGGAAGAGACCTGCAAAGTCCCTGAGCCCGTGATTCTACTTGACCTTAAGGCAAGACCAACAGAGGTGCGGAGGAAGGAAACGTTGTCAGCCATCTGGCTGAGTGTGGAGGAAAACCATGAAGCTATACACCCAAGTAGCTCATACAACTCCAAATGGGAGAAACGCAAAAGTGACCCCACACCAAGACTATCAAAAGAGCCAAAGGGCAAGACAGATCTGAGAACGGAAGACTGAAGAGACTACACCAAGGCCTCCATTATATGTCAATGAACGTGAGCGATCACAGACCCTCACTTGGGAGGTGCAGGCACCGGGAGAGAATCCTCACCAAGCCGGGCCAGCACTCAGCTGCAGGCAGGAAGTGGCTGATGGAGTCGCTAGTGTGCGAGGCATGTTCCATCTCTTAGCCTGGTCTGTGGTCACACAACTATCTGCTTTAAAGTCAGTAGCAATGGACTGAAGGGGGTTTGCCACAGCCCAGGGGACAGAGGCAACTTTTCACTTGTCTAACCCTGAGTTAAGACTCCTCCCTAAAGCTGCTTTTTTCTTATAACAAAAAACAACAACAACGAAAAACCTTCTCTGAGTGTATTTTCCATAAGAAGAAGAAACTTACTCAGAAACAAAGTTTAAAATTAAATGCAGACACAATTTTCACCTTACCCAATAGCAGGAAGGTGAGAAACAGCAAAGCTAGCCCCACAAATGGGAGGAGCTGGCCTCATTGCCACGATGGCAGAACCTCACGTGGAACCTCAACTGTTGAAACGAGTTCACTGTGACCTTTCTTAAAGGTTGACAATCAGAGGAAAATTCCCTGAGTGATACATGCTCACTGCAGAATATGTGAAGGCTGGAGAACAGGATAAAGAAACAGGAAACAAAGTGAATGATCACAACAAACTGTAAAATTCTTCAAGAGACGAGAATACTAGACCACCATACCTGCCTCCTGAGAAATCTGCATGCAGGTCAAGAAGCAACAGTTAGAACCCAACATGGAACAACAGACTGGTTCCAAATAGGGAAAGGAGTACGTCAAGATTGTATATTGTCACCCTGCCTATTTAACTATATATGCAGAGTACATCATGCAAAATGCAGGGCTGGATGAAGCACAAGCTAGAATCAAGATTGCCGGGAGAAATACCAATAACCTCAGATATGCAGATGATACCACCTTTATGGCAGAAAGTGAAGAAGAACTAAAGAGCCTCTTGATGAAAGTAAAAGAGGAGAGTGAAAAAGTTGGCTTAGAGCTCAACATTCAAAAAACTAAGATCATGGCATCTGGTCCCATCACTTCATGGCAAATAGATGGGGAAACAATGGAAACTGACACAATTTACTTTCTTGACAAGTTTATACTTGGGCTCCAAAATCACTGCAGATGGTGACTGCAGCCATGAAATTAAAAATGCTTGCTCCTTGGAAGAAAACCTATGACCAACCTAGACAGCATATTAAAAAGCAGAGACATTACTTTGCCAACAAAGGTCTGTCTAGTCAAAGCTATGGTTTTTCCAGTAGTCACATATGGATGTGAGAGTTGGACTATAGAGAAAGCTGAGCACCAAAGAATTGATGGTTTTGAACCATGATGCTGAAGAAGACTCTTGAGAGTCCCTTGGACTGCAAGGAGATCCAACCAGTCCATCCTAAAGGAAATACTCATTGGAATGACTGATGCTGAAGCTCCCATACTTTTGCTACCTGGTGCAAACAGCCAACTCATTAGAAAAGACCCTGATCCTGGGAAAGATTGAAGGCAGGAGGAGAAGGGGGTTACAGACGATCAGATGCTTGGATGGCATCATCGACTCAATGGATAAGAGTTTGAGCAAGCTCTGGGAGATGGTGAAAGACAGAAACCTAGCATGCTGCAGTCCATGGAGCTGACTCAGCTTAGCGACTGAATAACAAACAATCTGAATCCACCTCTGACTCACAGAGAGAAAATCAACATCCATGTGGTAACTCAACTCCCACAATGGATTCCTCTGCACTTTTTCCCTTTAGAGAAGTAAGATCATACTGTGTATTTCATTTTCAACCTGCATTTTCCTTTTAACACTATACAGTATGCATTTCCTTATGTCATTGTAACCAAGTTTTGAAACAACAAATACTGTCCCAAAATATACATATAACCAGTATGTGCCCAAGCATTATCCAAGAACAAAACCTTGAATTATTCCCATTTGTCAGTATTGTAAATGCTGGAACAGTATAACAATAAATAATCGAAAGTGACCTACAGGCTCAGTAGTAGAAAATGTTGAGCAAATTTTAGCTCATGTCTGAAAGGAAGTGTCTGACGATTGGAAATATGGCTTTGAGAACCTGGGTCAATGCTTAAAATGAGGTCCAAGGGAAAGAATATAATAGTGTAGCATGATGTGATTAGATTCAACTTATACAAAGAAATAAAAAATGATGAGAGCTGTACAGCCATGGCTGATTCATGTCAATGTATAGCAAAAACCACTACAATACTGTAAAGTAATTAGCCTCCAATTAAAATAAATTAATTAATTTTTAAAAATGATGAGAGGAAACAGAATAGAGGGAAACAGACCAAAACATGAACAGACTGCCTCTGGGCCACTGCGTTATGCAGTGCTTTCAAGTTTCCTTCTGCACAGCTTTAGAGAATCCCCATTTTCTACCATTCATGGTTTTCTTTTCTGTCAAAAGCATTTTTTAAGGGAAGGAAAACCTTAAGCATCATAAAAAGAAGAGAACAGGAATGGACCAGTCCCCAAATGCAGGCCGAGGTGCCCTAAGATGGCCCTGACCACCAATCGGGTGGCCACAGACACAGCAAGGGGTGACCACATACCTAGACTCATGACAGAGCTGTTGTTGCCCCAGCATATCTGCTCGTCATGCTGCTGGTTCGCCATCTGCACGGCTTTCACCGAGGTGCTAGTGACTTCCACGGCTGCCTTCAACAGCTTCAACGGAGGAACGTGTAGGCTTGAATGCCAGCGGTCTGACCCACAGGAGGCGTCTCCTGCTCCCCGCCCTGGTGGACACTGAACACCTGCCTCCAGCTGCAAGGACAGTCACCCACCAGAGCTCCCCAGTGTAACTCCCTTCCTCCTGGCCCTTCAGGGACGCCACACTATCTTGGATCCCACCCCACACTGAGGCCACACAAAGCCAGGGTAGAGGGGACAGATGGACAGTGCAAAAGTCAATGTCCCAAGGTCAAAGGGCCTTTCTGATGGGCGAGGTCTGTGCCCTAACTCAGCCTGCTGTAGAATAGCAAAGAACAAGCTGGTCAGAGGTTCGGAAGTCTGGGAGCTTTCTTGTGAGAACGCCAAGGCCAGCACCATGAGAGCCCTGAGTCGATGGCAGAGTGTCATGTGTGGCAAGTGTGCACATAATCATAACCAAAGCTAGCAGTCTGGGCTCCGGAGAGCGGAGTCAATGCTGAGGCCATCAGCTCAGCCGTGTGAGGCTGCCTTTTCCTGTCTGTCCGAACTGGGTCAAGGGCCAAGACGGGCAAGCATCCGTCTGTCTGTCTGGCACCGCTCTGGGCCACGCAAGGAAAAACAAACCGTGAAATGCTTGAGCCTTTTGTGCAGACAGGCTGAGGCCAACACCGGGACAGAAGCTGTAGGCTGGGATGAGAGTCTCCCACGGTCAGCTGGGGCCCAGCGCAAACAGCACACCCACCTCTTCTGCGCCTGCGGTTGTGGCTTGGTGGGCACCCTCCTGAAGGGCAGGGGGACCCACAGTGGGACATCCCCAGCACCCCTCCTCCCCTCTATAGCCCCAACCTGCCTTTAAGTTTCAGCCTTAAGCCTGGAGCCCGGAGATCAGCCAGTCCCCACCCTCAGGTGCCTCGCTGGGGGTACAGTAGCCCCTGGGAGGGGCCAGGGGAAGGGTGATGCTTACTTGGCTGCACGATGTCAGGGTCTGATACACGGCCTGGACAATGGGGCCACATGGGTGGAGGTAGGGGCCTGGGCGCTGGCAGTACTCGCCCAGCTCGCCATCATAGACTTGCAGAAAAGCAATGACGAGCTGATGGAAGTCAGAGATGACCAGGCGCAGCTTCTGGTCCAGGGTGCTGGCATGGGCGCTGCCCAGAGCGGCTCCTTGCTGTGCAAAGCACTGTAAAGTCAGGGGTGGAGGCTGTCCCGCCTGCCATGGGGCACCAGGCAGGGCCCTAAGCCCCCTTGGAGAAGTGGGGGTCTGCTGGCCACTCCATGCTTCCACAAACCGGGAGATGAATGGAAGACCGGAGGCCTGCAGGGACCTCAACGTCCTCCTGAGGACCTTGGCGGCAATGAGGAAAGGTCCAGGGTTGCAGGGAGGGTAGCAGGAGAAAGCCCAGGAAAAGCCCAGGGTGCCAGGCCTGGCATAGGGCTCCCCCCCAAAGCCAGTCCTTTCCACTCCTGGAAAAGCCTCCCCTCTCCGGCCATCACATTCGAGAAGCTGGGCCGTTTGGCATGTGTGCCACCTCACTCAGGCCTCCTGACACGGTCGTCGGAGAGACAGGGCTGTCTGAGGCTTTGGGACATGGGCGGGGCCCCATGCAGCACCCCCGCAGCCTCACCTCCACCCGGAGTGCCTGAAGCTTTGAGGCACTCTCCTGCAGCTGCCGGGCCAGTTCTGCCATCTTCTTCTCCTCCGACTTGACCAAGGGGCTGGCCCTGCAGGGAGACAAGGGGTCACTTCTGCCTGGTGCCATCATGGGCATCGGGGCACCTGTGGACCATGCACAGGAGGCTCCGTCCCAGCCAAAAGGCAACCTACCCCTGCCTGTCATCGCTCTGCTTGTCAAGAAGGGGCTGCACGTCCACAGGCCATGGTTCACACTTGGGTCTCAGGAGCATCTGCAGGCAAGAGCTGGAGAAGAGCTCCCCCAGCAACCCCTCGGTCTTCTCCCTGGTGTCCTCGAAGCGCTCCTCTGCACTGCAAAGGCAGCCCCAAGGCCACGCTGTCAATGCCAGAGACCAGCCAAGACTAGCTAAGGGGCCAGGATAAGGCATCTCCTCCAGTCTCTGAGAGCCTGCCCACCTGCAGGGACAGCCCAGGTATCCATCCTCGGTGGGGTGAGCCTGCATTCCCCTGGGATGGAGCATGGGGGGTTCCTCCTGGGAAGATGTGCCCAGGGGGCTTGGAGGAGCAAGGGCGCCTGGCGGCCAATTCGGGCAGGGCCTGTGCCAACCTTTACCTGGGGCAGCTGGAGCCGCCGACTCTCAGGCTGCGGACCACATCCAGCAGCTGGTCCATGAAGTGCAGCTGCTTCTGGGCACAGGCCCGGCCCTGGGCAGGGAAGGGCACATGTACTCACTAGCCCAATGTGCCAGGGGCCCCCTGCTGCCCCAACGGGCCAGCAGCCCCCCAGGCTTCCACGTGGCAGGCTTGTGGACAGGCTCAGGGCCCCGGCACAAGACAGGCGGTGGATGTGGCCACGTCGCATCTGCTAATTCGTGGCCAACAGGGACTCATTCCCCCATAGGTGACAAGCAGCCAAGCCTTACAGCCAGAGTCCCTGAGCAGCAGCTGAGTCAACCCCCCACCCCAAAAGCAGCTGGGATGCCCGGCCAGGAGCAGTCCAATTTAGAGCTCAACTCCTTCCAGAAAGGGGGAGAGGCCCGAGACCAAGCCCCATGATGCAAATTTAATCTGGGAGAGCCTGTGTGAATACAGGCTGTAAACATAGCCTGCTCCAAGAGCCCTGTGAGCAGTGGCTTTTAGGGTGGGCTGAGAAGGAGAGGGCCGAGGGGGCCCAGGCAGCCCCGGGGAGGCAGCAGACTGGCGGACAGGGTCACATTCTGCTCTTTTGTTTGCAGCTCAGTTCCTGTCCACAAGCATCATGGTTGCAGATGCCTAGCACTCCCTGCGAGCCTGGCTCCCACCTACGTAGCCACAGGGACAGGGCCGGTGCCTCTGCAAGCTCCTGGCATCTCCACCTCCATGCCCCCCTGGCCTGCCACTGGGGGCATCACTACCTCGTGTTGCCTCCTTCTCCCAACCAGCCCCAAACACCGAACCAGAATGATACACCCAAAGGGCACCCTGCGAGGAGATGAGGTGTGGGACACTGTCTAGATGGAGGAAAGCCTAGGCAGAAACATGAGACCAAGTGTCACTCAAGATCTCACAAAGCCTTGACCGGTGGCCCAGGCTGCACGCCAGCCCCTCCACAGCAGACGGGCTCCAGGAGCCCCACCAGCCCAGGAAAGGGTAAGCTGCCCCTCACAGCCTATATGCTGAAAGCTACAAAACGTCTCCAAGAGAAACTGAAGAAAACCGAACTACATGGAACAACAGCCCATGTTCAAGGATAGAAAGACTTATTAGGGGTGATGGTAATACTCGCCAAAGTGATCTACAGATTCAACACAATCTCCATTAAAAGCTCAGTTTTGCACAAACTGACAAACTGATTCTAAAATTCATATGGAAATTCAAGGTACCCCTCAAAATCAAAACAATCTGAAAAAGAGCAAAGTTGGAGGATTGTCATGTTCACAATTTACTGCAAAGCTATAGTCATCAAGGCTTTCTGGTACTGGCATAAGGACAGGCATACAGATCAGTGGAATAGAATGGAGAATCCAGAAATAAAGCCTCACTTTTACATTCATCGATTTTCAACAAAGATGCCCAAACAGTCCAATGAGGAAAGAATGGTCTTTTCAATAAAGAATGGTATTTTCAATAAGTGGTTGATTAACTGGAAAAACTGGACAGCCACATACAAAAGAAGGAAGTTGGATATACACGTTACACCCATACATAAAACTAACTCAAAATAGGTCAAAGATCTAAATATAAGAGCTAAAAATACAAAACTCTTTCTCAACAAAGCTCAAAACTTTTGAACTCCAAAGGACACATCTAGAAAGTGAAAAGACAATCCACAGAATGGGAGAACATATTTATAAATCAAATATCTGATGTGACTTGTATCCAGAATATATAAAGAATTCTTACATCTCAAAAATAAAAAGAACACCCAATTAAAAAGTGGGCAAAAGAACTGAAATAGAGACATTACTCCAAAGAAGACACACAAATGACTAATAGGCACATGAAAAGATGTTCAACACCATTAGTCATCAGGGAAATGCAAATCAAAACCACAGTGAGCTCTTCACACCCACCAGGATGGCTCGTATCAAAAAGATGAAAAATAACAAGTGTTGGTGATGATGTGAGAAACTGGAACCCTCACACAATGCTGGTGAGAATGTGAAATGGTACAGCCACTTTGGAAAACACTTTGGGGTTCCTTGAAAAGTTTAACATATTCAAAGAATTCTGAAAGTTAGGTAATTCCACTCCTAGCTATTCATATATACTGAAGAGAACTGGAAACATGTCTTCTGTCAAAAATGTATAAGGCACAGTCGGAGCATTGTTATTTTTAAGAGCCAAGACATGAAAATAATTATTTCAAGTATGCTTCTTAAATTTTAAGAGGAGGTGGCAGGGTTTCAGAGTAGGTTTAAGGGTGGCTGCCTTTGTATGGAAAGGCAACACATGGAGGAAAGTACATGGGCTCAGAAGCCAGAGTGTTGGGTTCAAGAGGCCAGGCTCTGTTAGAGTAACCTTGAGAGAGCTGCTTGTCACCTTCCCACGGAGATGGCATATGACAAGGACCTGCTGTCTGGGGGAGGAAGGGCATGACAGTTACTGGCATGTAAGCCAGAAAGCCTCCTCTACCTCCTCAACCAGCCCCTCACCTTGTCCTAGGAATGGCAGGGGTCCACCCAAAGGAATCCTATGGGTTCCTGCCCCAGGGGCTAAGGATGCTGGCTCCTAGGGAAGGAGCCTTCCCAGAATCACCCCAGCATCATGGAGGGCCCCTGCCCACAGGGACGGGGGGCTCTCTCTTACCTTCAGGAGCTCCTGGTCATCCAGCCCACACAACATCAGTTCATGGCCCAGTTTCACCATCTCTGCTGGAACACAAGGGTCCAGTTACCACAGACAGCCACCCAAAGAGGGGGAGGCCAGGCACCCTAGCCAAGTGCTTCCCTGCTAAAGGAGGTCAATAAGGAGGCAGGTGGCGGACACCCTGGGGTGCCAGCATGGCCTCCTGCTATGTGACCTACACCTGGTCACTGCCCTTCTCTGGGGGCTAGGTTCCTCACCTATGATGAGAGGTTGCATTCAATGCTCTTCCATACAGGGAATGATGGCTTCCAGCAGAAGCCCGCCAGCTGCCTGAGGAGCCCACAGAGGCCAGGGCACCTTCCAAAGATGCCGCATGCCACCCTTTCAGACACCTCAGCAAGCCACAGCACAAGGAACCATCTCACATTTGTCAGTTTCATACAGGCCCTTCACGCCATCACACCCCTTCCTCTTGCAGGCAACCCTAGCAGGTGGCTACTCTTCCATTTCACAGATTAGGAAACTGAGGCCCTGTGGGGTGTAAGGAATCCTCGGCCATGTCTTCCAGGGAACCCTGGGCATTTTCTGAGGAACCAGCTGGTAGGCTATGACTTGGAGCCACAAAGCCGGGGGCCAGTGCAAGCTCTACATCCCACCCAGCCCTGCAGCCCCTGACCCCAAATCCCTGCAAATGCCTACATCTGAGTCTCATTAAGTCCAGCAAATGGTCCCTTCACTAGAAATCCAGGATCTGGGCAGCATTCCCCTCTTCCAGCATCCCACATCCATCTCAGCACAGCGGGCCAGGGACCCTCCCTGTTAAGCCCACAGTCAGGATTATACGGCCCTTCTTGGAATACAGGCCCACGTCCTTCTGCAGTCCACCAGCCCTGGCCTGGTCTGGCACTGTCGCCCCTCGGACCTCGCCCCAGCCCTGGCCCTTTGCTCTGCCCTCTACCGCAGCCACCCGGCCTCCTGGCTGTTCCTACCTCCTGCCTGGGTGCTTGTTTTTCTCTCACCCCAAACACTATTCTTCCTGAGATCTGCCTGCCTCACTTCCTTCCTTCCCATGTGACTCTTGTTATTTAAAAGGGAGACCTCCCCCAGCCATCTTATGTCAATAGTGCCACCCTTCTCCCAGCCCACCCGAGCACCACCCTGCCTTCACCTATCTTTGTTTATGGTGCTTCTCAGCATTTGATACACTGAGAAACGTCACCACCTACTGTGTTATCACCTGTCTCCTAGCTAGCAAGTAAGCTCCTCAAGAGCAGTGCTGGGTGCAGAGCGGGTGCTCCTTAAATGTGAACGGGTGACTTCTAATCCCTCTTCCGCGTGTCACAGTTTCTCCCAATTACACTCTTCCTCAAGCACTCACATCTACCACCTGCTCTGCCACCCAGGCCCCACCCCCACAGGGTGGGCCAGGCTGAGCTGCTCACCCACATGTTACCGAAGAGGAAACTGAGGCTAGGAATGGTAACACCACGGTAGGTACCTGTGCATGCATGTTCAAGGATTCACTTGTGACCAGCTGACCAGGCTGGCCCAGCCTCCATGGGCACCGAGACACAACCTGTGTCAGCCTCGGGACAGGCCCCAGATAACTAATGTGGCAGGGCCAGCAGGGGCACGGATCAGGAATCTGGGGTCTGGCTCACCCACCCTAGGCCAGGGGTGAGGCAAACACAGACTCACAGAAGGATGGACCTTCAGAAACACTGCTGTGTGGGTGAAGAGCAAGCTAGCGCCTTCAGGACTGCAATTTGCTCCCCTTTACCTAGTGCTCGTTGCTGGCTTAAGGGCAGTTTCTGCCAAAAATGGATTAAAAAGAAGCAGTTCCAAGATAAGCACCCATAGAGACCTGCCCAGGAATGCCTCATGTCATAAGCACGCACACACACCCAAGCACAACGCAGCCTGATCACTGGTGGCATAAGCAAGAATGGTTGTCTCTGCCCCCCAGCACCCTAGTGGATGGGCTGGCAGGGTCTCCTTCACAGACACAAGGGAGGGCGGATCCCAGAAGGCTCTGGGGACAACCACTGAAAACACCAGTCCACTGTACAATCTACCAATCTGCTAAGGAGGCCATGCACCAGGTTAGAATGGCCAGAATCCACCATTCAACACAAAATTCCTGTAACGGAGGAGACCCACCTTGGATCTTCACTTCGGCTGACATCCCCTTCAGCGAGCTGAACCTGTCGAGCCAGGAGGGACAGACCCTGCAGGCAAAGAGCAAAAGCAGTCAGGCCTGAGTGGGCTGCAGGAGGCCCTCACACCTCTCCTTACAGATGCTCTCAAAAGGGAATCTTCATATCCAGGTGCTAAATGGCACTGGAAAACTCACTTAAAAATGGATAATCTTATGTGATTTCAACTCCATAAATTATCAGCGAAACACAAAACCAAACTATTTCTGAAAGTTCACCTTGGAAATGTGAATTTGAGTACTGACATTAAAATTTTCACAATAAAAACATGAAAGGACTGCCCAAGAGGAAAGAAAACTGAATTCCTCAGAGCTCTGACACCTTTCCAAGAGGAACCCAGGGGCTGGCTTTGCTTGCAATCACGGTGCAGGTCTGTTTGGAGAATATGCAAAAAGGACCTCCCTGGTCTGGCATCCTTGCAGGCCGGGCCTGGGCCCCTCTCCTTGCATGTGGCTGACTCCCCTTCTCCACATGCAGGGCTTTCTTCCCACCCAAGCCAAGCACACTGAGTTGGCTCCAGCTGATCCGGTGAAGCCCACCACTGGCTGACATTTGCCGCCCCAGGGAAGCCGCGGGAAGGCTGGACCCTCCTGCAGCCACGATGGCATTCCTCCATCGCTGCAGGTCCTGGACATAGTCCTTCCGCTGGGCTCTCACCTCCCAGACTTTGGGCTCACCGAGGCCAGGAGCCAACTTTCTGCTGTGTACTTCTTGGCCCTAACAAACATAGCAGCCAGCACTGAAGAGGTGGCTGGTAAGCATTACGAATGAATGACCACAGCCTCTTGTCACAGACTAATCCATGAGTAAAGGTCCATGCCTATCTCTTTCAACAGAGGGGCGTTTTCTGTTCTTAAACTAACATAAGTCAACAGGCAATGATGCTACCCAAGGTCACAGCTCTGAGCCATTTGAGGGCTCCTAGCATGGTGGGCTGTGGGATCACAGTCCCAGCCTCCCAGATGGGGAGACAGCCATTCCACTTGTCCCCTTGGCCTGGTGGAGCCCCAGCCTTGACAATACCACACAGATAACAGGAGAGTGGCCACTGGTAAGCATCTTGCCTTAAGATGCCAAGGTGAAGGGTGGGATAATTTGAGAGAATACCACTGAAACATGTCTATTACTATATGTGAAATAGATCACCAGTCCAAGTTCAATGCATGAGACAGGGCACTCAAAGCTGGTGTACTGCAATGACCCTGAGGAATGGGATGGGGAGGGAGGTGGGAGGAGGGGTTCAGGATGGGGGTTCAGGATGTACACCCGTGGCTGATTCATGTCAATGTATGGCAAAAAACCACTCCAACATTGTAAAGCAATTAACCTCCAATTAAAATAAGTAATTTTTAAAAAGAAGATACCAAGCTGATGCGCAGAACCATTTCCAGACACAGACCACATGCAATACAACGGCAGGCGTCACAAGTGACACACAGCCCAAGTCTCCCACTGGGTCTTCTCCATGAGGGGGCACAGTCTGAGCATGGCAACCCCAGCCCCAAGGTCCAGACATGGCGTAGCAGTCAGGCTATGTGAAGGGCGCTCCAGCTGCTGGCCAGTGAGCCGCCCAGCTCTAGCAGGGTCGGGGCCCAGGCCTCACCCTGGGGACCTGCTGACTTTCTCATCATCATGGTGGGAAAGGACGGCACAGGTGTTCAGTGGAAAAGGCTCACTGTTCTTTCCCTGTGGCCATACCTGCCCCAACCAGGCTGGGGGGGCCCTGGGAGCTAGTGGGGCCACCCTGACACCCCGCCCCCCACCACAGGACTACAGGGAAGAGGGAGCGGGACAACAGCCTCAGCTGTGCCACCTGTCTTAAATTACTCATTAAGGCACCCATTCTTTCTGTCAAAGAGGGCTGGGCAAGAAGGGGCAGGAGAGGGAAGTGCCACCATGTGTAAAGCTGGGAGGCTGGCCCTGGGCCTGGTTGCCAGGCAACATTCCCACTCACAAAGCGCCAGAGAGCAGGGAGCCCTCACTGATCCATTAGGCTGGACCACAGCAAACCACTTCAACACACTCAAGAATAAATTCCCAAAAGCCTAAGTGACCTCACTCGGAAAGGACTTTCATTAACATTGCTTTTCCTGAAGCAGCAGGGGGCAGGGCAGAAGCTAACGGTGCTCAAGGTCTCGAAAGCAAATAAAGCTCCTCAGGCACCAAGGAAGCCCACAAGAGTTGAACTCAGTGATCCAGGGACCCTGTGGCTCTGCCTTGCCCATGCTGAGGGCCAGCTTGGCATACGAGCCACCAAGACCACCATGCCCAACCCCACCCCCAGTCAATGCTGCATGCAGTTCCCAGGTTCTACCCAGAGGAAGGTGAATAGGTGGACCTAAACGAGGCTGAAATGGGGAAGCCGTGTGCAAACAAGCCAAGACGAAATTGGGAGAAACTGGACTCTGAAATACTCTTTGGCCATCAAGAGGCCTACAGCACTTCTGCCAGCTTGGGATCATAAAAATCAACTGGACATTCTTTGGTTGCTTCTTAAAAGGATTGTTTCTTGTATTTAAAAAAGCACTAAAAGCATCTGAGGGCCTCAGCCAGACTCTCATCCATCGCCTCTCTGGCCAGCTGAGGGACCTGGTCCCCAGTTTCCACCTGGGCCATGCAACTTTGGGCTCCCTCCCACAAGAGCCTCTCTAAGGCCTGACTTTGGCCCCCTTCCTGTGTTCAAGATCTCCAAACTAGCCCAGGCCATCCTCAGTTCTATCCCAGGTTCCTGGACCAGGCACTAGCCCTTCCAGGACCAACAGTGCTTGTCACATGAGCCACTGCCATTCCAAGCCAGGCTCCAGTCTTTTACCTGCCTCTAGCCTCTCCCCTCCAAACCCATCTGCCACAGAACTCCCAAGTCACCCTGCCAAAAATGCCAATTTCACATGTCACTCCCCTGGTCCCAGATTCTTTCTGCCATTCAAGCCACTGCTGCCTGGTTCTCTCTCCCACACCTTGACACCTCACTCCTATGGAAACCAGTGTCCACCATGACCTGTTCCCAGATCAAACGCGACCTCCTCCATGCCAACATCCCAGTACTCAGACAACAGAAGTGTGCCCAACACTGGGACTGGTGCCTGAGCCTTCTGCACCCCCAGTTCCTTTGAGACCCCCATCAGTGTCTGAGGAATGGTACCCCAGGTGAGCATGTGTCTGTGTGCCCACTTGTCACCTCAGACCCTAGAGCACATCTCAAGTATGTGCAACACCATACTGTGACCTGAGGCTAGTGGCTGGACACATGGTGCAGCTGTGTGTGTGTTTGTGTGTGCCTGGCACCGTGCAAGGGAAGCCAAGTCTGCCCAGGTCCCTGTGTGGCACACATATAGGATCCTATACAGCCTTCAAAGACCTGGCTCACACATCCTGTCTCCTTTTAAAGAAAATCTCCAGGTCCCAGGGCAAAACATGTCCATCTTTACCCTGGATACTCATAGCCTCTTGAGCACACCCCTGCCAGAGCCCTCAGCCTGTTGGCTTTGTCTTGGCCTGCTGTCCTGTCTGGCTCTCCAGAGTACTGGGAGCTGCTGGTGGAAAGGCACTGGGATTGGTGCCTCAGCCTTCTGCACCCCCAGTTCCTTGCGGACACCCATCAGTGTCTGAGGAATGGTACCATGACCCAAAGGACTGGGAAATGGGGTCTTGGCCCTGGCTTGCCACTCCTCAGTAGTAAGACCCCAGATGGTTCTTGACTCCACTCTGAACATTAGCTTCTCAGTCTGAAAATGAAAGGTCTGAAGTACATCATTTCCCAGATCCCTGCCAGCTCTGAAAGTAGTAGTTACAGCCAGAAAAATGCTCAGAAGCCAAGCTCAGCTACAGCACGTCTGTGAAGAGACAAGCTGAAGTGCCCTCCAGGGCACTTTCTTCCCAGATCCGAGCACGGCTTCACTTCTTATCTAAGCAGGTGATTAAAGACGGTGGGCACCTTCTCATATAAAGAAACCACCCCATCTTCCCCTGTGGGTTGAGTGGTGTCTGTGTACTCCAAGGGTGGGGGAGGAAGAAAGCAGGTTGTTACCGTGTGCACATCCACTCCAAGATTTCCAAGCGGTACTTCGAGGGGCTACACAGCAGTTCCTGAATGGTCTTTGGTTCTGTGATATAAAGACCGTCAAGAAAGGGGCAGTTGAGGTCCTAAACAAGGAAAGGGAAAGCCAGGAAATTTTAGAAAGGCAACATCAGGGAAAGGTTGAAACGCAGAGCAGTAATCACGCTCTCAGTGCACCTCCATTCACACACGTTCCCAGCCGCCAAGCAGCCACCAGGCAGGTGACACAGACTCCCGGCCACGGACCACGGGTAGCGGTCTTGATCACGCCCAGAGTTCAGTCCCCGTCATCTGCAGCTCCAGGTGCCCACCACTTCGCGTCCTTTTCCGAGGCCCCCTCGAGGCAGAAGCGGTAGTTTGACTTGGTAGCAACTAGGGGTTATGGCGAGATTCCGACATCTGCCGTGGAGCAAAGGGAACCGGGAGAGGGCCCACGGGGCCGATCACGGATGGGGGGGAGGAGGCGGACGGTGGGGGAGGGGGCGGGCGAGGGGAGAGGTGTCGCAGAGGGGAAAGGAGAGGGGACGAGGGGAGAGCGGGTCACAGCCCCGGGGCCGCCGCCTGACCTCGCGGGGAGGGTGTCTTCACCACCGCTGTCACCGGCATTTACTTCAGAAAACTCAAAGCCGGAGGCATGCACTCCGCCCATCTGTCTCCCCCAGACCTGCGACCTCCTCCTAGAAGCCAGGTTTTGTAGCCCCATACCCCCGCCGCCCGCCCCTGCACTCCTGCCGCACGCCAAGCCTTCAAGCATCCGCGGGATTCAAGTTCAGGCGCCTGAACTCCTAGGCACGAACCATGGAGACGGCAAAATGAAAGCCTGGGGCCGCCCAGGGAGCGGAGACGGACGGCCTACGAGCCTCCCCCCGGCAGAGGCGCCACCGACTGCTGCAGCCCCGCCGCCCAGACCCCGCCGCCCCGGGGCAGCTCCCGGGGCCTCGCAGCACCTTCAGCTTCGCGAAGACCTCTAGGGCCGCCTGGAACGAGCTGTCGTCACTCTCACCCTCGTAGCCGCCGCCGCCAGCGTAGCCACCGCCAAGACCCAACTCGGCCATGTTTCCCGCTCGAGACCGCGCCCTGCCCACGCCCCCGCCTGACTGGCCGGCCCAGCTACCAATCAATCACGAGTCTAGTGTCCCTCCCGCCTACCCGCCTGCGCAGTAGCCGGGGCATTGCGCAGAGACGCATCCCGCCCCCCCCTCCACCGTGCCTTCCCATTGGGCAGCGTCTGCGCCCAGGAGGCAGACCTCGAGGAAAGCGGGAGGAGCCGGGGCTAGCGCTCGGTCCCAGGCTCTCGCGCTAGGCTCCCGCCAGCCGGCCCGGGGCGGAGGACGCGGCAGGAAGAGCATTCTCCAGGAGAGGGCGCTCCTGCGCTCTGCCCGCGGTTTCTCCGCGGAAAGATGAAGGGGGAACCTGGGTGACGGGACAGAACTGGGACTTCAGCGTCCCACGTTCCAGCGCGGGTCTCTGTTTCCGTTTGCCCACACTCACAGCTGTAGTTAGAGGATTTGTGGATTCGAATCTGGTCCAAGCTGTGTGTCTTTGGGCAGGTTACCTAACCTCTTTGTGCTTCCTTGCACGCACCTAGTGTGGATACTGAGAGCATTTACCTCATTGGGTTGCTATGAGCGTGGAATGAGGTAATAATTTCAATAAAATACCCAGGGAAATACCTGGCATGTGAAAAGCACTATGTACGTGTTTACTATTATTATGCTCCTTTCACCCACCCCTCCTCCAGTCTGTCTTTGACCTTCTGGAAGGTTCTGTGTCTCCTTCGTGCCCAGGCCACTGACAAATGTCTTTGCACCTCTCAGGCCCCTCAAACTCAAGAGTCTGAAATGACATTTGTCAGCCTGTCCTCTGCCACACCTCCAAAACCCCCAGCTCATAGAATGCCCACATCCCAGGGACCTGCTGATCAGATGAGGTACGAACGAGATGGAGGGTGGCTGATGCTCAGGGAGTGGGAAACCAGCAGCAAGGAGCTGCTGCCAGTCCTCCTTGATTCTCTCCAGAGTCTATCCCTGCTCAGTGCCCCATCCTGCCATCTCCTGGAGGGTGGCATCAGGGGGCAGGGCTAGACTAGGCCAGCAGACCTAGGGACCTGGCAGGAGGCGACTTCAGTCCTCTGAATGACAGGAGAGGGCTCAGCCATGTTCTGGAAGGAAGGGATGGGCAGGAGTCTGGGCTAAAAAGAAGGGACCCCAGCCTGGCCTTGTGGAGCAGGGCCTGATTTTCTAGTGAATGGTTTGGAATTCCAAGCTATTCTGAGAACACAGAGCCTCTACACTTGAGCTGAAGGATGCCCCAGCCTAGGGACCCAGGGACTCAGAGATTTGCAAAAGCACTGTAAGGTCCCTTCCCCCTCCAATGTGGCTGCTGACTTGGGCTCTTCTCACCACTGAAGGCTGTAGGGGGGCTTTCGGGTTTTGGGGTTTTTTTTCAACCTTTTTTCCCCTCTTTTTCTGTTTTTGTTTTTCTTTCTTTTTAAAAAATTTCATTTCCATCACAGCCCCAGCTCAGACATTCAAATTCTTGTGGGTTTTTCTGTGGATCTTTCCTAGGACTAGGGAATTTGGCGGGAGAAACTATGGCAGTGTGGTGGCCTCCCCACCCTACCCATATCCTCTGCTCCTGAAGATCAGGAAGAAACCAGCCCCTGTGTATTCTGGAAGAAAATTCCCCTTCTCCACCCAGCTCTATGGAGCCAGTAGTCTAAACAGCCCTTTCCCGACTCAGCAGCTCTGTCTATGGCACAGGATAGGACGTGGTGGGATTGTCAGGCCCTTGATGGGAGAAGACCATCTCAAAGGGTCACTCAGGTCCGTCCCCTGCATGGAGAGCCCACTGGCCAGCCCTTAGCTCATAGAAATGGCAGCAGCAGGTCTCAGCTTCCCCTCCCACACCACCCCCAAATCATAGTGCCTCCCAAGCCTCATCCACTGGAAAGACTGGGGACTGGGGTGGGAACAGAGACTACTGGGCCTCTCTGGGTGGGTTAGAATGGACTGCAGAGTGGTAGACGCCTCTGGAAATGTGGACTCAAACTCAATACAAGGAAGCACTGCTCTCAGAGGGCACTGTCAAAAACACTAGCTTGGCTGCCTGGGAAAAGGGAGGGAGCTCTCTGTCTTAGGACGTATGCAAGCTCAGGGAGGCAGGGAGGGATGTGGACAACTCTGTTAGGGGGCATGCCTGCCCAGAGCTCCTGGCTTCTGTGCAGGAGGCCTGGGCAGGTCAAGAGCTGAAGGATAATGTCCGCCTGAGAGGGGATGGGGCTGGGTGTGGGGGGCACGGATGTCAGCAGAGACTGCAGGGCCCTGCGCAGACCTGAGAACTGAACCAAACTCCTGATCATGGGGGAAACTTGGCCATGTGTCAGTGCTTGGAAAAGAGGCTGGAAAATGAGACCAGCTGACAGGTACTGGCCTCACTGTGTCAGGGATGGGCTGGCAGCAAGCGGTGGTGGCTGAGGCAGCCAGCCACGTGACACACCTTGCCTTGTGCACCGAAATATATAGTCAACCATGTGGCTTCGCCCCATGGCCTCCCTGCCCTGGAGCAGTGGGCTGCTAGTAGGAGCTGTACAGGGCATCAGGTGAGAGGAAGGACCTCAAGGGCATCTCGGCCCCAAAGTTGCAGCTGCCATTAGCAGCAGACCCCAGGGTGCTGGGGGAATCTGAACCAGGTCCCCCCCTCAACAGCCAATCAAAGAAAGTGGAAGTTCAAGGTTTACCTCTCCAGTAAGGAAGAGACGTCCCTGTAGCTCAAATGGTAAAGAATCTGCCTGTGACGGTTCAATCCCTGGGTTGGGAAGTTCCTCTGGAGAGTGAGTGAGTGAAGTCACGCAGTCGTCCTCGACTCTTTGTGACCCCATGGACTGTAGCCTACCAGGCTCCTCCGTCTGTGGGATTTTCCAGGCAAGAGAACTGGAGTGGGTTGCCATTTCCTTCTCCAGGGGATCTTCCCAACCCAGGGATCGAACCCAGGTCTCCCACATTGTAGACAGACACTTTACCAACTGGGCCACCAGGGAAATCTCCTCTGGAGAAGGTAATGGCAATCCACTCCAGTATCCTTGCCTGGAGAATTCCATGGACTGAGAAGCCTGGCAGGCTACAGTCCATGGGGTCACAAAGAGTTGTTGCAAAGACTTGGACACAGACTAACACACACAGACAAGGAAGAGAAAGCAGATTTGCTTCGGCTGCCTCTGAGACAGACTGAAGGCCTTGTTCCAAGAAAGGGGAGCTTTGGAGGGATGGAGGATCCCTCCAGTGCCCACTCCCCATACCCCTGAGATTCCCCAGTAAGAAAATGAGATCAAAGGACTCCTCACCACATCCTCTGGTGAGCACCAAATGCAGGCTCCTGAGAAAAGGGCACATGTCTGTGTGTGTGTGTGTGAGAGAGAGAGAGAGATTTCAGGGGAATAATTCCATTAGTTATGGGTTGAGGCACTCTGTAGAAGTAAGTGGCTGGGCCTGGCATTGGATCTGGGGGAGAAATGACACGGGGTGATGAGGCCAGGCTGAGGAAGGTCTGAGTTCAAGGTTCTCCAGGAGAGGCAAAGTGAGAGGGCTGTCTCCGCCCCCCGTCCCCTGTCTTCCCTGCCTACCCTCTTCCTGGACCTCTCTCATCTGCTCCAGACTGAGCCAGCAGGCTGGACTGTTGGTCACCCATCCACCCAGGTGCCCGGGGCTTGCAGCCAGCCCTCGCCATCTGTGCCAGCCAGAAGCCCACTCCAAAATAAACCATCTTCACATGGATGGGAGGAGGGGTATAGGACATGAACACAAGGAACCCTTACCAATGAGATTGGGAAGAGCCTCAAAGCTGCAGGGACCCTAAACTTTGTCATGTGCAACAGACCAGAAGGGTTCTGGGAACAAGAATGACACTAGCTTTCCTTTGGGGGGCTGCCACTCACTCACCCAGAGGCCTGGCCATGCACTGGGGTGGCGTAAGTCTGGAGGACCCCAGAGGTGTGTCTATGGGCCTGACAGACATGGACCTGCCTGGAGAGGAGGCTTGGGGGAGTCTTAAGGTCTCTGGTCCTAGCCCTGGCTGGCTAAGAATGTCAGCCTAGGAGCTGCCTGATGAAAACCATCAGGAACGTTCTCATTCTCAGCCGGTGTCCACATTGAGCATGTCTGCTGGCACAAGAGGATGAAGCAGTTTCCCTGGGACCTTGGCCTCCTCTTTCTGTCCCTTCTGATCCCTACGCTGGGACAGGGACGGGGAGGGGAGGGCAGGCAGCTGGAGAACCAGCCCTTGAGAGGGGCTTGAGACAGCCCTTGGCTCTCTGCGCCTGGGACACCCAAGCAAGGCCACATACCTCCTGCTTTAGGGCCCCACCCCCAGGGCCTGCTAGGGCCTGCGGGTCTGCTTGGAGGCCCGAGAGGCTTGTGGGGGTGCGGGAGGAAGCCAGGGTGCATGGGTGGGGCTGTCCCCACAAGTGTGCTTCCAGGCCCTCCTCTGGGGGAGCCTGGGGGAGCCACGCAGGGAGGGGGGAGGGCTCCGAGGGGTTAGCCGGGCCTCCGCGGGCGTTGGGGCGCCCTGTGCTCCCGCCCTCTCGCTCGGGGGTGGGGGCGAGTCTCTGGGGGTTCCGCGCACGCGCCTGGCGCCCCCCGAAGGCTGATGGGGCAGGAGCGCGTGCACATGGCTTGGGCGAGGCGGGGACGCGCACTTGCACGTGCACTGGGGCGCCACAGCGCCCCCCAACCCCCACCCCGGGGCGGCGTCAGAGGAAGTGGCCGGCGGGACGGCCCCCTCCACGGGGAGACACTTGGGTCTAGACAGCTTGGCAAGGCCAGCGGGGCTGAGTCACATGCGTCTGGAGCTGGAGACGCGGGCGCCAGGACTGGAACATGAACGTGCCCACTCCGGAGGGCCGGGAAGGTGGGGGCTGGGGGGAGGCTCGACCTCGCGTTCCCACTCGCTGGCCCCCAGGCCCACACTAGCCTCTGCCCCACGTGTGGGGCCCCTCGATGCCCACCTGGAGGGGCAGGGGCAGCTTCCACAGGGAGTCAAGCAGGGCCCACATTATTGGCAAGAACCATCTGGAATTTCAGAAGGGAAGGAGGCTGGGAGAGTGGCCCCCACCTTCCCCTAACCTTGCTCCCTCGACTCAGCCACATCAGCCACCTGGGACCTTTTTGTTCCCAAGCCACGCTTGCTGCTTTCCACCCTCCTTCAGCCCACCTTCCACTGGCACCTTCCTCAGGGATGCCCACAGTCCAGAGGATGCCCACGGTCCTCTCCCCTGACCACCAGTGCTTCTTACTACCCATCAGTGCATCTCCAGCCATTATCTGGATTCTGTGTTCCCTTTCCCTCTCTTCTGTCTTTCCTTTAGTCTATCTGTCTATGTGCCTCTCTTCTCTCTCTCTGGCTCTCCCTCCGTGGCTTGCTCGCTCAGGAACACCAGGTCTCAAGGAAGGAAGCACAACACAGGAATCTGGACCACCTGATGTATTTGGATCTCACAAAAGCATCTGCAAGAAAAGTTGTTTAATTGGGACCAGATCCTCTGGGGTTTTCATGGCATTAAAACAAGATGGGTTTTCTCTAGGGAAGAAACGGCTGGCAACAGGAAGAGGGCATGGAAAGTTTGCCTTTTTTCTTCTCAAAATTTGAAAAGGGAAAAGGCCACTGTACCTTTGTTTATATGTGATAGATGCCCACACACGCACACACGGGCACGTGCGCAGACAAGCTTTGATGTTACTGGGACACATTGTGGAAGCCACAAGAACAGGCCTGTCTGCTTGCTCTGGGTGTTACCCCAGGAGTCTGTCTTCAGCTGCAGAGCCACTATTCTTCCCTGGGTCCTGGCAGAAGGCCTGGTACATAGTAGGGGCTCAATGAACTCATCTAATGACAGGCAGGGGGAGGGCAGGACTGGTAGACCAGACCTTGACCCTGAGTTCCAGATGCATACATAGAACCACCTTACAGATTTGACCACTTGGCTGTCTGATCACCCACTTTACACTCGACAGGTCAAGAGCTGGCCTCCCAAGTTTCTGCCCCAGGCTCACTCAGCCTTCATTGTTCTGGCTCCACCGACTTCTCCCACTAGCCCCCTCACACCCTGGGCCAGACTCAAAGACCTCTCCAGAGCAGGGTGCAGCTGCCTCCACACTGGCTCCCTCCTTCTGCCCTTGTGCCCTCAACAAGTCTGTGCTCCACCCTGCAGTGCAAAGGATCCTTTTACAATATAAGTCAGATCACAACCTATGAAATGGGAGAAAATACTTGCAAATGATGTGCCCAAGGGCTTACTTTCCAAAATGTACAGAAGCTCATATAATTCAATAACAAAAATATAAACAGCACAATCAAAAACTTGGCAGAAGCCTTAAATCGAGAAATCTCCAAAGAAGACATACAGATGGGCAATAGGCACATGGAAAGATGCTCCATTAGACAATTAGACAAATGCAAATTCAAACTACAATGAGGTACCAACTCACACCAGTCAGAATGGCCATCATTAAGATGTCTACAAATAATAAATGCAGGAGAGAGTGTGGAGAAAAGGGACCCCCCCCCCCGACTGTTGGTGGGAAGGTAAATTGGTGCAACCAGTATGGAAAACAGTATGGAAGTTCCTCAAAAAAACTAAAAACAGAGTTGCCATATGACCCAGCAATCCCACTCCTGGGCATATACCCAGATAAAACTCTAATTCAAAAAGATATACATACCCCTATATTCATAGCAGCACTATTCACAATAGCCAAGACATGGAAACAACCTAAATGTCCATCGACAGATGAATGAATAAAGGAGATGCAGCATATATATATATGTGTTTATATATATATAAAACTCAGCCATTAAAAAGAATGAAATTCTTTGCAGCAACATGAATTTGCAAACATGCATGGCCCTAGAGATTTTCATACTAAGTCAGAACGAGAAAGACAAATACCATATGATATCACTTATATGCGGAATCTAAAATACGAAACAAATGAACCTATCTCTGAAACATAAACAGACTCACAGACATAGAGAACAGACTTGTGGTTGCCCAAGGAGGAAGAGGGAGGGAGAGGGAAGGATTGGGAGTTTGGGATTAGCAGCTGCAAACTATTATATATAGGATGGATAAACAACAAGATCGTACTGTATAGCTGCTGCTGCTACTAAGTCGCTCAGTCATGTCCAACTCTGTGTGACCCCATAGACGGCAGCCCACCAGGCTCCTCTGTCCCTGGGATTCTCTAGGCAAGAATACTGGAGTGGGTTGCCATTTCCTTCTCTGTACTCTGTAGCACAGGGAACTATATTCGATATCCTGTGATAGACCATAATGGAAAAGAATATGAAAAAGAAAAACTATATGTGTGTGCGTGTGTTTATAACTATACATTTTTCTGTACAGCAGACATTAACACAACATTGTAAATCAACTATACTTCAATAAAAAATTTTTTTTAAAGTCAGATCACATGTAGCTCCTCTGCTTAGAAATCCACAGCAGTTCCCTGCTTCCTTCAAGGTCAAAGGCAAAGTCCACTGGCCACACTTTAATGCGCTATCAAGCTAGCCCTGCAACCCTTCCCCAGCCTCACCCCTCACTCAGCCTGCTCCACCACACTGGTCTCCTTGCTGGTTCTCAAAGTGGGCCAAAGCCTTTCCTGCCTCAGGGCCTTCACACTGCTGTCCATCCTCCTCGGGGGGTTCCTTACTGGAGCCCTTTTTGCATGGATATCTCCTTTTTACTCACATCTCAGCCCAAACGTCAGTTTCTCACAGTCCTCATCCTGCCGAAAGTGTTTCTTCCTACCAGTCACCGTGGCCAGCCCCTTTCCTTCTGATGGGGTCCTCATGCACCTCAATAGACAGCACACTCTGTGAGCACAGGGAAGCTGGCCATGTGGTTCACCACTGTACCGCACACTGTGCCAGGCATGGTGTCTGGCCCACTGCAGGGGCTCAGGAATGTTCTGTGAGCAAAGATCTGTTCTCCAATCCTCCCTTGACAGGAGAGGAGCTTTCCGCTGTGCAGTTCTAAGGAGGCTTGAGGGACGAAAGGGCATTGCTTTGTCATCCTCTAGGCTGCCAATTTGAGTGAGTCCTGACTCATGAGGGTATGTGTGTTCTTGGGGGGCAATTGCATGTAGACAGTGGGCCACGTGGAAGGGAAGAACCGGAGGAGAAGAAGCAAGACTCCCTTCCTAGCCCTCAGAACCTTGAGATTGTGCAGCCAGAAGCAATTGTGATCATCTCATCCAGTTTCTATACGTCCCTTCCAGTTCTCAGATTCTAGAACTTTCTAAAGAGACCATATCCACCACAACGAAATGGGGAGACCAAGGCCCTGAGCAGGGAGGCTTCCTCCTGACATCACATGGCTGAGCTGTCCGGGCAGAGCTGGGAGACCAAAACCCTTCCAACAACCCTCAGGCTACATCTCTGGTTCCTGGAAAATCCAGACACCAGGCTCAGGGTTAGTGTTGGCCTGGGGCCCTGCCTGTCTCAGCCCAGTCCACGAGCAAGCTCTGTGTGCCGGCTGTGCTCTGTGAGGGCGGCTGCAAGGTCCCCACGATGGCCAGGCCCCTAGATACTGGACAGAGTAGATGGCCAGGTGGCTGATGAGCCCCCAGTGGGAGAAAGGCAGCGAGGACAGGACTCCATGGGACTGGGGGGCTGAGAGTGCTCCAGGCCTCGCCCCTTCCTGCCTAGGTGGGTAGGAGCTTAGGCCTCCCTCCTCCAGGCCACTGTGCCAAAGAAACCTGGGAACAGGCTTCCCCCACCTCCAGCCCAGCTAATGGGAACCAGATGGCAGGATGTTTAGTCAGCGCCTGGGGAGCGGCGCGAACAGGGGAAATGGGTTGGGGGCCAGGATTCCAGAATCCATCCCCAGGCAGGGGGAGGGTCAGAGCCGGGGCTCCCACCAGTCCATCCATCTCCAGGGGCCCATCTGGGTCCTACCACGTCCTCAAGCAATGCCCAGATTGGGAGGCAGGAGACCCGGTCTCCGGCATCAGACTTGGGCCAACCCTATCCCCTCTCAGTTCCTTCTCTGTACTGAGCGGGGAGGGATTGGGCTCAGTGGTCCAGGATCCCTGGGCAAACCCTGGTCTCCTGTGCCTACATTCTCCCCATCCCCCAGATTCAGCAAAACATTAGCCCAGGATATCCTGTGTCACCTATGAGCACACAAGCAGATGATGGCTTCATCTTTGGCTCCCAGGGAGCTTGATCACAATCCCCAGACTGTCTCTGTCTCATGGTCCCAAATTCAGTTCTTAACCCAGAGCCCCGGATAGGATGGCAGACCCTGTGTGGCTCACGTAGGACTGTTAGGGGGCCCAAGGGCTCTGGGAAGGCAGTGCCTGCTGTGTCCTCACCACATCTGGCACTCGGGACTCAGGCTGTTCCCCAGGCACAAAGGAAGACTCACTTGTAGGGGGAAATCTGTGCCCTCTGCCCCATGCTAGGTCTCACACATTCCTCCCTGGCCCCGGACAGATACCTTGAACCCCAGATGGCTACAGGCAACTCCTCCACAAGCCTTCCTGGCCCTGTTCCTCACTCCTCCCCCTCTCCCCTCCACCCAAGCCTTGCCCACAATTAACTCATTTTTTAAGATCGCTTCCAAACATAAGTCAATGCTGGACAGAGCTGTAGGAAAAGCTTCCTCAAGGCTGGCCCCAAAGAGCCATGTGGTGAGACCCAGCCGCTTTGCCAGCCCCCGCCTGCTGCCACAGCTGGGCCTAGAGCTGGGGCCCTCTGAGGGCGGGCCAGGGAGCTGTGGTCAAGACACCCCTTCTTTTCCCCTGCTCTCAAACCCCATCCCGACCCAGAGGGACCCATCTGCCTGATGTCAGCAGTCCCAGTGGGACCTGGAAACTGTTAGCCAAGAAGTCTGTGAGGACCTGTGAGATGGCCTCACCCAGGCGGCTGCCAGGTTGCCCCAGGCCAAGGGTTACTGAAGAACCTGGCTGCCCTGGCCCACACACACTCCCATGTTGGGGTGAGGGCATGGAGGGGGCCTGCAGGGTATATGTATACCCACCCTCCATTTTACAGAGGAAGAGGTGGAAGCCTGGAGGAAAGGGAACTGCCCAGAGGTGGGGGGCACTGGGGCCCCATCCCAGCTCTGCCCACGGGTTCTGTCTCCCCTGGAATTGGGAGGCCTCAGCATTGGCAACTGCATTAGAGTGGCTGGAGCCACCATGGTTTGGGTGGCCTGAGAATCTGCCCTGGCTCCCAAGGACGTTGGAGGCCCTGGGGTGTGTTGTTGGCTCTCAAGGCCCGGACCCTCTCTTTTCCCAGCCACTGAGGTAGGACCTGGAAGCCCAAGGTGGGCAGCCCCGTCTGTGGTGGGCCTCACAGGTCCCCCTGTGTACAGAGACAGAAGCCCTATTCACGGGGGCCACTGGGTCAGGGCCAGTGGAGAATGAATGCAAGCTTCTCAGAAAAGGAGCGAGAGTGCTCAGGTCCAAGAAAAAAAAAAATCAATCTCTCTTTCTCCTCAGATGAGAGCAGTGGATTTTGCGAGAAGCGGGGGGCCAGGCCTGGGGAGGCGTTTATTGGGGGACAGCCTTCCTGGAGGAGGGCTGGGCCAGGTAGGGGAGGCTCGAAGCACTGTAGCTCTGGGAGCCAGACTGTCGCCTACTGCCCCACTGGTGTTCCATCCTTCCCAGCCTTTCATCTCTTTTGCCAGCTCCAGCGACCATGAAGAGGGTGCTACTCCCCGTCCTGGCTCTCTGGGTGGGGTGCTGCCCTGGAGGGGCCTTGGCCAAGCAAGTCCTTGGCCCGAGAGGGCCCGGGGTTCGGCCAACCCCCACAGGGCTGCCCACCCTGCAGCCGCCGCCACCCAGCGCATCTGGGCCCCCAGACGGTGAGTAAGTGGCACTAGCAGGGAGGCTGGCATGATGGCACTCTCCCCCACTACCGGGACCCCCACCTCCAGGGCTGGTGCAGAGGGAGAGCAAGCAGATTCACCCTGAGGCTGCCCACCTCATGACCCCCCATGAGTGTTCCATGCAGGGCCACAAGGGACCCATGAGCCTCAGGGAATCCATTCCTGGAGGGCAAGGGGGCATGGTGGACTCTGAGAGGCCCTTGTGCTGATTGCCCATGGTGGGGACAAGGGAGAGAAGACACCCCCTTGCCAAGAGAGGCTGCTGCAGCTGGATCTGGAAGAATGGACCCAGGTTTGCTGGTTGGAGAGTACAGTTGGCTGCCCTAATGCCTACCAAGGGGACCAGGAGAAGTGTGGGAGGCCAGAAGTGGAGGCCCCGCCCAGGCCCAGGGGTGGGATGGGAGGGGCCCGTGAGGGGACCCAGTCCCCTACCCACTGCAGACAGCAGGACTTGCAGGACAGGCCCATGGTCAGTGCTGGTTGAGGAGGGGCTACCATGCCGTGAGGGGCTTCCCCGGGTTGCTCAGCAGTAAAGAATTCACCTGTAATGCAGGAGACCTGGGTTTGATCCCTGGGTGGGGAAGATCCCCCTGGAGAAGGGCATGGCAACCAACACCAGTATTCTGGCCTGGAGAATTCTATGGACAGAGGAGCCTGGCGGGCTAGAGTGCATGGGGTCACACAGAGTTGGACACGACTGAGGGAACTAAGCATGCACGATGCAGTGGAGGGGAGGCCTGGATTGGGAGACTATTATCCCTATTTTGCAATGGCTGACAGCCCCTCAGAGTGGCCTGTAGGCTCTCCTCACCCTCAACACCTCCTCTCCCAGTAGGCACTGGGGCCTCCACCTCCAGGAGCAAACTGTGCCATGTGGCAGCGACCCTTCATCTTCCCAGACGGGATCCCTACCCTTCCCTGCCCAGGAAGAAGCCACAGGGAACTGGAGACACAGGAGCAGGCCCCACCTCTCTGCATAGGGCAACTGAAGGTCTCCTGGGCCCTTCATAAGGGCCCTGCTGGTGCCTTGTCCCTGAAGGATCCCTGGGAGTTCTGAGAAGCAGGCAGGGTGACACGGCCTGCTTATCACATTGAGAACCTCTCTCCTAATCGGAGTCCCCCACTCTGGCACCGTGAAAATGCAGGTCGGAGATCAGGGAATCTCTGACACTTGGTGGCTTTGGGTTGGTGACAGAAGGCCAAGAGCTCCTGAGGAGAGAAAAAAAAGGCAGAAGTGAGGCCTGGGGAAATACAGGAGAGAGACAGGCAGGCCAACGGCTTATCTCCCTCCTCGGGAAGGAGGTGCTGCCTCCCAGGCACACAGGGGTCCCAGCCACCCCACCCCAAACTGGCTCCTTCTGCAGGTCAAGTGCGACCCATGCTCACGAACGGGAGCCTGGACAGGCCTGACAACGGGCAGCTGGACAGGCCACCGCTGCGGCCCACCTCCAAGGAGAGAGCCCCCAGAGCCTCCACCCAGCCCACAGTCCCTCGCTGGAAGGTCCTCGCCAGACCCAGGCTGACCCAGAGGAGGTCGACACAGCAAGCAACCTGGGAGAACAAACAGGGCCACAACCATGGGGCCAGCACCATGCAGGTCCACCCCCAGGCCACAGATATAGCCAGGCCTGGGGTGGCAAGAACCCCCCAAGCCCAAGAGGGTGCCATGGTTGCCAAGAAGGGCCAGGGTAGGCAGGTCGGAGGCCGGGAAACCAAGAAAAGGGGCCCAAAACCCCAGAGGTCCCCCAAAGGTGAGGACTGGCTTCAGACACATAGCCCAATCACACTGACACCCCCACCCACTGAGACCCCCCACCTGCTCTCAGAGTGCCCAAGCTGAGTGCCCCCATCTGCAAGGCAAGAGGGTAACCCTCCCCAGGCAGATCTTCTACCCCAGCCTTAGGGCCCCAATTTGGGCCTTTGCCCTTGGTGCTGAGGGCAGGAGGCCCAATGGCCTGTTTTTCTGGTACAGCTGGCTGAGTCACTAGCAGGTCTGGGGAGCCCCGGGAAAGACCTTGCTCCTCAGTGGGGCCTTGTTGCCATGTGAGCAGGCTGAGGCCTCTTCTCTTATCCTCCAGGGGCCCCCCAGCAACCCAGGCCAGCAGGCTGGTGTAAGAAGGATCATAGCCGAGGCGAAGGGGGCAGCAACACCTCGGAGACCACAGGTCATGGGTGGAAAAGAGCTGGAAGCAGGCGAGGGCAGAGCCCTGGGCCTATAGGCCCAGGCACTGTGAAGTGGATCATGCCCTCCCTGCCAGCTTCCTGCCTCCTGGCCCAGGCGGCCATTGCCTGCAGCAATGTCAAGATGAAACGTGTCCCTGCCCTGTCCGACCCTGCCCTGACCACGCTTTACTTGGCAGGTGGGTGGGCCCGCTTTCCCACACCTACTCCCATGGCAGGGATAGAAGGACATACACTTAGGTGTCCACCGCAGTTGGTCTTTGGTCCCCATGGCTGCCACCCCGCCACGCCTGGGGACGACTCACCACCCCTCTGACCTGAGAGGCTCTGACTGTGTCAATCAGAAGAGCCAGCTCCTTCAAGGAGTCTGTCACTGCGGCCTCTGGCCTGTGTGGAGGAGGTACGGAGTGGCAGAGTGGAGGGGGATGGAGGAGCCGGGAAAATGGCTGCCTTGTGTGTGTGCAGAGAACGAAATTGCCAAGATCCCAGCCCACACGTTCCTGGGACTACCCAACCTGGAGTGGCTCGACTTGAGCAAGAATAAGCTGGATGCCCTTGGCCTGCACCCCCATGCCTTCAAGGTACACAGCAGCCCCTCATCTTGGTCTCCTAGGGGGGCCAGTGCCAGGGGCATCAGTGATTTAGGGTGACATGGTCCATAGCCGGGAGCATGGAGGCCAACACAGATCCTGAGGTCCCCCAAGGGACCAGCACTCTTGGGAGAACCTGAGTAGAGTTCTAGAAATCTCCAGACAAGCCTGGTCCAAGAGGGAACCAGGAAGCCATGATGCAACCCAACCAGGGTGTCTGTGGGAAGGACGAGCCTAAGGCCACACCTGGATGGCCCAGCCCCAGCCAGTGGCACCCCAGTCTTTTAGCTTGGTCTTCTCCTCTAACCTCCTAGAATCTGACGCGGCTGAAGCGGCTGAACTTGGATGGGAACTTGCTGTCCACGGTGCCAGCCTTGCCCACTTCCCTGCAGGAGCTCAAACTCAATGACAACCTTCTTCAGGGCCTGGAGTACAGCAGCTTCCGGGGTGTGAACAGGCCCCAGGGGGAGGGGCCAGGGGGAGGGGCCAAGCAGAGGCTCCACCCAAGGCAGCCTCCCGGGGGACAGATGGGGAGCACCAACCCAGAAAGGTGGCCCTGGCCTCCAGGGCCAGGGGGGTGTCTCTGGACCTAAGGTGGGCAGCTCCCAGCCAGCCTTCTGAGCTCGGCAGTCAGTTCACCTGTCCCCTCGGCCTGCTGCCACAGGTCTCAGCCAGCTGCTGACACTGGAGGTAGAAGGGAACCGGCTACATGACGGAAACATCTCCCCCCTAGCCTTCCAGCCCCTGCGCAGCCTGCTGTACCTGAGGCTGGACCGGAACCAGCTTCGGACCATCCCGCCCGGCCTGCCAGCCTCCCTGCAGGTAACTACGAGCCCTGAGGCCACGAGAGGCAAAGGGAAGTGAAGTCATTCAGTTGAGTCCGACTCTTTGCAACCCCAGAGACTGTGGCCCACCAGGCTCCTCCATCCATGGAATTTTCTAGGCAAAGAGTACTGGAGTGGGTTGCCATTTCCTTCTCCAGGGAATCTTCCCAACCCAGGGATCGAACCTGGGTCTCCTGCATTATAGGAAGATGCTTTACTGTCTGAGCCACCAGAGAATCCCTGGAAGTGAGAGTCACTCAGTCGTGTCCAAATCTTTGCGACCCCATGGATTATAGAGTCCATGGACTTCTCCAGGCAAGAATACTGGACTGGGTAGCCTTTTTCTTCTCCAGGGGATCTTCCCAACCCAGGGATCGAACCCAGGTCTCCCACATTGCAAGTTGATTCTTTACCAACTGAGCCACAAGGGTAAAGCTGTGGCCAAAAGACTGGAGTGTCTGCCCGCAACAGCTGAGCCAGCTGCCTGAGGGGGCAATTTTGATGCTAAACCCACAAGGCCTCAGCACCAAAGAGCCTTTCCTCCGCCTGATGAAACCTTCCTGGAGTCCAAAATTGAGCCTTGAGGACCATTGTGGACCTGCCAGGTGTCCCTGAACAAGGCTCATGCCCTCTCTGGGCCTCATGATCCCTGGTGCTTGGAATGCCCTCTGAGCCTGTGTCTTGCGGGACTCTGAAGAGTCATGGTACAGCTTGCAGGTGTCAACTGGGATCTTTTGTACAGCTGGCCACATCCCTGAGAGGGGCAGAGACAGTGGGATCTAGTGGAAGGGGGCAAGGAGCTGGGCTAGGCCACCACTGAGTGGTGGGTGGACTTGCTTACCCTGAACCCTGGCCCTAGGAGCTGCACTTGGGCACAAATGTCATCGAGGAGGTTAGAGAGGGCACACTGAACCACAGCCACAGCCTCAGTGTGCTGGTTCTCAGCAACAACCGGCTCCAGGAGGACCGACTGGCACCCCGTGCTTGGATCAATCTTCCGTGAGTACTGTGGTAGCCCTGGCACTGGCCAAGTTCTGCCCCCATGAGCACAGAGATAGAGGATGCTCACAAAGGAAGCAGAGAGTTATGAGGGAAGGCAGAGAGACTTCACGGGGCCTGGTGGGTCACCTGGGTCACCTGGGTCCTTGCCCAGGGTTCAGGGTGGCCTGGGCCCTCAGTCACCACCTGCTCCTCCAAGATTTCCGTCTGGCCTTCCCACCCGACAGAACTCCCAAGGCCACAAAATCCCTCCTCTGCCCGTGCCCAGAGGGAGGGCAGTCTAGGTGCTGCAAGCTGTCCCCATGCTGGGTTTAGCTAGGAAGCAATGGGGGCAGGAAGGGGCATGGAAGAGATGGCAGCCACAGGAAAAAGGCCTGTGAACTTCCTGGGGCAGCCATAAGTAAGTACCACAAGGAGGGTAGCTTAAAACAACAAAGAGCTCTGTTCTTGTAGTTCTGGAGGTCAGAGATCCAAAATCAAGGTGTGGCAGGGCCGTGTTCCCTCCAGGGTAGGATATCTTCTGCCTCTTCCAGTTTCAGGGGGCTCCAGGTGCCACTTGGCTTGTGGCCACATCACTGCAGTCTCTGCATTTTTCACCTGGCTTCCCCTCTGTGTCTGTCTCTCCTCTTCTGTCTTATAAGACCACCTCCCATTGTATTTCCTGCCCATCGTAAAGCAGGATGATATCATCCCAAGATCCTTCACTCACTCACATCTACAAAGACCTTTTGGCCAAATCAGGTCACATACACGGGTTCTGGGAAGCCATATCTTTGGGGGACACTAGTCACCCCACTATAGGAAGAAGAGTCCAGGATGAGTCCCTATGATCTCATTTGGATGGCTGAGTCAGGTCACCAGCAGGAGGGGCTGGGGAACAGACAGGGCCTTTACAGGCACTGCCTAAAGAGTCAGGATGTGACCCCAGGACTGGCCAAAGGGCTGGGGAGGGACAATCCTTGGGGTCTGAAGACAACAGAGGCAGGGCAGGGGTGGGGTGAGGGAGGGGTTGAGAGTCCGGACCGCCATTTCAGGGACCAGAGCCTCCCGCCCTGCACCCTCGTGTTCCAGGAAAAAGTTACTAGGACGTTTGGGTTTAATTATTCCTTTTTCCTCTCCCCCTCTTGCCAAGGGGGCAAAGGAAAGCAGACAGCAGCCTAGGGAGGGGCCGCCCAGCCGTGTTCTACTCCTGCCACGGGGCCTGGGCAGGGGGCTGGCGGCCAGTCAAGCCTAGGCCGGTGCTGGCCAGTTTTTCTCCGGCTGGTAGACAGAGAGGGGGCTGCTGGCTCGGCAGGCTTAGGAGGCACCAGTGACCCACCTGCTTTGGATGGAGGATGGCATCCACCCCAAGGCCAAAGAGCTGACCCCACCCACAGGGGCTGGGTGAGGGGGGATATCAGTGAGAGAAGCCACTTGCCTTGCCCCAATCTGTTCCAGAAGCATCACCACCCTGTGCTCCTATTTTCCCTCCCCATCAGTCTTCAGCTTGCCTTCAGCCTGGGTAGGGCCAAGAGGTCGAGAAAGTGCAGCGTGGGGACTACCAGGGAGATAGCTCTTGGCCCAGACCACTGGCCCCTCCGCTCGGGCTTAGGAGGGAGGGAAAGGAAAGGGAAAGGAAAGGGTCTTCCATCTCTGCCCCAAGGGCCAGCCTCACTAGCTCTGCAGTGAGCAAGGGAGGACCCCGTAGACCTTTTCCCAGCCTTCGTGGACAGAGGGCACACAAGCCAGACAGGGCCTGGCCCTCCCCAGCTGTTGGGAGACTTGGTGGCAGCTGCCATCTTGAAGCAAGTCCCCACCCTCCTCTGGGGCTTGGACCAGGGGCCACCGACTATAGCTCCCCTACTGCACCCCAGGAAGCTGGAGGCCCTCGACCTGTCCTACAACCAGCTGGTGCACGTGCCCTCCTTCCTGCCCCGGGGCCTTCGCCACCTGACACTGCACCACAACAGCATTGAGCGCATCCCCGGCTACGTGTTCGCGCACATGAAGCCCGGCCTGGAGACCCTGCACCTGGCCCATAACAGCCTGCGCGAGGACGGCATCGACAGCGTGTCCTTCCTGGGCCTGCAGGCCTCCCTGGCTGAGCTGATCCTAGACCACAACCAGCTGCAGGCCGTCCCAAGAGGTCTCCTGGGCCTCCGGGCGCTGCAGGTGCTGCGTCTGAGCCACAACAAGATCAGGTAGGGCTGCATCCCGCTGTTCCCTCACCCCACCCCGCCCTGGCCTGTCCCCACCTCCAGTCCGGGAGGGAGGCAGCTCCACTGAGACCCAGAGACCCCGCCTGGCAGGCTGGCCAGATGTTCTGGCCTGTGGACTCATCACCCAGGGGCCCCAGAGGCCGGCGGCAGGACTGTGGGGTCATCCTTCCCTGCTTCCATGGGCCCATCTTGATTGCTGTGATTGGAGGCCATGCCCAGAGGCTGGTAGAAGAATCTGGGCCAGGGGAGGGCAGGAGAAGTTCGGAGCCCCAAGTAGCCAGGTGACCCTTCACCCTGGGCCTGGTGTCTGTGCCTTGGTGTCCCCACCATCCACTGTGGGGCCATGCTTTCTTTCCTCTACCTGATGCCTGACTCTCCTTTCATGGGTCTCGGCTCCTCCTGCAACCCCTCCTCCACAGACACGTGCCCCTGAATTCCATCTGTGACACACGTGTGGCCCAGGACTCCAACCTCATCTCCACGCACCTGGAGAACAACCTTATTGACCGGCGCCGCATCCCACCCACTGCCTTCTCCTGCATCCGGGCCTACCATAGCGTGGTCCTCGAGCCCCAGCAGGGGGAGGGGGAGTCTGCCTAGCCCCACTGCCAGCCTTCCCCGCCCCCTTCTCTTGGGGGACTGGAGGTGGCAGGAGCCTAGGCCCAGCTCTGATGGATTGATGCACCACTGAAAGAAAGTTCTAGAAGACCCTGCTGCTTCAGATGTGCCCACATCCCATTGACTGCCGAGGCCCCTTCACTCAGTAGATGGCCCAGCCTGGTACGGTGCTGGTTTGGACCTGAACATAATAAATGAATCTCATTCAAGCCCACTTGCCTCCACCGCCCTCCCTCCTTCCCTCTCTCCTGGATCTCAGCTGCCTGTACACGCTGGCACTCCAGGGTGCATGGAGCCCTCAGAGCCCACATCCTGGACATGGCTTCATCAGCAGGAGGTTAAGAGGGCCTGATTCTAGAATCTTCTCCAAGAGCCTCCCCACCCCCACCCTCCCTGGCCAGGGTCCTGAAGTCCCCTTGCAGCTTGGCCCAAAGCCATCTAGAGGCCCGGCTCACCTCCACTGTTCAGGGAAGCATCACTACCCTCTTGTCCAGGAAGCGTCTCTGTCCCAGAAGTGGACACACACAAGAGGTGCTGACTGTCTGCCTGGTAGGGGAGACAGCAGCTAGCTATGAGTGCTCAGCCCCGCCGGGCCCTCCAACTGAGCCCGTTGGAGGTCATTGGAACGGTTCACAGCCCCTGCCCTGGGGCATGGGGAGCTCATGGCAATATGGCGGCCAGAGAGAGAGCATATGACAGGCACTGAGGATGCAGCGCAGCTGCTGGATGTGAAGGAAGAAGTGCCCACTGTCAAGACCTTGCCCTGCCAGCGCCTTGGCCTGGGGTCTGGGCCTGGGAGCTGGAAGTCCTGCATCAGTCCCATTCTGTAGTCAGCCCCTACATGCCTCAGCCCTGAGTTCTGAGCAGAGAAAAGGCCAGACTCTGGCAGGGGGCGGGGAAAGGCCTGGGAAGCTGGCGGAGTGTTTGCTTTGGACTCATCCTTGCATTCCTTTTCCTCTTGGGCCTGGGCCCACAGATATGGCACTTCCTGTTTGGACTGGGTCAGAGGTCAGCAGCCCTTGAGGCACTGGCCCCGTGGGGAGGCCCCCGTTGCTTTCCCAGCTCTCACAACCCCTCCTCCCCAGTCTGGCTGCCTGCCCCTCCAGCCCCTCCAGCTCCAGTTCAGTCAGCCCCTAGTCCCCTCCCCAGACTCAGAGTTCTGCCCCCCCCCCCCCCCGCAGGCACAGGAAGTTCAGGCTGGGCAACCCCCACCTCCAACTGCTCTTACCTCCCTACTGAGCAGACCCTCTGGGCTAATTCCACTTCACACAGAGAGTGCTTGGCCCTTGGGGCTTCTGTCAGGTGGACTGAACCAAGCAGGGACTGGGCAATCCTTCCATGACCCTCCTCAGCCCCGAGTGGGTATTCACCATTGAGCTCCCCAGAAGCTGACTCAGAGGCGAGGAGAGGTGTGAGGAAGTCTCCTCGGAGGCTCTTGAGGGGAGAGGAGAATAAGAGTAGGCCCAGAGAGAAGCTGGTATGTGACCAACAATGCAAGACAAGCCAAGGCCCACAGGTGTCCTGGACCCAAGCTGATCAGGAGCTGGAACAGGGCACAGGACTTTTATACCCCCTGTCATCATTAGGTAGGCCTTCCCAGCAAAGGAGGGGGTGACTGGGGCAAAGACCCTCTGTTCAGCTCAGACAACTCCCCTAGAGGGCCAGGATGTCAGGGCCTTCAGTTCTATCCAGGTGGTGTCCGTGGTGGCATGACCCCAAGGAGGGTGACAACCCCAGACAGACCCCAAGCCAGGGGAGCAAGCACAGTGCAGCCAAGACCTGGCGGCAGGACCAAGCCCACCCTGTACCCTCTGTTCACTGGTGCCTGCTGGCAGTGGTGCCCAGTGGTGGGCATGGCCCAGTGAGTAACCCAGAAACACTGGGCATCAGAGGGTTCCTCATGGTCATCACGGTGATGGTGGTGATGACAGGGTAGGGGTGACTATATTCAGGTGGTGAAAAGCAAGGCATTCATCAGTCCCTGGACCAAGGTGGCAGAGGTCTTCCGATGGCAGGGGTACGACTGAGGATGAGACCAGTGGGGACAGTGGGAACCAGGAGCAAACACAGAGGCTAATGGCTGCTAGGAGCAGAGAAGGGGGACAGGGAACCAGGGGGCACTCCTTCCAGGAACCTCAAGGGCCCCACCCCACGTACAATCCCAGAGTCCTGCCCACTGACGTTCTTCCGGCCACCTCTTCCTCCTGCCCAGGGCTCCAACCCAAGGGCCTGCCACCCAGTCCTTCAAGGGGCTTCCCCCAGCGGGTTCCAAGCCTTCCTCCTGCCTCATGGTCTTTAAGAAAGACAGGCTGAGGAAAGGGCGTTAGAGAGTGAGGAGGATAAAGGATGTGACGGGCATGCTGCCCCCGCCAGGCCTGCCTCCCCTGACCCCGACCTGTGAGCAGTGGCACCATGGGGGGCACGCAGGGCCAGTCCAGCAAAGCTGGCTGCCTTGCCCCCGGCCCTGCACCTGCTCTCAGCTACAGCACCTACCAGAGCCTGCTGGCCCTAGGGCAGCAGGCAGATCCAGGGCCCACTCCTGGGGCCTGGCGTCTGCCAAGGGAGGACCCCCCCCCGTTTCATGGCCTTCTGGGGTCTCCCTGGCTTTGCAAGCAGCCGCAGATGCAGCCCTGTGGCACAGTCCCCTGTCCAGCTGCCTCCTCTAGCCACACCCAGAGCGTGCCTCTCTAAAGATAGCTAGATGTGGGCCAGGCCCCCACGAAGCCCCCTTCGAGCCCTGAAATTACAGCCCTAGCGGCCTGGGACACAGAGCCACTGTGTGATTATGTCTTCAAGGGAAGGTCAAAAAAAGCTCTGGCATAGAGAGTGCCAACTTTCACCGACTACGCCTCAGCCATCAGAGCTGGGAACCTTCCAGAACGTGGAGGTTCGGCCCACTCTAAGGAGTGGGACTGGCCCCCGGCATCCAGCGGGTCCCCTGGGCACGTTACATCTGCTGGCCTTGGGGGCTCCAGAATGCCAAGGAACCAATGAGGTGGGAGGGACTGCTCCTAGTTACTGTGGGCCTGGCCCCTGCCCTGGCCCTGCCCAGGCCATGAGGGTGCAGAGATTTGGGCAGTGTGGATGAGGGCAGTGGATAAAACCAGCAAGCTGAGAGTAATGGCAGGCAAGGCTGTGAACTTGGGGGTGTCGGCTTGGGTGCAGGGGCTGCAGTGCCTAGGAGCCTCGAGGGCCCTCTCCAAGATCTTGACTGAGTTCTAGGCAAGGTGGCATGTTCAAGAATTAACCCTAATGTATGTGTGTGTCAGGTCCCTGCCTGGCAATGGGGCTTCTATGGGTGATGCCCCCTACTGGGCTGGCTGTGCAAGAACCTTTGGGAGCACTTCAAGGAGGGGCTGGAAAGCAACCCTGGGACACCACTGGGAGCCACCTCCTCCCAGAAGTCCTCCCTGCGCCCCTCCTCCCAGAAGTCCTCCCTGTGCCCCATCCACTGAGCTCCAGGCCGGTGAGGGGGACCAGTGGAAGTTGAGGCTGACTAACTCAGTGTCCAGGGAAGTGACAGAGATGCAGAAGAGATACCTGAAAAAGGACTGGGAAACCCAGAAAAACAAAGAAGGGGAGTGATTAGCAGTGTCAGAGGGGAGCACCAGCCAGACACAGCAGGGCAGGGAGGCCAGGAAGGCCCTGAAAGGGGGCTGGCTGAGGACCCCTGAAGGTCAGGGCCAGGCTAATCTCTCCAGACCCTAGAAGCACACAGGATGGGGGCAAGAATCTGGGTGGGCTGGCGCTCAGGCTGGGGCAAGCGCTCTCTGAGCCTCTGGGAGCCTGGCCCACTGGGCCACCTCCCAGGCTACCAGGCTCTGCCCTTTAGGGATGTACAGCAAAGGCAGCTTGAGCGGGCTGTATTCTTGACTCCTGGCACAAGGGCCTTCTAACAAGTGGAGGCTGCTAGGGTATCCTGGCTGAGGGGCAGGGGGCTGCTGGCAGGATCACCCAGTCCTCTTTAGTCCCTTGGGACTAGTGTCCAGATTAGGGCTTTGGGGGCCTGTGCAGTGATGTCCCAGAGGTACAGAGCATGCTGGGTAATGGCCTTAGTTACCCCTGGGCTCCTGCTGGCAGAGGCTGGCCTCTGCCTTCTGGCCCACCCGCCCCCACCTCCAGTTCCTCAGCCAGCCCTGTCTGCGCTGGTTCTTGTGGAGCTAAGACAGCTGTGCATCAGCCTCCTCTGAGGGCCCGGGGGCCTCAGGAAATGCCTGCTCTTCCTTCCTGCCTTGACCCCATGCCTGCCCTCCCCTGCCTCCTGCTGCCTCCTCCCAGCCCCAGGAGGCCAGAGGCCAGGAGGCTGTGGCTCTGCTGGCCAGCAGAACGTGCTGTGCTCAGCGGCTGCTTCAACTGGGGGTCCCAGTTGTTCCTCGGCTGCAGAGAAGAGGGAGGGGGCGGGGGAGGCCCAGGACTGAGGTGCAGCCTGGCTGGTCTGGGAGTGGCCCCCAAATTAGAGGGCCAGGCCCAGTGACTCAGTGGGCCTTGGGCCGGGCGTGCAGTTATGGCTTATTGCAGACTGCAAACCACAGACAGAAAAGCCTTCCAGGCGCAAGAACCGTATTTACAGACATATTGCCCCAGACGCACCTCCAGCTGTGGGGAAGAGCTCCAAGGTGCAGGGTGTCACCTCACTGCTGCCCCAAGTTCCCTCCAGGAGCCTGCCTGGCCCACCACTAAGCTTTCCCACCTAACTGCCCTCCTGCTCCCCTATGGTCTTCCTTCTGCCAACAATGTCCCTCTTCTCTACTTGTCTGCTCTAAGTCCTCTCCTCCAGGAAGCCTTCCTGAGTGCCTCTGGCGCTGTGTATGGCCATGGCCTGCCCCAGTCGCCTCCCCGCAGAGCTCAGAGCCCAGCCGTAGAGTCCCCAGAGCAATGCAAGGCTCCACAGAGGGTGGCTGGGGGCACCAGGCCAGGTGGGACCTTACTCAGTAAGCAACTTGGCTCCTTGGGCGGTAGGCATGCCTTGTGCCCTTTTTGTTTGCTTGGTTGTTTGGTTTTTTTTTTTTTTCATTTAAAAAAGATTTCAATAACTTTATGGAGCTATATTGCATTGACCAAAATGCTTGTCCAGAGTTTTCTATAATATGTTTTGGAAAGATTCTATAGCATACAATTAATTCACCTATTTAATGTGTACAATGGTTTTTGTTTGGTATCTTCACAGAGGGTCCAACATCATCATAGTCAATTTTAGAACATTTTCCTCAAGTCCTAAAGAAAATTCATACCTTTGGCTGTCACCACTCTATCCACCACGCCCTCCTAAGAAACCACGAATTTACTTTTTGTCCCTGTCCATGTGCCGATTCTAGACATTTCCTGCAGGCTCACGCATTGTGAGCAAAAGGTCTTATATGTGTTTTGGACCCTCTTTCTCCTCCTTCCCAGCTGTGAACGAGAGTTGCTGCTCTGTGGGGTGACCTGGGCTTCATGGTACGAGTCCTTCTACTGCCGGAGATATTTCAATATGTCACCAATAAACAGGAAAAAAAAAAAAGCACACAAACAAATAAGCGAAATAAACCCCCGTGTCTGGAAGGGCACGTGCTTCCAACCAAGTGTCACTACCTCACCCATGGGAACAAGAGGGAGCCACCACAGCTTTGTCAAGGCTGTGTCCCAGGTCCAACTGGCCATGCCTGAATGGATGCTTCCACACGGAAAAGAGATCTGGGCCCAACCACTGCCCTGGTAGAACTTTCTAGAACCTACCTGCCGGCTAGGTGGGCGGGACCCTGAGGCCTCACCCATGTTCTACTTTCATTGGCTCCGCCTCTCCCTGACCTGCCCTCAGCCCCTGCTAGGTTGAGTTTTTTCTTTTTTTTCCTCCTTTGGGCTCAGTGGAGTTCTGTATGGCCTTCATTTCTTTCCAGATTCTCCTTTGCAGATCTCAGGGGCGCTCCTTGCCTCAGTTTCTCATCCCATCTAAACCCTCACCTCTGTCTCCCCAAAGCTGCTCTTGCAGGAGGCTCCCTGGGCCAAGACTGGGCAAAAAAGGGTGGGGGAGCAGAATTGGGACCCCACGGGACAGGGAGGAGGGGTGGGCTTGTCTCTCAGGAAGTGGCTGAGCTACCAGGGATGGCGTGGGTGTCATGGCTGCTGACAGCCACTTTATGGGACACTTGGTGGGCTGACCCGGTTACTCCAAGAAGTGGCCAGCACCAGCCTCAGCGCTGAGGAAGTGGCCACCCTCACCGCGGTTCCTGCACCCTAGGGGACCTGCTGGATGGAGCAAGAAGGATGACTGGCCGGGTCCGCCTCTCTGAATCAGCTTCTGTGAGCCTCAGCTCAGGGCAGGCAAGCCGGGGAGGAGGACCCCCCAGAATCTGTGCTGCCCCCTGCCAGTTCCCAGCTGAACCCCATTCTGAGGTCACGGGGACAAAAAGGCTGGAGTGGGCCAGGAAGTGGATCCAGCCCTTCCAGCAATCCGCCACGGCTCCCTTCCTGATCCCAGACAACCACCTCCTCCCCAGACTGCAGCTGCCACAAGTTCGTTCTGGGAAGGCTCAGGACAGGATACCAGGGGCCCCTCGCTGGACTAGCACTTGAAGGCCACCACCTCCTTGTCCCCCTTCCATTTCTGCCCTCTTGCCTTCCTCTTCCAGGCCAAGCGCCGGCCAGCCAGCCGGCTCCCGCCCCCCTGGTTGGGCCTCAGTGTCCCCATCCGGATGGTGGAAAGTTTGAATCTCTGAGGCTGCGTTGTTGTTGGCCTGGAGACGCCAAGGGGCCTTGTCTGAGTGAGAGAGTGTGCCTCCCCGGGGTGGGGGGCAGGGGGTCGTGGCCTTGGAGTGGGAGGGGTCGTCCTTGGGGTGGGGGGCGTAAGGGGGAGGGGCACAGCTAGCCCAGCCGTCTGCAAGAAAATTACTCCCTTTGAAGCTGCCAGGGGGGCCGGGAAGCCTGCCCCCTCCTTCCCTTCCTCCCTCCCTCTCTCCCTCCCTCCCCGCCCCCTCCCCGCTGTCCCCTCCCCTTTGGCCTACCCGCCCGCCCAGCCTTTACCCTCCCTCCTGCCGCCTCCCTCTCCCTCTCTCCCCGAACTGCCCAGGAGTGAGCAGCTGCTCTCAGACGACACAACACACAGACGGACGCAGGGACTGGCTGACGCCTCAGGCTGCCCACCAGCCACCGCGTGCCCACCGCTTGCCCTCCTCAGGTAAGCCCCCCACCCCACAAGCCCCATCCTGTCCCCCACCGTTCCTACAGCTGGCCTGGAACCGCCCTCGCCCTCGCCCTCGCTGTCTCATCCTCCAGATGCCCCGACCCTGCACCCCCCAAACTCACCCTCCTCGTCCCTACCCCTGCCCCTGCAGACACCCTTACCGCCATCTCCCGCCCCCACCCCGCCGCCCCCAAGGCTGCTTGCAGATTCCCACCCCACCCCACCCCACCCCCCGCCCCTGCTGCAGGATCCCAGCATGCCCCTTCATGGCCACCCTGCGGTCCCTCCTTGGTCCCAGTCCTATCTTGGCCTCTTTTCCTCCCTGGGTCCTCCAGGCACCTTCTCCATCCCCTTCCCTCTCCCCTTGCTCAGCCTTGCTTCACACTCCACATCCCCCTGGGCTTCTGCCCCTTGGCAGCCATCCCAGAACATCATCAAGTCCCAGGTGCGCCCTGCACCCCCTCGCTGGCCTGACTCCGGCCCCTGGTTAGGACAGACCTTCGGGCTCCGGCCTGAACTCAGTACTGGGGAGCGATCCCCAGGGCCTGGGGCTAGACCACGGTGTGGGCTCCGCGACTTCGTTTCCCAGGCACGCCCCAGGCACCCTGCCCAGATATTCCTTGCTTACTCGCAGGCGAGTGTTCTGCGTTCACCTCCTCCTGGGTGAGGCGTGGGTCCACAGAGCCGTGATTGGGGATGGGGTGGGGGGTGGGGGATCTGAGTGGGGCTGCCTGAGTGGCTCAGGCTTCTCTGTCCCCAGAACCTCCTTGAATTGAGGCTCCAAAGAGGGGTGCAGAAGGAAACCCAAGCCACTGTGCCGTGTTAGCCAGGCCAGCTTGGCCTGGGGCCCCAGAGGGCTCTGTGGGTCAATTTGAGGACATCATCATTCCAGGATGGGCACCTTTAGGGAGGGGTGGAGTTCAAGAGATCCCAGGCTAGGTGCTCTGTTCCCCAAAGGCCGCACCCCGTGGGTACCTGGGGGCACCTCTAGAATGGAGAGAGCATCCCAGATCTGAAACCAAACAGTGCTAACAAGGTTGCCCTCCAGAACTGGTCCCACGGGACCCCCTACTCCATCCATTGTAGAGGGGGCAACAGAGGCCCAGAGAGCGGCAGGAAACTGCCAAAAGTGGCCCAGCCAGTCAGGGGCAGAGCTGGGGCCAGGGGTCAGGGCTCCTGACTGACAAACCCGGACTATTGACCCCATAGCATCCAGGGAGCTGTTAGAGGCACTCGAGTGTTGATCATGATAGCTTATGGTCAACTGCAGGGTGTGCAGATTAGTGTGGGAGGCGGCCAGGCCCCAGGCCTCTGTCCTAGCAAGCTCCCAAGATGGCTGGCATGCCAAGGGACCTGCCAAGGAACATAGCAGAGTGCCCTGGAAGACTCAGGGGTGGGAGCCCCACCTCACCACTCTATGGATGGGTCTGGGGCCTAGGCACGGGTTGGCAAGAGCTTCCTGAGTTGGCTCTGCTCAGTGGAGCAGAAGGCCCAGGGTCCTCTGAGGCAGAGTGCTGGTGTGGGGCACAGAGCAGACCTTGCTCAAGCCTGGGAGATTGCTCTCACAGTTGAAGTCTTCTTAAGGGCCGCTCAGGTTGCCGATGCGGCCAGTCCCGTGCACTGGGGTCTCCTGCTTCTGTGCCCACTCCCCTCCCTGGCCAGCCACCCTGTGGGGACTTGTTGGAATTGAGAGAAGCTGGAGGTGCTCTGGAATGTGCATCCAGTCTCTCGGGTTCACGAGGAGGGATAACACATGGCCGCCCCTGTGTGCGCACAGGTGAGTACCTGTGCCACCCGCAACCACCTATACAATCCACACCGTGGTGGTTGGGCAGAAGCGCTTTTGTGCAGAATGCCCTATGACCAGCTGTCATAGGCACATCGAAAGGAAGGCACATGGCTGTCTCGCAGCCACAGGGGCCAGGCCGTGGAAAGAGGCTGGCATCAGGGAGGGCTCCCATCACCATGTAGCCAGCAGCTGAGTGGCCGCCCCACAACCCTGGCTGGCTCACCCACTGGCCCACCTTCAGGTCGCAAAGACCCAGGTCACAGAAGGCATTAACCAGCCTATTGCTTTTAACGTCTTGCCCTGGAGCAAGGGCCTCACTGTGTTGATGAGGAGTCCGAGGCCCAGTCCCTTCAACTACAGGTCTGGCGACAGTTCTTTGCCAGTTGATTTTAGGGGCCCAGAAACGTAGGGTACTAGCCCTCTCACCATTGCACAAGATGACATACAAGCCTTGGCCTGAATTTCTCCCCAATCCCATCAGTGGCCCTGGCTCATCACAGAAAGGTGAATGGGGAAGGACTGGAGCAGAGGGGGTATTCAAAAGACAGGAAAGCATCTCCTCTCTTTAGCGATATTCTGTAGACACTCAGGACCGCAGAGGGTTCCTTCCAGCATCAGCGTTAAGTCCCAGAGGAGGAATCAATCATGAGCCTTCTTCCCAGAGCCACCCACCGCCGGCCCTCCTCCACTCCCTGGAGAAGCCCCAAGGAGACAGTCCCATCCCAGTGGTCACTTGTCCTTGGTCGCCTGGGACAGTGGCCGGCCCCCAGGGCCACCCAGGAGCACATGAACAGCAGGCACAGCCCAACGCCCAAAGTGCCCATAGGGCCAGGCACTGTCTGGCATGTGCCCCCTGCCCTCAGGCAGGACACCAGCCCCAGCTCCAGGGTCTCCAAAGCTCCACCTGCTAGGCCACTGAGCCGTTGGTCCTTTGGCTGGCATGTCTGGGCATCCCCCTTCCTTGCCCATGTGCCAACATCCTGGATTGTTAGAAAAGGTCTTCCCACACCCACCATGACAGCCTCCCAATCGTCCTCATCAGTTACCCCAGGGTGGGAGATCTCGGTCCCTGCCTTGAGCTGGGCACCCCTCCCTGAGCCTCTCTGCCCTGCTGGTGGGATGGGACACACCAGCCCAAGGGTTTAGCTCTACTCGAGGGGCTGGAGGGTGACAGTGACCTTCCTGGGGGCCCCTGCTATGAGCTGCAGTGGGGGAAAGGGGGATAGGCATGGGCTCCTGAAGGCGGGCACACAGGATCCTGCCAGCTCCACCCTCCTCCTGTTGGCTGGTTCCCGGGCCAAACAGTGCCCTCCCATCCCCTCTGTCCTCTCTGCTCATGTATTGGGCCCACCCACACTTCGATTACACACAAAACCTTTTTGGTGAATCCCATCTTCAAGGAAGCCAGTGGGAGACAGCCTGGGGGGAAATGGGGAAGGGGTCTGCTTAGTCTTGCTCACTGGGGCTGTGGGTCATCTAAAGATGAACCTTCTAGATAAGAGGTCCTGGGGTGAAAGCCTTCCCGTACCTGGAGCCGTCAGCCCCAGGGTCCCCCAGGACTTTCTTCACCCCCTCTGGGAACCTCCCCCAGGCTCTTGGAGCGCCAGCCACAGTTCGGCCCTCTTTGGCTTGTCCCCCACCCTCTCAGCAGCCCAGTTTGTGCTCCTCGGTGGGCTGGGATCTCTGACATCCCAAGCCCACCGAAGGTGCCAGGGACTCTGACGACTCCCCCCTGTCTCTCCCTGGGTAACACATCCAGGGTCCCAGCCAGCTCACACCCAGCTCTCCCGGTCCATGGTGTAAAGTCCCAAGTCAGCAGAAACTGCAGCACAGGGCGGAGCTGCAGGACACAGGGCAGCGGGCTGGGAGAGGTCCCAGGCTCTACGCAACAGCAAACCTGCCCCCGCATCTCGCCTACCAGCAGCCTCTAGAAGAATCAGATGGCCCAAAAGGGACATAGCAGTCAGAAGCCCGAATGTCCAAGGGATCACGGATTTGGGCAACAAAACTGGGACCTGAAGGAGCCGGACAGAGGGCAGAGGGAGACTGGCTCTGGGAGCCCTGTCTCCAGAGACAGGGGCAGCTGGGGAGCTGGGTGCCACCTCCATCCTCTCACAGTCTCAGTTCCAGCTTGGCCTCGATGGTGGTCCTAGGGATTTACAGGCCACCTCACCACACAGAGGGGGAGCCCTGGGAGGGGCTGAAGGTCACAGGTCCAGCAAGACCTCCTAGGCTGGCTGCAGAGAGCAAGCTCCACCCCAAGCTGAGCCCCCAGCCCCATGAGGGAGCAAGGCAGCCAAGGGCCTCAGGTTCTGGGAGCCAGGCTGAGAACATCTCCCTGTGGGGTCTGGCGCCTGCTGTGAGCTAAAGGCTTGGGGGACCCTCCAGGCCAGGGTGGCCTGATGGCTTTCCCAAGCCACTTCCCTGCAGCTGCAGGAGGGGTAGGGCCATCTGTCCCCACGGGCCGAGGGGAGCTATTGATGGTGGCGGCCTGAGAGATGCCATGTTTCCAGAAACTGCATGATTCAAGCCTGGGGGCTCCAGACCCACAGGACAGAGCCTTGTTTTGCATCAGCGTCACCTCCAGCCTGAGTCGGGGAGAGGCGATGGGAGAGACAGCACTTCCTGCTAGCCCTGGGGAAGGCTGTTAGGAAATCACTTGGGCCTCCTGTAGCACCCCTGGGAAGCAACAGCACCCTCGCTCTCCCTCGGGCTTTCTTCAACGAGCAGGAGAAGGAAAGCTCTGGGGCGGAAAGACCAGGTGACCTGGCTCATCTCCTGCCTGATTCCTGGCATGGCGGAAGGCCAGCCCTTAGACCTTCCAGCCTTCCAGAGGTTTCCCAGCAGGATGGGGGTGTGATGGGTGTCTTCAAGGCTGTGGGGAGAAAGGTCTGGCCTGGGTAGCACCAGCCACTGGCCTGGGGCCAGCTCCTTGCAGCAGATGGGCTGGCTCCCTGTGGGTCTCTGACGCCCACATCCAGGTCTAGTCTATGCCTGAAGGCTGCAGGGGCACAGGACCCAGCAGGAAGGAGTCGTCCTGGCCAGCCATGCTTGGATGCCTGCTCCCTTCATAGCTGGAAGGCATGCTGAGGCCACGGTGATGGGTTCAGGGGTGGCTGGGGTGTAGACACAAGCAGGGCAGAGCTCACCCTAATCCCCACTGCAGCCACCAGCCCCTCACACAGTCATCCTCACATGCCTGCACACACGTCAGCTTCAGGAAGACCCAGGGATGGCACCCGTGCCCACTCTCTGGGTGCCACCTAAGGGCAGACTAGAGCTGGAGGGTGCGGGGGACGATGGGTTGGAGTCTAAGAGGGAAGCGGGCAGAAAAGTGGGCACCAGCAGGGCTGAGTGGAAGATGGCATGCGTGTCTGAGTTCAGGTCGGGTTGCTTGGTGGGGCCAGACACTGGGCTTAGGAGTCCAGCATCTGTGACTTGGCAGCTGTGGGCCACACATCTGTAAGTGAGTTCCCAGGGCCTGCCAGACCTCAGGGCCTGCTCCTGCCACCCTTGGCCTGGCGTGAATGCCTGGCATGGCCCCTCCGTGTTCTCAGTGGTTGCCAGTGTGTCTTGTTTGGCTGGGACCTGGAGATATCCCAGTCAGAGGACTGCACAACCTTTCAGAGGGCCAGACAAGGAGAGCCCTATTGGGTGGGGGAGGCGGTCCTCACTCCCACCCATGGGCGCCCAGCCTGAGGCCTCACCGCCATCACCACTTCTTTCCGTTGCTCTGAGGAGGTGGAGCTCGTTGAGCTCAGAGAACCCCCTGATGGGGCCCAAGGCTGCCTGAAGTCCTCGGGGACATGCCCGGGGAGGCTGATGAAGGGAAACTGAGGCCTGGAGGCCTGGCTAGGCTGGGGGGACCAACTATGGTTCTCACCCTCTGTGTCCATAGTGAAAACCTGGAGGCCTGGCGTTGCCTGAGGTGGGTTCTTTTCTCTAGGTCTCCATTTTCTCTTTCATCAAATGGAACTTTGGTCCTGGGCGCCTCCTCCAGGCCCCTCCCTGGCTCCTTCTGGCCCTGAGGGCTGGGGGTGTCTTTCGCGGTCTCTGGCAGGCTTGGTGTCCAGCCAGCCCCCCTCCCCTCTGCACAGTTCTGGCTGTTGAGTCGCTTGCCAATTCTCTGTGGGGAAAGGAGGGCTGTGGCAGAAAGCCCGCCAGCCTGCCCACTGCCTGGGCCCGGCCAGGAGCGGGGGAGAACCAGCCAAACCTTGTCCTCTGCCCTGAGGGCTCTGGGGGCCTTCAAGACCTCAGCCTCCCACTCCCTCAGAGTGAGTTTCCAAAAGAGCCCGCCTTTCCCCACCCCACACCCCACCTCAGCCTCTTTGCAGGGACCCCAGATGCACCTTGGAACCTGGTTCGACTCCTCTGCAGCCTCCTGTCGCCCCCAGGGAGGGTCCCATGAGCCCACGCAGGGCCTCGGTGGCTAGTCCTGCCAGGGCGCTCCATGTGGAAGGCCCAGACGCAGGCCGAGGCTCCCTGTGGAGGCCCCCAGGCCTTCCCGGTTCCCCAGGCCTGGCTGGACCGCCCCGCCCCACCCCAGCCATCCAAGTGGACGGTGGATCTCAGAGCCTCCCAAGGCTTCAGCGGGGTGTTCTAGCCCTGACTCATTCCCCCTGTGAGGTAGCGGCTTTGGCAGGGGTGCCAGGCGAGAAGGGGGCGGCCTCCTCTGCCTCCTGCTCTGTCTCGCCCTTCTGCCTTCACCCTCCCCTTCACTTCCTCGTCTCAGCCCTGGGTGTCCAGCCGTGCCTGGGAAGTCTGGGCCCACCCTACCTTGCCTTGTGCTTTGAGAACCTGTGGGAAGGAAAAGGGACTTTTGGTCCAGGTAGGCAAACCCAGGGTCTTCTCCCCACTCTGTGCCGAGACCCTTGGGGCTGGGGGTGGGGTGGGGTGGGGACTCCTCCAGTCCTATGGGACCAGCATAGGGCTGGTGGGCCCTTGAATATGACCATGGGCGCTCAAGGCCCAAAGGAGCCAGGAAGGCCAGGGGCTCCCCCAGCCAGGAGGGACCCTCACTTTGCTGTGTGACCTGAGAGGCAAGGCTGCTTTTCTGAGTCTATCAGTGGGGGCTGCACGCTCAAGAGGATTGCCAGCCTGCTGGGGGCGCTCTGGGGCTGGCTCTGAGGCTGAGGCCGCTGAACCCCCGGCCTGGGCACCCCACCCCCCACCTCCAGCATCTGCCCACCAAGCGCACTGCCCACCCCAGCTGCTGCAAAGGTGGGAGCCAAGACAGGTCACGTGACCAGCTCTGACGGGCGGGAGGGGTACGAGAGAGGGCGGCCAGATAGCGATCAATGGGAACCCCAGGGGCAGAGCTGTTGTGCCCACGGGTCTGCAAGTGGCCACAGGCCCTCCCACTGCCTGAGGGTAGCAGGGCTCCAAGACAGCCGCCCCCCAGGCCACTAGCCCAGCCCCACATCCACTGGGCCTGCCTGGGGCCTCTCCTCACTTTGCAGCCAGCCATCAGGCTCGGGGGGCTCACCCCAATCCTGCTGAAGCCCCAAAGAGCCCCTCCCCTGTCCAAGACAGGCCCCAAGTGAGGGCCTCTGTGGGGTAGGGTTGAGGTCCGCACGCGAGGCAACCCCAGACACCCTGTGCTTGGGTAATAAGCAAGGCAGGCACGTGTATCCCTGTGTCATACTTGGGAAAATGAGGCTGGGGCTTGCCCAGGAAATCTAGATGAGGGGGCAGCCTCTTCGTGGACAAGGTTTTCTGCTAGAGGATCCCATCTGGATGGGAGCAGCCTCTGCTGGAGGAGGAGAAGGCAGGCAGATGTAGGCACCAGGGGCAGCCTCGGACAGAGCGGCTTTCCCCCAACTCCCACCCCTAGCCTGCTTCCCAGCCTGAGGGCCTCCAGAGAAGCCTGACCCTGCCCGCCACCCTGGCAGTAGCCTATTCCCTTCCAGTGGCCTTTCCAGGGGGCTGGGCCATGGACAGAGGTCAGGGGAAGGCTTCGTGGGCCAGAGGAGGAAGCCAAAGCGCCCTGGGAGCAGCAAGGATGGAGGGGGACGCCAGGGTTCTCCCTCCATCTCTGGGATTCCACACATGGGCTAGGAGGATGCCCCCTCCTCTGCTTTGCTCCAGGGCTAGCCCAGCTCTGCCAAGCATGCCCACCCTAGTGCCTTGGCCTCTTGACTTTCTTAGAAAAACGTGGGTGCACTGCAAAGGGGGCTCAGGCAGGAAAGGATTGACCCCAGCCCTGGTAGTTATCTTTCAATCTTGATTCTTCAAGGTCTGTGGGGGCAGAGGGCTGGGTTTCCCTCTCCACCACCTCCACTAGCCTCCCCGATCTCCCCACACACAGGCTGAGGCTGACTCAGTGTCCTGTGCAGGGAGGGGAGTGATGCATGTGTGTGTATGCTCATGCATTGGAGGGGTACAGACTCACTAACTGGAAAGACACAGCATAGCCCACGGTGGCCAAGTCCTGCCTGAAAATGGAGCAGGGCAGAAGGAAGCCAGCCATGCCCCTACCCTGCCCAGGACCTTCTACCCACCCACACCTCCCTCCTGGCCACTCCAGCTTAGGGTCTGGCTGCTCTGGGGAGGTGTGACAGACATGAGGCCAGCACACACACAGAACCCCAGCCCCCGGGTGTAGGCATCGGCTGGCCTCCCCTGATGGCCCCTCCTCACCTTGGCTTTGCAGGCACGCCCACCATGTGGCCCCTGTGGCCTCTTGCAGCCCTGCTGGCCCTGAGCCAGGCCCTGCCCTTTGAGCAAAAAGCCTTCTGGGACTTCACCCTGGACGATGGGCTGCCCATGCTGAACGATGAGGAAGCTTCGGGTGCAGAAACAACCTCGGGCATCCCAGACCTGGACTCCCTCCCACCCACCTACAGCGCCATGTGCCCTTTTGGCTGCCACTGCCATCTGAGGGTCGTTCAGTGCTCCGACCTGGGTCAGTCTGGGGGGGATGGATGTGGAAGGCTGAGGGTGGGCAGGGAGTGACCTGGAGCTGACTCAGGGATCCTGATTTCACTGTGGGAGGGTGTCCCTGGGTCTGCTTAAAAGCACATGGGGAGGGAGAAGAGTGTCCAGCCCTGGCCTTGGAGCTGCACCCACTTGGAGCCACAGAGTCCCCATGTGTGGGTCTGCATGTGCGCCCCTCTGGGGCTGTGGCCGTGGCCATGGCCGTGGCTCACACTGCTGACTGCGGTGCTGGCCCCCAGGTCTGAAGGCTGTGCCCAAGGAGATCTCGCCCGACACCACCCTGCTGGACCTGCAGAATAATGACATCTCTGAGCTCCGAAAAGATGACTTCAAAGGCCTCCAGCACCTCTACGTAAGCCCACCCCTGACTCTTCCAAGGGGCTGGGAAGAGGCAGCAGGCCTGCAGCCCAGCGGGTGTGTGGAGGGGTGGGGTCCCGATGGGTGTGGGCATGCACTTGTGCAATGTGAGAGGGGACCGGGGACCCAGGGAGTCCTGAGAGAGGTTAGGAGGCAGCTGTGGCAAAAGCACTCAGGGTCATGGGCACATGTGCAATGTCAAGACAAGATAAAAGGAAAGTGAAGTTGCTATTTCACTTTCCTTTTATCCTGTCCTGACTCTGTGACCCCATGGCCTGTAGCCTACCAGGCTCCTCCATCCATGGGATTTTCCAGGCAAGGGCACTGGAGTGGGTGGCCATTTCCTTCTCCAGCGGATCTTCCACACCCATGGATCAAACCCAGGTCTCCCCATATTGCAAGCAGACTCTTTCCTCTCAGAGCTACCAGGAAAGGACAGGATCACCCAGCCCAATTCTCTCTGTTGACCGTTACCTTTGCATCTTACTGGCTCCTCCCAGCAACACAGTAAGGAAAGGCTGCATCTCAACCAGGGTGCAAGTAGGGTAACCAGGGCATGAGCTGCAGCAGCCTTGCTGGACCTGAGTGCTGGCTCCCACTCTGCACTTTGCCCATGAGCAGAGGCAGATCTCCTGAAGGCTGAGCTGGGGCTCCAGCATCTGTGAAGCCCCGACAACGTGAATCACTAGCTCAGGGGCAGGGAAGAGGAGAGAGGAGAAGGCAGGCAGGTGGGGAACTGAGGCTTTGTGTGCCACCTCAGGCCTTGGTCCTCGTGAACAACAAGATCTCCAAGATCCACGAGAAGGCCTTCAGCCCCCTGCGGAAGCTGCAGAAGCTCTACATCTCCAAGAACCACCTGGTGGAGATCCCTCCCAACCTGCCCAGCTCCCTGGTGGAGCTCCGCATCCATGACAACCGCATCCGCAAGGTGCCCAAGGGAGTGTTCAGTGGGCTTCGCAACATGAACTGCATTGGTGAGCCAGGCCCACCCTGTGGTGGTCCTCACCCCTCCCCCACGGTGGTGAGGGTGGACAGGGAAGGAGGAGGGTCAAGGAGGAGGGCTCTGCTCGCCAGAGCAGCCGGGTGCCATGGACAAGCCAGCTGGCCTCACAGAACATTCTGGAGGCTTGCCTAGGGTCACACCCCATAGCTGCCAAGGCAAGGTGAAGAGAAACCCAGGCCCATAATGAAAGGGCAAGTATAGAGCTGGCACAGCCTGCCAGCCAGGGGCCAGGTGGGAGAAGCTGGGAGGGCTCCCCTTGTCCCCAAGGGTCCATGCCAGGCCCAAGGCCCTTGGTAGTTTGTGGTGTTCAACAGCAAGGAGTTTGCAGCTTGTCCAGTAAATTAGTGGCACTGCTTTCAGGGGGAGATGAGGGAGCGGGTGCTTAGTGGGAGTCCCTTAGGAAGTGACAGGCCCTGAGCGTGTGGGGACAGATGCTTAGCCTTGGCTTCAGGGCTGAGAGAGCCTCTCTCCTAGAGATGGGTGGGAACCCCCTGGAGAACAGCGGCTTTGAACCGGGAGCGTTTGATGGCCTGAAGCTCAACTACCTTCGCATCTCCGAGGCCAAGCTCACTGGCATCCCCAAAGGTAGGGAGGCATTCTTTCTTTCCCACGTTTTGGGGGGCAGCACAGGTAGCGAGCCCAGAGCCATCTGGAGCCACCCAGTGTACTCAGGGAGGGCTTTGGTCACCCCTCTCCCCACCTGGGGCAGAGCTCGGCTCTCTGCTCCACCAAGAGTGAAATCGTGCAGACACACATACACACACACAGGACCAGGCCTCCCCCACCCCACAGTCTCCCCTCCTGGATTCAGCTCAGAGCATCCTTTTTTCCTGGCAGACCTCCCTGAGACCCTCAATGAACTCCACCTGGACCACAATAAAATCCAGGCAATCGAGCTAGAGGATCTGCTCCGCTACTCCAAGTTGTACAGGTAGGCTGCGGAGGTGGGGTCTCAGGGGGTCCTGAGTCTGCCCAGTGCACTGTGGCCCATGGACCCCATCACATCGTCATTTATTCATCTATCCCTTCCCAGGCTGGGCCTGGGCCACAACCAGATCCGCATGATTGAGAACGGGAGCCTGAGTTTTCTGCCCACGCTGCGGGAGCTGCACTTGGACAACAACAAGCTGTCTAGGGTGCCAGCTGGTCTTCCAGACCTCAAGCTCCTCCAGGTGAGAGCCAGGTTTTTCTAACACGCAGCAAAGGGAGGGGGCAGTCGATGTCCCTGGGGCAGCTGCTGAGACCCTAGCTGTCAGTGCTCGGACCCACCGCGGAGCAGAACGGGAGTTCGCTGTGCAGCTGGTCAGATGTGTCCTCTGGCCGGTGACTCCAGCTCCTCATCTGGAAAGACACTGAGAAAGCGAAAGGGGAAAGTAGGGACCCCACTGTGGACAGCGAGGAGGCTGGGTACAGGGGTGGCAAAGTGGCAGGATGCGCCAGAGCCAGCCTGGTAGATATTTGAGCTCAAGGTCTCTCGGGTGGGTTCAGTTCAGTTTGGTTCAGTTCAGTCGGTCAGTAGTGTCTGACTCTTTGCGACCCCATGGTCCACAACACACCAGGCTTCCCTGTCCTTCATCAACTCCCAGAGTTTACTCAAACTCATGTCCATTGAGTGGGTGATGCCATTCAACCGTCTCATCCTCTGTTGTCCCCTTCTCCTCCTGCCTCCAATCTTTTCCAGCATCAGGGTCTTTTCAAATGAGTCAGCTCTTTGCATCAGGTGGCCAACATATTGGAGTTTCTTAGGTGGGTGGGACCCCCACAAAGGTGCCGCAGGCCCAGGGGCTTGGGAACAATCTGGGCAGGAAGTGGCTTGATGAGGGGGTCAAAAAGTCCTCTCAAGGTCTTCTTTGGCCTTGCTCTGGACCTCAGACTCTGCCTACATGCCAGAAGATTGGCCATTCTTGCAAGCTGTCCAGTTGGGATGAATCCATCACCCAGCCCTGCAAGGGGATTGCCAACCTACAGCGGCAGTGCCCTCTAGTGGCCATATCCTGCCACCTCTAGAAAGCACTGTTGCAGCCCTCCAGGCCGCATCCCTCTGCCCCACCCCATCAGACAGTCCTCACGCTCCCCACACTACAGTCCCATAGAGAGAAGCTTTGAGGAGTTGGGGGGTGGGAGCAAGTGCTCCTGAGGACTAGGAGGAGGAGGAGACCCTCAGTCCAGGGAACCCAGAGGAAGGGCCAAGGACTGTGTGAACCCAGGGTGGCATCCTTCCCACATCAACAGCACCATTCATACCCACCCCATTAACCCCCAATCCCAGCATCCGGTCACACACCAGTGCCTGAACACTGCTCAACAGCAGCCTGACAACCATACGTAAGCCAGTTGTACTCCTCCAGACAAAGGAAGAATCACCTCCAGGCCCTCAAAGGGTTGTATGGATGCAGCACAGGAACCCCTGAGGCGGCCAGGCAGGACTCGGCTGGCACGGAGGGCATCAGCCTTGCGGGTTCTGCCCACTGCTTGGGCTCCCCAAGTGGGGCCGACTCAGGGATGGGGTTGGAGGGGGGGGCAACGGGGCCTGCTGCCTTGAGCTACGCCTCTCTGTCCCCAGGTGGTCTATCTGCACACCAACAACATCACCAAAGTGGGCGTCAACGACTTCTGCCCAGTGGGCTTCGGGGTCAAGCGGGCCTACTACAACGGCATCAGCCTCTTCAACAACCCCGTTCCCTACTGGGAGGTGCAGCCGGCCACCTTTCGCTGCGTCACTGACCGCCTGGCCATCCAGTTTGGCAACTATAAAAAGTAGAGGCTGTGGCAGCTGCTGCAGTGGCGGCCTGGGAAGGGTCTCTTGGGGTGCACGGTGCGTGTCCTGAAGGGGTGGCAAAGCAAGGGAGCCAAGCCCTGCCTTCGACCCCCACCCTCCACTCACGGCCCCTTGACACCCCCACCCTGGCTCCCAAGCGTGCAGGTGGGGTGTGATGCCTGGCCCCCATCACATGCCCCTTGACTTCAGAGCTGCCCCTGCCCACCTGCATCATACCCATTCAGAGGCACCCCCCCACTCAACCAAGCTTTCTTCCCATTCACCCCAAAAGGAAATAATCTGAGGCTCCAGTCCAAGGTAAATGGTCCCTGGGGGGCTCCAGGATGGAGACCCCACTAAGCCCACCCCACCTGCCAGACACACATCCCTCCTCAGCCTTTTTTCCTTCTCAGCCCCCCACCATCCTTCTGCGAGTTCATGGCCCCCCAGGACAGCCTCCTGGGTCTCCTGGCCCCTGGACCGGTCTTGTTCAGCTCTCTCTGTCTGTCCCTCCCTCTCGTTTCTGACATCCTTGGGCTAAGTCTGCTTTCTGTTTCTCTGCCCAGCCATTACCCAGGCAGGTGGAAGTGGGGGACAGCTGCCCTCCTCTGCCCAGGCTCACCCGAAGCCTGGGTGATCCTTCCAGAGGCCAGCAGATAGGGAGGTGCTGCACCCCCTCCTCCACAGCCAAGAGAGGAGCCCTGGGCTCAGCCAGACCCTGAAGGTCTGTCCCACTGGAGTTCCCATCACGCTTCTCACTGTCCCCTTTCCCTCCATGATGGCTCAGTCTCCCCTCCCCTTGCCTTCCAGCCTCTGGTCTGGTGGAGGTTTCAAACCATCACACCCAGCTTGAGGAGGGGCTGCTTCTGAGGTTGGTTGTTGTCTTTCAATTAAAGAAACACTGTGCAATACGGCTGTGTGTGTGCCACCTCTCAGGGCGTCTGGGGACCCAGCAGGAGGGGGAGCCACAATGGGCTACCACAGCTGGCTTCCAAGTTCTGCCTCTCTGTGCCCATGCCCAGCCTTGGGTTGCCTACTCACTGCTTTCCCTGCCTTCGAGGAAGGGTCCTGAGCACTCTCAGGTTGGAGGCTAGACCTAGAGGACCTGAGAAACCAGGCAGAAGGCCCCAGGCTGCCCCCTTTCCCTCGCTTCTAGTCCCCTCTGTTGCCCAGTCTATCCCTGAAGCAGAGCTGGCTACAGACCACCAGAGGGAGCTGGTCTTGGAGTCTGGGGGCTCAGAACGGTATGGGATGTCAGCTGTGGGCAGAGCCGTGTGCCACACCCATGTGAGCACCAGGGTGCGCACTCCTAGGAGGTTCAGGCCTCACATGGACAGGATCCAGTGCCATGTACACCTACCTGTTCTGACTTGGCCTAGGCTCCCAGCGGCATGTCCATTCAGTAGGTCTCCCAATATGCCAGCAGAGCCATGCCCAGGTCGTAGCATGCAGGCTTAGGCTCACTAGGAAGGACCGGGGACACAGCCGGTGAAGCTGGGGGACATAGATCTGCCCTAGAGAGGATGAAGGGAGAACAGTCCTCAGAGAAATGCCCCTTGGATGGCAAGCCCATCGGGCTAAGCAGGAGGCAGGCTGCCTCCAGCCTGATGTCTCTGTCCTCGTCCTGCACCAGGGTCCTGGGCACTGGGCGATGGGAGCCAGGGCTTCCCTGAGCAGCCATGGGCCACTGATGGAACACGAGAGCCTGGATCTCTTTGAAGCCCCTGTGTGGTCTTTTGTCATGCTGGTGGCCCCGGGCAGCTCGTACCAGCCCTGACCTGGCAGTCCGCACTGGGTCCCTTCAGTGCTGGAGCTGCCCGGGCCCTCTGGGTTGGCAGGGGCCCTGAGTCACCCCTGGCAACAACGCTCTGCCCCAGGGGTCTGGCGTGGAACAGCCTTTGCCTCTTCCTGAAAGCCCTGCCCTCCTGAGACTGGAGCCCACGGAGGTGGGGGCCAGCAATGGATGAACACCACCCTTCCCAGGTTCTCAGTGTAGGGCCCTTCCACCCCTTGGGCCCTTCAGGAAGCAGGTTTTTCCTTTGAGGGATGGGAGGTGCTGTTCAGTGTGGTTGGCCCCACGATAGAATGCCACTCGTCGGCATCATAGCACTATTCTGGGCCATGTGTCCCATGGCCCCCGCAATCTCTGCTGAGCTGGGCAGGCTTGGGGCAAGGGCACTGGTGTGGGGCCAGGAGTCAGGGCCTCGATCAAGTCCCCTCACTGGCGGGAGCTCGGGGCACCAGATCCTGGGGCACGGCTTCAACTCAGCACCGCCCCCCCCTGCCCCCGCTGGGAATCATGGATGCCTGTCTTCTCTCCCGGTGGCCTTGCCCTTCCTTCCCTCCCCGCCTCTGTCTCTCTCGGGGACATGGGTGCCTTGACAAGCCAGTGGGACCTGTGTCATAATGCTGGGAGACACAGAGCTGACCCCTGGGGTAGGGCCCCTGGGAATGTGGCCCATGGACCTAGTGGGTCACCCTGCATGAGAGGTGCCAACACCCCACAAGCATGACCAGAGTGTGGCTCTCAGTGACCCAAGGGACCACCCAGGCCACCCACTATCCCACCTCCCCACTGCAGGTTCGGAGACCGGTTGGAAGGGAGGTCTCCATAGCCAGAGCCCCAGGTCCAAGACCAACAGTCCTCTTAGCGTCAGTCGGCTACGGGGTGAATGGCAAGGTCTGAGATGACAGCAAGAAGAATGCGAAAGTGGAGAGTGACCGGCCTTTGAAAAAAGCCTAAGGCCACATCTCTGGCAGCCCACAGCCTGCCGAGTACAGAGAGCTGTGATACTGAGCTGTGAGCTGGGGTGGGGAGCGATGGATGGGTGGAGGGGAGTCCAGTTCCAAAGCCACAGTAACCCCCAGGGAAAGAGGGGGGAGGAACTGGCTCCAGCCGACCTTGAGTTGGACTGGGTCCAGCCTGTCCTTGGGTACAGTCTGGGCATGGGGGAAGAGCTGGAGAGGGGGCAGGGGGTGGCGTGGGGCCCCCTGGGGAGCTCTGGGCACGCAGGTGTGACTTGCAGGAGGGGTCTGACCCTGAGAGTGAGCTGGGGCCGGCGCGCACACACACACACACACACGCGCGCGCACACACACACAGGGCAATGAAAGTCATGGCAGCAGCTCGCTGGGGGCCAGCAGTCCCGTGAACAGAGAGGCCACCAAGGGGCTGCCTGAGTGACCCAGGGCTGGGGCGGGGGACATTTCCCAGTCCTCCTGGCAGGTCAGGTGCCTTCTGGATGTGGCCGGGCCCAGCTGGAGCCTAAGCTCAATCCACCGCTGGGGTTTAGACAAGTTGGGGCTTGTCCGGGGGGCAGTCAGCCAGGTGTCTGAGGGCAGGGGCAGGGGCACTGAAAGTGACAGCCCCTCCTGAAGGGCCCAAGGGCTGGAGGGGCCCCAATCTGAGAACCTGGGGGGAGTGTTCATCCATTGCTGGCCCCACCTCCGTGGGCTCCTGTCTCAGGAGGGCAGGGTTTTCAGGAAGAGGCGAAGGCAGTTCCACGCCAGACTCCTGGGGCAGAGCATTGTTGCCAGGGGTGACATAGGACCCCTGCCACCCCAGAGGGCCCAGGCAGCTCCAGCACTGAAGGGACCCAGTGCGGACTGCCAGGTCAGGGCTGGTATGAGCTGCTCAGGGCCACCACTTTGACAAAAGACCACACAGGGGCTTCAAACACAGATCAAGTCTCTCGTGTTCCTGAACGCAGGAGTCCAAAATCAGGGTATCAGGAGGGCTGCAAAAATTCACTCCTGCCTCCCTCTTAAAAGGACACGTATCACAATAGGTAGGGCCCACAGCTTGAGATGGTATGGCCCCTGCAGCCTGGGGTCTTCTCTGCCTGGTTGTCCTGGCCATCCTTGCATCTGGGCCCTGGGGGGCACCCGCTTATATCTGGAGCTGGTGGTCAAGCTGGATTTTCATTGAGATGGGTGATGGGATGCAAGCCTGACCCAGTCATCCACACCAGGGAAGAAGAGCCCCGAGTGCTCTGAGTGTGTGTGTGTGTGTGTGTGTATGAATAACTGAGTGCATACAATTGTGCACGAGTATGTGGCTATGCATGAATAATTGGAGATGAGAGGGTAAAGGTGTGAGAATAACAGCATATGTGTGTGTGGGTGAGTGAGTATGAGTGAGCCCTGTGAGATAGTGAGTGTGGCTATGAGGAATTGTGGCTGAGCAATTGTAAGTGTGCACATGTGAGGCTGTGACCATGGGTGAGCTTTGGTGTGAATGTGCATGCATAAGTGTGCATGTGTTCTGAGTGAGCAAGTAGGAACGTCAGCATGAGGGAGCATGTGTGTCACTGTGTGTGTGTCAGCGTATGTGAGTGGCAGGGTGTGTGAGCGTGTGTGTGTCACCATGTGTGTGTCAGCGTGTGTGACAATGTCATCATGTAAGAGTGTGTCCACATTCAGGAGGATGTATGTCAGCATGTGTCAGAGTGTGTGTGTGTGTGTGTGTGTGTGTGTGTGCGCATGCACCCACGTGGAACGTCTGAAATGTACCAGATCTCAAGAGCTGTCCGGAACAGTTACTTCTTGCAGGAGGGACAGACTGTGACAAGGTGGGACTGTCCCCTGACCTGGGGAAGACCTCCTGCAGTGCTTTTGTGGCCTTTAGGTCCTGCCATCCTGGCACCTCCTCCCCGAGCTCCCAGCACCATCTTATGTCTCCTGCGGCCTTTACCCCAAATGCCATGTCTTGACTTCAAGCTCTGCCCACCAGCTCCCTGTGTCAGGGTCCCAGCCACACCCCCAGCGCCCAGCCCGGGCCTGGCACTCAGGATACCCTGGGGCCCTGTTTGTCCGAGGCAAGAAAGAATTAGTGGCTGTGTCTGGGCCTTGTGTCCCTGCCTGCTCGGGGGTGGTGATGCTCCCTGGGGCCTGGCACTTGTCTTCCGTACACTCAGCCCCCGTCCTATGCCACCCCACCCTGTGGCACTCTGCCCACTGCTCCCAGTCGGGGTGTAGAGGCACTGACTGCCCCTGGGGTTGGGCAGCTTGGGGCTTTAAGGACCAGGGGCAGGGCTGGCCAGCTCCTACCTGGCCACTGGGTGGCCGTGGGCACACACTTGAGTCTGTCTGTGAATGTCACTACGTGCATTTGGCCACACGGTGGTGATTGGGGGGGGGGTCTTCTCCTCACTAGAGTTTGGTCTGTGTGTCTGTTTCCATGTGTCCGTGAAGGTGTGCTCTTGTGTGTCTGCCTCTGGGTGTTCACCTGTGTGCAGGATCGCCCTGGGTCCTGTATGATGGTGTTTGTGTGATAACCTTTGGGGTCATCGACTTTGAGACCCTGTCCCAAGCTCTGGCCACTCTCCCGGAATACTGTTTAGATGTCTTAACTTCCAACCATTAGCAGGTAGTTTCCTGAGAATAACCAACACCTCTGAAGCTGCGGGGTGGGGGTCAGGGGCCAAAGAAGAGCAAAGACCCCCACATTACAAGTCAGCAACGCAGCTTCACGCCCCATTTGACTGTCAAGGAGACAGAATCCGGGCGGTGCCCTGGAGAGGGAGAGGCAGCCCGCCGCTCTCTGCGCCCTTTCTATGAGCTCCCGGGTGCCAGGGTCCCCCAGTACCCAGCCTGCGCCCACCCCCATCCTTGGCAGCCGCCCTCCGGGGGTCACTGCCAAACCAAGAAGGGCAGGCACCCCCGCGCGTCCTGGGCGCACACTGGGCGCGGAGCTCCGGAGTCCCGTGGCTTGCGCCCCGCGGCCCCCGAGCCGCGCGCCGCCCCCCGCGCCGGCTCCCTCCTCCCTCCGTTCTCCTCCCCCCTCCCGCTCCCTCCCTCCTCCCTCCCTCCGGGCTCAGAGCTGCGGCTGGAGCCAAGCGCGCCGCGTCGCCTGCCGCTGCCGCTGCCGCTGCCGGTGCAGAGCGTGGGGAGCACTCAGCCGCAGCCTTCGGCCGCCGCGGAGGGTCGTGCCCGCGTCCCCGGCCAGGCCGCCCCGTGCCCGGGCCTTGCGGTCCCCGGAGCCGATCGTGGCCCGCCGGGCCGCCCGCCCGCAGAGACCAGAGACAGCGCCCGCCTGAACCGAGGCCGCGGGAGCGGCCGTGCCCATGACCGGGTAAGTGGTGCCCTAGACACGCGGCCGCCGCCGGGGTGGGCGCGGGCGCGGGCGGAGCGGGCGGCCCGGCAGGTGGCCCGACCCGCAGGTGGGGGGACCCAGATCCCCGCTCGGAGCCACCTGCGCCCCGCGTCTGGCCTGCGTGTCCTTGTGGCACCGCTGCCGCGAGTCACTCTCGGGGGCCCTGGGTGGCCGGGCCGGCAGCGCCCCGCAACCTGCGCCCGGCGCCCCGCATCCTGCGCGCACGCGCATCTGCGTCTAGGGAGAAAGACCGCCGGGGGCTGCGGGCGGGTCCAGGAAAAGGAGGGGAGGGTCGCACAGCCCGAGAGTGGGTGCCGGGCCTGGGCTGGAGCCGGCGGCATGCACACGCACCTTCTCGGAGCCTCTAGGCACCCCTCCCCCACACCCCCGCACCCCACGCCCTCACACTGTATCATCCTTCCCAGACCCACAGTCTGAGAAACCCTCACACGCTCCCACACTGTCCCCCCTCCCCCGCACACCCACACAGCTGCTGGGCCGACCCCGCCACCAGCCCGGGCAATGCGACGGGCAAGCAGCCCCGGCCACACTTGGCTAACTCCTCCATCACTCCGTGCGCCAGCGTCCTCCCCCTCCTCACCTGGGTGACCTTGGCCGGATGGCTTCTCCCCACCGGTCCTGCCGCGTTCTCTGAGGTTTCGGATTCTGGCATTTGGAGCACAGTTGTGGCACGTCCCCACCCCCCTCCTCCCGAGGCTGGGAGCCCTGGGTCTCCTCTTTGCTCTCTGGCAGACTTGGTCTCCTTCCTGCCCCTGGCCCCTTTAGGGCTTAGCGGCCTGATCAGCTGCGGATGGGTGGGGGCCCGGCATGGGGCTAGGAGGACCAGAGTCAGCCTTGGGGAGCCCAGGGCGGGGGTCTGGTGAGGGGCTGGGAGAGGTAGTGGCGATGCTCGGTGAAAGTACAGGGCAGGCCTGGGGCCCTGGAACCCGGCACTTGACACTCCTCGGGTCTGGGGCGAGGGAGTGGGGCCACTTGGTGGATCAAAGCTGAGCCTATTGGGCCCCCAACCTCAGGCGCATCTCTGCCAGCCACGGGGTCAGGTCTAGCCTGACCCCAACCATTCCAATTTCCCTTGGCTGCCCCAAGGAATTGAGTGCCAGCCTGGGAGGCAGCCCCCTCCTTTGCCCCCCAGCTCTGTCCCTTCCCAACCCACTGGCGTCACCCCTCACCTATCGGTGAGCATCTTCAGGCAGGGACTGGGTAGTCATCTACACGGGGTGCTCAGGTGCCCAGCAGGGGAGGCCTGACTCAGAGTGGGCATGGGTTTCTGCATGGCATGTTTGCGACCTTGACCTCACGGAATCTGCAGAATCACCCAGGGAGGGAGGCCAGGCCCGCATTCTTGTCCCCATTTTCCCTAGGGGATAATCGAGGCCCCAAGAGGGGAAGGAACTTAGGCTTGCATTTGCCTGAATGGGCAGGTGGCTGCTGGGGGAACAGCTCCAGAGGCCCTGGCATGGTTCTCATAGGGCATCTACTCTCTGGCTGAGTCTCAACAAGCATCACCACTGTTGCCATCACCCCTTTTCCCAGACGAGGAGGCCAAGGCCACGTGGCTCCTGAGAGGGGAACTGGGGTGCAGACCTGAGTGATGGGAACACCCGGCCTTCTCTGGCCCACGGAGAGAAGGGTTGGGGGTTACTGCCCAGGCCTCTGAGGGTCTCAGTTGAGGCTCAGCAGAGGGTCTGAGGGTGGAGCCAGTCCCTGGAGAGCAAGTCGTTAGGAGGGGGCTGGGCAGCTGTGATCTGAGGGCATGGATTGTCCCCGCTGCTAGCCTCAAGGAGGAGGGCCAAGGACACAGGCAGCCTGGATCAGACCAACCTGGTCCATGCCTAGCGCCACCAGGTGGTCTGAGCGAAGGGGCAGGCGTCTCTGGCACAGAAGTTGGGGGCTGGGGGAGTAACGCAGGCAGATGGAACCGGGGTGGCGTGGGAGGGGGCTTTGTGCAGAGCCAGAAGGGAAACCAGTCCTCCGGGGAAGGAAGCCCCAGAGGTTAAGAGCGCTGGCGGCTGGTAGGCAGGGACTTTGCAGCAGGCCCCAAGGGGACAAAGAAGGTGGCCAGAAGTGCCCCACTTTGGTGCCAGCTCTGGGCCTGCTGGTCTTTGTGACCTTGGCTAAGTCTCTTCCCGCTGCAGGCCCAGGGAGCCCAGGGGTGGGCCTTGGTGAACTCCGCTGACATTTGAGGCTTCAGAGCTGGAGCTTCAGAGGCTGAATCATTTGGGAGCGCAGGGAGGCCAGCCGTGACTCAGTGTGGACTCTCCGTCCGGTCCAGAGCAGCCTCTCCCAGCGCGCAAAGAGGCAGTGAAGGGTGCTGGGGTCAGCAACAGCCTCTCTGCCCCTCCTCCAGCCTGGCTTTTAGAGAGAGACCCTCATCTCCTTGGTGGGCAAGATCAGAGGATCCTGGGCCCCTGGGGACTCTGAGAGCTCAATTCCAGCTGGGACTCTCCCAGCTGGGCAAAGCCAGGCCCAGCTTCCTCCTACCACCTTACAGAGTTGTCAGCATACATGTGGACTTTGCATGCTGCACTCCCTTCGGTTTGTAAACTGAGGCTGTGTGTATTTAACTGATGGCTGCTGTCTCTGTCAGAGGTCACCAACGCGTCAACTACTGTCAGCCCTGATAGTGATAACTTGTGCCAGACATGGTGGTCAGGGCTTCCCAGACATTCTCTCACTTCAGTGAAACAACCGAATGAAGCAGCAACTGTTGCTGTCCCCGTTTTGCAGATGAGGCCACTGAGGCCCAGGGTGGTTAAGCAAGTTGCCCAAGGTCACACAGCCAGGAGAAGGTGCTCAAAGCCAAATTGGAAGGCAGGCCAGTTAGACTCCCAAGTCTGGTTTGTGAGTGTCGCCACTGGTTCCATCGCCTCTGGGAGTCTGGGTGGATCTCAGCAGAATGAAGCGTTGGACGCATGAGCCTATTCGGGTCAAGGGCGCTTCCAGTCCTGGAAAGACCCTACACCTCACACCTCACTGAGTCTTCAGAATGACCCAGTAGCTGGGCCCCCAGATACCCCCTGAGGGAAACGGATCAACTGTGAGGTTTTACGAGTCCAGAACAAGTTGGGGGCACTGTCTGCCCTTCAGTATTCTTCCCTGGGACCCCTCTAGGGCACCTCTACAAAAGTGGGTAGGTGTCTGCTGATACATGGAGACCTGGGCTGTAGCAGCGAAGGCAGACGGTTCCGTCTGACCTAGGGCGTGCTGCCTGTGAGATGGGCTCAGGGGGCCGGGCTCGGAGATGACTTTACTGGGAACAGCAGGCAGACCCTTGCACTGCACAGATGCTGCCACACCCCCTATGCTTCCCCAGAAGGCCAGTTCTTTAGCTGGTACCCCAACTGCTGGCTGTTTCTCCCTGCTCTGCCCCGGTTAAGCTGGCAGAAGACAGGCCAAGCAGTGCCTGGTTGCAAAGCCCTGCCTGTGCACCTTCTGTTGGGTGGGAGGTGCTGGAAGTGGGCCTGGGAGCGCTGCTTGGAGAGCAGGATCTGAGCCCAAACATCCCCAGGACAGAGGAAAGAGGCTCCCTGCCAGAGGAGTCAGGGCTGGGTGTCATCAGACTGCCCAAGCTTGGGAAGGGGATGAGGCCAAGGTCACGTGGCTAAGAGGTGGCAGAACTAACTCCCAGAACCACAGGGCAAGGAGGACCAGTGCCGCTGTGGGGGCAGAGCGGGAGGTTTCTACTGAGTCCCAAGTCCAAGGCAACTCGGGTCCACATCAGAGTCTTGTGAAGTGGGTGCTGTGGTCAGTGTCCTTGGGGATCGCCTTACATAATGCTGTCCTGAGCCTGACTCAGTGTTCTGTAGGTGGCTCCTCAGTAAAGGGGAACCATTGTCTTCAGATGAGAAATGCACTTCCTATAGCGGCCAAGGTTCAGTGTGGTAGCCATCGGCCACAAGTGTGAGTGGATGAAAATTGCAGTTGAAAATTCCAGGCTTTGGCCACACACCATGTTTCAAGTGCTCAGAAGTCACACACAGAGAACATTTCATCAGTCCAGGATGTTGTGTCACCCCATGCCACTTTAAAGCCAATGCAGACCGATCCTCATGGGGACCCTGAGTCTACTCCCACACTTACCAAGGGCCAGCCCAGATGTGCCCACAGAACTGGGCAAACTGAATCTGTCTCCTGCCTTGGGCTTGGGATCTCTCACTGGGCATGCTGAAGGCACCTGGGCAGCTCTGCAGATGGAAGCTCTTGGGTGGGTTTTTCTTTTAATAATGCTTATGTCTTTCATTTTAAAATAATGCTCTTAACATGCATGCTTTTAACAGAAAATTCATGCAATGCTGAGAAGTAGAAGATGTAGAAACAGCCCTCCCCATCCTGTCACCAAAATGCCAGCCAGTGTTTCCCATTTCATTGGACACATTTCTGCTCCGTTTTCTTTGCATGGGCTATTTAATTTCACATTATTGTAATTATACCGTGGGCACCATTGTGGAATGTATTTTTTTTACTTCACACGAGCATTTTCTTTATTGTAATTCCTTTCTAAATGATTTTTTTTTTCAAAATGGATATGGTTTAATTTTTTTTAAGATTATGAAAGCAGTCAGTACTTATCGCACAAATAAAGTACTTGAACAAGGCAAAGAAGGAGCGACACACGATGGTTCGCTCAGTCGACAGCAGTTTCTCAAGCACCCAGGATGTATCGGGGCGCTCCTCAGGGCTGTAATTACAATTTTTAATGGCTGAATAATATTCTCTCAGGAGATTGTAATTCGCTTAATTATTTGGCTATTTGTGGAGATTCAGACGGTCGGATTCATTTCACTCTCCTCCGTGAGGCTCTGTTGAGCATCTCGGCGGGTGACTCCCTCTGTCCCAAGGACAGAGTGCCCAGACGGAAGTTCGTTCTGCCAAATTCTGCTCCAAAGGGCTTTTCTGGGTGTCTGAAGGGCTGGCTCACTGCAGCCTTGCCAGCATTAAGCTTTATAATCAAACAACCTGGCATAAATATCTAGGTCCAAAATAGCTACTTCAGTTTCTATGTCTTGAATTATTCCCGAGGATGAGCATTTTTCCACGTTTATTGATTGTCTCTCTTCTTGTTGAGTGATTTGTTTCTTCCTCACCTTTATTTATGAAGGGCCAAGAGTTTCCTCTTGCTGTTCTGGGTAAACTTGATCTGTGAAAGATACTGACAGTTCAGCATTCTGGTTGCAAATAGTTTTAAATCCCCTTTGTTCTTTGCCTTTTCATGTTTTCATGCAAAAGGTTAACGATTTCTGTCTCACAATTCTGTGTGTGTGTGATTCCTTCTATTGCTTCTAGGCTTACAGAATCCCTTACAGAAAACTAAGAACTGTCCAGGGCTATCTGGGTTGGCCCTATGTCTGTGTGTGTGTGTGTGGAAGAGGAAATGTCAAACCACTCCAGTATCCTTGCCTGGAGAATTCCATGGACAGAGGAGCCTGTTGGGCTATAGTCCATGGGGTCGCAAAGAGTTGGACACGACTGAGTGACTAACACACACACACACATTGCATGTGTGTGAGTGAGCATATGTGTAGCTGCATTTTTAAGATGTCTAACTCTTTCATCCAGGGGTGGGCAAACTTTTTCTTTGAAGAGTCAGAGAGTAAATATTTTCCACCTGGCAAGTCACAATGCCTCTGTCCTGACTGTGGCTGTGTACCAATAAAACTTTATTCACAAAACCACTTCACAGCCAGATTTGGCTTTGAGGCCGGAATTGGCCAAATCCAGTTTAATCAAAAAAAAAAAAAAAAAGCATGTTGGGAAATAATACAAGGTGAGGCTCCCGAGTGGTGAGCCATCATCTCCATTTCTTTTATTAAACCGTTGTTCCCTGGCTAATGTGTGATCTTGATGTCTGGTCGGGCCTGTGCCTGGGTCATCTGCCCACACCCTGTGTCCTTTGATGCCTCACCTGCAGGTCCCACATGAATTATCTGAAAGCAAAACTCCTTTGCTCTTCTTGCTTGCCTCTTCGTCCCTTGGCCTTTAGAGCTGCTTGTCCAGTCCCTCGAATCAAGCTCTTGTTGTCTGGGTCTCTTCAGCCTCTGGAGCAAGGATGCTTCCCCGCAGACTTGGCTGGAATCTGGCTCTCCGCAGACACTGGGTTTTCCTCACAGAGGGACACAGGGGAAGCAGGGGTGGGTGTGAGAGCGTGATCAGAAGCAAAGGCCCACAGTAAGGATGGCCAGATGGCCCAGGGTCACCAGACCCTGCTGATTAAGAAGTAGGAAGACAAAGCCGGCCACCAAGCAAGGGGCCGGGAAACACGGGCTTCACTGCCAGCCACCTCTATCCTGGCCACAGGGGACCTCAAAGCATGGGGCTCTGGTCCTCCTGGAGCCCTTTGGCATCACAGGTCTGAATCCAGGCTGGACCTGAACACAGGTGGATGCCACCCAGCCACGGTGGACCCTTCTTCCCGACGGGCCTGGGCACGTCCTCCAGCCCCGGACCATGGTGTGCTGGGCATCTTGGCACAGCCGCATGCTGACAGCCACCCTGGACCCCCCGGGGGTGAGGACGGTGGCAGTGGGCTCGGGGCCAAGCCTCTGTGAGACAACCGCTGGGCAGCTCGTGGTGGTGGGACCAGCCCGACCATGAACACTCAGTGCCCTCAGTCGGGGCACCTGCTTCCCTGCCTCGTCCAGGTGTCCAGCTGCCAGGCAGGCCCAGAGGGACCTTCCCTGATGCCCGCTCCCCAGCCCTGGGCCTCAGCTCCGTTCCTGCTGGAATAGTCTGGGCAAAGTGTCCTGTGTTAGTTTGGAGCCAGGGGCCTGGGAGGGAGGCTCGTGAGCCAGGGCCGGGGGTCCAGGCTCCTTGGTGCTGGGGTTCTGGCTGTCCTGGGGGCCCCCCACCCTACCTGATCGCTCCCTCCTGGGCCGCTGACCATGCCCTTCCTCCCAGGTCCCGGTGGGAGGTGCCTGGATGTGCTCCCCTCCTCTGTCCTGAGGAGCACAGCAGAGCGAAGGTGCCCCCAGCACCCCCATCCACCCACAGGGCCAGAGGGCAAGGACTGGCTAGGGGCTGCTGCCTGGGACCCCAACCCTGGCAGCCCCTGGAGAGGCCCACGTGGCTGCAGCTCTGGGTAGGAAGGGAGCGGTTTGGTCAGGGCCCCTGGCCTCCCTCTTCTGAGGAGGAGGCAGCACTGTCATCTGATTGCAGGGGGTGCCAGACCTGTCCCCCCAATTCACACCCCACCATCCACCAGCCCCTTCCTGGCTCTCGGCCTTAGTGGGCCATGATCAGCCTAGTGGGGGGCATTCGGACCCTGTATTGTTGTGATGGGGGCCCTTCTGGCTCTGCAAGACCCCCTACTCCCTCCCGGGCACCCCCCTGGGGCTGCAGGGCTTTGCTGGAGAGGCTTCTGCATTTGTGTGTGGGGTCCTCCATCAGAGATAGCTTTCAGGACCCAAGAGTGCACAGGGTCCATGATTCAGATGGCAGCCAGGCCCCTGTTGTCTGGTGCCCTGGTGACCTTCACATTCTGCCATGGCTGCCAGCTGGGGTTGGTAAGGATGCTGGAGCAGAGCCTGGGAGTCATGCAGATGCCCCTCCCTGGGCCACAGCTTCTGAGCTGTTCTCCAGGGTGGCACTACTGGCCACTCTCTCGTCCTCTGTCCATGCTCTTGGCAGCAGGTCAGCCTGGAAACGTGGCCCGAACACTCAGGTGTGCTAGCCTTTCATGTGTGGGTCACAGAAGGTCAGCTAGACTGGACTCCCACATTCAGTCTGAGTGCGTCTCCTCTGCTCCACCCAGCATCCTTGCCATTCATTCGTCCCAGTGGGGTGCCCACGACCAAAGTCTTTGCTACATACTTGGTGTGCCCATGCCCAGGGTCCCTGTATGGTAATGATCCTCATCACTTCTTTCTCCTGGCCATTAAACCTACCTCCAACCTCCGGGCAAGCTGGGTCCTATGAGGGACCCAAAGAGACCTGCTTTGCCATCACTCAGAGACCCTCTAGGTGGGGCCCAAGTTAGCCCACACATCTCTGGTCCCCTATCTGCAGCCCGGCCTTCTGGACTCTTCTGTTGGCCGAGGGGAAGTGGGGGTTCTTCCCTGACGGTCCTCCAGCCCCTGACCTTGACTTGAAGAGTGCTTCCAATCTGCCTTCCCAAGGGGAGACAGAAAGCAGACCCTTCCCTACAAGGACCCATAATGGGGCCCCCTCCGTCCCTAGGAGGAAGTGTGTGTCCTGACAGTCTCCTTATCTAGTCCCCCTGGGCCTGCAGTGTCCCATGGCCTCCAGCTGTCTGTAATTTCCTTAATTACCTGCTTAGGACTTGGCTGCTTCCGGTGGCTTGGAGCTGGCTCCAGGGAGTGGAAGCTGGCAGGGTGGGCACTGTGGTACCATGGACAGAGCCAGGGAGGATTTTTGTGTGTGTGTCGGGGGTGGGGGGGATCAGGATTGAGGGCCCCTCATTCTATCTACATGTTCTTGGTGATGAAAGCCTGGAGGTCAGGGCTCCACAAGCCCCATGTGTGTGTTCTCTGCTCCTTAGGGGACCAGAGGCATGCCCCAGGGGCCAGGCCCAAGTGCTTCTGGGTCTCCCCCACAAGCCCACCATTCCTGAGCCCACCAGCCAGGCCCGGCTCTGCGGAACAGGCCCAGGACCTAAGCGGCTACCACCTGCTTTCAGGGTAAAGCAGGAGGGCAGAGTGTGGCAGCCTGGCATGCGGGGGCGGGGCAGCTGGCCCGGGCTCCCTGCTGCAATGCAGCGCTCTCCTGGCACGGCGGCCGTAATTGGATAATTAGTGTCACTATGCTTCCTGCCCGTGGGCTTCTCTGCTCCTGCTCGCTCACGCTGTCGCCTTCCCTGGCAGGAAACAAATGATTGCTACCCCCCCCACCTCCAGGGTAGAGTCATGACCCCCATAATGCTGCAAGGCCCCAGTAAGTAAAAGGGCTTCCCACTTCCCTCAAGGATGGAGAGGTACCTGGGAATGTGAGGCCACCCATGTAGGAGAGTGGACTTCCCCCCAGAAGCATCCTAGGGACTCAGTTCCTCTCCAGGCCCCCCACCCAGGCCTCGTGGTCCCCAGGAGGGATCTGGGGCTGGGTCAGCTTGAGGATGGCCCCAGAAATGGGGGAGCATGTGAAAGGCACCCCCATGGGTCAGCCCCTGGCCAAGCAGAATGGTCTGGCCTCCCTGGTGGAGCCTGGTCCCTACCCGCGAATTCTGGTCTACAGGTTTGGCTGCTGGGCTTGAGAAAACCCTCCAGGGAAACGGGCCCTTGGGGCCCCTCCTAGGGGGGCAGTGTGTGGTGGTGGCAAGTTCACAGCAATGCCACCAGGAGGAACAAGGGCACCATTCCCTGATTCCGAAGTGGAGACCAAGAGAGGTTGAGAGATTTGTGCCGGGCCTCACTCTAACCCCAGCACCCCCAATCTCTGAGGTATATGGAAACAGATTTCCTGTCTGGTCACTTTGGTGAGCTCTTTGAATTGGTTTGAACCACGTGTTCGTCACTTTTCTGGGCCATCACTTGGCAGATGAGCAATGTAGAGTTCTCTGGAATCAGAGTACTTGAGTCCACATTGGCCTCTGCTCATTGCTGGCTGTGTGATCCTTTTCTGTTTTAAGAATGATTTATTGACTATAGAAGACTTTTGTTGCAGCCTGCAGGGTCCTTGATCCTCGCCGAGACATGTAGGAGCTGCAGTTTCGGCATGTGACCTCCAAGTTCCCCAACAAGGGACCGAACCAGGGCCCCCTGCCTTGAGAGTCCAGAGTCCCAGTCACTGGAGCATCAGGGGAAATCCCTGGCTGTGTGATCTTGAGTGAGTTCTTTAACCTCTCTGTGCCTCAGCAGCTTAGTCCTAATGTGGGGATAATGACTCCTCCCACCTTCGAGGCTTGGGGCACAGAGGGAATGTGGAATTACACCATGATACAGAAAGATGCTCAGTATTGCCTGTGACCTGATGGCTTGTCTGTGTCTCTCTCTCCTAGGACAATATCAAATGACACAGATGAGAGGGAGCCCAGTTCAGAACCACCCCATGTTCCAGGGAATCCATGGAAATGTCACTGGTTAGCAGGTCATGGAAACTTCAGGGAGGCCTCCTGGATCTCTGAGAACCAGGGCTGACTTTGGTCAGGGAGGGAAGGCAGGCATCTTACCTGCTGGCTGAGTTCCTCTCTATATACCTGAATTACCCAGGAGAGAGGCTTAAGCTCTGTAACAGAGACGTAGCTTAATGGACATAAAAGTGAATGGGAGAGAGGATTTCTTCTGTGCGTAAAAGTCTAGGGAGGCAACCTTGGGCTACTTGGCCATCAGGGATCTGGCTTCCTTGCGTGGCATTGCCATCTGTGACATATGGATTCCACATGCCAGATGGAGCAAGATAACTGCCTCTGCTCCAGTCTTCACATCAGCATTCCAGTCGGCAGGAAGGAGAGGGGCAGGGGAGAACACATCCTTCTCTTTAAGGACACAACCCTGGAGTTGGCTCTGTCCCCAACTTCTGCTGAGAACCCTTAGTGCTGCCTGAGAGTAATGCAGTTCCATGTCCCTTTTGCTCGCATTGGCCAGGATCTAGTCACATGGTCCTCTGTAGCCACACTGGAGTTGGGGGAGGATAGTCGTTAGCTGGATGACTAGACTAGCTAAAGATTAAAATACGACGTGGGAAGACGGGAATAGAAATCAGGAAAAGTCTAGCGAGTCTCTGCCATGAGCTCCTGGGGATTGGTGAGCAGCTCCTAAGGCTGGATTGTCTGCTCTGGCCACACCACCTTCTGGTTCCTTCGGAGGACAGGATGGGGTCAGCATCTCTGAGGAAGTGCACATGCACAGCAAGGAGAGAGGGGGCACCCACGGAGGCCCTGGGAGCCACACGGCTTTCGAGAAGGGGACAAGAGTGGTGGCAGTGGCTGCCAGCAAGTCTGGCCTCTCAGCTCATCTGTTTCTCTGCCATGTATTGAGGCAGCCACCCAGCTGAGGCAGGCTGTGGGTGGTGCTGAAAGCCCTTGAGGCCGCAGAGTTGGGGTGCGGGAAGGTCTGCTTAGGTTTCTATGCAGGCAGGTGCTGCTCCAGGAAGTTAACATTTACATGGGCCAAATGGTCAGCTGATCTGCCGGTCAAGGCAGTGGAAATTCTGTGATGACTGTATGACCTGGGGCACCACAGGAAGCTAATCTGGATACAGAGCAAAGGGGCCACGTGGCCTCTTAGGTTTCTTAACTGTGGGAAAGCACACAGAACTTCCAATTTAGCATCTTGACCATTTTTAAGTGTCCAGGTTGGTGGCATTAAATACATTCACGTGGGTGTGCAGCCATCCCCAGAACGGTCCATATTCCCCAGTGGAAACTCTGCCCCATTAGACTCTAACTCCCCCTCCCCCAGCCCATGCCCCCTCTACATCTTCCTCTCAGTTTAGGGTCTGACGACTCTAGGCATCTCATACCAGCGGAGTGATATGAGGTCTGTCCTTGTGTCTGGCTTCTCTCACTGACCATCACGCCTTGTCGGTCCAGCAGTATTGTATCGGGTGTCTTTTGAAGGCTGAATCACACTCCATTGTGGGGCTGGACCACATTCTCTACATCCAGGCATGCATTGATGGAGTCTTGGGTGGTTTAAAATGTTTTAGTTGTTGCAAATAAGGCTGCTGTGAACACGGGCAACGAGTATCACTTCAAGGCCTTGCTTTCCCTTCTGTTGGGGAGATTGCCTTCAAGTAGGATTGCTGGATCCTATGGTAATTGTACATCTACATTTTTGAGACCCACCCGAAGGCAAGAGCTGAATCAGGGAGACCCCAGTCCCTGCCACCTCTAGGAATCCAGACTTGTGTTTCTCCAGGTTCTAGAATCCTTCTGGAGTGGACTGTGCTCAGTGGGGAACTCCAGTGTCCGGAGTCTGTGCATCTGTGGTTCAGTTGACCTCACATGGTCCTTTGAGTCTGTCCCTGGGGCAGCTTGGGTGTCCTGGTCACAGCACAAAAGGGACAGCCCCACATGGGTGGAGACGGGAGTGGGTGCTGCACACGAGTATTGGCCCTTTTCTGCTGTTATTGTTTTTGTCCAAAGCTGTTCCCTGGGAGAGCCACTTGGTGGGTGCACAGATTGTACCAGGAACAAGGGGGAGGGAAGGCATGGAGGTGGGGGAGGGGAGCTGGGCTGTCCCTTTAAATCTGTTTTCTCTGTTTTAGTTCCTTCTTTTATCCCATCCTCCTCCCTCCACTAGCACAAGTGTCGGTGCTGTGAGGGCCCAGGAGCTGCAGTGATGGCGCCTCTGAAATATTAATGAGGATGTTCTCTGCCTCAGCGCCTTCCCCCCCAGCCTCCCTCCCTCCCTCCCTGGCTGAAAGCAGGCCTGGTCCTTGGATCCCTCCTTTCCCTTGCCCCTGTGGTTGTGGTCACCAAGGTGCGTTGGGCAGAAGGGAAGGGGTGGGGCCAGCAGAGGGCGAGGGCCTGGCAGGGAAGGGGTGGCATGGGTGAAGTCAAGGGGGAGGGGGTGCTGGGATCCCCGGCCCACCTGCCTGGGATCATGGGGATCTCCTGGGCAGAACGAGGGTAGGACGCCCACTCCCCTTAGTCTCCAAGGGCTCCTGGCTCCAAGCTCATCTGCAGGTTCCAGGTGCCTAGACGTAGCGAGAGGAGGGGACTGTTATTTCAAGAAATCTCCACAGCAAGTCTGAATGCTCAGCCCCCTGGTCCCCACGCAGCTGGGTCAGCCAGAAGGGCACGCACGGGGCAGGTGTCAGGTGGCATCTGGTGCCCTGGGACTCTGCCTCGGATGGGACTCAGATGGGACTGGGGACTCTACCATGGGGGTTCTGCTCCCTGGCAGGGGTGTTCTCGGCCCCAGCTTACTGCCAGGAGGGCCCAGGGACTTCTGGCTGATACCACCAGCCACAATCCGTCCACCCCAGGGAGGTGGCAGTGCCAGTCACAGATGCCCGGTCAGCCCTGTGGGTACAGATGTTCTCCGCTCCTCGTCTCCTCGGAAGGGCTATCTCTCCTGGCAGCCCAGGGTGGTCTGACCCTCCCTTTGGGGACATGGAAGGCAAGGCCTGGAGGTCTGAGCCTCAGTTTTGCCTTCTCTGAAATGGAGTGAAGGCGTCTCTTTGCCCTCATGGGGTGTCTGTGAGGAGGCAGTGAGGGAAGCCTCTGGAGCTGGGGCTTGGGAACGGAAGCACCCCCATCTCATTCAGAAAGCTCCTAGCTGCCCAGGGCCCCAGGGGGAGGGGGTTCACAGGAGGTGAAGTTGGGGACCCAGGCATATTAAGTCAGAGGTACTGGGCCAACTCCCAAAGCCGGTCAGCGGTGGCCAGGGAGGGCCAGCGCAAGGCAGAGAAGACTCCTGGGTTTCTGGTTGAGTGGACATGAGTCACAGGGCCCAGGGGCAAGAGACATCGGAAAATCCAAGCACGAACTTGAGCAGTCTCCAGCTGTGCCCCACGAGACCCCACCCCCACCCCCCCAGGTAGCAGCCTGTTGAAAGTCACACAACCGGGGGAGGTAGGTCAGGAAGCCCCCAGCAGGTCGGCTCCTGCCACCCCACCAGTGCCAGCCAGTTTGGGCCAGGATGGAGCAAAAGCCAGAAGGTCCGAGTCCCCTCTCCATGGAAGTTTACAATTCAGTTAAGCCAATTAAGGTTTGAGAGATGGAAGTGTACAGAAATGGTATGTTCCCTGCCCTTTCAGTGCCTACAAACCGTTCTAGGCAGCCAGCCCAGGCCAGGAAGTCTCTGTCAGGCCTGCAGCCCTGATAGGCCTGATCACTTCTGCTCTTGGCCATTTCGGGATGACTGCTGTCCTTTTTTTCAGGCGGAGGGAGGCCATCCCCCAGGCTTACAGGGAAACCAAAGGATATGCTGTTTGGTCTTGATCTTACTGATGACTCCTATACCCGGTAGCCTGTGGAGTTGATGAAGAAGAACGTTCTTAAGAGCACACTCTCCAACTTGGGGGGTCAACTTATCATCCCTGCATCCCACCTCCCAAGGACCCTGGCTTCTCTCAGACCACCCAGGCCTCCACTCACTCACTTGTCTAGCTCCCTGTCCCCAGCCACAGCCCACCACGAAGTGGGCTCCCTAGCCACTCAATAACCACGTGTCTCAAAGAGATGATGACCCAAGCACAGGACAGACCCACTCTCGGGTCGGCGCCCTGGCAAACAGAGTGAAATAAGGATTTGGCCATGGGATTCTAGACTCAGCGGCAGTTGGTTTGGGCGGGACTGTGTGGAGAACCGTTCATGTGAATTGCCGCTCAGGTTCATCAGAGGCTGTCGGGGGAGAAGGGGACAGGACCATGTGCTGACCGGGCTATGGGATGGAGCTGACCAACCAGCACAGGACAGGAGCTGAGGGGGCCTTTAAAGAAATGTGCAAAAGGGAAGGCTAGGAGGACTGATGCTGGGGCATGCTTTCTGGGCAGTGCAGCTTGGAGGCACAGACTGACAACTCTTGAACCAGGCCACATAGTGACCAGTCACCCAGCTGGAGGGAGACCTGTCGGGTGGTAGACGGGGAGATCCCTGGAGCCTGCCTGGCAGGCGCTGAGGGCCAAGGAGTGGGCCACAGCTGCAGGCAGGAGGCCAGGCTGCAAGGTGGAGCAATGGCAAATCCAGCCAAGGGACCGCAACGAGAGGCTGGGAGAGCTCTGTGCCCTCGAAGAAGGCCAGGCCTCAACTCTCCGCCTGGTCCCCTTACCAGGAGTCACTCTGGAGCCAGTAAGGCCACAGCAATGACAGTAGGGAGCCCTGGTGTGGCTGGGTCTGGGCAACCGCTGGAGGAGGATGAAGGCACCCTTGGGTGAGCCCTGGTTGTCAGGGCCAGGAGGGAGGGTGCTGTGCCCTAGAAGGGTGCAACCTTCACCTGGATGAGCCCACCTGACTCATATGGGCGGGACTGAGTGCCTTCCAACCAAGTCTTGTCTGAGTGAGTGTAGAGGCCAAAAGGATAAAAGGAACAGATTGTTCACCTGGCTTCCCTTTTAGAGCAAAGCATTGGGGAGGTGGCTTAGTGGGGGGGCCATGAAGGCACCCAGCTTGTCCTTAGGACCCCAGGGTCGAACCCACAAGATCTTGGAATGCAGGCCAGTGGCCTGCCTGCCAAGGGCATCACAGCCCGGGGTGAGTGCCGGCCAGAGCTAGGGACTCTGCTCAGGGACAAGTGACTCACATATTTGCCAGATGCCCCCCAGCCTCCCGAATTCATAGTACCCCCAGGTTGATCAAGCTGCCTATCTGAGCCCCAGGATCGGACTCCTGAGGCCGTCGGTGCCCTGTCCATGGGCCCAGGGCTGATCAAAGCCAAAGCCAGGGCCTCCACGGACGGACGAGAACCCCTCTCCCCTCCAGCAACCAACAGGCAAAGGGGCTGGGGCGACTGAGCCCAACATGGCCAGTTTCATCCAGGGTGCTCCCTACTGGGAGTGTCGAGGCAGAGGCACAGAGCTCAAGGCATAGAAAGCAGGGCAGACAGGTATCCCAGCACAGGCAGCACCTAAGCAAAGGTGGAGAAGGAAGCTGCAGGGGCGGGGGGGGGGGGGCGGGTGTGACAGTTCGGGGCATCTGCAGAGGACTCAGGAGTGTGACTGACAGTCAGAAGCTGCCATTTCAGCCTCCAGCGCTTCCAGAAAGAGCCTGAAGTCAGAAGCAGGAGACCCGGATGTCCCTGTGTCTCTGCCCCTTCACCTGGCCAAGTGACAAATGGGAGGGGGATTCCTGCCGTGCCTGCCTAGGTGTGTGACGCCTTCACAGAGCATCCCAGAAGGAGCCCACCCGGCCTCAGACTAATGCCTGGAATCCTCGCTTCCTTCAAGTCCCCTGAGCTCCAGGCACACCCTGGGGTCCCCACTCCCCCTTCTCCTGCAGTCCCAGCCCTCATCTCCTGCCTCCCTCCCCTATTGTGCATCATCAGCCAGCAGCCCTCTGCTTGGTGGTGGCCTCTGCCACTCTCGGTGGCATGGGATCGGCAGCCCAGTTTCCTGTCTGGGACCCTGTCCCGTTACCTGCCTCCTTCCTGGTCTCAGAACACTCTTCCAACCAGAAAGAATGGCTCACTCCTCCATCCCGGCCCCCAGCTGAAACTGTGCCCCCCCCCCAACACTCCGAAGCTGTTATGGCCATGTGTCTCAGCAGCAGGACCTGCTAGGTACCCACCTCCTGGCCAGAGAGTGCAAGGACCTGTTCAGTCCTGCCCACCCCTCCGTAGCCAGCAGGGATGGCCAGCATGGACACAGAGTAGGTGCTCAGGAAAGATTGGTCAGATGGCGAACAGGAGGGACAGGCGGTGGGGAGATGCGTGGGAGCCGGAGAGGACCGTGCATTCGCGAGTCTGCCATCTTGTTCCCACGTCTTCCGGCAGGGAAGGCTGCTTCGTGCAGAAACTGTCTAGAGTGTTAACACTTAAGTGCCCAAACTTTGACAACCTGGCTCACTTTAGATGGCCATTGGCTGAGATGCCTTTCAGGCTACACCTCTGTGGCAGGAACCGCCTCAGTGTCCAGAGGAACTGAGATCCCCTTTGTGTTCCGAGCCCCCTTGGGCTGGTGGGCAATGAAAGAAATGAACCTTGTTTCCCAGAGACCTTGGTCTCAGCCCCTGAGGACTGGGGCACGTCCCTGCTTCTGGCATTGGCCAGCCTCTGAGAGTAGCCACAGCTCTCCTGAGATCAGAGGCCACACGCCTCTGGGCCGTTGTGTTTCCATGGGCAGTTCTAGATCAGAAACCTGGGTGGGTAGCCAAGAGCTGCTTCCAAGAGGATCCTTGTGAGCCGGGAGCTTCCCCAAAGGTGAGGGATCCAGCCCAACTGAGCCACGTTGCCAGGAGCCGTCTGCGCCGGTGTGAAGGCCAAGGCCACATGTGCTGAGACTCGTTCAGTCCCGGGAGCTTAGTGCGCGGCCTTGGAGATGCCGCCACTCCGCGCAGGCCACAAGCCGGGATGAGAGGAGGGGAGAGACTAGCTAGAGAAGCTCGGGACCTGGGACAAGGCAGCCCAGCAGCCCCTGTGGCCCACACCAGCAGACCTAGTGAGGGCTCCAGACGGGGCAGCCAGGGGTACCAGAGTTCCTCGGGCAAGTTTCAGGATGCTCTGTGGAGGAGGAAGGTGGGTGGCCTGGGACTTAGCCAGCTGTTGTTAATTTCGGGGAGACCCCAGCTCCTCACTTTGCCATCTGGAGGGCCGGAGGGTGAGGGGGACGGGGTGGCACTGTGTTGTGGGGCAGGGTAACAGAGAAGTCACCCGTGACCTGTGGCTGTTTTCTGCTTTCTCCTCCGCCCTCCCCTTCCACTCCCTCCCTCCCTGCCTCTTTCCCCTTCCCTCTGGCCCTCTCCCCTCCTTTTCCCCTGCCCACCCCACCCTCTCCCTTCCTAGCCCTGGACCCCAGGTGCCCCCAGGGTAGCAGAAACACCCTGTGCACTAAGCCCTGACCTAGTGCCCAGCTGCCTCTGTCCATGGCTTACCCTGTTCCCTGGACCCCCACGGGCCTGAAACCTTGAGCCGCAGGGGCCCCGCCCGAAGACCACTGCCTCCAGGGACGAGTCTTAAATCAGGCAAGCGAGGGAGTGTGATGGAGCGTCTATGCCGGGGCAGGACAACCCACTGTTCGTTCCATCCCAACATGTCACGCCTGCTCCAGTGTGGGGGCCCAGGTGAACTTGGGGGGCAGCAAGAGCCCCCATGTCCCAGGTTGCCTAGTGCTAGCAGTTGTAGCAGAATGGGAGGCTCTCATTCTGCCTCCTGCCCCCAGTGGCAAGCCCTGCCAGCTTGTGTTCCTGTGGTGGGCAGGACTGAGGGGTAACCTGGCAGGCAGGCCTGGTAGGCATGAGGGCCTGGCCCGGCCTGGGGGTGGTGGTGGGGGGGGGGGGGGGGGAATTTTGCACCCAGTGAGTCATGGCTCAACCTGAGTGCACATTTGCAGAGAACATTCCAGAGAGGGGACCTTGGTTTCATCTCAACTGCGCTTCTCACCTCCTCCCCAGGTGTCTGCACTTGACCTCCCCCCTGGCTACACCTCACCCCAGTGCTGGGACCTCGGGGGGCCGCCTACCCCCGGCGGAGGCTGCACCTGCGAGAACACCCCCGCCCCCGTGCCACAGGCAGGATGGGCGACGTGGCCAACAGTTCCATCGAGTTCCACCCCAAACCCCAGCAGCAGCGGGAGGCCCCACATGCAGGCGGCTTCGGGTGCACGCTGGCCGAGCTGCGCTCCCTCATGGAGCTCCGGGGGGCCGAGGCACTGCAGAAAGTCCAGGAGGCCTACGGGGACGTGGGCGGGCTTTGCAGGAGGCTGAAGACCTCACCCACCGAGGGTAAGTCTGCCAGCAGGGCGGGTATGCCAGCGGTGCAGAGCCATTACCTCCCCATACTCCTCCCTGAAGAGGCTCTGTAGCCCCAGGGCAGACAGGGCTTGCAGCCGCTTCCCAGAGGCACTCTTCACTAAACCATGACCACGATTGTGCCCTTATGCCCTCCCTGGGCATCCATTTTCCCCTAGAGTGGGAGATGCTCTGCATGGGGCAACCTGCCCCCCTGCTCCCTGCCTCCATCACCAGTGGTTCCCACTTGCATCTCTTCTCTGGATGAAATAGCACTGAAGTACCCAAGCCAAGTAAGGGAGGAAGCTGGCACCGAATGGCACATGCTGGTGGTATGGGCCCTAAACTGAAACCTCAGCAAGAGATGAGCAGGGCGGCCCTTGACCAAGTGTTCCCCACATGCTGTCCCCCTTCTGTGTCCTCCAGAAGGTTCTGGGCGTGGAGGCCTTATGGGTCTGTTGGGAGGCCAGGATCCCCTGGGGGGGACCCAGGCTTGGCCCTGGGTTTCACCAACTGGAGCATTTCTGGCCTAGCTGCCACCTCCCTGGCAGGGCTACTGGGGCTACCCCAGGCCGGTGCCAGGATGGTCCCTGACCAGCACAGATGAATCCTATCGGCCCTGTCTCAGCTGGCACACTTTTGTCCACCAGTGCCCTGGCTTCCACCCTTGTCTCCTGCTCCCTGGCTCCATCTGTGTGCAGGTGACACCAGGGCTGCAACAGGGGGTAGAGATACGCCCCTGCTCCCCGCAGAGGAGGTGGGCCTGAGGCTGGGTGAGAGCACACCCACCTGGCCAGATCAGGAGCACCGAGGGCCCGCCTGGGTCCCTCCTGCTTTGTGCTCTCAAGGGCCCCAGCCTGGTGCAGGTGTGTGATCGATCAGGGGCAGATGGCTTGGCTTGGGGCCAGAGGATCTCTATCCTCCCCTCCTCCTGGCCCGTCCCCCCACCCCCAACTTGGGGCTGGGTGGAGGGAGGCCCGAGGTAGAGGGCCATTTAGCCACCAGGGCTCTGGCCTCTCCCAGATAAAAGGAAGCAGATGGGCTTCAGCTGGCAGCTCCTTCCTCTGCCTGTCAGGCCTTGTTAAATATTTAAAATGTCAAGGCCCCTGGGAACATGCCCGATTCTGTCACAGTGGCTCTGGCACTCACCCGGTGGAGGGGCAGGCCTAGAGAAGAGCAGGTGCCCAGGTGGGTGGCCCGGCCATGGCAGAGGGAGCCAGCCGGCCCACTCTGCATCCAGAATAAGGCTGTGGTCCTGGCCCACCTAGATGCTCCCACTGCCATTCAGACACAGTGACCTGAGCTCCAGGATGGACAGGGAGGTGGGGTGCAGCATAGCTGAGCCTCAGGGCCCCCGCACACCCCCTGGCAAGGTGGGGGGAAGGCAGCAGGCCAAGCAGGTGCATGCTATATTGGAGGAGGGGACTTTGGGTTTCCTCTCGGCAGTAAATGCATCCAAGAAAATTTCAGAAGCTGGGAGCCTAGGCCAGGCTAGGGTGAGCGGCCCTTCCCCTTCCTGGCCTCCACTGACACTCATGGAAAGGAGGGGCAGATGATTGGAGAGCCGCACGATGTGGTCCTAATCCAATTCTGATGGCATCTGGCCTCTGGTCCGGGCAGGGTGCCCATCTGTGTCCATGCCAACCGCCGGCCGCTGCCCCTGCAGCCTAGACCGGGGCTGGACCAGTGTGTGCTCAGAACCAGAGGGGCTGCTGCTGGCTGTCTTGGGTTGCCCTCGCGAGCACTTCTCCAGACCCCGGTGCCAACAGGAAGGCCAAGGCCTCGGGCTGCTCTAGGGCAAGGGAGAGAGAGGCATTGCGGCAGCATCAAGGGCAAACCAAGGCCAATGGCCAGGCCAAGGGAGGGAGAGAGGAAACTCCTGGGAAAGGGGCCCTGAGGGCTTGGCTGGGCAAATGGGGTTGGGCAGGCAGCATGCAGATTCTTGAGGCGTGACAGGGGCCCAGGGGCTCTCTAGATAGTGGGTTGGGCCTCTGTGGTTCTTGGTGGCTCCAAGTCAGCACCCTTTCCCAGAGTGGGGGTAGTGGAGACCCTGGGTGTCTGGGAGATTCAGAGTTCAAGAACCTTCTGAGTAGTAAGCCCCCTTTTCATATGTTCTGTAGGTCAGGGGAGTGGGACACAAGCCCTCAGCTGGGTCGCCGAGCCCTTCAGAGCTGAGGTTCTCAGTTTCTCCCAGTGGGAGACCACAGCCTCCAAAACCTTGACCCGTGGCCGGGCCCAGCACAGTGAGGCCAGCAGAGAGGGACAGAGATAGCTGTGGCTGCTGCTGGTGAGGGAGACAGTGTGTGGCCGCAGCCTAGCTCGGAGGGCGCATTCTTGTTGGTCCTTCCACCCCGAGGCGCCATCGTCCCCTCCCCAGAAACAAACTTTCCCTACCCAGCACATGCCCACCCTCCTTCTTTCGGATCCTCTATACCACCCTCAGCACGTTCATCTTCTCAAGTCATCTGGGACCATGTCTTGCGTGGGTTTCCAAGCCGACAAGGAGCACCCCACGGGCTGGGACCCCAGCCCTTCCGGTTGCTCTACCCCGACCACCGCCCGTCCGCACTGGAGGCCTTGGGAATTGTAGCTCCTCAGGCCTGGCAACTGCAAGCCACGGAGTCCATGAGGTGTCAGTGTGGGGTCAGGCAATTGGGGGGGCCAAAAAGCCAGAAAGCTTTGGGGTGGAGGGGTCCTGTGGAAGGGCCTAGAAGGAAGCCAAAGCCCAAGGGCTGAGGTGGGACCAGGGCACTGTGTCTGCCCCTGGGGAAGATGGCCAAGTGGATGTCTGGCCTTGGGAGGCAGTGGCCTGAATGCCAGTCCCATGTGGAAGCTTTCGCTGCCTTCAGGAATGAGCCTGAGGAAACTCACCCTGTGAAAGCAGAGACCCAGAGACCTTGGTGCTGACCTGGGTAGGAAGTGGGTTGTCCCAAGAATGAGAAGTCAGGCCACAGATTCTGAAATGAGTGCCTGGGGCCAGCCCCTTTGTGGGTGTGGATTTTGCACCCTGCATTCCCTCCCTGCCACCCCACACACAGCAGCTTGCGAGGATGCAGAGGGGGTTGTTAGCTCCTGGCCCCACCCAGGCGTATGGGAGGGTGGTCCAGCCCTTCCTCATGCTGGGATCTCTGCACTATCACGTGCTCGCACACCTGTGCCATCCAGGCAGCTGGAGACACTGCCTGCGCCCCCTATGTGCCCTCCAGGCTTTGCAGAAGGGCTCCAGGCGCTGGGCCAGCGTGGTTCCGCTTCCTGGGAACTTTCAGTCTAGAGGGGGAGACGGGCGGATGTGGAAAAGGGAGCGGGAGGTGCGGGGCTGGCCTTTGCCATCATCTCCTTCTGTGCCTCTGCTCTGCATCCCTGCACTGCGCAGGCCTGGCTGACAACGCCAACGACCTGGAGAAGCGCAGGCAGATCTACGGGCAGAACTTCATCCCCCCCAAGCAGCCCAAGACCTTCCTACAGCTGGTGTGGGAGGCCCTGCAGGATGTGACCCTCATCATCCTGGAGGTGGCTGCCATCGTGTCCCTGGGCCTTTCATTCTATGCACCGCCCGGGGAGGAGAGCGAAGGTGAGGGGCGGGGCGTGGAGGGGAGGGGCGCCGGGGGCGGGTTGTTGAGGGGGCGGAGCATTTCATTCTATGCACCGCCAGGGGAGGAGAGCGAAGGTGAGGGGCGGACTCGGAGGGGCGGGGCGTGGAGGCGCACTGCGGGCCGAGGGCTGCACCACCGAGGGGCCGGAGGAGGGGAGGGTCCTAGGAGGTACCTGCAGCAGGAAGGAGCCAGTGAAGGAATTCATCTGCCGCCTCCATCCTTCCCTTCTGTCCTCGGGCGGGCGCAGCCTGTGGGAACGTGTCGGCTGGGGCCGAAGACGAAGGGGAAGCCGAGGCGGGCTGGATCGAGGGGGCCGCCATCCTGCTGTCTGTCATCTGCGTGGTCCTGGTCACGGCCTTCAACGACTGGAGCAAAGAGAAGCAGTTCCGAGGCCTGCAGAGTCGCATTGAGCAGGAGCAGAAGTTCACCGTCATCCGGAATGGGCAGCTCCTCCAGGTGCCCGTGGCCACGCTCGTGGTAGGGGACATCGCCCAGGTCAAGTATGGTGAGTGCGCCCAGGGCAGCACCTCCAGCACACCCAGCTGGGTGCTTCTGTGGGCCCGGTTCCCTAGCAGCTGGATGACCGGACTGGGGATGGGTGGCTACCCAGGCCCAAGGGGACATCCTCTTGGAGTGGTGGGAGGCAGTGGGGAGGAAGGCTGCTCAGACGCTCGGACGGTCTGTGGTTCTGTCTGCCTGGCCGGCCTTAGGAGACCTGCTGCCTGCTGATGGCGTGCTCATCCAGGGCAACGACCTCAAGATCGATGAGAGCTCCCTGACAGGCGAGTCGGACCATGTGCGCAAGTCGACAGACAAGGACCCCATGCTGCTGTCAGGTGAGCCCCGGGGGAAGCAGGGCTCCTGGTCCTGGGAGGCCTAGGGGGACAAGACCTGGAGGTACTAAGCGTGCCTCCCAGCCCACGGTACAGATGTCTGTCTCAGCCTTTGTGTTGCTGTGCCAGGCACTCATGTCATGGAAGGTTCTGGAAGAATGGTGGTGACGGCCGTGGGTGTGAACTCCCAGACGGGCATCATCTTTACCTTGCTTGGAGCTGGTGGAGAGGAGGAAGAGAAGAAGGATAAGAAAGGTAAGGCAGCACTAACCGTTGTATGAAGCCTGCTTTCTCTTCTGAGCCTGCCTTCTGGTGGTCCCTCGCTCAACCCATCCCTGCTCTGGCACTGATGAGAACCAGCCCTCGGCGGGTGGGAGCCCATACCCTCTCTCCTGGAATTCCTTTTGGAGGCCCCTCTTCTGAGGTCTTTGCCCCAGAGCCAGCAGGTTGGGACCCCCAGTCTTGTGCGAGATAATTTCCTTTGGATGGCTGTGCCCTGAAGGCTTTGGGGCATATGTGCCCAGGCACAGGTGTGCCAAGGTGTGGGGAGGGCCCTGCTTTAGTAGGAAGGGAGTTGGAGGGCAGAGACCAGCCACCCTGGCTTGGGAGAGCACTTCGGGGCCATCATTGGGGGAGGTGTTCAGCCCGCAGGGGGAGGTGTTCAGCCCACCTGGTGAAGTGCTGAGGGCCCCAGGCCACCATGACAGCTAGGTGTCATAGCCAAGGTGGAGGGCTCCCAAGTAGGAGGGCCTGGGCACCCTAAAGGCCATCATGGCAGAGGAAGCTGAGAGGGGGCTGGGGCCCTCACCCCAAGGGAAAGCACTGTCAAGGGACAGATGTCTTCAGAGATCCCAGCTCTGTATCCAAACTGGCACATGGCTACCCAGCTGCTTCCCCTGAGCCCCAGACATGGCAGTCCTCACAACATCTGCTCACAATTCACCTTGCACTGACCTGGATCTCCCCTTAGGCCACTCCTGTGACAAAGCAGGTGAGGAATGGCATTTGCTCCATGTGCACCCCACCTCTGAGTGAAGCCCCCTGCATCCACTAGAAGTACAAAGACACACAGTGGTACGAGGGGACCGTGTGCCAGATGCCTGCAGCCAGGGTCCTGTGGACATAGGCAGCGAGTCACCAGTCACCAGCTCCACCCCAGTCAATCAAGGCCACTGGGCCTTGAGCGCAGGTGGGATCAGTCTGCCAGCCCAGGAACATGGGGATGGGTCAACATAAGGAAAGACTTCCTCATGTCCCCCTTCCTGGGCCACTGTGTTCCTTGGAGGAGACAGGTGAGCTGCTGTTGCCTAGAGGCTTCCCAGGGCCCCAGGTCCTGGCATCCTGGGCCTGGGTTCCCTTCGTGGACTCCCCTCCCTGCAGGGCTCAGCCCAGTGTCTCTGCACAGTCAGTACCCTGGTGCCCCCAGGACGGCCCAGTGGGTGGGTAGGCAGGCCCCGGACCTCCCCTAGGCTGGACTGGAGTCCCCAGTGACCTCCAGTGACATCCTGATGGCTGCTTGGCAGGTCGCCCCCCTCCGTGTTCCTTCCCGGGCTCCTCCCCTCCCACTAGGTCCCTTCAATGTCAGAGGCCTGAAGGCCTCGGTCCTAGCCCCTTATCTTTGACCTCCAGCCCCCTGGGTCCCCGCAGCCCCGGGTCCTGTCCCCCACTTGCTATGTCAGGTAGGAGGTATCTCTAGCACCTGGCTTCCTAGAGGAAGGGAGCCCCGAGGGGAAGCCGACCTGGCCAGGCTCTGGGAGGGGGCGTTGCACCCACTACTGCACACTGGAGACTGGAAGGTGGGGTCTCACTCTCTCCCCACCTCCGCTGCGATCCATCCTGCCTGCAGGCTGAGCACTCCCTGACCACCAAAGGCTGTTTCTTGCCTTCTGGCCTGACTTCTCGGGGTCCTCTTTGGGCTGACTTGTCTTTCCTCTTCCTCCCCTACCTTGGCTCCTGCCCCCTCTGCAGGCCAGGTCCAGCCATCATCTTCTGGCTGTGCTCATCTCAAACCTCCCTCCCCCCTCCAAAAGGCTCCCCCAATCACAGGGCAATACCCTTTCCTCGTGCCGGATTGTCACCCACCCCTTTGCCTCTGAATGCGCCCATGGGGCCCAACCAACCCCCCATGAGGGTGGGGAAGGAGCCTCTCCTGATTGCCTGGAACCCCCCAGACCACACCCCACCACCTGGGAGCTACGTTTCCTCCAGTCTGCATCTCAGGATCTCCAGTGACCATGAGCTATTCTGTGGGGGCTGATGAGCCAGCCCACGCGAGCCCTTCCTGCCTGGGATCAGTGGTCTTTGGACGTAGGGCTGTCCATGTGTGGTTTCTGGAGAGCTCTCTTGGGTGTAAGTGAAGCAAGAGAAGCTGGGGTACAGAACCCGAACCCCCAAGCCTGAAGCCCCTCACCTGCTGGCTCTCCTGAGCCCTCCCAGTGGGACAGTCCTTGCCAACCTTGCAAACCAGAGGCACGGCTGGCACCATTTACGTTGACATGGGGAAGCCAGTCACTGCCACCATTCCTAGCAGCCAGCTTCAGGCTTTATGGTGGCAAAGCACATCAGCAAAGGATCCCCGCACAGATCCACCTGGGGTCCAGCCCTGATGCTCCCTCCAGTGCTGTGGGTGTCCTGACCCTGGCCAACTCCTCTCCCTCCATGGCCATGCTGTGTAGAAAGCTGATCTCTAGGCCACCAGGCTTAGGAACCATCTAGGCCAGGGAACTGCAACCCTCTGAGCCCTGGATAGATACCGCTCCATGTAGGACCTGGGCTGCACAGCAGGACACGAGCCGTTGTCTTCCATGAAAGCAGTCTCTGGGGCTAGGAAGGTTGGGGACAGCCGATCTAGGCAAGCCCCTTGTGCTGGTTCTGGCCCGCGGGTTCACTGCCTGCCCCTCCTCCCGCACACACTGGCTGCAGTGTCCTGTGCCCCGCTGTCCCATGTGCGTGTGTGTTACCAGGGCCACGTGGTGTTCTCAAGTCTCCGTGTCTGTCGTTCCTCTCCGTTGTAGGCAAGCAGCAGGATGGGGCGATGGAGAGTAGCCAGACCAAAGGTAATGGGCGCTCTGCACTCAGGATGGGTGGCAGAGGGTGCCAAGTGGGGTGGGGGGGCTGCCTGCCTCTGCTGCAGGGGCAGGACCTGGAGGCCAGGTGAGTGGGGCGGGCAGCCAGTCAGCAGACCCCGCCAGGAGTGCACAAAGATGGCCCGTGAGCCCACATCCTGGTGAGGGATCTGATGCTCTGGAAGGGGGACTCACCCAAGACCTTGTGGGGCCAATGGGTTCCCGGCTCAGTGGCCTTTCTGCTAAGGCTTTGAGGCCTGCTGCCCTCTTGGATGAGGCAGACAAAGAGTTCAGAGGCTGCTGGTGGTTGGGCGGGCACTTGGGACTGGAGGTTAGTCTGATGGCCAGGGCCCAGGCTGGGACAGGGAGTGGCAGACTGCATTGGGGGCAGAGACTAGAGTGGTCCAGCTAGGTGGGATGTTGAGTGTCACTGAGGCTGCAGCTAAAGGGCTAGGAGATGGGGCCACAGGGATTGGCTGATGTGCAGAGTCACTGAGAGCTCATTCAGTGGAGATGAGGATGAGTGGTAGCATTGGGTACACCCTCCGGGTGGTGGAGGGACCATAAAGGGTGGTGAGGAACACAGTACCACTAAGTTAGGGCAGCAGGGGTGCTGTGACGGGACTTCTAGTTCCAGAGAGGAGGTAGACAGACAGCTAGTAGAGAGGAGCAAAGAAAGGCCTGAGCCAAGAGCAGGGGAGGACAGCGCGGGGATTCTTGGGCCTCCCTGAGGGCAGTGGGGACATGGCTTAGACGCCAGTGTGCCAGAGTCAGCTCTGGGTTCTGGAACATTCTGTGGACCCCAGGTCTCCACTCTCAGGTATTGAGGTTTGGGGTGTCACAGGACTGACCACGCTGTGTGCATTCCCCAGTTAGCAGTGCTTCTGTCTGTCTTCTCTTCCCCTGCAAGGCCCCGAGAGGAGCATCTCGGTCCTGCCCTGGACAGCGCCCACTTCAGGAGGGCCTGGGCTGAGGAGAGAGGAGGGCTGGTGTGCCATTGCTTGCCCTGTGAAAGCCCCCCTGTAGCCGTCACCCCAGCAGGCAGGTCCTAACCTTGGCTTCGGGCTTCTCCTTTGTACAGCCAAGAAGCAGGATGGGGCTGTTGCCATGGAAATGCAGCCCCTGAAGAGCGCAGAGGGCGGGGAGATGGAGGAGCGGGAGAAGAAGAAAGCCAACGTGCCCAAGAAGGAGAAGTCAGTCCTTCAGGGAAAGCTCACCAAACTGGCAGTGCAGATTGGGAAAGCAGGTGGGGGCCGTCGACGGGGTAGCCCAGGGGGCCACCTGGTGGGCAGAGAGGGCGCTGGGCTCCTGGGCTTGAGGTTGGGCCAAGGAGAACAAGTGAGCAAAGGAAAAGTGATGGGGACCCAGGGGACCGGCCAGGGACACATGACAGCCTTCAGGGCCCGCTTCTGCCTCTTCTGGTGAGGATGGACTGTGACCCTCCAAGAGTCCAGGGACAGGCTGAAGCATCCCTTATCTCTTCTGTCTTGCTCTCCCTTCCTGCCTCTACTGCCTGTGGCAGGGCTGGTGATGTCCGCCATCACTGTTATCATCCTGGTCCTCTACTTTGTGATCGAGACCTTCGTCATAGACGGCCGGGTGTGGCTGGCAGAGTGCACACCTGTCTACGTGCAGTACTTCGTCAAGTTCTTCATCATTGGTGTCACCGTGCTGGTTGTAGCTGTCCCAGAGGGCCTGCCTCTCGCTGTCACCATCTCCTTAGCTTACTCCGTCAAGGTAATAAAATCAACATACCATGGATTCGAATTCCGTGGTACCAGGATACAGAACCAGGACTCGAGGCACAAAGCCCTTAAGCAGCTTGAACAAGCGAGGACCAGATAAAGTTTGGGATCGCTCAGGGGCAGAATGGGGGCGGGGGGTTGGCGAGCAGGGATGCAGAGCTGGGTTTGGACATCCTTCTCCAACCTGGCCTCCTGGACATGGGGGCACGACGAGCCAGCATCTGCCAGATGAGGGCAAGGTCCCAGGGCGGCAGGGAGTTGAGGTGGGGGAGAAGATGAAGGACGACCCCTAGGACACAGTGGGGGAAGGCAAAGATCGTGGTGGGTGGGGAACCCAAAGGGCCTGCCTGAGAGGGGCACCGGGCAGGGGCATCATTCTGGCCCATCTGAGCTGTGTTTCTTACTCCCTCACCCCCTGGGCCAATCCCCTCCCCCAGGACAGCTGGCTACCCAAGCCTCCATCTGTGCCCTTTACAGAAAATGATGAGGGACAACAACCTGGTCCGCCACCTGGATGCCTGCGAGACCATGGGCAATGCTACGGCCATCTGCTCTGACAAGACGGGCACACTCACCACCAACCGCATGACCGTGGTGCAGTCCTACCTTGGGGACACCCACTACAAAGAGGTTCCGGCCCCCAGTGCCCTGACCCCCAAGATCCTCGACCTCCTGGTCCACGCCATCTCCATCAACAGTGCCTACACCACCAAAATACTAGTGAGCTGGGAGCCAGTGGTGGGCGGGCCCAGGCAGGGGCGGCAAGGTGTGGCTGCAGGGTGGGCTGTCACCAGGGGCTGGCTAGGCTCCCTTAAGGACTTTTTTGAGCAGGGCCACAATCATTTCTGGGGTGCTGGGCTCCCTCCTCATCTGTGGACCCTGGGCAGGGCCTGCAGGTTCTGGAAGCCCTTCACAGCCCAGTGAATGGTGGGAAAGCTGCCCATCTAGTCCATGCTGGAGGCCAAGGCTGGCCTGGGGTCCAAGGACAGTAAGGTGGGTGGACTTGGGGCCCCCAGGGCCATGTTGGTTCTCCTCACCTCACAGCCTCCAGAGAAGGAAGGCGCCCTCCCACGCCAAGTGGGCAACAAGACAGAGTGCGCTCTGCTTGGCTTCGTCCTGGACCTCAAGCAGGACTTCCAGCCGGTGCGGGAGCAGATTCCCGAAGATAAGCTTTATAAAGTGTACACCTTCAACTCGGTCCGCAAGTCCATGAGCACGGTCATCCGCACACCTGACGGCGGCTTCCGCCTCTTCAGCAAGGGCGCCTCAGAGATCCTGCTGAAAAAGTGAGTGGATGGAACTGGGGCTAGCCAAAGGCTATGGCTTTTCTGGTTTTCCTATTGCAATAGACAGTAGCCTGAAACTGGCCCTTTTAATCACTTTAAAGTGCATTCAGTCCCAGACAAGTTGATAACCCCAAAGGAAACCCCATGCCTATCCCCATCCCCCCAGTTCTTGCAGGAGACTCAGGTTTAATTCCTGGGTCAGGAAGATCCCCTGGAGAAGGAAATGGCAATCTACTCCAGTATTCTTGCCTGGAAAATCCTATGGACAGAGGAGCCTGGTGGGCTACAGTCCATGGGGTCACAAGAGTCGGACACGACTTGGTGACTAAAACAACCAAACAAATAACCAACAACAGCTGTTTTTCTGTTTGTGAGTTTACCTATTATGGACATTTCATATGAAGGGATCATACAGGATGTGTCATTTTGTATCTGGCTTCTTTCACGGAGCGTGGTTTGCAAGGTTCACCTGAATTGTAGCCCTTATCAGTGCTTCATCCCTTTCTGCAATGGAATAACATTCCATTGCATGGACAGACCACCTTCTACTTATCCAGTTGTCCCATTGACAGACCGTTGAGTTGTTTCCACCTTTTCGCTACTGTGAGTCGTGCCACTTTGAAGGCTTGCGTAGAGTTTCTGCTTGAACACGTATTTTCAGCTCTCTTGGGTATATTCCTGGGAGCAAAACTGGTAACTCTGTGTTTCATCTTTTGATGAATGCCAAACGGTTTTCCTCAGCAGCTGCCCCACTTTAGCTTCCCATTAGCAGTGCCTAAGGGTTCTAGCTTCTCATCCTCACCTGATTATTACCTGATTATTGTTGCTGCTGTTGCTACAGCCATCGGGATCACACAGCGGTTTTGACTGGCATTTTGCTGATGACTAGAGATATTTGGTGCCTTTTCATGTGCTTGTTGGTCATTTGTTTAGCTCCTTTGGAGGAATGTCTACTCTAGCCCTTACCCATCTTGGATCTGAATTCTTCATCATTGTATTATTGAGTGGTAAGAGTTCTCTGTATGTTCTGAATATTAGATTCTTAACATATATCTGATTTCAAAGCATTTCCTCCCATTCTGTGGGCTGCTGTCTTTTCACTCCCTTGATAGATTTCTTGTTCCTTATCTTGATTTGTCCTTGGACGCACAAATGTCTTTCAATTGGGAAGTCCAATCTATCTCTCCTTTTTTGTTGCTTCTGCCGGGTTCCTTTCAGAGGTTAGTGATGTTCTCAAGGTGATAGTGGTAATAGCAGCACAGCTATGAATATACTAGGACCCATTGCACGGGTGAATCATGTGCTGTGTGAATTAGATCTCAACAGAGCTGTTAGGAAGACTGAGGTGGTGCCCTGCCCAGTGCCCTGCCCCCCACCCCCACCCCTCAGCATTCACACCTTCCCTTGGCCTTGACCTCTGCAGCCCTCAAGCACCCTCCCCCGCCCACCTGGCTCCTCAGCTGCTTTCTCCAGAGGAGCCGCCTTCTAAGACTTGACCTAATTGTACCTCAGTGCTCACCCCTCCCCCCGCCCCGCCTCCTTCCGGAGCCTTCAGGACAGGCAAAGGCCTGAACAGAACCTCCACAATCAACATTTTTTCCTTCCTCACCAGTCTTCTCAGGGCCTCCACTTGTCCAATGGCCATGCCGGCCCCCGGGGCTCAGGTTTCCTTTGCTCCTTCCTTTTCTGTGCCCAAATCCCGTCAGCCCTCCCCATCCCAGCCCTTCTGGGGCCTTGGGTTTTTGCTAACATCCCCCCTCTTGCCCCAAAGCTCAACAGGGCAAACGCAACACACACACACACCCACCAGGTCCCATCGAGTGTGCAAAGATGTGCTGCACAAGTGTCTGAGCTCCTGGCTCCCGGGAAAACAGAGTACCATCAACCTGGTGCCAGAACCGGAAGTCCTCAGTCAAGGTGTGGGTGGGGTCACCCTCCCCGGAAGACCTCCAGGATGGGATGCTCCCTGGCGTGTCTCCTTGGTCTTCCTTGGCTTGTAGCTGCATCTCTCTGGTCTCTGCCTCCATCATCACACAGCCTTGTCCCTGTGTCTGTGTCTCTATGTGTTTTCTCCTCTTTATAAGGACAGCAGGCATTGGACTGAAGGCCCACACTCATCCAGGATGACCTCATCTTAACTTGGCAACAAGCCTCTTTCCAAATAAGGTCACATTCTGAGGTTCTGGTGAGAACAAGGTGGGGGTTCTTCTAAGCCCCAGCAGCAGCGGAGCACCACCTCCCTCAGAGAAACCCTCTAGCCTGCCTCACACCAGCTCCTCCTGCTCCATCCGCCCCAGGTGCACCAACATCTTGAACAGCAATGGGGAACTCCGCAGCTTTCGCCCTCGGGACCGGGACGACATGGTGAAGAAGATCATCGAGCCGATGGCCTGCGATGGGCTCCGCACCATTTGCATCGCCTACCGGGACTTCACCGCCACCCAGGAGCCCGACTGGGACAATGAGAACGAGGTGGTGGGCGACCTCACCTGCATAGCCGTCGTGGGCATCGAGGACCCTGTGCGGCCCGAGGTAGCTTGTCAGGATGGCTGAGGCAACCGTTCTTGTCTGCACGGGGCCTCGGCCTTGGGACACAAATGCGAGGAGGGGACTGCCCCTTCCTCCTGCCCTCCTGGCCATCACGACCTCCCTGCCAGGCTTTCTAGATAGAACACACGGCAGCCGGCCAGAGTTGGACCAGGTGAGAAGGGTGGACGATGGCAGAGCATCGGGGACGTGGCCGCCATGGCCCAGGTCAGACCTCCCAGGCACACTGGAGCCCCCTTGTTCTCTGGCCCTGGCGCCCTTCAGGAGGCTCTGTGCTGCCCTCTGGAAGGTCCCCTCTTGGCTTGGCATCCACGCTTGGCTCAGGTTCTGCCTCTGCCAGGGGAGAGAGGGCAGCAGGTAGAACCCTGATGGCTGCCAAGGCTAGCAGAAGTGATGGACCAGAGAGGATGATGAGGAGGGGAGGGACAAACCAGGGACAGCTGACTGGGCTCTGGTTCAGAGAACTGGGTACATGGTACTTGAGGAGTGCTGGTAGATAGGAGGACAGTTCTCAGCTGAGGCTTTGATTGGGGCTGAGTGGGGTTCCAGACATCCCTATGGAAAACTCAGAGCAAAGGTTCTGGCCAGAGGGACATAGTCCGGAAATGACTTTACATGACTTAGGGTCATGAGGGTAGCCAAGAAGACGGTGGGAGGAGCCTGCAAAGGAAAGGGCCAGGCAGGGAGGTGAAACAATGGGAAACGTGTTGGCTGGAGCAAGAGGGCAGGTGGCCCGCCCCACCCTGAGCTAAGCAGGTCCTGTGGGACGGCGCAGGGAGCCAGTGCTTGGAGATGACTTCACTCGGAGCTTTCTTGAAACGCACCAACAGGGCAGAAGCTAATCAGGGCCTAGAGAGGAAGAGCAATGGGGAGAGGTATGTGTCCTTCAAGACGGGAAACCCCATCTTGGAGGAAGAGAGCCTATTAGGCTGGCCTTGGAGTGGGCCCAGAGAAGGTGGGCAGTGGAAGGAGCTGCCCAGGAGAGCAGGATGAGAGGGTGCCATTGAAGGTGGCAGGGCCACCCCGGGGGACCCAGGGAGCAAGCCTTTCCCCTCACCAGACCAAGGAGAAACTTTGAGGCAAAGAGGAGGGCTGTGTCCACACAGCGAGCCAAGTCCTAAGGCCATGTGGCCCTTGCCTAGACCGACGGCCTCCCCCTCTGAACAGAGCCATTCGCCACTGCTGTCCCTAGTGTTGACGGCAACAACTCTACACTTTTCCACCCAGCTATCACAGACAGAGGAAGATGAGGTTCCCAGATTCCCAGGGCCATGGCCAAGGCCATGTCCACAGCATCATAACCAGGCCGTCTGGCCCTTCCACCTCAGCCCCCTGGGCCAAGGAGCCCTTCCAGTTTCCCCTCATTTCCCCCATAAATATTCATTGCAAACTGAAGCTCTGGTCATCGATACAAAGTTGGAGGCCTGAGATGTATGCATACATTCTAAGACAGAACTGCAGAGGCAGGTCCACGGTGGCTTGAGACTAGGGACCAGGGTGGGGGCTAGATGGAACAGTCCAGAAGGCAAGCATGTGGGTGGGGCAAGGCCTAGACCTTTCCCTGTTGGTGCTCTTCTCAGAGATACATTTAAAAAAAAAAAGTCTTCATCTTAGAAAAAACCTGGATAAAATTTCCAAAAAGGTCACCATGAAGGCTCAGCCTCAGTGGCTGCCCCAGTGGGCTGAATCAGAGAGGGAGAGCACCCTCAAGGCAAAATAATGGGGTGCTTGTTTTAGAACCAGAAATCACCTTGGTAAAGGGGCTCTGGGGGCAAGATGTCTTGCCTCTGGCTGGAGAATGGCTGCATGAGAGACTGGGCAGCAGGTGGCACCAACACAGCCAGGACAGGGAAGCCAGGCAGGACGCCCCCCCTACCATGGGGACCAGCCAGCAGACAGTGGCCAAAGAGGACACCCTGGGTCCCAATGGCAGGCAGGAAGACCGATGGCACTGTTAGACTTGCCAGGATGTCTGTGGGCCTGGGACAGCTACAACCCAAAGATGGCCTGTCAGTGGCATGTCTCTGCCCCTGGGGGATCACTTGGCCCCTGTAGGCATGCTGTATTTATGCCAGGGGGTGCAGGGGCTCATGCAGACATGGAGCCGCCAGGCATCAATGGACCAGGGCTGTGTCCATTGGGACAGCAGGGATGCAGGTGAGGAAGGACAGTCACCCGATGAGGGAGAGGGCACGTACAGATGGAGGGGAGCTTCCTGCTACCTGCCTGGGAGGCCAAGGGCCTTTCAGACCAGAGAGGGAGCCAGTGGGGCCGCAGCCACTCGGAGACAAGCAGAGGCTAGATCAAAGCTCAACGTGCTCAGGCGCATCATGACCACTGGGTGACAGCAAAGAGCCAGCTACCAGACGCTTCAGAGCCAGGAGGGAACTTGCTGGAAGGGAGGATGTCTCCAGGCAACTCCCAAGGATCCCCAAAAAGCAGAAAGGGTCCTCAATTGAGGCTAAGTGAGGAGACACACACATTACGGAAGGGGCGGGATGCAATGCCCCTTCCCGGGGCTGGGGCTTCTAGGTAACTTGGCATAATGTGTAAGGTCACTCTGTCCCAGCCCTGGGTACCCATCCACTCCCTACTTTCTCCATGGCAGAAATCACAGCCACTACCCCCTGGCTTTGGGGGCCCCCAGTGGGCCCCAACGTCCCAGGCCAGGGCTCCCCCACAGCCCACCTGGCCCAGCCTACTGGCCACCTCCCCTGGGGTCTCATGGATGCCCTGCCCCCCACCCTTGGCCCATGCTCCCCTGGCCACCACACATGTGTGTCCCCATCACCCCTCTGTCCCCGGTGCCCAGGCCTGGTTGCCAGGCCACACCCAGGACACGGCGGGCTCTCTAACTCTCTGTCCCCAGGCTCACATCGTCCCCAGGTTCACATTGTCCCCCGGGCTTCCAGTGGTGCCCACTAGGAGCTCACAGAGGGTTGCACTGGGGCCAGCAGACACAGCAGGCAGCTGGGTCTCCTCAGGCTGCACCCCGCGCCAGGGCCCCATCTGGACATGTCACAGGCCTAGGTCTCACCTCCTAATCCAGTTCCCTGAGCTCTGAGCCTCCTGTCCCCTCCCAGCCCTCAGGCACTGTCGCCCTGGCTCCCCTCCACACTGCCATCTCAGGGCTCACCAGCCCATCCTCATCGAAAAAACAGGAGTGTCTCCACTCTCTGGGACAAGAGCACCACCTCTCAGTTAGTCTCCACTCCCTACAGCCCATTTCCCCCTCAGCACCAGAGGGATCTCTTGTTCTGTCTTTTCTGAAATCTACTCTTAACGGAGATGTGAGGAACCACAGCGATGGCCCATTTCCCCCTGAGAACACCTAATCATGTCAACCCTACGGCTCTAAAAGTCTTGAAAGTGAAAGTGTTCATTACTCAGCTGTCTCTGACTCTTTGAGACCCTCTAGACTAACCCGCCAGGGTCCTCTGTCGATGGGATTCTCCAGGCAAGCATACTGGAGTGGGTGACCATTTCCTTCTCCAGGGGATCTTCCCCACCCAGGGATCAAAGCCACATCTCCTGCCTTGCAGAAAGATTCTTTACCAAAGTTAGTCTTGTGTTAGTCACTCAGGAGTGACTGACTCTGTGACCCCCATGAACTGTAGCCCCCCAGGCTCCTCTGCCCATAGGATTCTCCAGGCAAGAATACTGGAGTGGGTTGCTATTTCCTCCTCCAGGGGATCTTCCTGACTCAGGGATCAAACCTGTGTCTCTTACATCTCCTGCATTGGCAGGCAGATTCTTTACCACTGAGCCACCTGGAAGCCCATCTGTGTATGTATGTGTGTGTATGTTTGTGTGTGAATATATATGTGTGAAACTGACAGTCACTCAGTCATGTCCAACTCTTTGCAACCCCATGAACTATACAGTCCATGGAATTCTCCAGGCCAGAATACTGGAGTGGGTAGCCTTTCCCTTCTCCAGGGGACCTTCCCAACCCAGGGATCAAACCCAGGTCTCCTACATTGCAGGCAGATTCTTTACCATCTGAGCCACCAGGGAAGCTGTTAAAGTCTTAGGTTTTATATTATTTTAAAAATAAAATAAGAGATGCAGAGACAAGTGAATCAAGGCCTGGGAGGGGAGGCCCATGATGGCTCCTGCCATCTGACCGATGGGGCAACTGGGACCAGAAGTTCTTTTCTCATCCTTCCAGACCTCACAGACATGGTACCCCACCAGCTAGCCTGCTAATGGGGCTGGACCTAGCTCAGCTACTGTGGGTCTCCATTTCCCTGGTGGAAACTGGGTGATTTCTACAGTCACCTTGCTGGACACGGCCCCAGTAGTGCTGCTCAACAGCGTTCCTGTGGCTTCTCTCGGCCTTGCTCCTGGGGTCAAGGCCTAGGTCTGAGTTGTTGCTGCTCCCTGGGACTGGCACAGGGAAGGAGGCACCTGGTAGGGGATGGGGGGGACACTGCTCCCTGTGGGTCAGGCCACTTCCCCCACCACCTCCAGGCCCCATGGTGAGACAAGGGGCACCTCAGATCTGGACGGAGGAAAGGGTAGAGCTCAGACACTGGTGCGTCTGGCCTGGACAGCTGCACCCACCCATCTTATCCCTTGCAGGTCCCTGAAGCTATCCGCAAATGTCAGCGGGCCGGCATCACGGTCCGCATGGTAACGGGGGACAACATCAACACAGCCCGCGCCATTGCGGCCAAGTGCGGCATCATCCAGCCCGGGGAGGACTTCCTATGCCTGGAGGGGAAAGAGTTCAACCGGCGGATCCGAAACGAGAAAGGCGAGGTAGCTCTCTGCCCCTCAGTGGCCCGGCGGGTCCAGGGTTCTGGCACTTCCTTCACCCTGCCCCTTGGTTCAGCCCCTCCAAGACTCTACAGCATCTATGTGCTTTCCCCTCCCAGATAGAGCAGGAGCGTCTGGACAAGGTGTGGCCTAAGCTGAGGGTCCTGGCGCGATCATCTCCCACCGACAAACATACTCTGGTTAAAGGTAATGGAGTGGGCTCGCTCATCGCCCCACCTTCCCCCTGGCCCAGGTGGCATGACGCAGGGGGGAGGGGGCGGTGTGGCTGTCACCTCGATTGTGGGTCGTCTGCTCCCAGATGCCCAATGCTGAGCTTCCAATTGGGTGTCTGGCCCTGCCTAAGAAGCAGGCTACTCAGCTCTGGATACATGGCTCCTGGAGATTTTGTCCCAGAGGAAGTCACTTGTCCTTCCCAAACCTCAGTTTCCTCATTGGGAAAATGGGGATAATAATGGAGACTCCCTCCAAGGGCTGAGTGGCCAGAGCTTGCCCCTCCACTCCCCTGCACTCACAGTATCAATGGAAGATGCCAGCAGGGGCCAGCCTCTCATCAGAGCAGATGGGCAAACTGGGGCCTGGGAGAAGGAGACATTTTTCCAAGTCACCCAGTGCCAGGCCCCTGCCTTGTACCAAATCCCACAGCCCTGTATTGTCTCACTGGGTGAGGACCAGGGTGGGAGAAGCAGGATGCGGCTGCCAATCAAGACACAAGATTTGGTCCCAAAGGTGATGGAGTGTATGGAGAGTTGGAGGCAGTAGGCTTGGTGGCAATCTCAAAGGCTTTCCAGAGCCAACTGGCCTCCCACAGCCCCTGGGCTAGTCACCTGGGGCTGCAGATGGCAGGAGCCGTGCCCTGCACTGATCTATGTTCCAGGGATCATTGACAGCCACACGGGTGAGCAACGGCAGGTGGTGGCCGTGACAGGAGACGGAACCAATGATGGGCCAGCCCTCAAGAAGGCGGATGTGGGCTTCGCTATGGTAAGCTGCCTGCTGTGCCAGTCTGGGTCACTGTGGCAGATGGGGCCCTGTGACAGAGGATGTGTAAGCTTTGGGCAAGTGTGGGAGCTAGCATTGAGGCAAGTTTACAAGTGCCATACATTTCTTTCTCTCACATCCTGACCACCTCTGCCAGTGATTTGTGCCAAGGTATTTGGTGTGATGGTACCCAAGGTGATGAGGGACTGGCTGCATTGCTAGGGGGTCGTGGGGACTTGTCTGCTGAAAACTTGCCTCACCATCTCCAGGTCCAGTCTGAGTGAACCTCAGCCCCACGTGTGATGAGCCTAGTCCCCACATGAGCTTTTCCTCTGTGCATCTCTCTCATGGCTGAAATAAAGCTGGTTCTTTCTGTAAAAACAGCTGAGCAGGGTGGCCTTGGCACAAAACAGGCTGTGCTTGGCTGCCAAAGGCAGAAAGCAAGCGAGGCCTCTCCCAGGCCACCTCAAAGGAGGGGCACGGCCCTCAGAGTGCAGGCACCAGGGGCACAGAGCAGTCCTTCCCAGGGCCATATCCAGAGGGGGCCCAGCCCCAGCTCCGGGCACTGAAGGAGCCCAGCTGGGCAGCACCATGGTGACCTGTGTGGGCTAGGAAGCCGTGTTCTCTCTCTGGGACTCCCAGGGGCCCCTTACGCAGGGACCCGACAGAAGACCAGGGGGAGGCCACTGCAGGCATGGTGTCTTCTTCATTTGTGAGCAAAACTTCTGTAGTACAAGGATACGTTTGGAGTGAGCAAGGAGGGCTGGGGAAGGGGCCTGTGGACATGGAATGTGTGTGCCCTCCAGGGCATTGCAGGGACAGATGTGGCCAAGGAGGCCTCAGACATCATCCTGACGGACGACAACTTCACCAGCATTGTCAAGGCTGTCATGTGGGGCCGCAACGTCTACGACAGCATCTCCAAGTTCCTGCAGTTCCAGCTGACGGTCAACGTGGTGGCTGTGATTGTGGCCTTCACGGGCGCCTGCATCACTCAGGTGGGTGCTGGGGCTCTCCCTTCCATGACCACAGCTTTCCCACCTGGTGTGCCTGGGCCTCAGGGCCCAGTGGCAGAAGCCAGGTTTTTCTTTGCTGCTGACTTTTTTTCCATTTAGATAGAATTCACCTAACAAAAAATTCACCATTCAATGACTTTTAAGTACATTCACAGCACTGTGCCGTCATCACCTCTGTCTAGTTCCATCGTGTTTTCATCACCCCAAAGGAAGTGCCATCCTCATCAGCAGTCACTCCCCACTCGCCTTCCACCACTTCTGGACATTTCAACTCCATGGAAGCAAATCATAGGTGGTCATTTGTGTCTGGCTCCTTCACTTAGCACAATGTTCTTAAGGTACATTCATGTTGTATCAGGTACTTTATTCCTATGGATGGAGGACTGATGTTCCATTGTATGGATGGAGCACCTAGCTTTTCTGCATCCTTTCATCAGTGGGCATTTGGGTTGTTTCCACCTGTGGCCACTGTGGACTTATGTGTGCAAGTCCTGTCCTGGGTCTGCTGGGAACTCTGTGGTTAACCTCTGCAGGAGCCTCTTCCCCTTTTTCTATCATCCAATTCTCCCCATTAGTGAGTATTCAGAATTTGTCTCTCTTTCAAAGGTATTTTTTAATTGAGATAAAATCCTCATAACATCCTCTGTACCATAATAGCCATTTGAACCAAAGTGTACAACTCAGTGGTTTTTGATGCTGTCTCCATCTTGTGCAACTGTTAGCTATACTTGTACCCACTAAGCAGCCACACTCCACTCTCCTCTCCCTCCACCCCTGGCACCCACCCATTTGCTTTCTGTTTCCATGGATCTGTCAGTTCTGGAAGTTTCATAGGAGTGGACTCCGACAGGATGTCCTTGGTGTCTATCTTCTGTGAGGCTCATTTTTAACCAACAAGTCAGAAGTGATGAGGAGGAAGGCCCAGGTCAGTTTCTACCTCTTCCTGGCCCATGGGCATGGGAGCACAGGAGATCACCCATTCATCATGCTCTTTTATGGTTTGGGGCAACTGACAAGGGGGTGGCAACCTCCTGCTAACAATTGGGACCACATCTTCTACATCAATGCCAGCAGGTCAGAGAAGAAGGGAGACTAACAACATTTTAAGAGCAGCAATCTGAGAGCCAGTGAAAACTCTCTGCTCACCTTAAGGCAACATAGGGATAGAAATGTCAGAATGTTACGGGAAGGCTGGATTTATTGCAATTTCACTTGAATTAAATTCCAGTGACATTGACCCCTAGTTGAGTTTCTTCCCAGGGGGTGGGGGTGGGAGGTCAGTGAGGGTTCCAGACCCATGTTGGGGTGACTGGCTGCTCTCCACAGGACTCTCCTCTCAAAGCCGTGCAGATGTTGTGGGTGAACTTGATCATGGACACATTCGCCTCTCTGGCTCTGGCAACAGAGCCACCCACTGAGTCACTGCTGCTGCGTAAGCCATACGGCCGGGACAAGCCCCTGATCTCGCGGACCATGATGAAGAACATCCTGGGCCATGCTGTCTACCAGCTCACCATCATCTTCACCCTGCTCTTCGTCGGTAGGTTGATCCAGAACCACATAGCCTCTGGCCCTGTGTAGCAGTGGAAGGGACAGGTACTTAGAATCTGATTTCCAGTGAGGACCCCTCAGCCCTCACTTCATTGCTATCCTGGGAGTTTTCTTCTGTGTCTGGCATCAGCAACTTTTATGTGATTCTTTTATTTACACCAAGTGGGATTGTCACTTCTTCTGTTTGTGGCCTCTCTGCCTGACATCAGGGGGCTCTCCATGGGTCAGGTGACCCTTGGTGGCTTGGCTTTCAGCACACATTCCTGGGAGCAGACTTGAAGCTCAGTGCAGGGATGGTGCTGGCCAAGGGTAATACTCATGCAAAACGTCTTTTGGAGGCACCAAAAGATAGCCTCTGGGGATACTCTCATGGGACCTTTCTGTGCAATCTTGGGAGCAGAAGCTGTTCATGGCTAAGCCAAGGTTGGTCCTTGTAACAGGACAGGCAGGGCAGAGGAGGGTCAGGCCTGCCCTGAGACTTCAGTTCCCATTCCTTCCCTAGCTCAAGCCAATGCGCAAATGGGTTTCAATGTCTTCACTCATGTCCTGGGGACACTCCTATCCTGGGTGACAGCTCCCGTGGTCAGGATCCAGCCTTTGCTGTGACCTAATGTGGGTTAGCCCGGGGGTGCTGGGAGACTCATGACTTCCCCCTGTATCACCCAGTGGGAGGTATCACCCACCTGGGTCCAGCTCTCCTCATGTGGCCCTGGGCTTGCAGGGGAGCTCTTCTTTGACATTGACAGTGGACGGAACGCTCCCCTGCACTCGCCACCCTCCGAGCACTACACTATCATCTTCAACACCTTCGTCATGATGCAGCTCTTCAACGAGATCAATGCCCGCAAGATCCATGGCGAGCGCAATGTGTTCCATGGCATCTTCAGCAACCCCATCTTCTGCACCATTGTGCTAGGCACCTTTGCCATCCAGGTAGGATGGGCGGCTCCACTGTTGGAAAAGGTGGGGGAGAGGGGACCATCACCCCACTCTCCACACCAGCCTTGGCTTCTGTTCCCCTCCTGCCCACATTCCCCGATGCCCAGCCCTCTGAGCATCTTTGTCTTCAAAAGCCCTGGCCTGGCCCCAGACTCACCTGTTCAGTTCCAGAGGGTTTCAGTGGATCTTCCCCAGAGCTGACCTTCTCCCAGGTTTTCTCACAGGTTTGCCATCCCCATGTCTAGCACTCGATTCCTTGGCAAGAGACCACTCTAGCTTCAGAAGTTTCCTGTGACAATTCTCCCTGTGCCAGGCTGGTCACTCAGCTCTCCAAGAGGTGCTGAGCATTCAAAACCAGGGCATACTGATAGAAAATGTGAGCCAGAGTGAGGCCAATAGGCTAGGACAATAGGCAAGTTTTTTTCTTGCAGTTTTCAGAGGAAGGCCTGCCACACCATGGGAACACCTGGGGAAGCACCCAGGCTTCTCGGGAGGCAGAGGGAGAGTAGGGAACGAAGGCAGGACCTGTGAGATTGAGGGAGCAGGCTGAGGGTCTGATGGTATGAATAATCTCTTGGCTCTGGGGTGTATGGCTGTCTACCTCATGGTCTAAGACCTGGCCCTGGGTGGTTAAGGCAGGAGGACACTGGCATGGAGGGTGAGAGTCCAGGAACAGAGGGAGTTGGGGTGCAAGCTCAGGACCAGTTGGTCTGGAGTTAGAAAGCTCACCCTTGGGAAGAGGCCACCTCCCATGGAGCAGTGATGGGGCTGCAGGAGGCCCATTGGAGTGTCCAGCACCTAGCACATTCAAACACCATGTCCATAGAAGCTGGGGACTTGGCTAGCACTGCCAAGCCACACCTGCATGCTGGAAAGAGGATGGTCTGGGGCACCAGGGTCAGTGGGCTCCTGGCAACAAGCAAGGCCCTGAGCCCATCTGGCATGACACCCACAGCCTATGGTCAGCCGGTCTGGGAAGCTTTCTTCAGCACTGGCTGAGGGGGAGATGAAGGGAAGGAGCCTGGAGAAAGGAATTCTCCCATGAATGGCCTGTCTATCTGGGTGAATCAAGAGGCCCTCTGACTCCCTGAGCTGGGCCCACAGGCAGGGGTGCCCCGAGGGCTAGAGGTGCTGGCTGGACCCACCTCCTGCCCACCCCTCTCCCACAGATTGTCATCGTCCAGTTCGGTGGAAAGCCCTTCAGCTGTTCCCCTCTGTCCACGGAGCAGTGGCTCTGGTGCCTGTTTGTCGGTGTTGGGGAACTAGTCTGGGGACAGGTAAGCATCTACCTCAGCCACTTTTCCAGCCCTGTGCTCCCTTCCCAATTGTCTGAGTAAGTGAAGACAACCCAGGGGCTCCTGTCTTGCCTCTGGGACAGGCCATGACCTAGGTGCAAAGCTACAAGTGACAGCATCAGTGGAGAGCATGCAAACGACCATGGCCAGGATGTGACAGGCCCTGGTAAAACCGCCTGCCACTCCCTTTTCCACAGTAGGAGTTGAAAATCGTGCTTTAGAATTGGGTAACTTGGAAGATGTTAACACATTTGAAGCTACACAACACCTCTCTGAACCTTCAAGAGGACAAGAGAACGTCTCAAGGGAAATGAGGAAATCCTCTGAGCTGACAGAGGGCAAGTCTCACACTTCTGACTCTGTGGCTGCCGCTAAAGCTAGTTCCTAGTGCCAAAGGTTACATTAGGAAGAAAGGGCTTGGGTACTGGGGCTGGGCAGAGGCCAGGAGGGGCCAGATCAGGCCCTGGGAACACAAGAGGCCCCTAAGGATATTTCTCCAGAGTTCTAGAACATTGGTGTAGGAGGCTGAGTCCAGTATGTACTTTACCCTGTGTCTCAGGCCACCTCAGGCTACCACAAAGTATCATAGACCAAGCAGCTTCAACGTCAGATGTTACTGTCTGGAGGTTGGACATCCAAGATCAAGCTTACATAGGGCAAATCCAGGAGGGAACAGGAATAGGCTTCCAGGTCCCCACCACAGGAGCCACCAGCAGCACAATTTCTCCCAAGAGCCACATGTGACAATATGCATGGGTACCATCACCAGGAAAGTTCCCCTGAGCAGTGCTTGAGGGGGAGTCACTCCTGGAGGCCTGGAGCACCCATGTGGCTCACCTCATTTTCTTGATCTCTGGGCCCCGGAGGTCAAGCTGGTATGAGGTCCAAGGCCCTGCCGGAAATCACGCTGCCATGATTTCCAGCATTTCCGTGATTTCCAGTGGCATAGACTACCGGCCCTCAGCCCCTGACAAACCAAGATCCACTCATCAGGCAGGGCCCTAAAGGTCTCCTCCCAGGAGCCAGGCCAGAGCCAGACCTTGGTCTGGTAAGGCGAGTCCCTTATGTCACATACTGTGTGGAAAGGTGACATGCATTGCTCCTCTGGGCACACACACTGCCCCCTCACTGGGAGGAAGCCTTGAGAAAGTAGCCAAGCATGGTGCAGGGCAGGCGGAGGGAGCAGCCTTGGCCTGGGTCTGAGGGAGGTGGGCAGTGTGGGTCCCTTCCTGGACCCAGCAGCCCTCCCACTTCTGACAGTCACTTCTGCCTGCTGTCCCTCACCTCCGGCAATCCAGGTCATCGCCACCATCCCCACCAGCCAGCTCAAGTGCCTGAAGGAAGCAGGACATGGGCCCGGGAAGGATGAGATGACTGATGAGGAGCTGGCTGAAGGAGAAGAAGAGATTGACCATGCTGAGCGGGAGCTCCGCAGAGGCCAGATCCTCTGGTTCCGGGGCCTCAACCGGATCCAGACACAGGTAAGCCACTGGGAGGCTTGGCCACTCCAGCTCTCCCACCTCAAGACAGGGGCCAGCAAGCCAGAGGTAGAGAATGGGTGAGGTGAGCCTGAGACCAATAGGGCAGCCCTGGGGTCTGGTCGCCATGAGCACAAGGGCAGTTTCTTGGAGTGCCCAGGGACAGAATGTCACTGAGAAGGCCTCTCCCTGACACCCCCTCAGAGCCCAGGTGGCCCTCCCCAGAGTGGGTGCAGGTGGCAGCTAAGAGTGTTTGCTGTGACCAAGAGCTGTGTCTTGGAGAGGTGAGGGCACAGGCCACCTGCAATTCGAATAGCTACTGGGACTTGTTTTATTTCCTGGGGGTGGTCCCAGGTCACGGGAAAGGGACCTTCTCAGGCTGAGGCAGACGCCCACTTCAAATAGCCTTTGATGAACTCACCATTTATTGGGTTATATTGAGAATTCTAGGGAAAGACTTCATTGGGAAGCACACTCTGGCCACCAAGGTGGTCCATTCTGTTCATCCCAATCTCCAAATGTCAGTGCTGGTCAAGGTCTAGGCCATCAGCAGTTGTCCTCTAGAAAGTCAGACAGTCGTGATGGGCACCCCGCTGGGGGCGATTGCAAAGGCTTCATGAGAGCCTGCCTGACAGAGCCACCCTCACTTCCTGCCCCCACCTCTTCCCGGCCAGCCTTCTTGCCAGAATGTTCCATACTTGCTGTTTCTCCGGGTCCTTCCCTGGCACTCCCTGGTGATTTCATCATGGCCTGACATCAGTCCTCACCAAAGTCTGCGAGACGTCCTCCTGGCTCCCGAGCTGGGCCATCCCTCCATTCCTCCTGCTGCCTCCCAGCGCCTTTCCAGAAGTGCAGTCCACCCTGCTCTCCTGGCAACTTCCTGTCCCCTCTCCCTCTTCCTTGCCTGTCACTCCCACCCCCTGTTGAGATCTTGGTCTGCCCCCGCCTCTTGGCTATGACTCCAGCTTCTGGAAATCCCACAGGCCCCGGGGCAGGGTGGAGGGGGAAGGCGCCCATTCCCCGTAGCCTGGCCCTCCTTGCATAACCTCCAGATGGCGACCACCTCCTCCTCTTTCTGGCCAGATAACCAGCAGCCCTGGGCTGGGGCTCTGCTCAGCCCAGACCACAGGCCCCACCACCCCGAGCCCACCTCCTCCCAGCCCCCCAGCCGCTGATGAATGGCTCCATCACTTCTGCACAAGCCAAGAACCTGGAGCTGCCCCCAGCCCTCTTCCTGTGTCCCTGAACACTTGGGTACATGTCCATTGCATCTGTAATCCAGCCACCGCCAGCCTCCTCTGGGCCTAATCACCTGTGTCTCTGCCTGGTTTGTTTCCTGTGTCCACCCTGGACCCCTGCAGCTCTTTGTCAACCTAGCCAGTCTGTGACACCACTCCCTGCTTCTCCCATGCGTTTCTCCACACTCTGTACTGGACCCCCAGCCCCACTGCCCTGAGCCAGCTCCAACTGCTTCTTCCCCTGGAGACCCACAGGAGGGACAAACACTGCCCAGCCCCTGTTTAGGCAACTTCCCGCCATGGGCCCCTTGGCCTGGGTGGGGACCTCAGCCCATGGCTCTCACCGGCATCTGCCTGCAGCGTCTCACCCATCACCATGGGTTCATCCCAAAGTGCCCTCCTGGTGTCCCTGGCTCACCAGCTGCTCCCGCACAGACCTTGGGGTCCTAGCCTCCAGGCACCCCTCTCTCCTCCCCGAGCCCTGGCCAGAAGCTCTCAGGCTCTCTCCTGACCCATGCACCCTGCACCCCGAGAACCCCTGCTGCCTTTCCAGACTTCCCACTGCTCCCCCACGCTGCTGTGCCTCCATGCTGGCTGCTGTCTGGGCCCCAGGCCTCCTTAGCTCCTCATCCTGTGAAGCCTTCTCAGAGTCCACTCCCTGCTGCCACCAGGGCACACACACTCAGCTGAGCCTCCACTTGGCATCAGAGGCGGGCAGGATGCCCCGGGGGACTTTCCAAAACTGCAGGGTCCCGGGTCACCCAGAGCCTGGGATCCTATAGGGCTGGGTGAGGGGGCACCAAAGAGCACCATGTGAAAGAGCTCCCTGGGGTCCCAAGGGGCTTCTCCCAGCCTCTGGCTCATGCCTCCTGGCATCCCAAGCACCAGCATGGCCAGAGAAGGATGTCTTCAGCCCAGCCAGAACAGCGAGTGCCCACTAGAATGGGAGGAGCCTCTGATGCCAGCTGTCTAGCTCTCCCCTGTGGCCTCCTGCTGCTCATCTGTGAGCTTCTACCCACCCTGTCCCGGCCTCGATCGGCTCTGGGGTGTCATGCCAGGCAGGTTGTGTGGCAGAGCCTATTCAATCCCATCAATGAGCTGAAGACAGCAGCCCTGCCCCCATCCGAGGTGTCTGGGTGGAGGTCCTTGGTGCCCCAGCTAGCTGTGTCCCCTCAGAGTCTGACACTTCTGACCCCTGCTTTCCACACAGGGAAATGGGGCCCAGAGAGAAGGGACCTACCTAAGGTCACTCAAGTCTCCCTCCCCTTGACTTGGTCACATCGAATCTGCCATGCTTCTCAAGAATGATGAACCAACGTTACTGTAGCTCACTTTTTAAAAGTTCTTTTTTATTCAAAATACCTACTTGAACCGAGAAAATAAAGCCCAGGAAAATTAAAGTCCCTCAGGTTGTATATACCCCAAGCCAAGAGAACCATTAGATTCTAGACAGACAGCCTTAGATTTCTGACTTTTGCAAAATACAGAATTGCTCCCAAGATTTCAGAGGCCACAACTTTTTAAGTTGCTAAATGGAGGCCTTTCCTAACCTGCCGCCCACCCATCATGGCAGTGCACCAGCCAGGCAGGACATCATTTGAGAATGTGCAGTGCTGTGCTCAGTCACTCAGTCATGTCTGACTCTTTGTGACCCTATGGACTGTAGCCCGCCAGGCTCCTCTGACCATGGAATCCTCTAGGCAAGAATACTGGAGTGGGTAGCCATTCCCTTCTCCAGCGGATCTTCCTGATCCAGGGATCAAACCCAGGTCTCCCATATCGCAGGTGGATTCTTTACTGTCTGAGCCACCAGGGAAGCCCAAGAATACTGGAGTGGGTAGCCTACCCCTTCTCCAGGGCATCTTCCTGACCCAGGAATTGAACTGGGGTCTCTTACATTGCTGGTGGATTCTTTACCAGCTGAGCTACCAGAGAAGCCCTCATTCCAGAATAAGTCCTCAAATCTAAGGACTTAGAGTTTTTCAAAGCACTCATGACGTGGTCTATTTTGCATTCCATTATAAAGCAAAGAGAAGCTTCAGCAGTGACTGTGCCTTGTTCCTGGCCCAGTGTGGGGGCTTCTGGGATGGGGGGGGGGGCGAGGGGAAAATGATGTGGTATTTTGACTGATACCATCATCCCATCAGGACACCACCTGGAGAGGCCCAATCAGAGACAGGAAAGGCATTTTTTTCCTTCCTTTGTTGCCTTTTCCACAGTAAGAGTCCCCTCTTGAGACAGACTTATCTTTGTAGCCTTAGAAACATCTCAACCTAGGGAAGAAATATAAAGAGACAGCAACATCATGGCATGGGTCATCTTTCTTCAGTGTGTTGTGGCACTCAGCACTGTGCCAGCCCCATGGGCACTCAGCAGTGGGCACACAACAATAAGTCTGTCTCACAGTGCATCCAAGGGTTGAAATGATGGACGTCTTCATTGTGATTGGGATGGAGGGAATCCAAGCACTCAAGTTGCTTTCTTCCTAGAGGCTGGCCCTATGTCAGACACACCACAGACCCTGGTGGCTACCACGTAGCCACCTGGGGGCTTGGGAGCAGGGGCCATGGCCTTGGGCCCAGAGCAGGCAGCCAGTGTGCTCTGGGCTCCAAAAATGCATACTGCTCACATCATCCAGTGAACTCTCTAGAAATAGTTCTAGATAGGCACTTTCTAGAAATTGGATCCACCTTCTAACTCCAAAAAATTCCATAAACACACACACACATAGCCTGCCCAAGAGGTCATCCCCTAAAAAGCACCCCAAGTGCGTCACAGCAGGCTGCTGTCCCAGAACCTAGACACACAGATTTCTGATGGCAGGACATTCATAGTGCCCACCCACCCACAGTCACCTGGAAACCCATGCCTGGCTTTGCTCCACCCCCAGCCCCCCCCCTCCACCAGCCAAAGGCAGGGTCGGGAAATCCGAAGACACTGTGTCTCTGGCAAGTTCACCCCCATGGCACTTCTTTCCCAAAGGCTCCCTGGAAGCTTAAAGGGTGAGGGCCAAAGCCAAAGCCATCTTTGCTCCCCAGACCTATCTCTCCATTTTCCTCCCATCCTGCCTGTGGCTCTGTGGGTAGGCATTCTGATAAGACAAAGTGGTGGCTTTGAGAAAACCCCTCCCCCTCTTGTAAAATCCATTCTTCCATTGAGATTTCCCTCTGAGTACCCCTCAGTCACTTGGATGAGCCACAGAAGCAGAGTGATGCCAGGTTAGAGCCATGTAAGCAAGGACGGGCGGGAAAGGGCAGCTGTCCCCACCATCCACGACCTCGTTCTTAATGGGAGCATGTCACATCCCTCAGGTGTGTTGGGGCAGCAAAAAAGTTGAGCACTACTGACCTAGGATAACAAAGTATTGCCAGACACAGGTATTTATTGACAAGTGGCTTGCAATGAGCATATCGTGAATGCAAATGGCTCTCCCTAAAATCGTTTGTGGTGCACCTGATCCATCAGTAATCCCCGAGAGCCCCAAGTCTTCTGAGCCGGAATCATTTGCTCAGCAAACCGTCTCTTGATGGATGACGCAGAGGCCGAGGGCCTTGGCCACGGTCCCACCGGAAGCACCGCGACGACCCCTATGAGGCTTTGCTGTCACGATATGCGCCCAGCATGGTCCCTGTCCCCACCTAGCCCCACCCCCATGCAGTCCCCAGGACCACAGTGCAAGCCAACCTTTATCTCATTTTCTCTCCCACAGATGGAGGTAGTGAGTACCTTCAAGAGAAGCGGTTCATTTCAGGGTGCTGTGCGCCGGCGGTCCTCGGTCCTCAGCCAGCTCCATGACGTAACCAATCTTTCTACCCCTACTCACGTAACTCTCTCTGCTGCCAATCCCACCAGTGCCGCTGGGAGTGAGTCTTGAGTCCCCTTTTCTCTCGTAAATGGCATCTCTGGGGAGGAAAAAGCCTCCAACTCTTCCTTCTCTTTTTTTTCCAGTCTTGCATCCTCCGCGCACCGTGGCTTTTCCGTTCTTTCTTTATTGCCCTGTTCAGTCCTTCCCACCAGATGGTGTGTCACTCCAAAGCCATAGCCTCTTATGAAATGTATTGAATCCATGGCACTGCTGGACCTTCGTTCTTTTCTCTGTTTGGTTTATTGTAGTTTATTTTATTTTCGTTTAGTACTCCTTCTGTCATTGGTTTTCTTTTCTTGAACTGGTCTGCCTTTGCTGATGGTTCTTCACGAACTTGGGCCATATTCTAGTGGTGCTGGGGACTTGGTGGGCACTTGGTCAGTGTTCTGCGGGGCAGCATGAGGTTGGCGTGCGGGCTCAGGGCCGTCTCCAGGACTTGAAGGAGAAGCCTTTGCAGCATCTTTCGCAGTGGAAGAACCCAGCCCACCAACTGGGGACTAAAGAAACAGCTTCCAGAACTCTCCTTGAGGTGGTTTCCAAAGGCAGTAGACCTGAACCACCAGGCATTAGAGGTGTCCCCAGAAGCCCTCCTCATGCCCCAAATCCACCGTCGGCCACATTGCCATTTGTCCCCAATGCATCTTTGCTCTTTCCAAGCAGGCTTGAGGATTGGAAGGTCTTAACCTGATCTGGTCCATACTCTCTATCCTCCTTCCTTCGAGAAGTTGGGAGATATTGATTCCTTGCTATACGTTCCACTGAAAACTTCCCGCCATGTCATCACATTTAGAAAGGAACCCAGGGGGCAGTCCTGAAGAGGTAGAAACTTCCACATTTGCTCACATTTCTTTACAAAGACAAAAGGAAAGCCATCAGACCATTGAATCCACTACCCCATGGTCCCCCGAATGACAATGCAAGGAACCATGTGTGCCCCACCCACCCAGGGTCACCTACTTCTCGTAACAAACTTGACATTTTCAAAAACAAAACAGTGAACCTTCAGATGTGAGCCTCTTTCCTTTCCTTCCAGTGGGACCTGGCAGCTCTCACTCCGAGAACACACCACTCCCCACAGACAGGAGTCGTTAACTATGCTTTTCCCACCAGACTCTGGGATTTTCTTTTACCTTGATTTCTTCTCTTTTCCTTTTTTTCTTTTGTCTTGTAGTTTCTTTATGGTTTTTGGTTTGTTTGTTTTCTTCTTTTTTTTTTAGGAACTGGTGAGAGGTCCCCAGTGGAGGGTGTCCCTCCTCTTGCATAAGCCATTGTTTCAGGCCACTCTGCCCTTTACAGAAGGGATGTGGACTGCACTGGTCCCCACTGGGGTCACCTTGTCCCCTTTGGAAATGTCACGCATGTGAACGCACACACACACAAATGCATTCTCCATCCCACAGGCCACACATGTGTCCGGCTACCTTGAATGCTCACTGAGACACCCACCTGAGCCACAAATACTGGCTGATGGCCCTCATGGGTGAGCTGGAAAGCTCCAGCCTCATCACACAGGGGAGTTGCCACCACTCCACCCAGAGAGACTTACAGGAGGCTTGGCCAGGGCCCACTGGGCAGCTGCTGCCCTCCCCCTGCCCCACTTCCTCCACGTGTTCCTTTGCCATCTCTCTCTGTGCTTTCTGTCTGTCTGTCTGTCCATCTGCCTGTCTGTCTGGGTGCCTCCAGCTTCCTCCCTTGGGGCAGTGTCTCTCCTGTATCTTCCTTGGCTCCTAGTGCCTTCCTTCTTTCTGTGGCCATGTGCCGCACCCCGCTTCCCACTGCCGGGAGCCCAGCAGTGCAGAGTAGGAGCCACTCTCCAGGGACCCAAGTAGCTCCTGGCCAGAAGAAGTTTGGCTGTCCCTTCCACACCTTGTGCCACTGGGAGATGAGTGCCTTCAACCTGCGGAGGGTTCTGATGTTCTGATTCACAAGGGGCGGCCTCAAAGGCACAGCACCTCGGAAAGGACCCCTCTGCAGAGGAAGATGCTGGATGGAGGACCAGGTGACACCAGGGGACATTCCAGATTCCAGATACTGCCCACCAAAACTGCTTCCTCCCACCATCACCGCGTGGCAGGTTGGCTTGGAACTCTAAACTGGTTCCCAGTCTGAGCTTCAAAGACCCTGAGAAATCACCAAGCCTGGCACCCGCATCATGCAAATCAGGGGAAGGCCTGGTGGAGTAGAGGACAGCCCCAGGCCTTAACTCTCTCCCTCAGAACTTACCAGTGGTCACGGGGCACAAGGTTTCCTCGGGAAAACCTGGCTCTTTCAGGAAGGCTCCTGTCCTCCTTGCCCACCACTTGGCCAGGCCATGCCTCGTCCTGAGCACCACAGCCAGTCTCAGCCCAGTGTCACTTCTACGGAGAACCTCGGGCTCTCTAGGTGGAAGGCCCGGTTCAGGGTGTGGACGAGGAATCTGAAGGCCAGAATGAAACATGACACAGATCACCCAATGCAGGTCCCAGCATGTAACATCAGTGCAAGAAGTGGCCAGAGAATGTCCTCAGAATCTGAAGGGGAGGAGAATCCTTCCAAAGGATGTTTGCGGGGAGGCTAGAGATGCAGTGATCCTTGGGGCTCAATGTGCCCACATTCACAGCCACCCACGCTTCCTAGTCAACCTCTGACATCCCCCCAAGCTCGGCTTCCCATGTCTATATGTGCTTGCGAGTCTTTGCTGCTCCTGGATTCAGGAGTCCTACTCGGTCCCCACACCCCTGGTCAACAGGCAATGACCTCCCAGCTCCACAGTGGCCTTAGCTGCCTCCTCCTTGCTCACTCAGCCATTTCTCCCACCTGGCTCAGTGGCTGCCCCACCACAGCCATTTCATTCTTGGCCTGCCACCTCATTTCACAGGACCTCAGCCATGCTTGGCCTTGAGGCCACCCATATGAGTGGCTTAGGGAAATTCATCCTTTACTAACCACCTTCAGTCTTTTGGAAATGAAAGGGGTGTGAAATCCTATCCTCTGCTAGTGTGTCAGTCACCCCCATTCCTGCCCTGATTACACTCTCACACAATAATGCTGGCTGTCAGGATGCCAAAGGTAGAGCCAGACAGGGAATGTCTAGTCACTCAGGTTTACTAATAAGCAGCAAGCCCAGGGTGCCAGGTGGTTGCCCCCAGGTGTGAGGGGGGACACACAGACACACCCCAGGCCCTCCGCAGCCACACATCCAAAGCCCATTCCACATCAGCCCAGCCGTCTATACTCCAACGTTTACTGTCGCAGGGGCAGCTTGTGATTTTGGTCAGATGTGGCCAAAAGAACTCCCTCAGGGCGGTTTTGTTCTGATCAACCGTGCCAGAAACATATCATGGCAGTTGTTTTATTTTAATTGGCTTTTGCAACGTGAAAACATTCCATCCAACTTGGCAAAGCCCAGCTAGGTGGGGCCTTGGGTCTTCCATGGACATGCCCTTCTGGAGAGCAGGGAGAGTGCTCCTTACATGCTTACAGAGCAGTAGTTAAGGCAGCCCCATGGAGGATGGAGGAAAGAGTCTGCAAGTGAAAGCTGTCTCATTTGCTGGAGTTTGCTTCCTTCTCAGGAAATCCATTGGTTTCAAGCCAACTCTGCACGTGTGGGTTTCTGGGAATAGTGTATTGGCATTTGCAGTTGACTCTTTGACAGTGTGCACACTGTCTCCACACTAGGAACAGTATCAACCCTGCCCAAGCCTTCATGCAGGTAGGGGCCCTACCACGTGGAAGGACCTTGCAGGCAATTCCAAAAGCACACACCAGCTGAAAGCCTAAGGCTGACCCTGGAAGCCCTGCTCTGGAGCCCTTCCCAGTAGGCACTTCCAGGCCAACTCCAGGGGCTGGGAGCCAGGGCTGAGACAGCTCAAGAGACTTAGATGAGATCCTGAAGCTAAAGATGGCTGGGGTGAGAGGCAAGGCCAAGCTCCCAAAAAGCCCAGGACTCTCCAAGCCTTGATCAATTGAGTGCAATGTTGTGCTGATGCCAGCCACTGAGGCTGGACTATCTCAGTCCTGGGCACGCACACATGCCCACAGAATGGGGGGTAATCTTCACAACTTCAGCAGCCACCAGCATTTTCGGTTGGCCAACACCCACAAATCCATGTCTTTTGTTTGGGATTCAGTACCTCAGTGAAAGGGCCAACTCTGGAGTTTGCATTTTCACACCTCCTAATTCCATGGTTGAGGAAAGGGAACCTTCCCCTTGCTGTCCCCTCAACTGTGGTTCCATCACCTTACATGTCTTTGTGTTGCTTTCAAGTCATGAATCACCTTCATGTCTATTGGGGGGGGGGGTGGGAATTGAGAACCTGAAATTCATGGAGGCCTCATGGCTCTCCCCAGCTGCTGTGTTCAGAATTTGCTCTAAATCCAAAGCCCCAATGCCAGGGAAGCTGCCAGCTTCCTTCTTCCTACAGAAAGTTCTGGATTAGTAGTTGGTCCAGAGCCAGGCATATCCATCAATCATGTACAGGCTTTCAGGGAGTAGAGCAAGACAGGGCAGGAGTTGGCCGGAAGAATTCTGAGTTCTGTGAGCCTCATGCTGAGACAGGAGCCGAGGGTAGAGAGGATGTCAACCCCCCTAGGGCCTGTTCATCCCACAGGACAGAAGGCGTCAGGCCCAGTTTCTATTGTGACTGTTGTTATTGCTTTTAGTTTTCTCTTCTCTCCTTTTCTTTTCCTTTAATAGGGTAGGTGTTCCCTCAGTCCTTCACCATCCTGTCTGCTTTCATGGCCCTTCCCCGCCTCCACCAGCACCTCCATTGCAAACTCCAGTGATTAAAATTCAAAACCAAAGGACCGCCCATCCAATTTCAGCTGTGACCTTCACAACCCTGCCTCCTCAGGCCCCAACTATTCATCAGTAGCATAGCCCCATGGCAGAGTCTGACACAAGCACCCCTCCTCCATGTGGCCCCAGTGGTCCTGCAGGTCAGGAGTGCAGGGTGAGAAGAAGGCAGGCTCTGGGCGGCAGACAATAAAGAAGGAAGCTTGCGCTCAGTGCAGATGCTCACCAGCCTCAGAACAAAAGGAAGGAGAACAAGAGAAACATTAGGGGCGCTGTTTGGGATAAAGGTTTTCTGAGACAGCCTCTTAGAGGGTGGATTGTCAGCTGAGTTCCAAATGAGGAGACAAGGCTGATGGGATGATCTGGTGGAAGAAAAGTCTAGGCGGGGGAAGGGGGCAGGTGTGATGGCCTTGTGGGACACTCAGGCTAACTGTTCTGAGCAACGCGGGTGGAGAGTGCTGGTTGGGGGAGCTATGATGGGAGACATGTGCCAGTCCATGTGGGCCCCCTGCTCTCAGGGGTCTTATGTTCCAGTGACAGGAAACAGAGAATAAATAGGATGTGTGAGGTGTTTGAAGGTGAACCGTGCTGGGGAGAAAAGGAGGCAGAAGAGGTGCCGGGCTGCTGAGGGAGATGGGTGGATTGCAGCTACACATGGAAAGAAGTGAAAGGGAGCCATGAGGCTCCCTGGGGAAGAGCCTTCCTGACACAGGGAACAGCCAGTGCAAAGGCCCTGAGGCAGGAGTGTCCCACTTGAGGAAGAGCCAGGGGGCTGCAGAAAGTAAAGGAGGAAGAGGAAGATAATGGTCCAAGGCAGGCCTTGGCAGTACTTTTCCTTTGAGGGAGACAGGGCTATTGAAGGGTTTGGAGCACTGGAGGGTGTGACTCAGTCTGACTTGTGTTTGTTTGAAAACATGGCTGGGGCTTCCATGCCAAGAGAGAGCAGAGGTCAAGAGAGGCAACAGCCAGACAAGGGAGGAGACCTGGGAATGGGAGGTAAAGTTGAGGAAGCAGGCAGAGCCCTGAGTATGGACATAGAGATGAGGCCTCCTTACCAGACAGATGGTTAGAAGCACCCAGGAGATGCATGGACGTGGGTGGAGAAAAGGCCCAGATGACCCGGTGTCCAGCCTGGAAACGGGTTGGCATGGAGAGCAAGGGGCGGAAGAGAACAGAGCCAAATGAAGCTGGGGTCCTCCATAGCCACAGCTGGAAGGACTGCAGGACCAAGAGAGGGGCAAAGAGTAACCTAGATGAGGTACAGGGAAATGGCCAGGCGGCACGCCAAAGCAGTGAAGGAGAAAAAACAGCAGTTCTCATATGCCAGGAAGTGGGGGTTGCGACGGGTCTCAGGAAAGATGGGGCGAGAAACTATAGGACAGCATCCAGCCCCAGCCAGACCTGCCCTAACCTAGGCGTCCTCTTCGCTGGCTGGTGCTTTTCATGTCTTTCTTTCACCTTTAAATTATCTTACAGTCACCTGGACTTGGGGTGGGGTGTCCCACACTGCACAGACTGGTGTGAGTGCCACCACGGTAGGACCCAGAGCTGCCTCAGCAGCCTCTGGGATGTTTGGAGTCCTCACCTGCTAGACACAAGGGCAGGACCCGACTCAGTGTCAGACAAAAGGGATGGAGACAGGGAAGACCCCCCGGGACCCAGGGAAGATCCAGGGGCCCAGGCCCCAGTGTCTCTGTGCTTGGGGGTTGTGGTCCCCGGGAAACACAACTGCAGCCATGGAGGTGGGAAGGGCTCCACTGGAGAGAGGTTTGAGAACTAGGGGCCGCAAGATATGCTGATATTCGGCCCTGGGGTTGCAGTACTGGGTGCCTCCAAGGTTCAGCCAGAGCCCTGCCCCCTGGATGGGAAGACAAGGCAAGGGGCAGGGTTGGCAGAGGCAAGGCTGGGGGTCCCTCCAGGACCTCCTTCAGTGTGAGAGGCCTATTAGCCATCCACAGGAGGTGCAGGGGCAGCAGATGCCAGGAAGGGTGGGTCCTGGCTGCAGGTGGTCGTGGTGCAGGGGGTGTTGATGGCATCGACTTGGGCTATAAGCTGTGGGCAACACTGGCAGCCTTGAGTGCAGTGACATCCCTTTGGGGTTCTCGAGATGGAGAGGTGACCTGAGGGCCTTGCCCCAGCCTCTGGGACAGCCCCGGGCCAGGAGAGGAGCTAGGGCAGGGTGCTGGATCCACTTGGCTGTGACCAGGCTTTCACAGGGAGGCACCAACGTCACCATGGGGACATCCTCAGGGCCCTGGGTGTGAGCCCAGGCCTCCAGGGTGGTTCTGTCTTCCCAGTTCCAACCAAACCCATGTCCCAGAGGTTGGCTGTGCCCTTTGGTGGGAGGTGGCCTGAAAATACCCCATTGGAAGACCCATCCCAAGCCATTTGTTAAGAGCCCAAGATTAGGATACAGGGAAACGGAAGCTGGAGGGAAGCTGACTCATGGTCAGCTGTAAACACACTCAGGTTGACTTGAGCCAGAGGTGCATGTTTGAGCAGGCAGCCCTGGCACCTTGTGTTGGTGACTGAGCAGCTGCTCTGTGCCAGGCTTTGGCACCAGGCAGCAAAGAAGGCTAGTGACAGACATTCAAGTGAGTCTTTGAGTACAGCCCGGAGGACGGCCCTGGCGAGGGTGGACTGGGAGAGCTGAGGGTGAGTGAGCAGAGGCCTGGCTTGATCACATGACCCAGGCCCAAGGGAGGGCAAAGGAGGTGGCCAGGGCACCGGATGACTGCTGGTAAACTTACCACGAGGGCCACCAGAGTTGAGGGTGGCAGGATGCCACTGGCTCCCGCTTCTGTGGCTTAGGGGGTGTGGCTGAGAGCCAAACCAAGTCCTCCAGCATGACCATGCAGCCAAGAAGCTGCCCGTGGTTCTCCCACAGTCCTGGCACCAGAAAAGCCCCAAATGATGAGGCCACATCTGCCGTGGCTACAAAAAGTGAACTGTTCCCTTTCATTAAAAAAAAGTCAAAATGACACTCATTTTGGTGTCAGCCCCATCTCAGAAACCAGTCTGGGGAATGAAGGGGCCGACAGCAAATGATGGCCATCTAGCAGCCAGAAGATGGGTCTTCACCAAATTCCAAGCAAATCCTCACAGGATTTAAGATATGCAATTAGAAAATTCCAATTTGATGGCGCACTGTGGTTCATTTTTTGGCACTTGACTGCAAGGTTCTCCTGGTTTAAACTGATCACGGAGCACTGAGCCTGGTTGACACTAGAGGGTAGCAAAGGACTCATTGTTAACAGTAGGATTCATGGTCAAAACCAGAGGGCAGTGAAGTTGTCCTATGAAGGGCCAGGGAGCAAGTACTTTTAGCTTCTGGTCCAAGTCACTGTGGAAGCTATACGGCTCCACCCTCCAACACAGCCAGACAAAATGCTCACAGGGATCGATGTGGCTGCGGCCCCACTAAGACTTCATTCACAAAACCATGTTGAGGGCCAGAGTTAGCTCTTGGGCCACAGTTGCCAATACCTTCTCTAAACCAAGAAAATCCAACCCTAGCACCTTGGACTTGGAAGTAGCTTTAGAACTGACATGTGTCCATTCACTCACATAGGGAGTCTGGCCTCTGAATCTCAGCACAGGGCCAGCTGGTTAGCATGGGGGCCAGCTTAGGGTTTCCCATCCATTCTGCCTTCTAGAAGTATGAGAGCGGCCAGGCTGGGGGCCCAAGGATGGAGCAGAGAGAGGCAGCAGCTCTGCAGCTTGTAGACCCAATGAGACTTGAGCATGCATGGAGATGAAGGCAGGGCCATCAGAAGAAGCCGAGGGGCTAGGCCTGCAGGAGGTGTGGGGCTCAGGGCTGCCTGAGTGCAGCTAGAGCTGTAGTAGCAGGGGAGCAAGGCATTGTGGGAAGCTCTTTCCTGGGACCCTTGTGCTGATCTGAGGCCTGCAGATGCCAGTGGGGTGGCCAGAGAACCTGAGAATAGGGCAAATATGTCAGATTCCAGAGACTGAAAGAAGTTGTCTGTCTTGAAGACTGAAAAGGAGGAGGGTGAGAAAGGCTAGAGGGGCGGGTTAGGCGCACCCTGCAAAGGGTCTGTGAAAGGAAGTGATGACCTGGTCAAATGCTGGGCATCCGAGCAGGACAGGCTTGGTGGGTAGAAATCAAAAGTGGAGCCATTTTCCATCTTGGGTGCCTCCAGATGGGGGACTGGCAGGGGCCTGAGCCACAGTTCCCGGTTTCAGCCAGATGAGCCCTGGGCTGCAGCCAGGGCCAAGAGGTTGGCCTGGCAGCATGGACAAGGAAGAGGAGGGACAGGGACAGGCCAGTGCTCTAGGCACCCTGGGACAGAGTAAGGAAGAGTGGAGGAGAGGGAGACAGAGAAACTGGTGAAGTAGGAGGGCCAGAAAGGGGCAGTGTCATGGAAGTTTCCATAAAGAGGGGCAGTTGCTGAGGCATGGGAGCTGGGGGACAGAGGAGAGGACCTAGAGAAGCCAGAGGGGGACCCACTCAAGAAAAGCCTGCCGTGTACCCAGAGGCTGGGGACTTTTCTCATGCCAGAAAGTTCCAGATTCTTTGGAAAGAGAAAGTAGAGAGCCCAGGGCCCATCACATTCCCTTTTCCCAGTCAACTTTCTCGGCTCCCATGTTGGAATCCCCCCGCCTTCCCCCACCCCAGTGTAGTCAGCAGTCCACTGCAACTGCTGCTCGTGAGTTCCAGAATATCTACCATTTGTCCTGCATGCATGTCAGATGATGGGAGGTAACCACACCCAGGCAGAGGGCTCCGACCGTTCTCTTCCAAAAGACCAATGTTTGTCATGCAGTGACCCCTGCCATGGATGTGGGCACAACTGGCAGCGCCAGCCGCCGCTCATGGTCTCCTTCCTTCTTCCTTCCTCCCCCTCTATTCCCTTCCCTTCCCTCCCCTATCCCCCTCCAGATTCGGGTGGTGAAAGCGTTCCGTAGCTCCCTCTACGAAGGCCTGGAGAAACCAGAATCCAAGACCTCCATCCATAACTTCATGGCGACGCCCGAGTTTCTGATCAATGACTACACCCACAACATCCCGCTGATTGACGACACGGACGTGGATGAAAATGAGGAACGCCTGCGAGCCCCCCCTCCACCCTCCCCCAACCAGAATAACAATGCCATAGACAGCGGCGTCTACCTGACCACGCACGGCACCAAGTCAGCTACCTCGTCACTGTTTTCTTCCAGACCTGGGAGCCCGCTCCACAGTGTGGAGACGTCCCTCTAAGCAGGACTGCTCTGGGCACGCGCACCATGCACACACACGCACTTGGATGGGTGGGGTCACGGGCAGTGAGGACTGTTGAAGATGCCCGACCACCCTTGCCTGAAGCCAATCCATTCTAGGAGGGGGAGGAGGACGAAGGAGAGATCAGAGAATGAGAAGAGTTGTGTGTCCCCCCTCTTTTTCTATGGAAGCTTTTTTAAATGAACACTGTCATCCCACCAGATGTTCACTGTTTAGGCCATGCAGTGGGACAGAAGTCTCCTTGTTTTTTGGGGGGAGCACTCACTGCAGAGCAATTGGGTCAACAGTTTCAGCAGGGGAGTGTCACTCTGCAGGAAGGATGCTCTCACCCAGGTGGCCCACCAGCCCAGCACCCCCTCGCCAGGATGGGTGCAGTTGGTCTGTGTGTGCGTGTGTGCATAGCCCCGTGTGCACATATATACATATGTGTGCACACAGAGGACCAGATGCATATCTCAAGAATAAGGAAATACTTATCGGCATGATATTTCCATTCCTCTTATCCAGTATTTTCATTTTGAAATTTCATTATTTATTGTGCCAGGGTCGGTTTTTTTTTTTTTTTTTCAGGGAACTAGACTGCAAGAATCTCCTTTTGGTTGCTTGGGGCCCACTTCACTGCTCCTCCCCCGAAAGTCCCCTCCATCCCCTATCCTCCCAGCACAGTTCCTGGGAGCAGGAAGGTCAAGGAAGGCAGGTGCAATTCAGAACACTGGAAACATTTACGCTTTGAGACCCCTGCCTATAGAGGAAAAAAAAAAAGTCAAAATTGTTCTTTCAAAGGAAAATACCAAAGTATTATTGAGAATGATCCCCTCCAGTAGGTAGAAGGGGGAATTTTGCTTTCGGTTTCCTTTGGCTCCAACTCCGATTCTCTAAGTCCTGAATTCTGGCCAGTGGGTGGGTTTTCTTTGTCTGCATCTCCACTTCAAGAGCACGAAGCCTGGCCCTAGACGTTCCTGACCTCCTGGGGACAATCCAGGAGAGCTGGTCTGCAGGTGCAGGTAGGGCAGAATGCAGAGTCAGAAAGAAAGCAGAGAGGGACCAAACCCAGGAGGAGCTGACTTGGCCACAACGCAGACCTCAGCCCCCATCAGCACCTCCAGCTGGACTCCCACTCTGGTTTAGAGAATGCCAAGAAGTCTCTGAGCTGCCCCTAAAGAGACTTGGATCAGTTCTCAGTCACCCCTCGCCAAAGCACTCTCCTGACCCTGGTCTTCTCACTCAAAGATAACTATGATGCATGAGGGCATGGATTTGGGTCTGCAGCCACCTACGGTGACCTCGGGGATGCCAAGCCCCTGGGGGCAATGGTACCTCGTGTCTGTGGCTGTAATTGCGAAAGTGGGAAGCTGAGGAAGTCAGCTCTGCCACGTGGTTGGCTGAGCCCACGTGGAGGGCTGGATCTGGGTTCCCCAGACAGTTCCCTTGGGGGCCTCTCCTGGCAGTGTGGTCCCCCAGCATGCCCTCAGTTTTCCTCAAATTTATGATATCCCAGGAGGGAAATGCAGAAAAAAGCAGCGGTTCTTTTACCTTCAGAATTCTTGTCTCCCATTTTGCACAGAGGAGGTTGGGGTCCAACCACAGCCTGTGGCTTGGGCCTGGGAGCTGAGCCACTGGGGGACAGTTGGGAGCTGAGGGGCGGAGAGGCATTAACTAGACCACTGGCAAGGCTGGTTCGCCCATCCTGGGCCCATCCCACAGCCCCTGGCCAGGGCTGGTCTGACCTCGACCTGTGTCTGTGCACGTCTGGATGGGTGGCGTCCCAAGCGCGCTCAAGTCCCCACTGTTAACATAACACCATGTCACCCCTGAGCAGGAGTAGTCATATCTCGGGCCAGGGTATTTCGGTTAGAAAGGCAAATCCCACTAACAATGCCAGCTACAGATAACTTAAAGCCATCCCTTTTTTCCAAAGGGCACATTGAGAATGTTACCCATTTGTAAATTGTTCTCCAATGTCCTTGTTTAAACAACAACAAACAGGGCAACTCAATTTGTCGCAGGTCTGTGTGTTCTTAAATAAGAATTCAAATTGGAAATGTTGAAATGGAAGAAGATGCACGCGGAACACTACGCTCACGGGCTTCTTTTCATCCTCTGTTGTAGACACACTGGTAGGACACATGGTTGACATATAGCGCAAGCCTCACTGCTGCTATCCAGTCGCCTCCTGTGCTCGGCGACTGTTTAGTCCCCGGGTGCCTTTCCACGGGGTGTGGGGTGCAGACCGCTGCTCTCGTTTCTGTGTGTCTTCAGACTAGGGGGCCCTGTCTCACCGGGAAGCCCCTCTCTCTAAAGCATTATCTTATACGGAATGGCTTGGTCAACTGTGTTCAGTTATTAAATCTGTTTTACATTTTTATCTGCCTGTTAAAAAAGATGAACAAATATAACTTAATGAAGAAGACCACAGATGCATCATAATTTAAAGTCTGTAGTTGAATTTCCTAATTTTAAGACTAGACCAAAATTTCTGTATATTAAAAAAAAATGCAAGGCTGCTACAATCTCACTCTGGGTAATGTGTGTGATTTATTTGGTGAATTCTCCTCTGAAGCTAGAGAGGTGGTGTGCTCCCCTTCATCAAGCTGAGGTGAGCCCCAGGGACAGCGGGGTTCCTGGGGGTGCAGCCACCTTGCTGATCCTAATGGAAGGAGGGGAGTGCTCAGCTCACCTGTTCTGTGTGGTCAGGCTTGACTGGTCTTGACCTGGAAGGGCCTCACCTGAATGTCTAGACTAGCATCCTCAGAGGTGGGTGGGGTGGGGAATACCACCCAAATGCCAGAACCCTGGCACACATGCAGATGGTGTCTTTTTATTTTCACTGCTGCAAAGTACAAATAACATCACATTTAGCATCTTGACTATTTTTAAGTGTTCAGGTTGGCGGCATTAAGTATGTTCACGTGGGTGTGCAGCCATCCCCAGAACTGCCCATCTTCCCCAATGGAAACTCTGCCCCATTAAACACCATCTCCTCCCCCAGCCCATGCCCCCCAATCCTACTCTCTCTAGGGTCTGAAAACTCTAGACACCTCATACCAGTGGAGTCATATGGGGTCTATCCTTGTGTCTGGCTTCTCTCACTGATCGTCATGCCTTGTAGGTCCAGCCATGTTGTAGTGGCTGTCTTTTGAAGGCTGAATCACACTCCATTGTGGGGCTGGACCATGTTCTCTTCAACCAGGCATGCATCGATGGATGCGGGTTCCTTCTACCTTTTGACTTCTGTGAACTGCACACCTGTGAACATGGACGTACGCATATGTGTTTGAGCCTCTGTGTTCACTGCTTTTCAGTAGATACCCAAAAGTGGAATTGCTGGATCCTATGATAATCTTTTTTTTAAATTAATTAATGTATTTTAATTGGAGGCTAATTACAATGCTGTAGTGGTTTTTGCCATACATTGACATGAATCAGCCATGGGTGTACATGTATCCCACATCCTAAACCCCCCTCCCACCTCCCTCTCCATCCCATCTCTCAGGGTCATCCCAGTGCACCAGCCCTGAGCGCCCTGCCTCATGCATCGAACCTGGACTGATGATCTGTTTCACATATGGTAATACACGTGTTTCAATGCTACTCTCTCAAATCATCCCACCCTCGCCTTCTCCCACAGAGTCCAAAAGTCTCTTCTTTACATCTGTGTCTCTTTTGCTGTCTCACATATAGGGTCATTGTTACCATCTTTCTAACTTCCGTATATATGCATTAATATGCTGTATTGGTGTTTTTCTTTCTGACTTACTTCACTCTGAATAATAGGCTTCAGTTTCATCCACCTCATTAAAACTGATTCAAATGCATCCTTTTTAATAGCTGAGTAATACTCCATTGTGTATACGTACCACAGCTTTCTTACCCATTCATCTGCCGATGGACATTTGGTTGCTTCCATGTTCTGGTTATTGTAAACAGTGCTGCAATGAACATTGGGGTACACATGTCTCTTTCAATTGCAGTTTCCTCAGTGTGTATGCCCAGCAGTGGGATTGCCGGGTCATATGGCAGTTCTATTTCCAGTTTTTTAAGGAATATCCACACTGTTCTCCACCTATGGTAATCTTCTATTTACTTTTTGGAGGAACAGCCAAACCATTTTCCATGGCACCCTTTTCCATTCCCCCCAGCAGTGTACAAAGGTTACCATCACAGATTTCCTCTTTAAACCAAAGCCATGGAAAGAAAGCCCGTTATTGCCCTCATTCCCTGGCTCCGAGGGTCACTGCACCATTCATGCCTTCACACATCAAGTGTCTTTGAACATCTGTGCTGGGGCCAGCTGTGCGAACATCTGTCCTGGGGACAGCCAAGCTGCATGGCCCAGCCACTCTGCCCCACCAGCAGAGCCACAAGGGCAACCCTGGCTCATGATTTGCAGATGACTTGTGTGGAAACAGGGCCCAAAGTCCCTGCATCCTGTTTCCTCGTATTTCTATTCCTCCACTGTGCATGTCACCCTGGTAGACATGGCAGCGCCAGGGGGAGCATTTTCCAGGGAAACTGCCAAGAAACAAGCAAAATGGCTCCTAAGCTCCCTCCCAACCACCTGAGGCCATACTTGCAGAAAAGGCCAAAGGCAAATGGCAGCAAACAGCAGAGAAACGAATAGCAAGAAGTTCTGGCTTCATTGATACATGAGGTCCTCTCAAATAAGAAGGTGAAGTCAGTGGAGGTTGGGCCAAACACCATATCAAGATAGCTGTGCCTTCTGGGGAGATGTTACTCGTCTATATCTGAGTTCTCTTTTCCGTAGACTTCCATGAGCAAATAGGACTCAGGTTGCCAAGGGGAAAAAAAAAAAAAACAACTGGTCACTCACCAACGCCTTGAGGCAGGGAAAATACTACGACACCCATCCCTTCACAAAGCTGGGAGCCATTCTTATCAGCCGGCAGCCTGGGAACACAGGTGGCTGCCATGAACTCCGGGGACCTAAGCAGCAGGCCTTTCTTCTCTCCTGGTTCTGGAGGCCAGAAGGCAGATTCTAGTTTTCCCGTTTCTGGCATCACTGGCAGTCCTTGGCTTATAGACAAATAAGTCTAGTTTCTGCCTGCATCATCATGGGGCCTTGTCCTTATGAGCTTGGGTCTCCACCTGGTGTCTGTCTCTCTTCTTATAAAGGACACCAGGCATATTGCACGAGGGCCACCCTACTCCTGTAAGATTGCATCTTACCTTGATGACACTGCAAAGGCTCTATTTGCAAATAAGGTCCCATCTCCACAGGTTCTGGGGCTTAGGACGTGACCATGTCTTTGGGGGACACCAGACACTCCATCCCAGCTACAAAAGAAGAGATGGAGAGATGGACTGAGCCCCTACAAGGACCTGGTTTGCCCACCCACCCCCACCCCCCGCCTTTCTCTGGCTTGACAGGCCAAGGAAGGATTTATCACTTTAAGATGTGCTCTGGACTAAAAAGTTCCCAGAGGCCTGGGGTTCTAGAAAATCTTCATCTCTCATTATTGACCTTTTTGAATCTAAAATAAAAAAGACAGAAGACCGTATCTCTTTAATCCTTATTATCTTTTACAAAGCCTCAGTAATAGGAAGCCAAAGCAAACAAAAGAAAACCACTCTGGACCAGATTTTAATTCATATTGTGTGACTGAACTGTCCTTACAAAGCAGAGCTGGCCATGTCACATATTCCCCAAAAGCATCACATATGTCCCAATACCATTCCTTACCTCTGTTCCAACGACAACACACACATACAACCCCTCAGTGACACCCTAAGTCCCCAGCGCAGTGTGACAGATAACACACATGGGATGAGGGAGTTAAAATAGCTATCACATTCTGAAATGTTTTGGTCTAACCTGCTTGATTTACACAGTGGGAAACTGAGTCCCATTGAGACAAAGGAACTTGCCTGATACCTGATTATCGTTGAGAGGAAACTTAGGGCCACAAAACCTCCAGAGAGGCTGCTATTAGCCCTGCAGCCCAGAGCTCACCCAGTTCAGCTCTGTGGCTCACAGCTTGGCTTGGGACACCAAGGACAGAGCTAGTCAACACAGGCCAGGCAAGTCCCAGGGTCGGGGGCTACACCCCGCCTGTGGGGAGAAAGGGGGTGATAGAGGCAAGGTGCCTTTTAGAAAGCACAAGGTGGAAAGGACTGGCAAGAAACCCAAAGCCGCCTTCAGAGCCCAGCCAGGCCCTCACCCTCCACCATCCACACTCCGAGCCCAGGCCCTGGGCTTGGGCACCAATTCTGTCCTCAAAGGGAAGGACAAAGTGGAAAAGGGGACCTTGGTTCATATCCTTCACCTTGAAGCCAAATAACACAGTCACTTCATAACTCAAGGGAGCCTTGCTGCCTGACTTATCACCAAGGTATGACTCCTCCTTATGTCCCTGACCCAGTGGACCCCAGGCATGCCAACCAGCTCCCACACCTGTGGGTGCCAGAGGGCACAGTGGCCAGTGTCCAGAGCCCACATTCCCTGGTGACAAGCTCAGAAATGCAGTGAAGTACCTGGGACAGTCCCCCAGGCCCCACACTATCATGGTGAAGGGCGGTCCCACCAGCATGCGTGGAGCCTGGACCCTTTCTCCCAGGGAGAAAGACATTTGGGCCGGAGATTAACTAGACTCTGCATCTAGACTCACCATCTTGGCACTTTTAAAAAAAAATCTGTAACTTTCTAGATACATTTTGGTCAGATCTAGATTTCTTGATCTCAAATGATAGTCCTTAACCCCTCCTTCCAAAATGTAAGTTCATTCACCAAGCAGAATTACTGCCAAGCCCTACAAGTATCCCAGCAGAGGAAGAAGGTCACGTGGGCTCCTCTAGGGGGTGCCATTGTGACATGGGCACAAGTTGTGTCATCCTGCCCTTCCAGAAGTGGTGGAGGGTCTGCCCTTGGCACCTCAGACTGTAGGAAGGGCAATTCCACCTGGAGAGCCTCTGAGGAGAAATCAAGTCTGGATGGTACCCACAGACCTCCAGGGCAGCACGGGCTACAGAGCAAACACCAGGCATCTCAGCTGATTTCTATCATCTTTTATTACACAAAATAAAATTCCATCTGTGTTGAACATTCGTTCATACTTTCTATAAATCTGGCTTTTAAAAAATCCCCAGGGGTGCAGTCCCATAGCTTCTTAGATTTTCCTGCTGATGACATCCCTCTTCAACGGCAGTCAGGTCCTCTCAAAGCACAAATGTTGACGCGGCGACTGGCCTTGAGCCACCTCACGCGGTATACTCTCAGCCTGCCCGCTGAAGGCGTGACTCTCGTCATTATCCCGACCACAGCTGCTGGGGACAGTCATCGCCTTCACCAGCCCTCCCAGCTGGTCCTCTGGGGGCTGGCCTTCACGGCCCTTTGGCGGTGCTGTCCCCAGGCTGCCAAGCGTCCCGGGCTTCTCTTTGGGGAGGCCTGGACCAGGGCTTTAGGGGATCTCTGTGTCCATGGTATAAATCTGAATGAGATCAGACACAATGTTATCAATGGTTGGCTTGGTAAGGTCTTCACTAAACACCTAAAAAGGAGGAGAAGGAAAACAGGCTCTGGTTAGACTCCCTCTGGGTTAAACAAGGCACCTGCCACTAAGCACAGAACCACAGTACATGGGAGTGGAGATTGCATGGGGACTCTGCTATTGGAGACCATTCCAGACAGAAGAGGCTTTGGTGATCATCCAGCTCACATAGAAGAGGGGACTTGTCCTGAGTACGTGGGGAGCTGGTGACAGAGCTGGGCCCAGAGCACAGGCTCCTACCCATGAGTTCTCAGCTCCATGGTTTCTGGGGGGATCCATTTCCAGAAGTAGACTGGACACACCCCACCTTAGGCAAGCCCCTGAGGAACACATGGACTTGCTCTCTACCCTGGACCAGACCACCTTTTTTTTTTCTTGGTGGCAACACTCGGCTTGAGGGATCTTAATTCCTGACTAGAGACCGAACCCAGGTCCCAGCAGTGAGAATGCAGAGTCCTAACCACTGTACCACCAGGAAATTGCTCAGACTGCCCCTTGACTGTGCCACAGAGCTTATAAAATTGCAAGATGAGTCCCCAGGGGCCCAAATGAAAGGGGTTACCCTGCCTGTTTCCAAGTAAGGTCTGGCCCTGGCCCTGCTCCTGGGAAGGGACTGCTAGGCCCTGCCTGACGAGAGGGGCCCTGCCTGGGAGCTTGGACCTGCTCTCTCCTGGACCATACTTCCATTCCTCTTATCTTGGCTGATTTCAACCTGCATCCTTCCCCAGGAACTAACCCTGACACACATAACCATGAGTATAATGGCTTTTCTGAACTCTGGGAATCCTCCCAGTGACACATGGAGCTTAAGGATGCTCCTGAGGACCCCTGATGACACCAGAAGTAAAAGGCAAAACAAGGAGTCCCTGGTTGGATGCTGTGGCCCCCAGGCCTGGGGGTTGCTGTCTGGGCTCCAGGTCTGGGGCTGAGCCAGGGCAAAAGCTGGACTTGAGTTCCTCCTGCTGCATGGACACCCAAGGAAGCTTGAACCCATCGTGGGCTGTCATCTCAGGTGGGAGACAGTGACCTGGAAAAACCCTGCCCTCCCCATCCAGCTCAGGAAGATCCAGCCATTCCCCTCCCTCCCTCTGCCCCCACACTCTGGGTAGAAAATAAATATCTCAGAAACAAAGGCTTGCTTGTCAGGATCCACTACCTGAATGCTTCTGGAGACCCCAAGCCAAGAAATGACCATTAAAAAGTAGCCCAGGGCCAAAATCTGGAAGCAACCCAAGAGTCCATCCACAGAGGATGGACTAACATGACGCAGACCAGCTGTACCAAGGAACGGCACTTAGCCTTAAAAAAGGATGGAAAATCTGAGTCCTGCTACAACTCACTACTGCTTTAGAGCTGGAGTGTCATCGACCCAGAGGACAAATGCAGTTGGGTGCCAAGGGCTGCCCCACTGCCACCACCACACCCAAGGGCAGACAGGCTTCACGGGGGATGTCAAGTCTCTTGAGCAGTGTGGGAAGTCCACCCAGAGCAGACAAGTGGCATCACAGAGGTGGCAGCTGGGTGCACGTGAGCAGGAAGTATCTCTCATCAGCAAGCAAGTGGCCTTCACACGCCCAGAGGAGGCCCAAGAGCTCTAGCACATGGAGCCCAGAGCCACCCAAAGAGAGCAAAGAACAAGGGGAGCGCAGCTATGCTGCCCAGAGAAGTAGGCTCACACAGGGGAAGTGTGTCACCCAGAAAAGAGGCCCACTACCTGATTCAACAGAAGGGGGACGCAGGGGGTCACACAATCTGGAAGTCCCCAAGAAGTCCAGCACAGAGCAATGCTTTTGTCCACACAGCCACCCTTCCCGCTCCCCCCTCTAAGCTGCCATCAGGCTACATCCAGCCTGAGGTTGGGGCCAGACACCTTTGTTCGACGATACCTGCACACCTACTACCCTCCAGGCCCAGGCGCTGGGCTTGGGGCCGCTGATGAAGCAAACAAGATCCCTGGCTTCAGGAGAGGGGGAAGGACAGGCAGGCAGGAAAGGACAATGAAGCACAGAGAGAAGCTGCTATCTCCAAGGAAGGGCAGTCTGGTGGGGGCGGGGAGGTGGTCAGGAAGGGGGAGGCAGCCACTGTAGGTTCACAGAGGAGGGGTAGTGCACAAAGAGGGGGAGTCTTCCAGCAATTCAAAGTCTGCTCACATGGAATCTCATTCCAGGACGAGGAGGGACAATGAGCTTCGTTTCATGAAGAAAGGAACAGCAGATTTCAAGCATGGTAAAGGAAAAACAAAGAATGATCTCAAAATCCCATTTTAAGCAATGGTGGGACTACTGAGGGAAACCTGCTAGGACTGCATGCAGCCTTTCTGGTGGACACAGTTGACCCAGCTCTCAATAAACTGCTCCCTGGGTCCAGCTGGTCTTGAGGAGGAAGGCTGTCATTTATCTCCTCTGTTTATCCATTCATCCACCCACCCATCCATCATCCGTCGACATTCCCATTCTAACATCTATCCACCCAGCCATCCACTCATCACTGATCCATCTCTGTATCTATCGCCTATCTACCTACCTACCAGCCACTGTCATTTTAGGGCACCCCTGATACTTCGAATGTGATGCCAGACTTACTGATGTCTCACCTACAGCAAGCTCCCACTCAATGCAATAAAAGTGCTTGCTTGAGCTCAGTAGTTCTCAACCAGGGATGACCCCTCCCCACCCCGAGACACTTGGCAATGTCTGGACACCGCTTGGGTTGTCACGGCATCCAGTGGGTGGAGGCTGGTGATGCCGCCCTGCACCCAACAGTGCCCAACGTGACCCCCCAAACATCCACAATATCAAGGGGGAAGAGCCCAGCTTAGGCTATGGTGACAGGATTATTTTCAAGCTTCAGGGTTCCCCAGTAGCCTGCATCTTTCTTTGCAGGTAATTACTACAAAGACATTTGACACCTGGTGTGGGGACTGCTGAAGGTTCCTCAGGGAGGGAAAAGGCGGGGGGCGGGGGGGGGAGACACACACCAGTGCAGTCACCTCACCTGCCACCATGGCTTCTCGGCCTCGGCCTCAGCAGGCACTTCAACCCCATAGGCTTGTAGGGCCAGGTGGATTACTGCCACGGCTATGTGCTGAGCCCGGAAGCGGAGGCAAAGCCCCCCGTGGTAGCTGTCCTGTAGCAAAGCCCAGGCAGTAACGGAGACAGGGGTCCGCTGCCAGCTGTAACGGTTCAGCCAGTTCTTGAGCGAGACCAGGTAGTGGAGCAGGTACTGTAAAGACACACCAGTCAGCCGCCCCCCACCATCACCTGCCTCCTTAACCGGGAGTCTGCAGGCCCTCCCCCTGCCAGCCTCTCTCTCCTAAACTGCCATGGTGTGTATACATCACAGATCAGATGCCGTCTCCCTGTGTCCACCTCCAGCGACCCTTGCCCCAGGTCCCCACCGGTTTGCCCACTCTTGTCCTCTGAACCCAGCTCCTGAAACCTGCCTGGGCCTTTCTGTCAACATGGCCCTGCTCCGGACACCATCAGCAATTATTCTGCTCCTCCCCTTGGCTCAAACATAAAGCTCCAGAAACAGCAGCCTGATCTGCAGAACAGACCACAGCCCCCACGGGCCAGCGAGAGACAGGACATCAGGGGAGCTCAAGTCTCTGAACACCCTCCAGCTTGACTGTCAGCTCCTGTTCTACCTGAACACATGCTCTCCTTGAGCCCATGGGGAGGGGAGCCCTGCACTGTGCACCAACACAAACCACGACTGCTGAGCATCTCCACCATGGGTTCTGGGATTAGGGAGGTGGTGGGGGGAAGAGATGGTAACAGGGGAAATAGGAAGGCCTCCATGGTGACCAAGTTGTTCTTTCATACGTTAACCAAGGCAGTGGCCACCAGTACACATGACAAACAAGCAACACCCAGAACTTGGGCAGGGGTGTTGTATCAGTGCCCACACCCTGACTGTTATCTTCTATTTATTCGAGTTTTGCAAAATGCCATTTGGGGAGGCTGGGCTATTTCTTCTGACTCCTTCTAAATCTACAACTCACTCGACAAAAATTCCAATGGGAAAGAGACAAAATCACAGTGCAGAGGCCCACATCACAGCACCTCCCCCTTCTCTCTGCAGTCCACCCACCAATAGCCCACATGAGGCCTCAGGGCCCCAAATGAGTCTGCTGCAGGGCTACTTTCTGTGATAGCTCTGCTGTTGGGAGGAATGTGTTCCTAGCAGTGAAGTCAGTGACCCAGCTTTTCTCAGGGTTTTTCTGCACAGATGAGCTGCGTGTGAGCTGTGAGGCGGAGTAGCAACTCCCAGGAACAGAGACTCCAGCAGGTCATGAAACCGGCCTTGCCTCTGCTTTTGTGGGTCAGTGAACACACAACTTATATGGGTCTAGGGACAGGTACAGGCTTCAGAGGGCACATGGATCCCAGCTTTCAGCCACAGCCGAGTGGGCAGAAAGGCAGAAGCTGAAACCAGAGCTGCCTGAGAACCCTGGGAGTGGGGATGAGACAGGCCACCTGAGCGTCACTGTGCCTCCTCGGGGCCCTGTGTGGCTCCAGGCTCAGGTGACTGCACTTTCCAGATAAAGAGCAAAGACTTTCATGCTGCTGGGAACCATAAGTGACTGCTGCCCTTCTACCAACCCCCACCACATGTACCTTGTGCGGGTGCTGGAAGGAGACCTGAAAACGCAGGACCCGCAGCACGAGCAGTTCGCACTGTACGATGCTGTCCCGGATCTCCCAGAAGCGCGAGTCTAGCTCCAAGGGGTCACTGCCCGGGTGGAAGTACCTGAACAGAGAAACAACATGGCTGGCAATAGAAGGGGGTGCCCCCAGGAGCCCTGTCATGGGGTGTCCAGATACACACACCAGAGCTCCTCTGTCATCGACCAGCATAGGGTCCACCTACATTGCTACACAGAGGATAAAAACAGGAACCAGGGAGGAAAGAAGCTGCCTCCAGTGTTAGCCCCAGTGGCTGTGCCATGGCACTCAGCAAGACATGGGCTCTTTGCACCCGGGGGTGGCAATGCCCATGGCATTCAGTCTGGGCCCAGGGAAGGTATTTAAACACAGGGATGATACACACTCAGAAACATAAAAGTATTTGGCTGTTTCCCAGATTGTCTTTCTTTCACTCCAGATCTTTCTGTCCTTGTGTACACCTTATTTGTCTACAAGACTCCCACCTATGCAAGATCACTAAGACGTACGGGAGCAGGATTTACACTCGAGTGATCAGAACTCTCAGCCACTGAGTCATCATTCTCAGCTCCCCTCTCGTCTTCTGAGCTCCCCACAGAACCCACCTGGGTGCCCACATTCAATTAGTGAGCCCTACAACTTCCCTTCGTGCCCACCCGCACTCCCTGCTGGGCCCTGGCAATTACAAGTGGACTCCGGCTGGCCCCCTGCAGTGCCCTCTCTGGTTTTATCTCCTAGTCATTCTCAGTACATCACGAACCTGTCATGTTTATGGGGTGGGGAGTGCTTTTCCATTAACTGTTTATTAAAAGAGAAGCAGCACAAAATAGCTTTCTTCCTTAATGATTACAGAGTTCCTAGAAGGGCTATGACGCACTGCTAGTCAGTAACTTTCCAGAAACTGCTTTCTCCCAGACCCACTGGGCCTTGGCACAGCCCATCCAGCTGGCTGGACCCCACGTTCTTCCCCAACAGAAACATGGCTACTCAGGCCCAGGGCTGCGAGAGACACTCCTGGGCTACTCTGACTCAGTTTCCACACCATCTAAATAGGACAACGGCCCCAGAACCCAACTGCTTTGATCTGTCCTGTCCAAGACACCTTGAGAATCTTCTTTGGTGCCCCTCTGCAAGCTCCCTCTGCTCTAGCCTGTAACAGCCTCTTTCCACCCTTCTCTGCATGCCATCAGGCCTCTGAGGTTTCCTGCAAATCTGGCCCCAGTTGCTGTTGCACACGTGTCCCTAGACTTCTGACACTGCGCTCACTTCTGCCTCTGCTGCTGGAGCTCCTGGCCCCAGTTCAAGGCCACCCAGGTGCCTCCTTCTGAGTTTGACTGCTGGCACCTGGGAGACACTGGAAGCTTCTACCTGTTGGAAACATTGATGATGTCACGTGTGCGCAGATGCTGTTCCTCCACTTTGCCGGCCAAGTAAAGGGAAGACATGGCCACCAAGTAGGGGTCGTAGGCGTCCAGGTTGATCTCGCAGAAGAATTTATGGTAAATGGTACAGGCGGTGGCGATGGGGATGGACCGCATCCCTAGCTTGATACCTACCAAGAGAAAACACACACGGGAGAGCTTCATCCAGAGCTCACCCCTTGTGAAGTATGAGGTGCGCCAATGAGTTGGGCACTGAGGGTGCACACGCCTGCTCAGACAGCACCGAGAGCCCAGGGCCCAGCTGACAGGGGCTGCCGACCCTTCCACGGGGTCCTTGACCTGAGGAATTTAGAGGTAGGCTTGTCAGACTCTGACAGGCTAATGAGCCCCTGGAGGTCACACTCAAGTGCGGCCTTCCCTTCATAGCTCTGCAGGTTCCTCATGTCTCCCAAGCCCCCAAGGCTTCAAACTTCTCCCCGATCTGTGCCTGGCATATCCCTTTCTGCACATCTCAAAAGCATCAGCTGTGTGTCTGTTTCCACGTGAGGAAGTATTTAACTAGAGGTCACTCCCACCTCTGCAGCTTGTAACCAAAACCCTGCCAAGGTGACAAGAGGAAAAAGGCCTCTGAGTGCCACACAGATGCCACAGGTCCTGATGCACTAGGGTACTAGTCCACAGGGTCAGAAAAGGCAAGCAAAGGAAGCAGGGTGACTGCTAAACGCAACCACAGGCCGAGCAGGAGAAAAGCAACATCAATGACCACAGCCAGGCTTGAGGAAAGAAGAGCAAGATACTGAAAAGGGAACAGAAAGAACTCAAAAACTGGAGCATGATAGTCTGATTTAGGCCTTAAAAGCCCTAAATCCCTCAGAAAGCTACTAATGAAATCACTGCACTGGGTCACAGAACTAAAACAAATTCACAATGACCAGGGTTAACAAGGGAAGGTGAACTTGACACCCCACAGACTGAAGGAAGATGGAGAACAACCAATAATCATTATAATTGTGCTCAACATTCTCTACCTAAAAAGATGTATTAGTTCCCTTGAGCTGCTGGAACAAAATACCATAAACAAATTGGCTAAAAACAACACGTTTTTTCTCTTACAGGGCCGGTTCCTTCTGGAGGTTCCAGGGGAGAATCCATTTCCTTGCCCTTTCCAGTTTCTAGAGGTGCCTGCAATCTTTGGCTCGTGGCCTCTTCCTCCAGCTTCAAAGCCAGCAGTGCAGCATCTTCTAACTGTGCTTCCATCATCACATGGCCTTTTCCTCTGCCGTCTACTTCTCCTGCCTCTATATCTAAGGATGGGTGTGATTATATCAGGTGCAGCAGATCATCTAAGACAGTTCCCTGACATCAAGATGCTTAATCCCACCTGCAAAATCTTTCACTACATGAAGTTAACAGTCCTAGGTTCTGGGGATTAGGATGGGGCAATCTCTGGACCAGTATTCAGCCTCACCGAGAGAGCAAGGGCATATGCAAAACATGAGAGGAAGGACATATGCAAACATTTTAGCATTAGCTTTCAACATTCAGCACTTAGTAAAACCTAAGCATGTCAAGGTTTAAACTTGACTTTAGACAGTGAAGTTCTATGTAGACAGTTCCTACATGGGACCCATCATTCTCAGAGATGTCAGATGAGGAGGTATTGCTACATGTGAGCCTCAAAGGGTAGCATGTTTTCCTGGTTTACACGGACCTTATAAGCATATGTGTGGCATATATGAGGGGCCACTGCCATCCTTCTTTATACACTTTTCAAAACGTTTTGAAAATTAAATGTACTCACCACTGGGATTAATGGTCCTAAACTATTTCTCCAGAGTCTGCTTATGTTGACTTGAAAGCAGACTCACTCAAACCACTCTTCCCCGGAGTGTACATAAAGTAACAAAGATTGGAAACAATGTAGCACTTTTGACAGAGAAACAACGTTTCTATGGAAATACAACTGGCTTCCTCGCCTGTTGGGAATAGGGGCGCTCAACATGGACGCCGCGACAGGGTTGGAAACACTCAAACCCCTCTTCTGCAGGGTGTACACAAAGTAACCAAGATCGGAAGCAACCTAGCATTTTTGACAGAGAAACAAGGTTTGCACGGAAATACAACTGGCTTCCTAGCCTCAGCCTTGGGAGCAGGGGCGCCCAACAGCACAGGGGACGCCATGTCAGGGTTCAGAACAGAGGGTGCACCTTGGATCCTCGCTATGACGGGACCTGTCAGGAGCGCCACGAATGGCATGTTCCAGAAGGTTCCATATGACCAACTGCGGGCGTCCCCTTATGCTGGGAGACAGGTGTGTCGGAAGGCACCTTCTAAGCTATGGCCAGTCCCTTGCCACATCTCCTCCTGAGGCCTAGGCGCCAGTCGTGAAATGGCCAAAAGCCCAGGAGGCAGGGCGTGGCATCAAGGCTGAGGCCAGAACCCACAGGCCGAGCCTCAGCTAGGGCCCGGTCTCTGCCTTCCATTCAGCCACGCCAGCTCCGCGTCTGGCAGGTCCCCCTCCTCCGGGAAGCGGGTCCCCTACTCCAGTAGCCCCTGCCCGCCTGCTCGCGGCTCCCGTGACAGACTGGGGGCCGGCTGGACGCAAGGGCAGCACTGCGGCTCCGGCCACCACGTCCCGCCCTCTTCCTGGCGCGGTTACCTGCCTCCATGATGAACCTTGTCACTCGGAAGTGTACCCTCGACTCAGGTGCCAGCCGCCCCTCCGAGCCCCGGGTCTCAGCCCCTCCTCCGCAGGTCCCGGGGCCACTGGCCTCCATGAGGCCCCGCCCCACAGACCCAGAGCCCCTCACCGGAAGGAGAGGCGCCCAGACGCGTGGCGCCTTGCTCCCGGGGTGTCCTCGCCGCGGGAGCCGAGGTGCCGCCCCGCCCTGCCTGGGTCGGCCCTCCCTACCCCCCCGGGTGAGGGTGCTGAAGGCGAGCCCGGCCGACTGCGCAGGCGCCAGATCAAGCGCAAGCGCACAGGCCCGCCCTGTCAGGCGTCTGTCAGGCGACTGTCCCGCTCCCCGCCCCTCAGCCTGGACTCCGGAAGTCATCCCGCGCCGCCTCAGGAGGCGTAGGTCCCGCCCCCGGAGACTCACACTCCGCCCCTGGGAGCCCACAGGCGGCCTCGGGGAACCCAGGAGGCTACTCCTCCAACGCGCAGGGAGGTTACCAAAGTCCTAGGGCCAGAGCGCAAAAACAACCCCCCTAACGCCTGAGCGACAAGTCCCTACGGTGTCGCTCCGGGCTGGTGGCCCAGCGTGGGGCCGAGGCGGCGCTTACCAGAGCTCACAACAGTGTCTTCCAACCGGACAAGACATGGGGTTCAATCTCAGTGTTCCTAAAACCCAAATCCGGCTTTGCCAGAGTTTCCCAGACCTACAGGTAAACCCTGAAGAAAGCGGTGTGCACAAAATGAGGACAGTTAGTAGGGCTGTTTGTGTCAGGCTTTTCCAGGGGCCCAGCATCCCTGGGGGACCTGCTTGCGGCTTTCCTTTCCAGACTGGCAGCAAGGGAGGAGCTTAAGAAATGTTTGCTCAATGAGTGTTAATTGAATATCCAGCTCCCAGTGCAATCCCACACTTCGTGTCTTCCACAAGTAGGAAATTCTGCATCAGGCATTAGGGATGTACAACCCCAAAGGGACCCCCAAGCTACTGATAGACAGTGCACTCTGGTCATTCTGATACAGCCAGACAGTTCCTATCATTTGAGAGAGTTTGGAAGGTTGAGAGGAAAAAGTCACCTTAAGGCCAACCTTTATCTTCTTTAGCCCCTCCCTAGTCAGTTTCCCCCACCTGGTTCTCTCTACACCAGCTGGCTTGGTTTCCTGGCACTGCTATAATAAATGACCAGCAAAGTAGGTGACTTAAAACATTAGAACTTTAAATCAAGGTGTCAACAGGGCCATACTCCCTCCAGAGGCTCTGTAGCAGCATCCTTCCTTGTCTCCCAGCTTCCGGTGGCCCCAGATGTCCCTTGGCTTGTAGCCGCATCATTCCGGTGTCTGCCTCCGTTGTCACATGGCCTCTTCCCTTGTGTCTGTCTCTTTTTTCTGCCCTATTTGTCATTGCATTTATGGACTAATCCAGGATGGTAGCAACTTGCAGTCCTTAATCACATCTGCACATCGGCATAGATCCTTTTGCCAAATAAGACCATATGCACACGGTTCCCGGGATGAGAACATGGACACATCTCTGGTGGGAGTGGGGTGGCTACCATTGCCCACGACTGCAGCCACCAGAGTGAGTTTTTTGCAGGTCAAGACTAAGGTGACCCTGCCTGGCTTAACAGCCTCCAGGGCCCCTTTACCTCAGGAGAAAGCCCAAGGCCTTGCCTGACCTTCTAGTCCTGGAGAAGTCACCCTGCTAACTGGTCACTTGTGGAAAAGGCCTTGGGCAGCTCCCCGAAGGTTATGGTCTCTCTGCCCAGTGAAAGAACTGCTCCTCACATTTTATCCCTGGCTCCCTCTATCCAAGGCAAGGGGCAGGCCCTCTGGGCTGATTACCTCTGAGTGTGCATGTGTTTGCATGCTTGTGAAGGAGCTTGGGACCCCCAGCCTCCTGGGCTAGTATAACAAATGACCAGCAATCTAGGTGATCAAGTCATGCCGTGATCATTCCATCACTGCTGTTTGTCCCTGGGACCAGAGCAGTACTCCCCTGACCCCTCCCAGCTCCCCACATCTGTGTAGGATGCACATGCCCCCCCTCCCTGAAACACGTGTGCACACAGACGCACGCAAGAGTCAGACACTCCCTCCTTGTCCACTGGGGTGTGCACGTGCTCACACCCAAACTGTACCACTCTTCCCTCTGGCCCGTGGCCCAGCAGCCTGCCTGTCACCTCCTTGCCCACTGGGCATGCTGGTTAAACAGTGCCCCTAGGGTTCCTCCTCCCCTGGGCCTTTTGTGGTCTGAGGAGTCTAGGCTCAGCGAGTAATAGGTGCCTGCGAATGTGACTCAAGGGAATGACTCAACGAACACATTCATTTTGAAAGCGCTGGGTCACAGGGCACCCTCCTGGCAGGCCGCCTGGGTGCAGTGGTTGATAAATGAATCATTCACTAGCCACCAATTGGAGCCAGCCAACCTCGGGGTAGCGTTTCTTCTCTCACAGGCAAGCCACACCCGTTATCGAGGCACTCCCTGCCTTGTCCCCCCTCATTCTGCCCCCCCGACCTCACCTGGGGATCACCTCCAGGCCCCGCAGAGAGAAGATGGTCAAGAAAGGCAGGGTGGACATCATCTTGGAAGAGGACTCTGTGATATTTGCCAAGACTCCTTATCTACCCCTGACCATGCTCCGTAACCCCGAGGGAGCCGCAGCCTCCTCACAAGGATGAATAAGTGAGTGAGGGGGTCACACTGAAGCTCAAAAGATGAGGCAGAGGAGGGCAGAGGCATTTGGGGCACAGAGGAAAGCTGTGCCCGGGCAGGACCTCAGGAAAGCCCACATGCTCTTCAAAGGCAGGGCTCACCTCCAAAGTGCCTGCCCTGCACACCTGCTTCCCAGGGGCCTCCACCCAAGAACCAGTCAGTGGAAGCCCTGCCCCTTTTCCTTGGAAACTTCTCACTCTATCACTTCTATCACACTATCACCGTTTCTTCCCTGCCTCCCCTGCCCCCCCACCCCCGCCTCACTGGCACCTTCTGGACCAGTGAAGGCAGCTGCTCAAGCCTCCCTGTGGATCCCTTTACCTGCCCACCCCCCACTGCCTTCCGCCCACCCACCCTTCTCAACGTTGCATCCTTGAAGCTACTTGTGTCCCTGGATTCCACGCTGTGCCTTTGGTCCCCCACCCTGCCCCCATTCCATCCTCTTGGTCCATTCAGGCTGCTGGAACAAAACCACCAGAGACACGGATTTCTCGCAGTTCTGGGAGGCTGGAAGTCCGGGATGCCAGCAGGATTGGGTTCTAGGGAGGACCCCCCTTCTGGATTACAAGCCAGCCAGCTTCTCACTCTGGCTTCACAGGAGAGACAAGGCAAGGGAGCTCCTGAGATGCTTTTGGAAGGGGACTAATTCCACAAGGGCTCTGCTTCATCACTTCCCAAAAGTCCGCCTCGCGGTACCACCATCACCTTGGGCCTTCTGACTTCACCAGATCAGTCTGGGGGAGGGCCTATTCGGACCATAGCCCTCGCCAAGGTCAAGGGTCACGTCTGAGCTGTCTCCTACCTGCGGCCACTCGTTGCAGTTGACTGCTTGGTACATGGTCTGGCTCTGTACCTGGACGGCTTTGAAGATTTGTGCTCCGTGTCTCCTCAGGCACCACCCCCCACATCTGGGCAAGCTTTGAAGCCTCGTGCTCCCTGTCCCCCCACGTCTGGGCAAGCTGATCAGGATACCCTCCCCCCAGCCCCAGCCAGAGCAAAGAGTCTACCATGCACTTGAGCTGTTTTCCCAGCACCTTGGGGGGGCCTCAGACTCAGAGCCAGGGATTTTTTTCATAACCTCTTAGTGGGTGTGGGGCCATCAGTCTCCACATCCAAACCACATTCAGGGTGGGGGTGTCCGTCTCACTTGCACACAGTGACCACAACACACGCCCTCCTGCCCCAAATGCTTTCCCTTCGGGGATTCCTAGGTTCCGGGCCTGTTCTCCTGGCTCGTCTCCTCCCTCCCAGGTCAGCTGAGTGCCCAGTGAGTCGGGCTCACGCCTGGTGCTGGGACAAAGCAGACAGTGTCTGCCTTCAGTAGCCTTGCTCTGGCTTCAGACACAACCACCTTTGTAAAAACGAAGTCCAATCAGTGCCCTTCCCTCTCCAAGCCCCCACAAGAGCCATACCAGCTGCCAGAAGGCAGCTCTATTTACCCAGCAAGTGTCCTCCCAGGCACAAACACTGGTGAGATTATAGTTCTTGGTTTATCTACTGCCTTGGATTATTTCCTTTGGACTACATGAGTTTCGAGTGAAGACAGACTCAATACGGAGAACAGTGGAGTGAGCTCTGAGCACCTATGAGATCTCCTATGAGGCCAAGTTGGGCCTCAGGAGAAGGGCCGAGAGTCAGCATGAGGGTCAGAAGATGCAATCCAGCCACAGATGTGCACAAACAGCTGCCACCAACGAGCCACAGGAGGGACTGATAACTGGCACAGGGGTTCTTTGAAGGCGTGATAGAAATGTTCCGGAATTAGATTATGGTGATGAGTGCATAACTCGGTAAATATGTTTATTTTTTTTTTAACTTTTAATTTTTACTTTATTTTACTTTATCATACTGTATTGGTTTTGCCATACATTGACATGAATCCACCACGGGTGTACATGCAATCCCAAACATGAACCCCCCTCCCACCTCCCTCCCCACAGCATCCCTCCGGGTCATCCCTGTGCACCAGCCCCAAGCATGCTGTATCCTGCATCGGACATAGACTGGTGATTCGATTCTTACATGATAGTATACATGTTTCAATGCCATTCTCCCAAATCATCCCACCCTCTCCCTCTGAGTCCAAAAGCCCGCTATACACATCTGTGTCTTTTTTGCTGTCTCGCATACAGGGTCATCATTGCCATCTTTCTAAATTCCATATATATGTGTTAGTATACTGTATTGGTGTTTTTCTTTCTGGCTTACTTCACTCTGTATAATCGGCTCCAGTTTCATCCATCTCATCAGAACTGATTCAAATGTATTCCTTTTAATGGCTGAGTAATACTCCATTGTGTATATGTACCACAGCTTTCTTATCCATTCATCCGCTGATGGACATCTAGGTTGTTTCCATGTCCTGGCTATTATAAACAGTGCTGTGGTGAACATTGGGGTACATGTGTCTCTTTCAATTCTGGTTTCCTCGGTGTGTATGCCCAGCAGTGGGATTGCTGGGTCATATGGCAGTTCTATTTGCAATTTTTAAGCAATCTCCACACTGTTTTCCATAGTGGTTGTACTAGTTTGCATTCCCACCAACATGTAAGACCAGAAACTATAAAACTCCTAGAGGAGAACATAGGCAAAACACTCTCTGACATAAATCACAGCAGGATCCTCTATGATCCACCTCCCAGAATTCTGGAAATAAAAGCAAAAATAAACAAATGGGATCTAATTAAAATTAAAAGCTTCTGCACAACAAAGGAAAATATAAGCAAGGTGAAAAGACAGCCTTCGGAATGGGAGAAAATAATAGCAAATGAAACAACTGACAAACAACTAATCTCAAAAATATACAAGCAACTTATGCAACTCAATTCCAGAAAAATAAACGACCCAATCAAAAAATGGGCCAAAGAACTAAATAGACATTTCTCCAGAGAAGACATACGGATGGCTAACAAACACATGAAAAGATGCTCAACATCACTCATTATCAGAGAAATGCAAATCAAAACCACAATGAGGTACCACTTCACACCAGTCAGAATGTCTGTGTTCCAAAAATCTGCAAGCAATAAATGCTGGAGAGGGTGTGGAGAAAAGGCAAATATGTTTTAAAAAATAACATGTTGAACTGTGTAGCTTAGATGAGTGACTGTTATGGTATCCGACATAGCTCCATAGCTGTTAATTTTTAAAGTTCCTGTGCTCTTCAGAGACAAGTGAACTGACAGCTGCTGCTACTGCTGCTAAGTCGCTTCAGTCGTGTCTGACTCTGTGTGACCCCATAAACGGCAGCCCACCAGGCTTCTCTGTCCCTGGGATTCTCCTGGCAAGAATACTGGAGTGGGTTGCCATTTCCTTTTCCAATGCATGCATGCATGCTAAGTCACCTCAGTCATGACCGACTCTGTGTGACTCCATGGACAGCAGCCCACCAGGTTCCTCTGACCATGGGATTCTCAAGGCAAAAATACTGGAATGGGTTGCCATTTTCTTCTTTGGTGAACTGACAGACCCACCCTCAAAGTCCTGAAATAGGGCAGATAATGGCACAGGGTACTTTGCTCCCCCTTGGGGAGGGGAGTTGAGTGGATTGTTGGAGATGGGGGAACACCCAGGCCTGACACTTCCACACATCCGGGATCCGCCAGTCTGAGTGGGGGCTGACGGAGACATCTTGACCCGAGTGCCTCTCACCGGTGACTTTCCCACAGGCCGTGTGACATTAGAGGCAGCGCTTAAGAGTGATGTGGCCACAAGCCAAGGAATGCCTGCAACCACTGGAAGCTGGAAGAGATGCAGAAGGAGAGATGTGGAAGGATCCTTCCCTAAAGCCTCCAGATGGGAGGGAATCCATTTCTGTTGACCCGGTTTGCAGTCCTCTGTTGCCACAGCCCAAGGAAATTGACACAAAGGGGTGTGGGAGGGAGTGATTAAGCCCCACCTTGCCATCTGCTACAGAGACAGTAGAGAAGATGGATGTGGCTTCTGATGGTTGTGTGGGCCCCTCACAAGTTCTGCCAGTGGAAGGAAGAAGGCCTGAGGAGGGCAAAATCTTTACCCCAGAGCACTGGGAAACAAAAGAGATAAAAAGACTGCAGATGAAGCAGTCAGATCCAAGAAGGTCAGGCAGCTTCTCAAAGCCTCCCAGCATGTGGATGCCAGCCCAAATGGGTCAGGGCTGTTAGCTCTGGGAGCTTAGAAAGGAAACTTCTCAACAGTTTGGTCATCCTTGCCAGGCGCCACTCTCCTGTATGCCTCTCTAGCCCCAGCCATCTCGATCTTTCTACCAGACCCTGTCAATGTCAATGCCAGCAGAGCGCTTTCTGTGTTTGCTATCGCCAAGGCTCATGGACACACCTATTGCTGTCTCTGCCCTCCACCAGGACAGGGCAGTAACGCATCCCAGATTTTTCTCATGTGTGTGCCCGCTATCACTTGACCAAGTCTGTCTCTAAAGGTGTAAATCCCCAGGGAGAATCTGATGGGATGAATCTTCATTATGAACACACAGCCCTCTGAAACAGGAAGCCACCTTTGGTCAAATCAGTGGCAGGGTTGAGGGGGCTCAGTGTCTATACACATTCCTAGGGAAGCTGTGTGGGAGGTCGGCAGTGACCAGCATGCCAACCCAGGAGCCCAAGGACACCCATTTAGCAGGGTCAGTCTCAGCGCATCTGAGCCCACGACCTCAGGTGTTACACTTTGTGCACCACCCCCATACACCCAGAAAGGGACTCAGAGAAAAGGGCGTCATCACCCACCCTTTCCAGTGGTCAGCCAGAGATATTGTCTTTGCTATTTGTTCACTGAGCAAGGAAATAAAGCCTTCAACTCTCTTGGCAGGCAGTCAATAGAGATGGTCTAAATTGCTAGATGAAGAAATAAGTGGGAAAAAGCCAGTTGTCTGGTGATACCCAGGCAAGTATCCGAAGAGTTACAGTATTACGTTGAAGGCAGGCCATTGAAATAGTGACAAAGTGCATCTAGACTGGAAAGGGAAAAATAAAACTACCTCTATGCACAGATAACACAACCTCATATAAAGAAAATCCTAAGGAACACACACACACACAAACTACGTAGAGCTAATAAATAGTCCATCCAAGTTGTAGAATACAAGAGCAGTATACAAAAATCTATTGTATTTCTACACAATACCTATGAACAATCAAAAATGAAATTAAGAGTTCTGTTCATAAGAGCATCGATTGAATAAAATACCCAGCAATAAATATAACAAAAGGAGGGCAAAACTTGTGTAACAACATACTACTGAAAGATATTAAAGAAGATCTAAGTAGAAAGACATCTTCTGTTCATATATTAAAAGGTTTTAATTGTTTAAATAGTAATATTCTTCAAACTGGTCTACAAATTCAATGCAATCGCTATCTAAATTCCAGTTGGCTTTTTGGCAGAAATTGACAAGCCCATCTTAAAATTCATACCGAAATGCAAAGGACCCAGATTAGCCAGCATAATCTTGACAAAGAACAAAGTTGAAGAACTCACACTTCCTGATTTTAAAACTTACCACAAAGCTACAGGAATCAAGACTATGTAGTACTGACACAAAGGTGGAGATACAGACCCACAAAATAGAAACCTATACTGCTTTGGTTAGCTGATTGTCAACAAGGGTGACAAGACATTCAATGAGGAAAGAATAGTGTCTTCAACAAATGGTGCTGGGACAACAGGTTAGTAGCCACATGCAAAAGAATGAAGTTGGACCCCTTCCCCACACCATATAGAAAAATCAACTCAAAATGGATCATAAACCTAAATGTACCATAACAGCTGAAACTGTAAAACTCTTTTATAAAAAATAGACATAAATATTCGTGAACTTGGATAAGTTCATGGTTTCCTAGATATGATACCAATAAATAACATAAGTAGATACATCATCAGTTCAGTTCAGTCTCTCAGTCGCGTCTGACTGCAACCTCATGCACTGCAGTACTCCAGGCCTCCCTGTCCATCACCAACTCCTGGAGCTTCCTCAGACTCATGTCTATCGAGTCAGTGATGCCATCCAACCACCTCATCCTCTGTTGTCCCCTTCTCCGCCTGCCTTCAATCTTTCCCAGCATCAGAGTCTTTTCCAGTGAGTCAGTTCTTCACATCAGGTGGCCAAAATATTGGAGTTTCAGCTTCAGCATCAGTCTTTCCAATGAATATTCCGGACTGATTTCCTTTAGGATGGACTGGTTGGATCTCCTTGCAGTCCAAGGGACTCTCAAGAGTCTTCTCCAACACCACAGTTCAAAAGCATCAATTCGTCAGCACTCAGCTTTCTTTATGGTCCAACTCTCACATCCATACATGACTGCTGGAAAAACCATAGCTTTGACTAGACGGACCTAGACAGACCTTTGTTGGTAAAGTAATGTCTCTGCTTTTAATATGCTGTCTAGGTTGGTCATAGCTTTTCTTCCAAGGATCAAGCATCTTTTAATTTCATGACTGTAGTCACCATCTGCAGATTTGGAGCTCCAAAATCACAGATACATTGTAATTCATCAAAAGTAAACAATTCCGAGCAGGGCAGCATGGCAGGGCTTTCCGAGCTCCGACTGGCCACCCAGCGCTGAGGAAAAAAAAAAAAGATTCATGGCTGCCAGGGGCTGGAGGGAGGGAGACTGGGGAATGACCACTCAGTGAGTATGGGCTTCCTTTTGTGAGTGATGAAAATGTTCTGGCCTAAGAGAGTGGTGATGTTTGCACAACCACGTGGTGATGGTGGTGAAGATTCTAAAAGCATTGAACTGTACACTTTAAATGAGTGAATTAGTGTGTAAGTGATATTTCAGTAAAGCTCAAAGGGAAAGTGAAGACCCCAAACCCTCATCTCAGAAACAACTGACTCCTGCACTGTGGTTACGTAAGATGTCACCATGGAGGAAGCTGGGAGAAAGGCATGCAAGACTCCCCTGCACTGTCTTTGGAACTTCCTGTGAATCTATAACAATTTCAAAATAAAAACAAAAAATGTCTGATGGGGCTGGGCTGTTAACTCAAGGCTCTGTGTCCAGCTTCATTCAGGTTGTTGGCAGAATCCATTTCCTTGAGGCTGAAGGACCAAGCTCCCTGCTTCCTTGACTTGTGGTCCCTTCATCTTCAAGCTGGTGAGTGGGGTCCTTCTCCATATCTTTTAATCTTTGACTCCCCTGTGGCCTCAGCCAGCAAATCTCTGCTTGTTAAGGGCTCCTGTGATGACACTGCCCAGCCAATAATCAAGGCTAATTTCCCCATGTTCAGGTCAATTGGTTAATAGCATTAATTACATCTGCAAAGTCGCCTCAGCCTTGCAGCATAACATATTCATGAGTACGACATCAGAGGACCAAGGAGGTGAGAGTCAAAATTCTGCCTATCACAGTGGGTTATTTTAAATCTGTCTGGGATGTAAACCCCCAGGAGGGTGAGGGTTAGGCATTAGGTGTTAGGGAGGAGGAGGGAAGCCATAAAAGAGCTGTACCCAGTTTGGAAAAGCCTCGACAACCATGAGAGGGGCTGTGGTCACCCAAGGAGAGGGGGCAGGTCACCCAAGGAGTAGGGGGCAGGTGGTGGATGGAAAGAATGGCCTGGGGGAGGCCAGCTGCAGAGGCTTTCAGAAGTTCTTCCACCCCAACCTTAGCCTGCAGTTTTCTCCTTGGATGTAGCATCCAAGGACCAGTCTCCTATCTCCTTGATCTCCAAAGACGGTCTTCCTAAGTCAAGGCTAGAAGGAATCACAGTGAGTTGGGGGCTAGCCTGCTGCCCTGAGCCCATTGTACTGGCCACAGCCTACCACCAGGGGGCAGAGTCGACTACATCAAAGGCCACACAGCTGGAGAGTGCGGGTGTGTGTGTGACTAAGCGTGTGTACAGACGTGTTGGGGGCATGCTCGTTGCTGGGTTGTCTCTTCACCAACCATGTCAGAGCCTCCTCTGTGCTGCCACAGTGGCTGAAAGGCTCCTCTCTGCTGGACACAGGCTCTCAGAACAGGAAGAGCTCATACAATCCGGTTGTTACCCTAGTCAACACCCAAAGCACCCATCTCCCCCGTTCAGGCAAAAGAAGGGATCTGACTGGGTGCTACAGATTGAGTCTTGTGGCAGCACAAACAGCCCTCTTTGGGGCCAGGAGTTGGGTCTCCTTCAGAGAGAGAAGGGAGCAGGCCACTTAACCAGCCCCCACAAACTCAGGCCCACCACCCTCCAAGCTGGATCTCAACAACTGAAATTCACATCAAAATGCAGAACTAGTGAATAACTGGGCTCAGGTCCCAGAAATAGGCTGCCCTTTCTACAGGGTGACGGGAAGATCCTCCCTGCTTCCTGTTGCCATGGTTTCCACTCTGCTACCAAGCAGCGGGCGCGGTGGAAGCCATTTCCCGCAATGGGATGCTGGTGCTGGCTGGGTGTGCAGCTGCCGTGGCCAAAAGCAAGCGAGATGGTAGAAAAAAAAAAAAACCTAGTCCCAGAGATCTCTCCCCACGGCCAGAGCGTAAACATCAGGGCATTATACACTCCTTGAGCACACAGATCAAGAGGCCTTGCAAAAAAGACTACACAGAAAAAAATAAATCCAAATGCTAAAGCCAACACGTGCTTGGGCAGAAGGCATTGCTGGTTTCGGCCCTGGGCATGGGTTCTTGGCACAGAGGAGCCCATTTCTCTTTTGGCCAGAACATGGTGAATGGGAGGGATGTCTTGGGTGTCCACAGCCTACAAGCGCAACAGACTCTGGGGTCTTACCCTTCTGCATCCTGCCATTTGGAACCTAGAAATTGCTGGCAGCTCTGAGCTGGGGGCCCCTGGGGCTGCAGCTTCCCTTTGGGACCCGGTCTGTTCTCCACGGGCCCAAGGATGCCCTATAGGTGGCCTGCCACCCTCCCAGGAGAGTGGGCAAGAATCAGAGTCCCTCCAGTCTCCAAACCTGCAGGCAGCCACTGTGCCAACTCAGGGACCCTCTCTATATTCAGTTTTCCAAGATGACTCAGGGGCCTTACCTTGTCCCCACAGCCTTAGTTCTGGGAAAGGTCTCCTGGAATAGGGAGGGCACGACGGGGTGCTGGGGTGAGGAGACTGCCCCAAGGCCTGGCAGGGGGACTGAGCACCCAGAGCCTAGAATAGGAATCACACCCGGATCTGAAGCCCCTCTGGTACTTCCTGGGTCTCTACTGGTCATTCTCGAACTTTCCCCACTGGTGGAACTCACTCAAAAGGCTTTGTTTATCCCACTTACCAGCTCCTCCTGTCCCTACCCCCTCACCCCTGACTCATTCATTTTTCTAGTCCTTGGGGGCGATTAAAATTCAGCCCAGACTCACATCTCATTTGAAGCACCCCATCCGCCTCCCCAGGACTGGAATGGACCGGAATGGAGACAAGTAGCTCTGACCTCCTTTCCCCTCCCAATACCCCCCTGCCCTGCTCCTAAGGCTGGGGCCAGCCAGCCTTGTCTGGTGCCACCGGCCCAAGGTAGAGGTGGCGGGGGAGGGGGTGCTGTTCCATCCCTGACTGTGACTCCTGCTGAAGGGTCACCCCTTTCCCAGGGTGGGCTCAGCCCCTCCTCACCAAGGACTCAGGTAGCCAGCCAGCACTGTCTTCTTGCCCCCTGCCATGTCCACAGCCCAGCCTCCTCTCCAGGTGGGTGCCCCCTTTCCGACATTGGCTCTCTGGCCACCCACGATTCCCGCCCCCCGAGGCAGAGGCGAGCAGGGGTCCCTAGCTTTCCTTCTCAACATGCTGTCTCAGTACCCCCTGGCCAATCGAGGGGGGCACTCCAGCAAGCCTCCTGAGACCCCAGTGGGGAGACGTGGGTACCCCCATTCCCAAGGCCACAGAGCCAGCTCTCCCCACCCCTCACTCCAGGCTCAGAAGGCAGCTGGGAGAGTGGGGAGTGACAGTCTCTGAGTCACCCCTCCATCGGGCTAGGGGTGACTAGCCCGATGGTAGGGGGTGACCCCCTACCACCTTTAAACCATTAACAGCTTCTGAGTGAGGGAAGGGGGGCAGAAAGACATGGCTAGACATGGCTACTTTTGCAAGAAGAAGCAAAAGATCCCCCAGGAGAGCCGTCATCCCTAACCCAACGCAAAACAAGGCTTGGAAACACACTGCAGAGACAGAAGGGCCATCAGTGAACTGGTTTCCAAATGCTTCATTTTTTAAAATTAGGCAAATTGATCATTAGAAAACTGATTAAGCTGGAGCTGCTGTTGGAATAAAAGGTGGAAATAAACTCCTTCATTTGAATTCCAAATGCAGGCTTGGAGGTGACCTGGTGGTTAGGCAAACTGGTTGAGGACGGGGAGGCAAAGGGACCCAGTGAACGAACATAACCTTGACTCTTCCCTCCTCCCAGACCAGAGGCCCCAGGAGGTGCGGCTCCAATGTTCCATGCTGCCAACCCGGGGGGCCCAGGCCTGGAGGGGGCAAAAGAGAACGTCTCAGGGGGCCTCTCGTGGGCCCCACACAGCCCTCGTTACAGGATCGGGAGGGGGCAGGGGAACAGCAGACCAGGAGCATCTGAGCTGCAATTTACTGATGTGTGCAGAAATCCTGCAGCATTTTAACTGTGGGTACCGCCCTGCCCGGGGTTCCAGCTGCTGTGATCAAGACCGTGGGCCCAGAAAACTGGGCCCTCCTCCCTGGGAAGGCGCCAGAGCCCGGCTTATGAAGTTTCCAGCCAGGACAGGATCCCAGCGCCTCACCAGAGATAATTCCGCAGAAGTCTTAGTCTCTAAAATTGTTTGTACTAGATAAAGAAAAAAGAAAGGAAGTGAAGTTGCTCAGTCGACTTTTTGCAACCCTGTGGACTGTAGCCTACCAGGCTCCTCCTACCATGGGATTCTCCAGGCAAGAATACTGGAGTGGGTTGCCATTTTCTTCTCCAGGGGATCTTCCCCACCCAGGGATCAAACTCGGGTCTCCCACATTGCAGGCAGGTGCTTTACCCTCTAAGCCACCAGGAAAGCCCACTAAATAAAGAGAAGGCACAAAAGAGTACCAACATGGTTCTTTGAGAATGTCTTGCTTCTAGGGTGGTGAAGAAGATTTTTGGAATTGGTGGAGGTGCTTAAATGAAGGGCCTGAAATTTTGAAAGCTTGCTTTTCCTTTTAAAACGTTCAACACTTTAGGAAACAATGAAGACTTCAAAGTAAAAATTGAAAAAAAAGAGTACCAACAAAACGTATGTGGGTAGGAAGATCAATGCCAGCAGGCCCTGCTTACTCACTGCTCAGCCTGGAAAAGAGAAACGTGACGTTGCCTTTAAGGACCTTGGGTGTCCCTTCTTGTCCATCCCACCCCACTTCTCCCCCTGCTTCAGATGGGACCTCTTTCTTGAATTTTGCATTGATCACTCCTGGACTTTTCCTTACAGTCTCGCCACCTTTGTATGTGTCCATCCCCCAACAACATGTTTCCTTTCGCCAGATTCCAAGTGTACATAAATGGAATCATGCTGTGTGTATTCTTCTCGAACCTGCATTGTCATTGAACATGGGAATCTTGAGACTCACTCATGCTCCCCCTTAAGAGCTGACACTGAGTCCCATGGTCATCTTGGTGGACAGTGGGCCCGAGTCCATCTTTTGTACTGTTACAAACAGGGTGGCTTGACACACTCGTGGACAGATGTCCTGATGTTCAGGGTGAGTTTCTGTAATGATCACAGGCAGGGGGAGGCCCCTGGGCCGCATGTCACATGAACCCTCCACTCTGCTAAGGATGGATGAATCACTTTCCCACGGCTTGTGGGCCTGCAGCCTCTGAGTTTTCTTGTGGTTTGCCCAGAGAGCCTGATATTGTCAGACTTTATCCTCCATGCAGATTACCAACTGTCCCAGGATTTTTCATTGAAAAACATCTGTCTCCACTGACCCGCAGTGCCAACTTCGTCATGCATTGAACTTCTCCATGCAGCTCATCTGCTTCCACTGTCTCTATTCTGCCACTTTGGTCTGTTTGTCCCTCCTTTTGCTAACACCGCAGCTGCTTAAATGTTGTCCCTTTAGAATCCATCTCAGAATCTGCTAAGGCAGCTCCATCCACCTGACCATTTGTTCGCTCTTCCATATACATTTAAGAACTACTTTGTCAAGCTCCATTTTTAAAATGGCATTTAGGTTGCTACTGTAGTCAATCAATAAATCAAATGGAAATGTTCAAAACATGCTCGAAACTTTGATTTTTTTGAGACTTCTGGGTAGCCAAGATAATGGTGGCAAGGTCCATTTATCTGAAACTCTCAACACAGCTTCCAAACCAATCAACTAAGAAAAACAAGAACAAATACGACCACACAAAATTCATGCCCTCAGCATAACCAGAAGACAGACAGCATCCAAATTTCGAATTATGTAAAACAAATAAAATCACAAGGACAGGGGGAAATCTCTTAAAAAATAAAATACAAACAAAAATGAAGCAACACATATATCAATGTATAACCACCCCAAAGGGGAAGAAAAGAACCAAGCCAGGTAACCTTTGAACACAGTCCTTGGCCTCGCTGCCCTTAAGTTAAAGACAAAGAACTACCAACAAATATTGAACTCCAGAGAGTAGCTTTCTTATTTGCAGAGATATGAGTTGACAACTCTGAAACTGCTTTCAGAGTGTTCTAGGGTTGAGCAAATACACACATGAATTGAGGCTGAGTGAGCCAGCTTTCTCAATGAGAGAAGGAAATTAGAGGTAAGCAAAGGGGAAGAATGCTAGAGTGAACCTGGAATCAGAGATGTCAGTATGAACTCATGGAGAGAGAGACAGAGAGATAGATCATTGATAGAGAGATAGACAGACATTGAATACTGATTAATAATACAGATGTGTGAAAGTGTACATATATATCCAAAGATATACATCTATATGTGCTTCCCTGGTGGCTCAGAGAGTAAAGAATCTGCCTGCTATGTGGGAGACCTGGGTTCAGTCCCTGGGTTGGGAAGATCCCCTGGAGGAGGGTGTGGCAACCCACTCCAGTGTTCTTGCCTGGAGAATTCCATGGACAGAAGAGCCTGGTGGGCTACAGTCCATGGGGTCGCACAGAGTTGGACATGTCTGAGACACTAAGCACATACATCTACATGTATGCATGAATGTGTTATACATAAATATGTGGGGTGTGTGTGTGTGTGTAATTTCCCAATAGGTTTCTAATTTCAACAATTATCCACTCAAAATGAACTAGGGATCCTAGGATAAATGGCAGATCCTAGGAGTGGGGGCCGGGGAAGGTCTGGAGGAATCTTAGAACATCCTGTTCCTCCAGAAAGTAAGGAATCCATGACTCTGTGTTGGTATAAATAAACAGGTAAATGGGGAGAGGTGAAGGGAGGTTCTTCTTCACAGTAAAGCCAAAGAATAAGTGTGGAAGGAATGTTAGAACTGTAAAGGCACCATTTGGCAACCATCATAGGAATGACTGACTCAAGCAAAAATGATCAGTGACCGAAAAACTGCTGGGTGAAGGTTTGACAAAGAACTGGATGTTTAAATAGTCTCAAAATGTGGCCCACGCACACAAATGGAAAATAATAGCAACTCAACAGGTGAGAAACCTGGCAGACATCCCATCAACTAAGCCATCAAAGTTACATCTTCACCAGTAATGGGACAAACCACTGTTGTGTGCCTCCATGTGTCATGTGCCACTACGTTGCTTCTCTGACATGTCTACCAAAAGTGTAAAACCTGAATCTAATGGTGAGGAAATGTCAGACCAACCAAAACAGAGGATACTCTCAAATAATCAGCCTACGCCTTTGAAAAATGTCAATGCCATAAACCACAAAGACCCAAGAACTGCTGCAGATTAAATGAGACTAAAGAGACATGGTAACCAAATGTAATTCATGATAAAATGTGCTCCTTTTCTAGAAAAGGCATTATTGGGACAACTGGCAAAGTCTGGACAAGGGTAAGATCACAGTATTGTTTCAGTGTTATTTTCGTGATTTTGATAACTGTACTGGACTCATCACTGAGCAAGGTTTTCTTATCTCTCCTTGCTGTTCTTTGGAACTCTGCATTTAGATGGTGTATCTTTCCTTTTCTCCTTTGCCTTTTGCTTCTCTTCTTTTCTCAGCTATTTGTAAGGCTTCCTCAGACAACCATTTTGCCTTTCTGCATTTCTTCTTGGGGATGGTTTGGATCACTGACTCCTGTACAATGTCATGAACCTCTGTCCATAGTTCTTCAGGCACTCTGTCTATCAGATATGATCCCTTCCATCTATCTGTCACTTCCACTGTATAATCGTAAGGGATTTGATTTAAGTCTAACCTGAGCAGTCTAGTGGTTTTCCCTACCTTCTTCAACTTAAGCCTGAATTTGGCAATAAGGCGTTCATGGTCTGAGCCACAGTCAGCTCCCAGTCTTGTTTCTGCTGACTGTATAGAGCTTCTCCATCTTTGGCTTCAAAAAATATAATCAATCTGACTTCAGTATTGACCATCTGGTGATGTTCATGTGTAGAGTTGTCTCTTGTGTTGTTGGAAGAGGGTGTTTGCTATGACCAGTACATTCTCTTGGCAAAACTCTGTTAGCCTTTGCCCTGCTTCATTTGTACTCCAACGCCAAACTTGCCTGTTACTCCAGGTACCTCTTGACTTCCTACTTTTGCATTCCAATACCATATGATGGAAAGGACATCTTTTTTTGGTGTTAGTTCTAGAAGGTCTTGTAGGTCTTCATAGAACTGTTCAACTTCAGCTTCTTTGGCATTAACAGTTGGGGAATAGACTTGGATTACTGTGATATTGAATGGTTTGCCTTGGAAATGAACAGAGATCATTCTGTCATTTTTGAGATTACACCTAAGTACTGCATTTCAGATGCTTTTGTTGACTATGAGGGCTATTCCATTTCTTCTGAGGGATTCTTGTCCACAGTAGTAGATAGAATAGTCATCTGAATTAAATTCACCTGTTCTGGTCCATTTTAGTTCACTCATTCCTAAAATGTCAATATTCATTCTTGCCATCTCCTGTTTGACAACTTCCAATTTACCTTGATTCACGGACCTAGCATTGGAGAGACCAAGGGAACATTTCATGCTAAGATGGGCACAATAAAAGACAGAAACGGTATGGACCTAACAGAAGCAGAAGATATTAAGAAGAGGTGGCAAAAGCACACAGAAGAACTATGCAAAAAAGATCTTAATGACCCGGATAACCACGAAAGTGTGATCACTCACCTAGAGCCAGACATCCTAGAGTGCGAGGTCAAGTGGGCCTTAGGAAGCATTACTACCAACAAAGCTAGTGGAGGTGATGGAATTCCAGCTGAGTTATTTCCAATCCTAAAAGATGATGCTGTTAAAGTGCTGCACTCAATATGCCAGCAAATTTGGAACCCTCAGTAGTGGCCACAGGACTGGAAAAGTTTAGTTTTCATTCCAATCCCACAGAAAAGCAATGCCAAAGAAAGTGCAGACTACCACATAATTGCACTCATCTCACACACTAGCAAAGTAATGCTCAAAATTCTCCAAGCCAGGCTTCAACAGTTCATGAACCGAGAACTTCCAAATGTTCAAGCTGGATTTAGAAAAGGCAGATGAACCAGAGATCAAATTGCCAACATCTTTTGGGTAATATAAAAAGCAATAGAATTCCAAACAAACATCTACTTCTGCTTCATCGGCTATGTTAAAGCCTTTGACTGTGTGAATCACAACAAACTGTGCAAAATTCTTAAAGCGATCAGAAAACCAGACCACCTTACCTGCCTCCTTAGAAATCTGTATGCAAGTCAAGAATAAACAGAGCCATACATGGAACAATGGACTTGTTCAAAATTGGGAAAGGAGTACATTAAGGCTGTGTATTGTCACCCCGCTTGATTAACTTACATGCAGAGTACATCACGCAAAATGCCAGACTGGATGAAGCACAAGCTGGAATCAAGATTGCCGGGAGAATATCAACAGCCTCAGATACACAGATGACACCACCCTTATGTCTGAAAGCGAAGAGGAACTAAAGAGCCTTTTGGTGAAAGTGAAAGAGGAGAGTGAAAAAATTGGCTTAAAACTCAGCATTCAAAACACAAAGATCATGGCATCCGATCCTATCACATCATCCAAATAGATGGAGAAACAGTGACAGACTTTATTTACTCGGACTCCAAAATCACTGCAGATGGTGACTGCAGCCATGAAAGTAAAAGACACTTCTCCTTGGAAGAAAAGCTATGATCAACCTAGATGGCATATTAAAAAGCAGAAACATTACTTTACTGACAAGGGTCTCTATACTCAAAGCTATGGTTTTTCCAGTCATCATGTACGGATGCAAGAGTTGGACCATAATGAGAGCTGAGCACCAAAGACTTAATACTTTTGAACTGTGGTGCTGGAGAAGACTCGTTGGGAGTCCCTTGAACAGCAAGATCAAACCAGTCAATCTTAAAGGAAATCAGTCCTGAATAATTGTTGGAAGGACTGATGTTGAAGCTGAAGTTCCAATACTTTGGCCATCTGATATGAAGAACTGACTCCTGGGAAAAGACCCTGATGCTGGGAAAGATTGAAGGCAGGTGGAGAAGGGGATGACAGAGGATGAGATAAGGTTGGATATCATCACAGACTCGATGGACATGAGTTTGAGCAAACTCTGGGAGTTGGTGATGGACAGGGAGGCCTTGCATGCTGCAGTCTGTGGGGTCGCAAAGAGTTGGACACAACTGAGCAACTGAACTGAACTGAACTGAACTGTGCTGAGATTGGAGAATGTTCCTTGTTTTTAGGAAATACGCTCTGAAGTATTTACAGATAAAGTAGCATCATGTCTTAATTGATTTAAAAGATTCAGAAAATGTGTTATGAGTGTGTGTGTGTGTGTGTGTGTGTGTGTGTGTGTGTGTAGATAAAAGTGACAAGAATAAGGCAAACAGAGTAAAATGTCAACATTTGGGAAATCTTTATGAAAGGTATAGAAAAAAATCTATTCTTCTTTTTAACAACTATAGTGAGATATAAATCATATGCCATGCAATTTACCTATTGGGACTATGCTTAGGAGTGGAATTTCTGGATCATATGGCAACTCTATGTTCAACATTTTGAGAAACTATCAAACTTCTAAACAAGCTGTACCACTTTACCTTTTTATCAGTGATGTATGAGGGTTTCAATTTCTCCACTTTCTCATCAACATCTTTTGTTCTTTTTTTTTTTTTTTTTTTTGCCACACTGAATGGCATTCAGGATCTTAGTTTCCCAACCAGCAATTACACCCATGTCTCCTGCAGTGGAAGCATGGAGTCTTAACCACTGAACCTCCAAGGAAGTCCCCCTTCATCTTTTTGATTCCAAGCATGCTAGTGGGTATGGAGAAGTATCTCATGATGTTTTGAAATTGCGTCTTCCTGACAATTAATGGTGTTGGGCATCTTTCATGTGCTCATTGGCCACTTGTACATCATCTCTGGAGAAATATCTATTCAAATGCTTTGCCATTATTAGCTTTGAATCTTTTGTCTTTTTATCATGAAGTTGTAAGGTTTCTTTTTATATTGTAGATACAAGCCCTCTGTCCAATATATGCCCCTGAGCTATACCCCCTTTAATCCAATATATGATTTGTAAACATTTCCCCTCATTCTGTGGGTTGTGCTTTCACTTTCTCGGTAGTATCATTTGTGGCGTAAAACTATTTACATGAAGTGTATTTATCTATTTTTATCTTTGGTCACTCCTGCTTTTGGTATCATATCTAAGATATCATAGCCTGATCCAAGGTCATGAAGATTTACACCTATGTTTTCTTCTAGGAGCTTTATAGTCTTGGCTCTCATAATCAGGTCTCTGATCCATTTTGAGTTACTTTTGTGTATGCTGTGAGGTAGGAATACAACTATTTTTTGGCAGGTGCATATCCAGTTGTCCCAGCACCATTTGTTGGAAGACCATTTTTTCTTCCATTGAATTGTCTTGGCTTCCTTTTCAAAAAATTTAATTCACCATAAGTGTAAGGGCTTATTTCTAGACCTCAATTCTATTACATTAATTTATAAGTCTATCCTTATGCCAATACCATATAGTCTTGATTCCTGAAGCTTTGTTAGAAATTTTGAAATAAGGAAGTGTGAGTCTTCTAACTTTCTTCTTGTTTAAGATTATTTTGCCTGTTCTGGGATCCCTTCCATTTCCATGTGAATTTTAGAATTGGCTTGTCAATTTCTGCAAAAACACCAGCTAGAATTTTGATAAGTATTGTATTGAATCCATAGATCAGTTTGGACAGTGAAAGTGAAAGTGAAGTTGCTCAGTTGTGTCCAACTCTTTGCGACCCCGTGGACTGTAGCCCACCAGGCTCCTCCATCCATGGGATTCTCCAGGCAAGAATACTGGAGTGGGTTGCCATTTCCTTCTCCAGGGGATCTTCCTGACCCAGGGATCAAACCCAGGTCCCCTGCATTGCAGGCAGATGCTTTAACCTCTAAGCCACCAGGGAAGCCCACAGTACTACCACTTTAATATCAGTTCTTTGATCTGTGAACATAGAATGTCTTTCTACTTATTTAGATCTTCTTTATTGTCCTTTAACAGCATACTGTCGTACAAGACTTGCCCTTCTTTCGTTAAATTTATTCCTAAGCATTTGATTCTTTTTGTGATTTATAAATAAACTGTTTTTTTAATTTCATTTGGATTGTTTATTGCTGTGTATTGAAACACAATTGATTTCAGTACCTTGATCTTGTATCCTACAACTCGCTGAGCTCATTTATTCATTCTAATAGCTTTTTAGTGGATTCCTTAGGATACAAAATCATGTCATCTGTGACTAGAGATATATAACTATATATATATATATATATATATATATAACTATCTCTTCTTCCTTTCTAATCTGGATGACTTGCATTTCTTTTTCTTGCCTAATTGCCCTGGCTGGAAGCTCCAGCACAATGTTACCTGAAAGTGACAAGAGCAGACAGCTTTGTCTTGTTTCTTATCTTAGGGGGAAAGTTTTCAGTCTTTCACCATTAAGTATAATGTTCAGTTCAGTTCAGTTCAGTTCAATCGCTCAGTTGTGTCCAACTCTTTGTGACCCCATGAATTGCAGCACGCCAGGCCTCCCTGTCCATCACCAACTCCCGGAGTGCACCCAAACTCTTATCCATCGAGTCGATGATGCCATCCAGCCATCTCATCCTCTGTCGTCCCCTTCTCCTCCTGCCCCCAATCTCTCCCAGCATCAGAGTCTTTTCCAATGAGTCAACTCTTCACATTAGGTGGCCAAAGTACTGGAGTTTCAGCTTTAGCATCAGTCCTTCCAAAGAACACCCAGGGCTGATCTCCTTTAGAATGGACTGGTTGGATCTCCTTGCAGTCCAAGGGACTCTCATGAGTCTTCTCCAACAACACAGTTCAAAAGCATCAATTCTTCGGCGCTCAGCTTTCTTCACAGTCCAACTCTCACATCCATACATGACCACTGGAAAAACCAGAGCCTTGACTAGATGGACCTTTGTTGGCAAAGTAATATCTCTGCTTTTGAATATGCTATCTAGGTTGGTCATAACTTTCCTTCCAAGGAGTAAGCATCTTTTAATTTCATGGCTGCAATCACCATCTGCAGTGATTTTGGAGCCCCAACAAATAAAATCTGACACTGTTTCCACTGTTTCTCCATCTATTTCCCATGAAGTGATGGGACCAGATGCCATAGTCTTCGTTTTCTGAATGTTGAGCTTTAAGCCAACTTTTTCACTCTCCTCTTTCACTTTCATCAAGAGGCTTTTTAGTTCCTCTTCACTTTCTGTCATAAGGGTAGTGTCATCCTCATATCTGAAGTTATTGATATTTCTCCCGGCAATCTTGACTCCAGCTTGTGCTTCTTCCAGCCCAGCGTTTCTCATGATGTACTCTGCATATAAGTTAAATAAGCAGGGTGACAATATACAGCCTTGACATACTCCTTTTCCTATTTGGAACCAGTCTGTTGTTCCATGTCCAGTTCTAACTGTTGCTTCCTGACCTGCATATAGGTTTCTCAAGAGGCAGGTCAGGTGGTCTGATATTCCCATCTCTTTCAGAATTTTCCACAGTTTCTTGTGGTCCACACAGTCAAAGGCTGTACAAAAAAGATCTTCATGACCAAGATAATCACGATGGTGTGATCACTCACCTAGAGCCAGACATCCTGGAATGTGAAGTCAAGTGGGCCTTAGAAAGCATCACTACGAACAAAGCTAGTGGAGGTGATGGAATTCCAGTTGAGCTATTTCAAATCCTGGAAGATGATGCTGTGAAAGTGCTGCACTCAATATGCCAGCAAATTTGGAAAACTCAGCAGTGGGCACAGGACTGGAAAAGGTCAGTCTTCATTCCAATCCCAAAGAAAGGCAATGCCAAAGAATGCTCAAACTACCGCACAGTTGCACCCATCTCACATGCTAGTAAAGTAACGCTCAAAATTCTCTAAGCCAGGCTTCAGCATTATGTGAACTGTGAACTTCCAGATGTTCAAGCTGGTTTTAGAAAAGGCAGAGGAACTAGAGATCAAATTGCCAACATCCATTGAATCATGGAAAAAAGCAAGATAGTTCCTGAAAAACATCTATTTCTGCTTTATTGACTATGCCAAAGTATGATGTTATCTGTGTTTTTTCCTACATGCCCTGTTTCACATTGAAGATGTTCCCCCCCTCCACCATTTATTTCTACTATTCTTGTAATCTTTCACATATTTGAAATTATGTTTAAAAAAGTTAAAGCGAAAAAATATGTATGTGTTCCAATCCATGAACATAGCATATATTTCTATTGTTATTTTTATCTTTCCTTCAATGTCTTCTCAAGTGATTGCAAATTTCTAAATAATGGTCTTACATGTCATTTTTTGTATTTACTGCTACATAGATATTTTACGCTATTGTAAACATTATCTTTCTTTTATTTATAAATTCTGTCCCTGCTTATTTTTACTTATTTATATCCAGAAACTGTGCCAAATTTTCTTATTAATTTGAATAATTTATCTGCAGAATCTTCAAGCTTTTTACATAAACTATCATAGCATCTGCAAAGAATTTCTAAATCTTCTTTTTCAATTTGGATTGCCCTACGGCACTGGCCAGGAACTCAAGTACAATGTCAAATGGAATTAGCCAGTAGCGTTTATCTTGTATCTGACTTCAAACGTAATGCTTTCAACATTTCACAATTCAGTAATTTGGTTTTTAGCTCTTTTACCCATTTATCTCTAGGTGCACATTTCTCTTCATTTATTCTGCAAGTAGTTTCTAAGCCCTCTTTAATTTGTAGTTTGAGGTACCCCCCACCAGTTTTTGGAAAGTTCTCAGCCATTAGGTCTTTTAATGCTGATCATGTTCCCTTCCTTCTCTCCTCTTCTAATTATCCATTTGTTTAGCTCTGTATCCTGTCTCTCTTTCCCTCTTTTTTTAGTTTCCATCTCTTTTTCTTTCCCCAGTTTATTCTGCGTAGTTCCTTCTGACTTACCTTCCAGTCCACTGATACTCTCTTTAGCTATACATAGTCTGCTCTTATGCCCATACATTTGTTTATTACTTTTGGTTACTGTCATTTTTAGTTCTAGAATTTTTAAGTAGCTCTTTTTATAGCTGCAGTTCTGTGCCATAATAATCAATATTGTTAATTATATCTTTGAACAGTGTATGCTTAGCTATTTTCAAGTTTATATTTGATCATTTGAATATCTGGAGTCACAATCCATGATGCCATGAAAACTGAAGCTCAAGGTCACCAGGATCCACAAATGTTCTCAAGACTGGCCTCAGCATTCTATTTCCGTCTCTGAATTTCTGTCTTGATTGAATTTTTGGACTCTGGGATTCCTTACTCTTTTACCATCTAATTGGTTCATTTAAAAGGATGATTTTTTAGATCTTTTATTCAGTGACTTTAGTTATTTTCGTCAGAAAGGTCACACAGAGCATCTAGTTTATAATGCTGAAAAAATTTTTAAAGATCACAAACCTTGCATGTACTCTGTCATAAAAATGGCTTCCTTCTTGGTATTCTGATTGCAAAAATCTGGATAAATTCATCAAAGATGAATTTCTCATTCTTTATTTTTTGTTAAGGGGTAGCAGTAGTAGTTTAGTCACTAAGTTGTGTCCAGCTCTTGAGATGCCATAAACAGTAGCCTGCCAGGCTCCTCTGTCCATGGGATTCTCCAGGCAAGAATACTTGAGGAATAGCCTTGTGTTTTTCTTTAATAGATAGTTTTGCAGTAATAATAATGATGATAATAACAACGTCATCAAATGGCTGTCTCCAAGAGACCACATCAGTTAGCATTTAGGTTCAGTTACACATACAAGAAAAAAACTTAATTGTGGCTTAACCAAGGGAGACATTTATTTGTCTTGTGCATTAATGAAGTCCAGAGGTAAAACACTCATGACTAGCATGGATATTTCACAAAATCACTAACAATCAAGAATCCTTCCAGATCATTCCAACCCCCTAAAGTGTGGCCTTCATTGACTTTATCCAAGATGGCAGCCAGAGCACCAGCCATAGCACCAGACAGAGATAAGGAAGAAAATAGAGAAAAGGGTGAACAAGGAGAACACCAGCACCTCTGAAAAGAATTTCCCAGAAGGAAAGCTAATTAATTAATTAATCTCATTGTAAAAGAGGCTCAGAACACTCAATTGTAAAAGAGACTCAGAAGTGTAGTCTTATCCTCAGACAGTCATGGGCCCAGCTAAAGATCGGTCACCACAGAAGCAACCAGCAGTCTCTACCATAATTGCTACATCCAAAAAGCCAACTAGGAGGTGCAAGAAGAATTATAGAATCAGGAAATCACCATTCATAACTTAAAATAATGGCCCTAGATGGAGATCATCAATGCCTGCTGAAACTGCTGGGTGGACATTTGCTGTATCAGGTTGACCCCACCTGCACCTACCAGTCCATCTTGACTTTGAAAGTGGTCAACTAGACAAGATGTGTCTCCTGGCGTAGGATGTGAAGTGCTCAGCCCAACCGGATGTGTCATCTCACCAACAAAATTTAACCTGAATCTGATCACACATCTTGCTCTACCTACCAGTTTATAGGAAATACGGGAGACAAACAACACAGTAGACATAAGGATGCCATCATCAGCCACATCTAGGCTGTGAGGAATGCTTCAGGATGGACTTGTTTTTTACAAGATCTTATAAGACATGAGAGGTGAATCAACTGTCTGTTAGGTAATCACCTTGCTGGTGCTCAAATCTAAACAAACTAGTTATAAGAAGTCATCTTTCAGACAAAGAAAGTGTATATTAAGTGACATTAAGGACTATTTCTAATATCGATCATTAGGTGTGATCATATGTGGGGTTGTTTTTAGAAGCCAGTATCTGTTTTTAGAAGCCAGGATCTGTTAGAAATCCATAGGTATGTCTTTATGTGTGAAATGATGTGAAGTCTACCATTTATTTTCAAATGATCCAAACTAGAAACGATGTGAGATCTTGGAACAGAAAAGAACATGAGTATAAAAACTGGTGAAATCTACATTAAGTCTGGAGCTTAGTTACTGGTATTGTAATAATGTTCATTTCTTGGTTTTGACAAACGTATCTTGGGAAGGCCAGGTATTAACATTAGGGGAAGCTAGGTAGGTGAGGGGAACCCAGAAGCTTCTGTTCTATCTTTGCAACTTCGTGTAAAATTATCCCAGGGCTTCCCAAGTGGTTCAGTGGTATAGAATCCACCTGCCAAGCAGGAGATGCAAATTTGATCCCTGAGTCTGGAAGATCCCCCTGGAGAAGGAAATGGCAACCCACTCCAGTATTCTTGCCTGGAAAATTCCATGGACAGAGGAGATTGGTGAGCTACAGTCCATGGAATTGCAAGAGAGTTGGACTCAACTTGGCAACTAAACAACAACAAAATTATTTCACAGTCAAAAGCTCACTTTGTGAGGACCCTCCTACACTGTAGGTAGAAATGTAAATTGGTGCAGTCCCTATGTAAAACAGTAGGGAGATTCCTTGAAAAACTAAAAATAGAGCTGCTGTATGATCCAGCAATCTCACCCCTGCACATATATCCAGAGAAAATTATAATTTAAAAATATATATGTACCCCTATGTTCATAGCACCACTATTCACAATAGCCAAGACATGAAAGCAAGCTAAATGTCCATCAGCAGATGAAGGCATAAGGAAGACGTGGCACATGTATCCAATGCAACATTACTGAGCCATAAAAAAGAAAGAAATACTGCCATTTGCAGTAAGACAGATGCAACTAGAGATGATCATACCAAGCAAAGTAAGTCAGAAAGACAAAGACAAATCCCATATGATATCACTTATGTGTGGAATCTACAATATGACAGAAATGAACTTACCTATGAAACAGAAATGACCTTAACTATGAAACAGAAACAGAGTCACAGACATAGAGAACAGACTGTTGGTTGCCAAGGGGGAGAGCGATGGGGAAGGAATGGAATGGGGTATGGGATTACCAGATGCAAACTAGTACACCTAGGATGGATAAACAAGTTTCCACTGTACAGCCCAAGGAACTATATTCAGCATCCTGTGATAAACCAGAATGGAAAAGAGCATGAAAAAGAATATGTGTGTGTGTGTTTATAACTGAGTCAGTTTGCTCTACAGCAGAAATTAACACAGAACTGGGGAGGGGGGCCTTGGCCTCCTGCCGGTTTTTTTGCAACTTCCTGTGACTCTAATTATTTTGAAATAATAAACTCCAAAAAACACTCCAGGAAAAGAAAAATAAGGGTCAAAAGGAAAAATCCAAGCCAGTTGTTGATAACTGTTGACACTGGCTGGTCAGTCCCCAGGGCCTCATTAACGATTCTCTCCACCTTTGCTTAATGGCTGATATTTTCCGCAATAAACAGTTTTCTTAAGAGTCACTGCTAAACCAATGTCTGTTGAATGAATACTTGAAGGATTAATGAATAACCACAGTCAAAACCTGCGGTTCTATAGATCATGGAAGCAAGACCCAGGGAGGCCTTCTCAAGGCCACATGGAATCACAGTCCTTTTGATCTCCAATCGCATTCTCTTAAAATATATTTTTTTTAAACTTTACATAAGCAGTATGTAAGCACATGCTTGTTTTTTTTTTAAAGGAGGGGGAAATTGACCATAAACTGAGGGCTGCAGCATGGGGGGCTTCCCTGGGAGATGGCAAAGAGAGACCCAGGGTGCCCACTGTGCCCAGGGACAGGGCCATGGGCAGCCAGATGGCCAGTCAGAGGGCTCTGCCATGAGAGGTTTTCTTCAAGATGAAATCACTTGAATGCCTGGTGTGTTTGAACGTCTTGAGAGAACATTTACACACCGGGACGAGTCTCGGGTTGAATTAGTGATAAGTGCATGGGAAGCTAAGCAAACAGTCAGCCAGAGGACAATTATTAACTCCTGGGAAAACAAAATGCTGTGCAGAGGAGAAAAGTAACCATGGCTTGCTTGGCTTAACGGTGAATGGCATTTACGTGGCTGCATAATTTTCAAGGCTGGGGGGATAGGAGTGGGGGTGGAGAGCTGAACCCTTGTCCTACAGAGAAACCTGGAAGCATGGGGTAGGGGGGTGAGGGGCTGCAAGGGCAGAGGTCAGGGGATCCTCGTGAGCCAAGGTTTGGGGGCAGGATGGAGGGAGGCCTTCAAGAAGGTTCTCAAGGTACAGTTGGGCCCACTGCCCAAATGCTTCTTCCTTCCCCCCACCCTGGCCATCCTCGTGACCCACATAGCCCTCGCTCCCCACCCCCAAGCCCTCCAGATGGCCTGTCCTTGCTCCCCTGTGAGGCCAGCCCCTCCACAGGGGCCCTGGGCCCCTCCCCACTGGCCTGCTCTCTGTCATGCACTGAGCACGTGCCCAGCTGCAAACACACCAGCCCCTCTGGGGATGAAACTCCCATCTGGCTACGTGCTGGACAGCGGCTAGGGTGGCCACCCCCCCCCCACCCGCCGCAGAGCTGCCAGGAGGCCTCGTCCTCCACCCTGGCTGGGAGGACCCAGGAACCCTCCCGCAAATCACTGCCCTCAGAAGCAGAGAGGGCAACACACTGTGGGTCTGATGGGGTGAACGGTGCGCCCCCCCCACCAACAACCCTGAGACACAGGTCCACATCCTGGCCCTATGAATGTGGCCCTATTGGACAAAGATGTGATGAGGTTAGGCTCTGGAGATGAGAACATTCTGGTAACATTCGTTACCCCTTCGTGGGACCCTGAGGGCAGCCCCAGGACACTCCTCCTGGGGAGACGGGGGTGTGGGAAAGAGCCCCTCTAAGCACCAGGAGGGTGATAGCTGATGCTCCCGACCAAGGGCAAGGGCTGGCGGCCATCACTCGGTGAGCATGCTGGACCCAGCAAGGTGCCCAGGTCGTTCCCCTGACCGTGAAGGTTGGGCAACTGGGACTCAACACATGGGAACCCCGCCAGCCATCACCCCCACCCCAGCCATCACCCCCCAGCCCCAAGCCTTCCACCCATTTGATGGCCACCTACCCAGTGTCTACTGACACTGCTCTGGCCAAGGCCCTCCATGTCTCAAAAGCCGGTGACTTCGACCCTTTCCTTTCTTTCCACAATGACCCTCCTCCCTACAGGCCTGATGGCCCATCGACATGTCTGCTTGTCTGTCTGCAGCCTCAGCTCTGTGTTCCCTGGCCTTGATGAGGGGCAGGGGAGTGGTGGAGACCCAGGGCAGCCAGGCAGGCTGGTTCTCTGAGGCCTCCTTGGGTTTACATGCCAAGATGAGAACAGTGCAAAAACGGTACTGTGGGCAAGAGTGAAGGATGTAGTCAAGAGAGACACCGGACACACAAGGAGAGGATGGCCCCAGGGGCTCCCCCGTGAGGAGGAGCCTGAACCCAGCCTCACTGCTGCTAGGCCACTGCCACCCAGGGCCCAGCCGTCACTAGAAGGGACCTGGCACAGCCATGCTGGCTCCAAGGGGCTCTGGGAGGGTGCCTGGGCTCAGGTTTCCCCTGAGCTTTGGGAAACTTGCCTTTCAACTGAGTCACCATCTGCCTGCCCTGCTTGAATATCAGCACCTCAACAATAGTTGCTTGGCTTTGTTGCCTGTTCTGTCAGCTCCTAGCACAGTATGTGACATGCCAGAGGTACTTCACTATTTTTTGAATGAATGAATGAATGAAGAAGCCCATCACACCCTACAAGAGCAGGGAGGAGAGGGTGTTCAAAACCATGAAGCCTGGCCCCTGGGTACACATCACCAAAGCCCTCTTCCAGGTCCTTGCTGTCCGTGGATCCAGGTATCCTCCCCACAGTCAAATCTCGAACCACCTGCCTGGGGCCACTGGCCTCTGAGTTAATGCTCACCAGACATGGAGGCCTGGCTAGTCAAGGCTATGGTTTCTCCAGTAGTCATGTATGGATGTGAGAGTTGGACCCTAAAGACAGCTGGGTGAGGTGAGGTAAGGTGAGGTGAATTCACTCAGTCGTGTCCGACTCTTTGAGACGCCATGGACTGTAACCTACTAGGTTTCTCCATCCATGGGATTCTCCAGGCAAGAATACTGGAGTGGATTGCCATTTCCTTCTCCAGGGGATCTTCCCGACCCAGGGATCGAACCCGGGTGAGCACCAAAAAATTGATACTTTTGAACTGTGGTGTTGGACAAGACTCTTGAGAGTTCTTTGGACTGCAAGGAGATCCAACCAGTCCCTCCTAAAGGAAATCAGTCCTGAATGTTCATTGGAAGGACTGATGCTGAAGCTTAAGCTCCAATACTTTGGCCATCTGATGCAAAGAACTGAGTCACTGGAAAAGACCCTGATGCTGGGAAAGATTGAAGGCAGGAGGAGAAGGGGGTGATAGAGGACGAGATGGTTGGATGGCATCACCGACTTGATGGACATGAGTTTGAGTAAATTCTGGGAGACCTGGCATGCTGCAGTCCATGGGGTAGCAAAGAGTTGGACATGACTGAGTGACTGAACTGAACTGACGCATGGAGGCTGCAGGCCAAAGGGCCATGACCGTTACAGGCCGGTGGTCCAGAGGGACAGGAAAGAGCAGGGGTGAAGAGGAGCTGGAGGGGAGGGGCAGAGGGAGGTTGCCCCAGGCCTCCCTCTCTCCATACTGTCTCCCCTTGTCTGAGGCTAGCCCAGGATGGTCAGTCAAGGGAGCTGAGGCCCTGGGGAGGGAGCACTGGGGGCACTGACTGAGCTCAGCAGTAGGTCCTTGGGACACCACTAGGGAAGGAACCTAGAGAAAGGGTCCAGGGTGAAGCTAAGATATCGGTGGGAAATGGGCAAGCCCCTCAAGAAGGAGAGCATGGGCCGGCCGTGGAGGCCAGGCCCAAGGAGGCCATGGGCCAATTTTGCCGGGAGCAGGAAGTGGATGTTGGTGCCACGTTGGCTGGTGGCAAAAAGGAGGGCGGAGGTTCTGCTGATGCACCAGCCAGCACCAGACAGGGGTGTCCTGCCCTTATTGTGGCTGGAGCTAGGGGCTGCAGGCAGCCCACTGGGGTGTCCTCAGCTGGGCTGTGTGGCGACTCAGCAGCCTTGAGTTCACAGATCAACCCCTTGTCCCCCAGGGGACCAGCTCAGAGCTGGTGAAGGCACGAGGTGGCTGCTAGGGCCGTGTCGGGAAAGAAGGGTCCTGGGGTGGGAGCTGGCCTATATGGCCATCTCCCTGGGGGTTTGCAACACAAGGAGGCAGAATCACCAGAAGAGAGAGAATGTGCATCAACTCAGCACAAAGGTCAGGTGTGACTGGAGCTTGAGCCTCAGAGGTGGGCCGGACCGAGGAGCCGGACTCACCCAGGTCTCTGCCCACCCCTGTCCATGACCCACTGTCCCTGGCCCAATCTGGCAGCCAACCCACTGATCCGTGGACCAAACCACCCGCCCACCATTTCAAGGGGATGCAAAGACATCTTGCCCCCCTTGTAGGAATCTGTCAGGCTGCATGGTGCCCGGCTCCCCTTGCCCACCTCTGGAAGAGTATAGAGAACCAGAAGCTGGCATAAGAGGGGGCAAGAGGAAGGTTCAGCGAGACCCACTAGCTAAAGGGTCCAGCCCCAAGGACAGGTATGTCTGTCGGCTTTTTGCCCAGCAGAGGCAAGAGTTGTGTGTGTGTGTGTGTGTGTGTGTGTGTGTGTGTACACAAATGCATGTGTGCATGCAGGCAGCTGTACAGGGCAGGTGAGGCAGTATCCAGGAGCTCGCACTCACACTGTGAACGTGTGGGTGGGTACATGTACTGTGACTTCAGGCAAAAGTGTGTGGGAGGGGTGGGAGTGATCAAGGCCCAAATGTGTGTGTCCCAGAGGCTCTGGGAGACAAGCTGGCATCTGGGAAGCAGCCTTGGGCTCTTGAACAAAAGAGAGGGGGCAGTCTTGGGCATTGCCTTCCCCAGAGTCCCCTTCTCTGATGTGGCAGCTGTGTGGCTCTGCACATTTGGTTCTTCTATGCCTCCAGCTTCATCTTTACCCCAAGTAGACACATCATACATGCCACAGGGAGTCTTTCTGAGTCCTTGAAGAGGTGCAGCATTTTCCTCCCTCCCTATCTTGCCCATGCTGTTCCAGCCTGGTACCACTTTCTTCCCTGCTCCACCCAGTGGACTCCTACTGCAAGACTAGGGTCCAGGGCCCCCCTTCTACAGAGCTTTCCCTGTTCTTTCCCAGCCTGTGTATTTTGTTGAACACTTGTTGAAGGCAGTCCACTTCCTCCTGGTTTATCTGCTGCCGTGTCAGTAACTATGCCCAGACCTAGATTATCCCTGGAAACCAATCGAATCAGCTCATTCATTTATTCCACAGGCATTTATTAGATGCCAACTAAATTATGCTTTCTCCCTAAAGATAAGCTCTTAACTAACATAACTAATTATCAATTACTAGTTTGGGATGCATATTTGGGAAAAGCTATAATTTAGAGCAGGGTTTAAAGGAATACAATTAATTAAGAATAAGCTAAAAAGACATCCCTGCCAGTGATTAAGACTCTGTACTTCCATGGCAGAGGGCAGAAGTTCGATCCTTGGTTGGGGAACTAAGATCCTGCATGCTAACAGGACACAGTTTAAAAAAAAGAATAAATTAAGAAACTTGTTTCAATGTCAACTATAATTGCTGCTGCTTGTTAAAGCTGGGTCTGTCTCAGAGGTAAAATAAGGAAACACCTCTCTGTGATTTCTGATCAAAATGCCCAGCCCCATCCATACCTCTGCTATGCTGGAATTCCCAAGCAGGTGACAATGTCCACTCATGGCTACCTCCCTTTTCCATGGGAAGGGGCAGGAAAGAGTGCAGACTTTCTTTTCTTTTCTGTAATTTCAGTCTAGAATAGCCAAACAAAGTAAAACTACCTCCTCTGAGATGAGTTCCCTTGGTTTCCAAGACCCTCTAATTCTGCTGCATCCCCTAAATCATGAAAACTGTAACTGGTAAAAAATAATAATAATAATAATCTGCATAAAAATAAACAAATTAATCTCAACAACAATAAAAACTTATCATGATAAAGGGCCAATCCACCAAGAAGACATAGCATTCCTAAATGTGCGTACACCAAACCACAGAGTTGCAAAATACGTGAGGCAAAAGTTGTTAGAAGCAAAAGGAGGAACAGAGAAGTCCACGTTACAGTTGGAGAGGTCAACATTCGTCTCTCAAAAACTGGCAAAAGAACGAGATAAACTCAACAAGGATGTAGAAGAACTCAACACAACCACCAATAAGCCCTATGTAATAGACACTTATGGATCTAGCTCAGTTGGTAAAGAATCTGCCTGCAATGCGGGAGACCTGGGTTCGATTCCTGGGTCGGGAAGATGCCCTGGAGAAGAAAATGGCAATTCAGTTCAGTATTCTTGCCTAGAAAATCCCATAGACTGTAGCCCACCAGGCTCCTCTGTCCATGGGGTCGCAAGAGTCAGACACAACTTAGAGACTAAACAACCATCACACCACCACTACCCAATAATAGCAGATCCCCATTCCTTACAAACACCATGAAATATGTACCAAGACAGACCACATCCCAGGCCATAGAACAACCCAACAAATTGAAAAGAACTGGATCATGCAGAGTTTATTCCCCAATCACGATAGAATCAAACTAGAAATCAGTAACAGAAAGATAGCAAAAAAGGATCTCCAGACACTAAGAAACTAAACACACATCTAAATAATCCATGGGGCAAAGATGAAGTCTAAAGAAAAAAATTTAAATACACCGAAATGAAAGAAGATAAAATTCCAATGTAGCAAATTTTGTGAGAGGCAGCTAAAGCAGTGCTGAGGAGGGATATTTATAGCAAAAAGAAGAAGAAGAAAGATTCTTTCTCTCCCTTAAAAGGAATCAATTTATCAGAGGTAGGACAGTGCATAGAGAAAGGATAGACAATTTGCCTTGATTCATTCAATCAACAGTATCTGTCAGGCCGAAAACGTCACAAATTTATCGTTTACAACAGAATTAAAATCTGACTCTATCAGGAAGCTTGGAGACTTTAGTGCTTTTACATATCACTGGATCTAGACTTTAAACCAGAAGAGTTGCACTGAGCCCCAGGTCTGCTTCCAACTGAATTACTCTGGGAAAGTCATTCAAGTGTGCTGAATCTTGAACTCTTCATCTGAGAAATGCTAAGGCTATTTGCCTCAACACCAACTAGCATGTATTCAGACTGTCTAGCATCACCGACTCAGTGGACATGAATTTGAGCAAACTCCAGGAGATGGTGAAGGACAGAGAAGCATGGTGCGCTGCAGTCCTCACAGGGTATCTTTTAGCTTTAAATGATGCAATAGATGAGAAAGCCTTTCAAGAGCTCTAAGGCTCTCCACTTGTCTGCTACACCTGTCATAACAAAGCACCACAAACTAGGCGGCTTAAAATAACAAGACATTTATTGTGTCACAGCTCTGGAGGCTGAAGGTCTCAGATCGAGTTGTGTGTAGCGTTCTGCTCCTTCTGAAGGCAGCAGGGAAGGGTCTGCCCCAGGGGCCACCCCGGCTCCTGCTGGTGTGCTGGCAGCCTTTGATGCCCCTTGGTTTTACAGCTCCACATGGCATTTTCCCTGGGACTGTCTGTGTCTAAATGTCCCCTATTGAGACTTCCCTAGCTGTCCAGTGGTTAAGACTTCATGCTTCCAGTGCAAGGAGAATGGGTTCCATCCCTGGTTGAGGAACTAAGATCCCACATGCTGCAGCAACAGATAAATCAATATCCCCCTTTCATAAGGATATCAGTCATAGTGCAGCTGTCCCCAACCTATTTGGCACCAGGGACCGGTTTTGTGGAAGACAATCACTCCTTCCTGTGTGGCCCGGTTTATGGCCTAGGGGCTGGGGTCCCCTGATATTTAACTAGAGGCTCACCCCACTCTGGTATGACCTCATGTTAATTACATCAATGATGGCCCTGTTTCCAAAGACGGTCATATTCACAGGCACAGGGAGGTTAGGACTCAACATATGAGTGGCGGGAGGGGGGCCATTCAACCCGTAACAAGCCCTACACTAATGTCCTATTAGAACATTTTGGTCTTTTGTGTCACTGTCCCTTTTGTTGGCTACACCTTATGTGGTCCAATTAAATCTTAATTGGATATATACGAGTGTGTGCATGTGCGCATGTGTCTCAACCTTGGCAGGCTCCCTGGGGAGGTGAATTTATGCCCTGTAAAGGCTTGTTCACACTCACATGTGGACACCACATGACTGTCCTTGTTCCAGGTTTGTGCTACCATAGCACCACTGATGGAGCAAGTTTTAGCTCTGACACTGGGAGCCTCGGGTTCCCCTAACCTTTTCCCTTAGCCCACTCCAGGGCCCCTCTCAGCCTGGAAGCCAGCCAGGATCTTGGTGAACACCCGGTGGGGTTCCATGCAGTCTTGTGGGCACCCTGGCCCTCATCCCTTGGAAAGATGCGCTCTCTGCCTGTCCTCTTCCACACAGCTGACAAGCACTCACATGAGGCTCCGGTTTCCGCAGTAACCAAGGCTGGTGACTGGTCACAGAACCTGCAGCAGAGGTGTCCCAGGGATACAGACAGGATGGCATGGTAACTCATCCCCCCTCCAGCCCCTGCCCACCTTTCCTCTGCATTACATGCCCAGCAAGCACCTTTGGGCAGGGCGGGGGTGACTGGCCCCATCCTCAGCGAGCACATGCTTGGCCCTCAGGTGTGGGTAGGAGCCACCCCAGGGCCCCGGCCAGCTGCCTGGACTGGAAGAGGGATGCGTGGGCAGTTGGAGGGTTCTGGGAGAGATGTCTGGTGGTGTGAGGGCACCTGGTTCAGCGGGAGCGTCCAGACTCCATGACCGCGCCTGCGGGCTGTGGGTACAGCCGGGCACAGAGGAGGGAGCCAAGAGCAGTTATTGGAGCTCAACCCTAGGAATTCACAGTCCTCACCTGGAGGAGGAGGACAACCTGGGGCAGAGAGGGGCCCTGGCAAGTGGGCACAGCTGCAGGAGCCAGCCCCATGGTCAGACAGCTGTGGGCCAGGGCGGGGGTGCTGGGAAGGTCCATGTGGGGTTACACATCATTCACTCAGGAGACATCTGTGGAGGGCCTGTGGTGCCCAGGCCCAATGCCAGGTGAGGTGGAGCCCAGAGGCGCCTGCAATGGGGGCTCTGGGCTCACCAGCTGCCTGGACAGAGGAGCAGACAACAGACAGGGAAGCCTTGCAACACAGTCCATCAGGGACACAGGCCAGCCTTTCCCCGGGGTTCCAAATCTCCTCCTTCCTGGTGCCCCGAGCTTCCTCCTGGCCTGCTCCTGGCCAGAAGCCCACTAAGGCCAAGAGCCAGGAAGCGGCTGGTGGATGGTGGGGAATGAGTTGGGAGGACAGGCCTGGCACCCCCTGCAGTGAGATGACAGTGCTGCCTCCTGCTCGGAAGAGGGAGACCAGGGGCCCTGGCCAAGCCGCCCCCTTCCCACCCAGAGTCGCAGCCATGACTGGGGGCCTCCAGGACTGGGGTCCCAGGCAGCAGCCCCCAGCCAGTCCTTGCAGAGGGCACCGAGCGGTCGCGGTCAGGCTGGTCCCACCACCACGAGCTGCCCAATGGTCGTCTCGCAGAGGCTTGGCCCAAAGCCCACCACCACTGGCCTCAACCCCGGTAGGTCCAGGATGGGTGTCAGCATGCAGCTGTGCCAGGATGCCCAGTGCCCCGTGATCCTGGGCCAGAGGACGTGCCCAGGTCCATCAGGAAGAAGGGCCTGCAGCAGCTGGGTGGCATCCACCTGCATTCAGAGCCAACCTGGGTTCAGACCTGTGACTCCAAAGGGAACCAGGAGGACCAGAGCCCCACGCTCTGAGGTCCCCTGTGGCCAGGATGGAGGTGGCCGGCAGTGATGCCCATGTCTCCCAGCCCCTTCCTTGGTGGCCAGCTTTGTCTTCCTGCTTCTTAATCAACAGTCTGGTGACCCAGTTCAGTTGTCTAGCAATCGTAGTCCAAGGTTCTTGGATCCATTCGCTCCTGGGGTCCACACACACTACAGGAGCCCCACCCCAGAGCCAGGCTGGGCGCTCCATGCTGGAGAGGGACACCACCACGATGTGGCCTCTGTCCCCAACTATTCTGTACCAGTGAAGGGAAAAAAGACAATGTGCCCTTACCGGGCCGATGAGGAGCTGCAACACTAAGTGGTGGTGGTATGGCAGGTGAAGTCTTTGGGAGATGACAGGGTGGGGGGAATTTTGCACATGGGCTAACGTGCACTGGGGCCAGCGGGCTGGCTGTAGTGGGCTGAAGAGTGGCCTTACAGAACACGTGTGTGCCTGGAGCCTCAGAGCGTCAGCTTATCTTGAATAAGGCCAGCGGACACGAGACAGCGGGTACATTCTGGCAAGCACTGGAACTGCAATGGGATTGCAGAAGATTCCTGAGAGAGAGGGGCTGGAAGGCAAGAGGTCACACAGGACCATGTTAGCCGGCTGAAGTGCTTGGACTTTGTCCCCAAGGCCACAAGGCCACTTAGGGCCATTGAACAATGCTGGGGGGTTAGGTGGCAAGAGCCTCTGCTTTAGGAGAGTCACCGTGTCCACCCTGAGGGGATGAGGGCAGGACTGAGGAAGGGACAGGGACAGGAGGGCAGCACGTGCCCACTCTTTAGGTGGGAACCCAGCAGGAGGTGGCAACTTGAGGTGGGAGGGGTGGCGAGAAGGGAACTGAATGATGGCCCTGAGGCCGGGAACTGGGCAACTGAGGGGAGACAGTGAGTTCCCTGTGGCAAAGAACACATCTGAAGGGCCATGGGTCATCCAGGGAGCCGTGGAGACTATGATGACACAGTCATCACCCGGGAAAGGTGAACATGGTGAAGTGAAAGTGTCAGTCACTCAGTCGTGTCCGACTGTTTGCAACTCCATGGACTATAGCCCACCAGGCTCCTCTGTCCATGGGATCCTCCAGGCAGGAAACTGGAATGGGTTGCCATGTCCTCCTCCAGGGGATCTTCCCAACCCAAGGATCAAACCTGGGTCTCCTGCATTGCAGGCAGATTCGTTACTATCTGAGCCACCAGGGAAGCCCACCCAGAACAGTAGCGGAGGCCACCCCAGGGGAACACGCAGGGGGAGAAGAGGACTCAGAGCCTGAGACAAACTTGACAGAAATGGCCAGAGTGGTGGGAAGCAAACCTGGAGGGCAGAGAGGGGTGGGAGGGACATAGGAAGGCACCTCTGAAGGTGACATCTGGGACAGTAGCTAAGGGGATGGGACAGCGGACCCCAGGTCTTCTGAGCCTGGATGCCAGGGGACTGGGACTACAACTGCTGCTGGCTTTGAGTCAGGAAGGGCAGGAAGTCCAGGGAGCTCTCACCCGATTGGCCTGAAGATGCCAGGTCATATGGGTGGCAAAGTTACCCACTGAAAGGGTCAGGCCTCAGCTGGGCTCCAGAAGACTGATGGAGCTTTGGATTGGCCACTGATGATGGTGGGAAAGGAAAATGGCCAGGGGCAAGTAAGGGATCCACAGGGTACCAAGTGGAGAGGGGACCACAGTTATGGGAGAAGCCCGGAGATGCAGGGGTTCAAATGGACAGGACAGGACAGAGGTGGGAGCCCAGACCCAAGGCCCCAGCGGTGAATCCAAAACCAGGGAGTGAGAGGTGGGTTGATTGAGAAGAAGAGCTTCAGAGGTCCTGGCATTCGGCGGGAAGATGGACAAGTCACATCTAGAAGCCATCACCTTGAGAGACAAGGTGATGCCAACCGGCCTTGGGCTCTGGGAGGTGCAGTGAGCAAGACCATGCAGGAGTGCTTTTCTTTAAACATTTTACGTTATTTGCCATAGCTTTTTTAAAAATTTCATGAGGCATTTCCTTATTTTATTGAAGTATAGTTGATTTACAATATTATGTTAGCTTCAGTATATAACCCAGTGATTCAGATACATATATATATACATATATACGCATATATAAATATACATACATTCTTTTTCAGATTGTTTTCCCTGATACTTTATTACTAAGTATCATGGAAAGACCTTTGAGAGCAATTTAGAGACTTGGGTGGAGGCAAGGCTGGTGCTGGAAGGACAGGGTCAGCAGTGAGGAGAGAGGACACAGAGATGGGGAGGGAAGGTTTGGCTAAGACAGAGAAAGCATCCCAAGCTGTCACTGAGAGCCAGAGCACAAGACCTTGGGGACTTCGTTCTGTTGACTAGGAAGAGTCCTCTCAGGCTTATAGACGTGGGGACTCCATCTTTGATTCCCTCTTCTCTTCTGGGGCCGCAGAGAACAGGCAGCTCAGGCCAGGGATGCCATAGGGAGGTCAAAGCCCGAGTCACAGTCCCTGTGGCTCCAGACAGGTCCCAAGAGCCAAGCCCTGCAGGTTGACACTTTGGGCTCTAGGTTACACTCGTGGTCCCTGCCCACGCCAGCCCCAACATGGGTCCCTAAAATGGAGGTGCGGTGAAGAGAGGCCACCACGGCTAGGAAACCAACTTCAGGCCTTGGCTTTTCTCTCTGTGATAGTGAAATGGTGCTGGGGGTGGGGGGCGGCAGGGGCAGGTGGCAGGTAATGAGGAGGGGTGAACACACCGTGTTGGAGGGAGACAGCTCTGAGGGCCCCTGCGAGGAACCCCCGACTCCTTACAGCCTCCTGCCAAGAGGACCAGCCTCAAGGGCCTGAGGCGGCGTCTGCAGGGAGAGAGTGACCGTCCCCTGGCCCTGCCGCCATCAGGCCTTGGCCTTCCCCTCGCTCTTCTTCTGGCTCTCCTTTTTGTGAGAAACGGGTACAGCAGGGTAATAGGTACTCTCTAAATTTAGATGGGAAAAATCCCCACAGAGTCGGTAGAGATAACCTGGGCCTTCCTTGTGGCAAGCCTCTCAAGTACAAAAGTAGGGAGGGGGCCGCAGCAGAGTTGGTGGGGAGGGGTGCTTGGGGACAGGGACGAGGCTGAGGGATAATGACAGAAGTCCTCATCCGGGCCAGGGTGGGCCTGAACTCACAGGCAGGCCAGGGCCTCTCCATAGGCTGTTTGCCACCATTTTGGACCATGTGGACCACTCTCCATGGTTTCTCTGTGACCTGGAGCTCCGTCCTTCCTCGCTGGGGCTGTGTCACTGGGTCCCCTCCTGACACCATGAAACCTTGAAATCTGTGAGAAAGATGGGCTTGGACGGAAGCCCCAGAGGCTGGGATCCTCAGCCTCATCTCTCAGGGCCTCGGTTTCCTCATATGGAAGCTTCGTGGCCCTTGTTCCTGGCATGGTGACAAGAAAAAGTCACTGTTCTCATTATTTAAGGGTCCCACGATGGGGCCTTCTGGGCCAGCAAGGAGGGCTGGCTCCAAACTTGGTGACAGCAAGGCTTCAAAGGGCAGCAAGTGTGAGTTGACGTGGCAAAAGCCCACCCGAGTCTCCCTTCCAGGGGCCAAATGGCTCCAGGCTCGCCCTGTGCAATGCCCTCCCCTTGACTCTGGCAGCTTAAGCACTGACACCATAGCCAAGGGGCAGGTCCCTGACCTGGGCCTTGGCCCCCTCCTGACTTAATTGATTCCAGTCACTGCTGAGGTGTTCCCAGACCAGACTGGGGTGGAAAGCTCCCACAATGGGAGGAGACGTGTGCAGAGCTGTGCTCAGCACCCCTGACCCCAGGACAGCAGTGACCCAGCCAACCTGCTAGCAGGCCTTGGTCTGGGTGCAAGGAGCTCCCGGGACCCAGGCTGGCCTTGTCATATTGGGAAGCGAGGTGGTCGATCTGTGATACAGGGAGGCAGACCCCTGAGGATGAGGACATGAGAAAAACCCACAGCGCCCCCAGGAGCCCCTCCTGGCCCCCCAAAGACAACTGAGCCAGAGCCAGGGGCCTGAACCCACTGTTGTGTTTCACACATTCCTTGCTGTGAGGTGATGGCCTGAGTCAAGAGCCATGTTCCTGGAGGGAGGACAGGGAGATGTGACCAGAAAACCCGGTGATGGCCTCACTCACAGAGGCCATCGTCAGAGCGGTTGGTGACAGGTCCTGCAGCAGGGGATGAGAGACAGGGCTGAAAGGGGCCAGATCTCCTGGCCTGTCCCTTCCACCTTTCTGGTTCCCCTCTCCTGGCCCCATTCAGCCCTCTGTCTCATCCCCTCCCACCACTGGCCCCTGGTTCCCTCCCGCCTCCCTTTGCCAGTCCAGCCAATGGGCATGGGAGTCTGGCTCTCTCCCAGTAAAAGAATTATATCATCTGAAACGTACATCCCGACAGGCGCGCTGAACGGCTTCTTGGGAAGACAAGTACCGGGAGCCCGCGTGGCTGGCCAGAGGGGGTTGATAACCAGGTTATCGAACCTGAACCAGAGCCCTCCCGGAATGGGGATGTTAATGGCTCCCGAGGTCCCGGCCCCTCAGAAATCAATCGCTGCTGCGCTGCACACACTGCCTCCCTCCTGTCTTCTCTGTCCCTTTCACCTGGGCTTCAAGCGCCAATCTGAGAACCATCACTGGGTCATTTGGTTTCCAATGCCCGCAGGTGGTCCTGCCAGGGGGGCTATGGTGGGCAAGTGGGGTGCCCTGGAACAGGGCCTAAGATGTGCTCCTGGAGGCATGGCAACTGGTAGCGCGAGATGCGTCCAGAAGATGCTGGCTAACGTGCCTCTGAGGGGGGAGGGGCAGTGAAGCCAGTTCCCCAGCGGTGGAGGGGCGGCGGCGGCCTGGGGGGCGGTTGTCATGTGAGCAAATGGCTTCAGCGGAGGATATTGCGCTCGGTGGGACCCAATGGTTGCCCAGAAATAAAGGCTCACGTGTACGTGCACCCAAACGCCAGTGCTCTGGGGACGCCAGGGCCTCCATGCAAGGACCCAGTGAGACGGACCTTTCTTCAAAGCTTCAATTGTCTGAAAAGTGACCCAGAATCAGGACCTGGAAAAGCTGCATATTTACAGGTAGGGCCACCTTCAGCCACAAATGCACGGGGGTGCATCCCGGCCACTGCTCAGTTTTCTGCTCCTCCACCCGGCACAGGCGATTTCTGCTGCGTGTCTGGGGCGGGTGGGGGGCTTGGGGGGGTGGTTCCCAGTGGGAAAAGCAGGGAGGCCACAGAGGAGAGCCCACCCTGAGGTTTCTGTTAGGACCTGAGCATGCAGGCTTGGCTGCCTCAGAGGCAGGCCCAGCTGTGCCTTCAAAACAGCCTCAATTCTGACATGGCTGGCCTCTCACTCAAGTCCTCTTCGAGAAGGTTCTCCAGCTCATCCCTCAACAGGATCACAGGCTAGGCCTGGCTAGCCAAGCCCCTGAGAATGAGGCAGGTGGCCCCCGTTTCCCCAGGCAGACCAGGTCTGTGTCCTCAGAGCTCCCAGGACTGGCCTGGTGGTTCAGGTTAGCTTTCTTCGCTTCCAGCGCTGGGTGGGTCTTGTTGCCTGAAGTGCAAAGGCCCTGTGGGAGGGCTGGGATAGCAGCTCTGCAGGGGTGAGGGTGGCATCATCCAGTCCAAATGTTCCTCCTCCAGCCGTTCAGCCCTGAGTCACTAAAGCACAGAATTGGGGCGGGGGGGGGGGGTCGTCCTCCAACCTTTCCAGAAACTCCTCTGTGAGTCAGCTCACCAAGCCTTTGCAGGGGGCTGAGTGCCCAGGGCCAGGGGCACGGCTGCCGTGTGTCTTCCCCAAATGGGAGGGTCCCCAGGGGAGCTGGCCCCCATCTTTTCTGGTTTCTGTGTATTTTGCCCCTTGACAGACCAAAATGGTCCTATTGCTGAACGGCATGCCTTTTAGCACAGGCTGCTATCTTAGCAAAGGGCCCTCTGACTCCAGGACAGCTGGCAGCATGGATGGCACAGAAGCATGGGGCAGAGTGGCAGGACCCACCCAAACCACCACCGGTTTCGTTTGCCCACCTGCGTGCCATCGTCTTGGCAGTTTGATTCCACGCCAGCCCCTGGGGCCTTGCTGCTGAATGGGAGGTGAACGATCAGCCCGGCCCACAGATGCACCTGCCAGCAAGGGTAGCCCCGAAAGGCCCAGCCGCTCAAGAGGGAAGGGTGGTAAGGGCAAGCACGTGCTGAGGGCCGAAGGAGGCCAAAGGGCGGGCTGGGCCTGCCAGGCTGGTGGCATCTGGACCCTGCCCCAGCTCCCACACCCTGGAGAGAGACTGCTGCAAAGCTGGTGAGGGCCCTGGGAGATGGTGAGGTCTGCTCCATCCCCAAACATGCAGCCTCTGTCCTCTCTTTCCCAAAGGTGATGACTCAGGGGAATTCAGGCTACCGCTGGCATCCCAGCCCTCCCTGCGTCCCCCTCCACTCTGGCCCTGTCACCACACAGCGGCGTGACCCCCGGGAAACCACTGCCTCAGTTTCCCTACCTATAGCAGGGGAACCGTCTCCTCCAACTCCCAGATGGGTGTAAAAACCAAAGGAGGCCCGTTATGGGGGGCGGACCCTGGCCCGAGGGCCAGAGGAAAGCACCCCAGGCCTGCAGACAGCACCTCCTCCCTGACCCACCCCCACCGTCCTGGCCGCACCCCTTCCAGGCACTCAAGCCCCAAAGCTCCAGGAGCCAGAATCTGATACGGGAGGATGGCAGAAGACAGGGGTCGGAGGACCGCGGGTTGGGCGCTTCGGATGCTCTCACCCGGACCTTACAGCTTAGCCCCTGGGACATCAGGAGGTGGCCCCGGGGGCCAAGCTGTGCCTGGTCCTCGATGGCCGCAGGAGTGCCAGGGCGGACTGTTCCAGGCAGCCCAGCCCAGGCCCGACCGAGGTCAGGACCTCCCACCCAACTCTGGCGGCCCAGGCTCGGAGACCCCGCGGCGAGGCGGCTGGGAGCCGGGGCTGCAGGGGCATCCCCCCGCCCCCGCCGAGAGGGGCCGCCGAGGGCAGAGCGGGCTGCGGGCGGCAGGTGGGAGGCAGGCGGGCAGGGGAGGTGGGAGCAGACGCCAAGCAGGCCGCGGCCCCTCCCCGCTCCCTCCTCGCGCGCCTCCGCCGGCGACATTGCCCCTCCTGGGCAGGGGGCGGAGAAGACGGCGGCGGGAGGGGAGGAGGCGGCGGCGGCGGAGGCGGGATTTGGAGTTTCCCTCCGCAGCGGCGGCGGCGGCGGCGGCGGCGGCAGCGGCCCCTCGGCTCCAGGCGAGGCCGCCGCCCGAGGCTCCGGTGGCGCGCGGCGGCCGCGGCGGTAGCGCTTCCCGCCGGCCGGGCTTTCGGAAACTTCCCGGCCGCGACGCGCGGAGCCGGCGCAGGAAGCCGAGCGGAACGGAGGTGAGCGGGGCACGCGGCGCCCGGGCACCCACCCCACCCCCACCCCGCCTGGCCGCCCCCCCGACGTGTGTGCGCCTCCGCCCTGCGCCCCCAAAGTCTCGCCAGCGCGCACCCCGCCAGGCCGACGCACGCGCCCCTGGGAGACCCACTCAGTGCGCCCGCCCGTGCACTCCGTGTCCATGGCCACGCACACCCCCTGACACTTACACGCGCGTGCACAAACCGTGCACCGCGGACCCAGGGCCCTGCAGTGCACGCCCCGGCAGCCGCTAAGTCACCATCGACTACTGTCCCCAACTCAGGCCAGCACCCATCCCAGACGCTGCCACGCCTCAGTACACACCCAGGCGCGCGAGAGCGTGCGCGCGCGCGTTCACACACCCCACACACACACACACACACAGACGCACACACACACATAGATACCCAACACATCCTTGGGATATCTGCACTAACACAGCTCCCCTCGCCGGCCTGCACCATCTCCAACTCCCCATATGCTCATCACAGACACCCCACCCACGTTCCCAGCCCAGAGACGCTGACATCCACCCATCCCTGGACGAAGCCCCAACAGGAACCCTCACCCAGAGGCCGACGCTGCACTCCTGAAGCCCAGCTGGCTCCCCAGGCCTGCACCTCGTACACCCCCAATATGTGTGCACACCTGCAGGATTCTGGCTCTTGGACACCCTGGCCCGCACCCATGGCACATAGCCCTGCACGTCCTCTAACACATTTCAGTCCCTCCCTCCAACACCTGGCACACGGGTTCTGGAGGCTGCAGCATTTGGTGGCATCTCTGCCAGGCGCCACTGGCTCGCCTTTGCAGCAGTGGTTCACCACCCTGAGGCCCCCCAGGTGGCTCCCTAAACAGGCCCTGGGTCTCCCCAGAGACTGACTTGGCCTGGTCCCTAAGAGATAAGGAAGGCACTGGGGGTGCAAGGTACTGTACTTAGATGGGGGAGGGCAAGGGAGAGGCAGGCAATTGAGATGGAAGCCACCCAGCTGCGGCCAAAGGGGCCCCAGGTGTTGGCAAGCACATAGTAGGTGGCTTTCCTGGAGGCAGGAATCGGAGTGCCTGTGTGTGTGTGTGTGTGTCCGCCTGCCAGTGTGGTGGGGGGCGGGTGGGGGGAGGGTAGGAACCACGTGCACACGTGTGCTTCTGTGTGTCTGGGTGAGTGACCTGCTGAGGGAGAAAGCCACCCCCCGGGCTCCCTGGTGCAACAATTGGTTTCATTCATTCATGCCTTCTTTGTTCCCGAGCATTTCTTCCATGAGCGCCGCGTGCCAGGCCCTTCCCTGGGGGGCTGGGGCCAGCTCAGGGCAGGGTACACAACCGCTTCTGCCATGGAGGAACTCCCAGTCCCGCCAGGAGGCCGACCCGGCAAAAGCCATCCCCGGCGGAAAGTAGATGTGGAGGAAAAGACACCGGATTTGCCCGGAGCGCTGTGTCTGGGAGTTCTAACCGGGCCGGACGGCCCAATTGCCGCCACCAGGCCGGCGGGGACCCGAGTGTTTGGGGGTGGAGGCGGGCTTGTGGCGAGCAGGCGGGGCGCCGCTCTCGGGAGGCTCCCGGGCCCCAGGGGCGCATGGGCAGCGCGCTAGAGGCCTATGGGCAGCGGCGTTTCCGCGGCCTCCGAGGGGCACTGCTTGGGCTGGGCGGAGGCCAGGGGCGCCCGGCAGGAGAAGGGGGCGGGCGGCGGGCGCAGCGCCCACCCTACGGGAAGTGCGCGGCCGAGCTCTGCCCGCTTGAGAGGGCCTGGGGAGGCCACTGCGCGCCTGGAGCGCGCGCGCCTGGGAAGTGGGTGCGGGGCCCAGTGTCGGAGCCCCCACCTCAGCCGGCGCTGCGGGGGGCCTGGCGAGGGTCGGGGGAGGGGGGCTTGGTGGCACTCAGCCCTGCACTGCGGAGGTGGCAACAGGTTTCAGGATATCTTCCTGCTTCTGGCGCAGCGGGAGCTGCTGGCGCTGGGCAGTGAGCACTTTGGTGATTGAACGCCCCCCCCCCCCCCCCCCGCAAAGCTCACTCTCAGCTGACCAGCAGAGATCTGGGCAAGGGGCAGACCCCCACGACCCCCGCCCAGGGGCAGAATTTGCCTCCCTGGCCTGATGCTGGTTCCCTCCCCCAGAGAGCCCTCTCCAGAAAGCAGGCCTTGGCACGGCAGGGCGACCCTCTCTCCAACCCCCGAGACCACAGCACCGGACAGGAGCAGGGTGTGTCTCTCTTGGGCAGCCACCCCCACTCTGGCGACTTGGCCAAGCCAGACACACCAGGCTGGCACATCCCGGAACCCCTGGGTGCCTTCAACCCCAGCCCACTCCGGGGTCCTGCCCACAGCTGCAGCAGGCCTGGAGGGAGCCCCCCAGGGTTGGTGGCTTCCCACCTCTGCCTGTGGGAACTGGGATGTGAGAGAAATGAAATGCACACACAAACCCCCGCCCCCCTCCACTCGGCTCCAGCCTAGCTGGTAACCTCAGGGAACTGAGGTCTGGAGCACAGAGGAGGGAGACAGAAACCTGGGGGAAGGGGAGTGAAGAAGGAATAGAATCAGGACAGGCTGCAGAGGAGGCAGCCCAGGCTAAGGGCGAGGGGACCCAGCCCAGCTGCCCACGGCCCCTGGAGCCAGGTGATGGGACTCATCCCAGAGACCAAGACATGGGGGAGTGTGGCTGGAGACAAGTCTCAGCCTGGTGGCCCACTGGGCTGGGAAGGGAGGCAGGGTAGGAAGGGGCAACCAGAGGCCCCTATGAGGCAACCTGGCTATCTGTGACCTGCCCTCTCCCCAGCAATACCTCTTGCTTTTTCCCATCCTATTTTATGTTCTGATCAGTGACCTTCCAGCAGTTTTGCACCTTTCACTCCTTAGTTACCCCTCTTATGGTACCCATCCTGTGTGCATAGCTTTACCTCTGTTTACTTAGTTCCTTGGGGTAGATTCCCAGTGTGGGGTTCTTCCCAGCTCTGGATATATATTACCAAGTTAATTTCCCAAAGAGTCACACCAGCATACCTCTAGCAATCAGCAACAGAGCAACATGCCCATCTCACAGCAGCCATGCCAGCACTGGGTATTCTCAATCTGAGAACATTTTACTAATGTAACAAGCAGGAAGTGTTACCTTGTTTTCTGTCATTGTTAGCTGGGCTTTTTTTTTTTTTTTCCTTCCCATGTGTGAAGTTGTACCTTTCTCCAAATGACTTGCACCAGTTGCATGTGCTCCTTCATGCAGTCTTTTCTGGTTCCTTGCCCATGTGCCTATAGGAGTCTCAACTTTTTGATTAATTTGTATGAGCTTTCTTTTATCTGCTGCACACCTTCCTTCAACTGGCCTATTTGCTTTAGGGCTTTAAGAAAGAAAAAAAAAGTGGGGGGGGGCATAGACCAGACTTTTCAGAAGCTCCACCACCTCATTTCATTGTCTTAGCAATTATCACACCTGGTATTCTCTCATTTCATCCCTCGGTTTATTACTGACCTGTCCTGCTGGCCTGGGAGTGCCTTGCAAACAAGGGCCCAAGTGTGGAGGCCACCGTGGGGCCTTTGCTGTAGGGCAGGGCTGAGGGGAGTTGAGGCAAACAGGCCTGGAGATGGGGAGAGGGCTTTGAAAGCTCTGATGGCGACCTGGGCCAGCACAGGGGGCAGAGGGGACAGTACAGAAGTGAAAGACATTTGATTAGGCAGAAACCCCTTGACTCTTGACTAGGAAGGAGGCAGCCCGAGAAGCCAGGCTGACTCCCACGATCAGTAGGGCAGGGCTCTTGGAGTTTTTGGCCTGGCTCATGCCAGTGAAGCTACTGGGGTGCCCCAAAGCTGCCCTTTGCCTGCCCAGCCTTCCAGCTAGCCCTGGGCCGAGTTCTGGCCAGAAGGCAGCAGTGGATTTGTGGTTCTGCTTCTTTTTCCCCTCCACCATTTCCCTGGCAGCCGTGGTGATGAGCCTGTTATATGGATGAAGCCACTAAAGTCCAGTCCCAGGACGAGATGGTCCAGGGGCACCCCAAGTGAGCCTGGCTGGAGGTAGCCTCTGGGGCCGGGACACAGGGCTCTTGTACACACCCCTCCCCCTGCCTCCAGGGGCCTGGCTGGCGCCGGCCAGGGGAGCTGCAGCTGGTCCCCTGCTGGGCCCCTGACCTGCCCTTGGCCTCTGCCCCTGGCCCTGTCCCGCTTGGGTGGAAGCCCCGGCCCAGCGGGCCACTTGCGGGGGCCCACTCACCGGCTTTCGAGGGCACCCGTTGGCTCGCTGGCCCCCCTGAGCCCGCCCCCACCGCCCCGCCCCTCCAAAGGCAACTCCACGTCCAAAGGCAACTTGCTTCCAAGGTGGGAAGCTGGGTTGCAGTGCCAGGAAGCTGCCGGTGCGCACAGGCGGCGGTGGACTTGTCTCCACGTGCGGCGCGCTCTTTCTGCCATCCTTCCCTCTTCCCAGTGGCCGGGGCCGGGGCAACCCAGCCCAGGAACGACGCCCCTCGAGCCGCGGTGGCTGTGTCCAGGACATCCGCGAGCGATTGCTCGCCGCGGGATCACGCTCCAGGTCTCGCCTTTTGTTTTCTCCGGGTGGAGTCGGGCAGCCCGGAGAGGTCCCGCCTGCCGAGGGCCAGCGCCTGGGCACCGCCTTTATCTCCTCGGCCCCGGCGGGCTGTGGGGATGATCTCAGCCTAGAGCCCCTCTCCCCGCCGCGCCCCCACCCCCGCGCACGCGGTCCCCCCCAGTTGAAAGCTGGAAAGCGGGAAGTGATCGCGGGCGTGAGAGACGCAGGAAGGGGCCTGAGCCCCTCCGAGGGGCCAGGAGGGACTGTAGCGGCTCTCAAAGGGGGCCGTCGGACGCTCAGCCTTCCTTGGCTGGGGCACCTCTCGCATTTCCCTTCTCCAGTGGGGCACTCGAGTGGCTGCCTGGGGCGTTTTTCTTGGTGCGCACTGGGGTGCCTTTGGGCATGCCGTGGGAGAGGCAGGAGAAGATCCGGCGATAGAGAGACTCCCCCGCGAGACCCCAGGCGCCCTGTTTCTGGGCGCGCAGATCGCGGGCTCACGTCTCGTGCCTTCCTTCTCTCCGCAGCTCCGGAAGCCCGACGTGCTGGGAGCCGCGAAGCCATGGAGGGTCTGGGCCGCTCGTGCCTGTGGCTGCGCCGGGAGCTGTCGCCCCCGCGCCCGCGGCTGCTGCTGCTCGACTGCCGCAGCCGCGAGCTTTACGAGTCGGCGCGCATCGGCGGGGCGCTGAGCGTGGCCCTGCCCGCGCTGCTGCTGCGCCGCCTGCGGCGGGGGAGCCTGTCGGTGCGAGCGCTACTACCGGGGCCACCACTGCAGCCACCGCCCCCCGCCCCGGTGCTCCTGTACGACCAGGGCGGGGGCCGGCACCGGCGCGCCGAGGCCGAGGCGGAGGAGTGGGAAGCCGACTCGGTGCTGGGCACTCTGCTGCAGAAGCTTCGGGAGGAAGGCTACCTGGCCTACTATCTACAGGGTAGGTACTGGTGGTGGGCGGCAGGCGGGCACCTGTCTAGGGAGGACCCCTGCCCGGGGAGTGCAGGACCGCACCTTCGGAGGGCCAGCCTAATCCATCTGATCGTGGGCGAGCCCGACCTCCTGTGGTCCAAAGTGGAGATGAGAGTCTGTCCTCCTCTGAGCATGACCTTGGGGAAGCCCTTCACTCTTGGGAGCCCCAGTTTTTGAGCCTGGAAAATGGGAGAATCTGATCTGATCTGGCTCCGAGAACACTCTGGGAATCCCAGCAGGTCACTATCGCCCCCTCCCCCAGCTGCTCAGCCATGGATAAAGGAGGCTGGAGCCCCAGGACAAATCCCCCCAGCTCACCGAAGGGTCTGGAAAGGGGAGGGGAAGACAGGGGGGGGGGAGACAGGGAGAGAAATTGCAATGGCAGAGACCTCCCCCGATTCCCCTCCCCCCCCCCATGGTCAGCGCAGGGCTGGGGGAGGCATGGACAGACACAGGCGTGTTGGCTCCTTGCCAAGCCAAACACACCCTCCACCTCAGAGATCCAGGATAGAGACAGGATTTCCAGGAACCTAGACCCCTCTCCCCATTGAGGAGGGTCATTGGACTATCGTCCCTTGCCCAATTCTGAATGCACAGGGATATAGAAATATAGAACATGTTGGATTTCTAGCGCTGCCCCCTAGCCCCCCAGCCGGGGGAAAATAGTAGTTATTTGGAGATGGAGATGTTCCCTTCTGAGCACCTTGGGACCATCCAGGTGGCACGCTACACTCTTTCCTGGACTCTCTGAAGAGCGCACAGACGTGGCTGTGCCCTGGCCCCTGATCTTGGGAATCACCCAGGCAGACAACTCACATCTGAACTTTTCCTCGTCTGTAACTGATGCCTGCTGTCCTTCCCAAGGCTGGCACTACATGCTGAGCCCTCACGCCTGCCTTGGCTTGGCCCCAGGGATGTGAGATCCTCTTTGGCTTGCCGTCCAAAGGACTGGCTCCAGGACTAAGCACACCACTTGGGACACCATGTAGGTCAAGGCTGCTCACTCCTGAGTTCCTCTTGGGGACATCTGCCCACCCACCTCTTCAGGCATCAGAAGGATCTAGGATTGCATCCCTAACCCCAGCCAGGGCACTTAGCTGCCCAAGAGGCCACCTCAATGGGCCCCTCGTCTCATCCCCTCTCCCAGGTGGCTTCAGCAGATTCCAGGCCGAATGCCCTCACCTCTGTGAGACCAGCCTCGACCGCCGAGGGGGCCTGAGCATGGCCCCACTGCCCAGCCCAGTGGTGGGGCTGGGGGGCCTGTGCCTGGGCTCCGACTGCTCTGATGCGGATTCCGAGCCTGACCGTGATGCCATGAGCTGCGGCCTGGATTTGGAGGGCACCACGCCCCCCCCAGTGGGGCTGCTGTCATCCTTCCCCGTCCAGATCTTGCCCAACCTCTACCTGGGCAGCGCCCGCGATTCAGCGAACGTGGAGAGTTTGGCCAAGCTGGGCATCCGCTACATCCTCAATGTCACCCCCAACCTCCCCAACCTCTTTGAGAAGAATGGCAACTTTCACTACAAGCAGATCCCCATCTCGGACCACTGGAGCCAGAATTTGTCCCAGTTCTTTCCGGAGGCCATCGCGTTCATTGGTGAGTCCACTCCACCCTCCCCACTACTTCCCCACCCCACTCCAGGCCTGCCTTCCCCCTGGGCCCAGCCCAGGATGGCCCTGCTGGGGCCGGGCGGCTCTGAGGATGTGATCCCCGTGATGGGCCATCTCACACGGGGCCCCCATCTGCCCCCACTAGACGAGGCCTTGTCGCAGAACTGCGGGGTGCTCGTTCACTGTCTGGCGGGTGTCAGCCGGTCCGTCACTGTCACCGTGGCCTACCTCATGCAGAAGCTGCACCTCTCGCTCAACGATGCCTATGATCTGGTCAAGAGGAAGAAGTCCAACATCTCGCCCAACTTCAGCTTCATGGGGCAGCTGCTGGACTTCGAGCGCACCCTGCAGCTGGAAGAGCGCCGTGCCCGAGAGAGGGGCAGCGGGGGGCAGGAGTCGGCCGCCTCTGATCCCCCCTCTTTCTTCACCACCCCGACCAGCGATGGCGTCTTCGAGCTGGACGCCACATAGGGCCCCAGGGCATCCTCCAGCGGGTGTGCCCAGCCCAGCCACCCACGTGCTGGGGAGGAGGCCAGAGGGGGCTTGGCCTAAGCGGGGGCGGGGGGGGGGAGGTGGGGGGAGAGCACAATACCTCATTCGGGGCTGTGGGACGAGGCAGAGGCTGGGGACCCCCTCCAGGGTGGCGGTGGGGACAGCCCTGTCCTACCCACTGGAAACATCTGCGAGGAATCCTATTAAACGTGCCTACGGGCCAGGCCTAGGGCCACCGGCCTGACCCGTGCCGCTTTGGGGCGGAAGCCCGCTCCAGAACCTGCCTGTTCTACGACTGTTACTTTTCTTTTCGGGGGTGGGGGGTGGTTGGAGGTGGGAGGTGGATTCCCATTCCGAGGGACGATTCCAGATAGCTGCCGGTTCCCAGGGCCCAGGAGATGTGTGCCCGGCCAACTCCCGAGCCTCCCTGGGGTCTCCCGTTCAGGAAGGGCATGGGCCTCTTATGGCCACAGGGACCTGCTCCCAGCCCCATCCCTGTTGCCACGCAGCTGGACCACCACTACCACCAGCATAGTCACCTGCCGCTCCTCCACAGGGGCCTGAGGCCTCTTGGGGTGGGGGCGTCGGATGAGGGGACTCCCAGGGGACATGACCTTGGAGACTCAGCAGCCACCCCACAGCCACGGGGACCATCCGCGTCTGGGTGCGCTCCTTGCCAGGAGCCATTGGGCGGGTTCCCAGCCTCACATCTGGCGCCCTGACTGTTTATCCACTTGACATTTGAAAAGATGCTTTTTTTTTTCCCTCTTCCCCCAGATGTCTTGACAGGATCACTGGGGCTCTTTGTGACTGAGGGTGGTCAGACTGCCGCCGGAGGAGATGGGGTTTAAGCAAGAGTTGGGTGGGGGAAGGGGAGAAAACAGCCTGGAATTTGCTGCTGTGGGTCCCACGCGGCCCTGGTTGGATTGGGGGGTGGGGAAAGGGCCAAGCTTCACACACACACACACACACACACACACACACACACACACACACACACACGGTCATTCATTGCAGTACAACTCCCTGATGAGCAGCCTGTGTGCATGTATGTCTGTGTGTCCATGTATCAACACTCGCACGCACATACTCTCCTGGCCTACAGACCCAGCCCAGGACCACCAGTCCCCGTGGCAAGGCTATCTCACCCTGGGGAATCCACAGCGCGGTTGCTTTCTTTAATTGGTCCTCAATAAATGGTTTCTGTTGAGATCCTGAGCACCTTGGAGAGTCTGGGGGGGAAGGTGGGGAGGGAGGCCTGGGGAAGGGGGTGCACGGGGGACTCGCACACCACACCCCATCACCACTGTCATGTGCCATCCAGCATCCACGCTGCCCAGCCTCTGGCTGAACACCTCCTGTACTCAAAAGTCACTGAACTCCAACTCCGTGCCTCGTGGCTCGGGACTAGGATGCAGGCTGCAGACTAGCATGCAGCTGCAAGTCAGAGGCATCCTGCTCACAGGCAGCTTCCCAGAGTGGGAGGGAGGCACTGAGATCTGGTGATGCAGCAAATGACGTCAGGTCCCCAGGGTGGCAAACAGACGGGGGGAGCAAGGACCCAGGTGTGACCGTGAGGGATGGGCACTTGAGCCCCAAGACTCAGTGCAGAGTCAAACCCAAGCCCCAGGACAAGGAGATGGAGCCACAGGAAGACCCAAGCTGGTGAGGGATGTGAGAAGACTGCCCATCCCAGCGTGCGGCCCTCTGGCTGACACAGGGTGGAGTTGGGACTCCAGAGGCCAGGGCTGGGGAACAGGGGAGCATGTGGAGGCCACTGGGTCACCTGAAGCAACAGCAAGGCCTTGCTCCTCTCTGGCCTCCTCCAGGGCCTTCTGCACACTGGAGCTGGAGCACCCATTCTAAAGTCACGATTCCCGGTGACAGAGATACGGCAGGAAGTGGAAGGGAGCTGGAGGGTGGGCAGAAACAAGCACAGTGTGAGAAGGCACTGGACTTTATGGGCAATGTGGCCTACATGTCCAGAGCCACCCTCCTGGTCCAGAACCTCTAAAATGTAGAATGAACCTAAAAACCTGTTTGCATGAATGGCTGAGCCGGTAGGGAAATAAGAGAAAGACTCCAAGATCAGGAATGATACTTGAGTCCAGAGAAGTAAGTCAGCTCTGGGGCCAGCGCCTGACCCAGGGGCATCTACACCCAAGAGCCAGAGCCCACCGTTTCTCCTGGGACACCTTTCCATGGCCTTCCAGACACCAGTCATGAGATGGGAGATGCCTCCTGGGCCCACACATAAAGCCAGTACTTTTGAAGGACGGTGCTGTGCTCTCAACAGGTGTCTTCAGCACAGTATCCTGCCCCCCACCCCAAGATGGCCTCATAAGAATCCTGGAATCCTGTGCATATGGCAAAAAGGGACTCTGCTGATGTGATTAAGTCACAGATCTTGAGATGGGGAGATTGTCCTGGGTTACGCAGGTGGGCCCTAAATGCATCTTTATAAGGGAAAGAGGGCCACGGGAGAGTGAGATGAGATGCGATGATTGAAAAGAGGTCAGAGTTAGAGAGATTCCAAGATACGACACTGCTGGCTTTGAAGAAAGATGAAGGGGCCCCCAGCCAAGGAATGTGGGTGGTCTCTAGAAGGTGGAAAAGGCAAGACAACTGATTCTTTCCTTGAGACTCTTCAAGGAATGCAGCCCTGCCCACACCTCAATTTTAGCTCAGTGAAATCTATGTTGGATTTCTGACCTTTCCCCTTTTAGAAGTAAATCTCCAAAGGTTCATGGGGAATCTTGGTTCCCAACCGGAAACTTGAATTCCCATCCTCCCTTGTAGCTAATTATGCCCAAGTTCTTCCATGATATCTGCTTCTCCATCAGAGCCCTTAGCATATTTATCATAGTATTTGAAATGACTGGTCTGGTGATTCCAACATCCCTGCCATATCTGAGTCTGGTTCTGATGCTTGCTCTATCTCTTCAAACTGTGGAGGGTTTTGCCCATTAGTGTGCCTTGCAATTTTTTGGTTGAAAGTCAGGCACGATGTACTGGGTAAAGGAGCTGCAGTAAGGAGGTCTATACTTACTAGTGGTAAAGTATGGTGGGAGGGGAAGCGTTCTGTAGTCCAATGGTTAGCTCTTAGTCTTTTGGTGAGCCTGTGCTTCTGGGTTGTGACCTTCACAAGTGCTTATCAGTTCCCCCCTCTCCAAGGTGGGCTAGGATGGCTAGATGGGGCTGAAGTTGGATATTTCCCTTCCCCCAAGTCCCTTAGACTCTAATAAAACCCCAATAGGTCAGACTCTGGTATAATGGTTTGTCTTCAGAGCAGGCTTTGTTAAGAACAAAATGTTATGGTGTATTTCAAAGTGTCAACTTTCCCCCCTCCCCTAACCGGAAACATGAGGAGATTGTTCTCCAGTATTCACTGTGAGAATCTGATGGGGCTCCTAGAGGTAAAACTCACAGAAGTGTAGGAGGTGAGAGCCTCCCTAAGAATAGGCTCCCTGCAATTTTTAAGTCTCATACTTCTCCACACTGCTGCTGCTGCTGCTGCTGCTAAGTCACTTCAGTCGTATCCGACTCTGTGCGACCCCATAGATGGCAGCCCACCAGGCTCCCCTGTCCCTGGGATTCTCCAGGCAAGAACACTGGAGTGGGTTGCTATTTCCTTCTCCAATGTATGAAAGTGAAAAGTGAAAGTGAAGTTGCTCAGTCGTGTCCGACTCTTAGCGACCCCATGGACTGCAGCCCACCAGGCTCCTGCATCCATGGGATTTTCCATGGGATTTCTCCACACTAGCCTCCAGCAAATCATTAGTTAAAGCTCAGGTTTTCCTAACCCAACACTGTACCCACTCACAAGTTTCTGCTCTGGTAAATTGTGATTTTCTGTATCCACCTGTCTGTTTCTTCAGTTTTGTGAGCAATACTTTGCCATTTGACCTCTGTTCTCTAATGGATCTAAAAACAGTTGGTTTTTCAGTTTGTTCAACATTTTCTTGTTGTTGGCATCAAGTGATGACTCCCAGGCTCCTCACATGCCAGATAAGAGACTGGAAATTCCCTGGGTCTGTTTTGATTGGCTGATTCTTTATCATTACAGATTACATTTTTATGCTTCTTCTCTCTCAGTCAGAAAGTCTTGGTGGTAGAGTTCACCTCATTTGTTTCCTTTCTCTCTGGTACCACCAGGTCTTCACCACCTTAAAATGGTTGATTCATATATCTGCCAAGTTTTCTAGTCATATATGGAGGGAGGGAAATTCTGGACCATGTTATTCCTTCATGGCCATATCAGTATTAACTTTAAGCTTTGTTAAGACAAATATGCATGCTAGGTTTTCTAGAGTAATTACTAAAAGAATATAAATAGAGTATACTACTTTCAAACTAGTAGAGGAAAATATCATATAATCACAAGGAGAAAAATCTCAATTCAAAAGTCAAAAGAGGAAAATAAAGAAATAGAAACATTGGAATAAGTAGAAAGCATAAAATAAGATTTTAGAAATCAGGCCAAACATCACTAAACAAAATCGACTAAATTCTTCAATTGAAGACAAGATTTTTAAAAATCCACCCATAAGCAGTTTGTAGGAGGGACATCTAGAAACTTCCATGGTGATGCAGTGGTGGAGACTCCATACTTCCACTGCAGGGGGCATAGGCTCAATTCCTGGATGGGGAACTAAGATCCCCCATGCCACGCAGCCCAGCCAAAAAAAAAAAAAGAATACACAAAAATAAGAATTAAAAAACTGGTACATCTAAATGATAGGACAGAAAAGGAAAAGATTGAAAAGTCAGGACTTCTAGCTATGGCCAAAGGAGGATATCAACAAATAACCTCAAAAAATAAATAAATAAATAAAGCTGGACAAAGCTGACAAATACCTTTATGATCTAGAACTCAACCAAAGGTATATAATAAAATGAGAAGCTGAACTTTGGGAATCTGTGGCATTCTGGCCTAGAGCTGCTCCTATCCTTCCCAGCTCAGTTTGTCATGGAGGTTCTACCAGTACAAGGCAGCTCATGAAAACCAGCAGCTTCTCTGCCTAGGTTTGAAGGGGGCTAAGTCAATTTGGTAGGGAATATCCACACCCAGGGACACTGTAAATGGAAATAAACTTCTCAGGGGCAGACCAGCAGGGAAGGGCTAACAAAGCTCTACTAGATGGTTGTGAATGTGGCTGGGGCAAGTGTGTTCCTGACTAGTTGGAGAATGGAGAGGTCCCAATCTAATCATGCTTTCCTGACTACACTGAGGCTACACACATGTATGTAGGAGATTTAAAGGCGTCAGGGGAAAGAAAACCCTGGGAAGGCCTGAAAATAACCTGAACGTTGAAAGAACTCCCCTTCCCACACACAGATTCATCAGAGCACACAAGCCTTAGTGGCCTGAGATCTTTCAACATAGTTTCTGACTAATCATTGACTTGCCACTAAGCTGGACAGATATGCGGCAGCCCCTAGAAAACCAGGCTTACATTTTAAACTGTTTTTTTTTTTTTTAACTCAACAGAGACACCACTGACTGCACACTGCAGGTGGGGGTGGGAGACAGTACAGTTTCACAGACTTAGTGCAAAAAAGTTACACAACAAAGAAACAAGTTCACACACACACACACACTGAAAACTACTTCTAGGGGTAAAGGGAATATCATAATCCAGAGTTGATGGAAACTATTGTCTAAAATGTTCAATTTGGGGGGCTTCCCTTGTTGTCCAGTGGCTAAGTCTCCACACTCCCAATGCTGGGGTCTCAGGCTCCATCCCTAGTCAGAGAACTAGATCACACAACTAAAGATCCCACATGCCACAATTAAAACCCAGCACAGCCAAAGAAATAAATATTTGTTAAGAAGTTCAATTTTCAACAAAAGAATTGTATAACATGCAAAGAAACAATAAAGTATGATCCACATTAGGGAAAGAAGTCAACAGAAACTGTCTCTGAGTGTTTCCAAATGTTAGAATTAGCAGATGAAAACTTCAAAGCACATATTACACATAGGTTCAAAGTACTAAAAGAAGCCACATTTAAAGAGTTAAAGAAAAGTATGACAACAACAACAAATCAACAAATAGAGATTCTCAATATGGATACACAAATTAAGAAATGATAACTAAATGAAAATAGCTTCAAAGAGTGCAATAACTGAAATGACAACTTCTTTAGAAGTATTCAAGACTAGGTTCAAGATGTCATAAGAAATTACTACTGACCTTGAAAATAGATCAACAATATTAATATACACTATACAATCTGGAGAATGGACAGAAAAATGATAGCACTTCAGACACCTCTGGAACAATATCAAACATTCTAAAATATGTGTATTGGGGGGTTTTGAAGAACAGGATAAGAATAAGTATTTGAAGAAACAAGACCAAAACTTCCAAAATTTTGAGCAATGTTAATCAGGTCCAAGAAGTTCAATGGACCCCAAAAAAGATAAAGAGATAGTCATAGACACTTTACAGTTAAACTGTTGAAAGCCAAGACAATTTTGAAAGGAATAGAAGAAAAATGACCCATGTAGAAGAAAACCATAATAAAATTAACAGTTAACTACTCATCAAAAATAATGGAGGCCAAAAGACAGTGAACTGACATAATCAAAGAGTTGAAAGAAAAGAAGATTATCCATCAAAAATTCTGTATCTAGAAAAACTATCCCTTAAAAAATTGAAGGTTAAAAAAAGACATTTCCTGATAAACAAAGACTGGGAGAATTCATTGCTACTATACTTCTTTACAAGAAATACTAAAAAAAGTCCTTCAGGCTGACACCAGTTAGTAAGTTGAATTCACAAGAAGAAATGAAGAGGAGCCAAAATGATTAATATCTGGGTTAATACAAATGTCTCTCTTATTATTCCTCATTTCTTCTCCTAACTTCTTCAAAAAGAGTAAGATTGTATTGATATAAAGCAATAGCTATAACACTGTCATGTTGAGTTTCTATGATAATCTATATAGATGTAATATATATATGACATTAATAACACAAAAGAGGAAGGCAGGAATGGAGCTATGTTAGAGAAAAGTCTCTACATTTCACCAAAACTAAATGAGTATTAATATGAAGTAGATTGCAATTACTTAAGATATATATTGTACTGCAACTGCAATTCAAAAGCATATAGTTAAAAATCAACAGAAGAAAAAAAGGTACACTAAAAAACATTTAACACAAATGAAGGCAGTCTAGGAGGAAGAGAACAACAAAAACAGAAGATACAGAGAAACCAATAGCAAAATGGCAAATGTAAATTCAGCCATATCAGTCACTACATTAAATATTCATGGTCTAAACACCCTAATCAAAAATCAGAGATTCAAAAAACAAGATTCAACTATTGAATATATATTGTTTACAAGAGAAATTTAGAGCTTTAAATGCCTATACCAACAACAACAAAAAGTCTCAAATCAATGGCCAAATGATAAATCTTAATAAACTAGAAAAAAAAAGCAAACTAAATCTGAAACAAGCAGAGGTAAGATAAGTGCACAAATGAATTAGAAAATAGGAAAACTACAGAAAATCAGTGAAAACAAAAATTGGTTTTTTGAAAAGACCAACACAGTTTTTCTTACCTAGACTGATCAAGAAAAAAAGATTACCTCAGAATTCCCTGGTAGTCCAGTGGTTAGGACTCGGTGCTTTCACTGCCATAGGCTCAGGTTCAGTCCTTGGTTGGGGAACCTAGACCACGCAGTGAGCAAAAAAAAAAAAAAAAAATAGGTTACCAAGGTCTAGAATGAAAAGAGGGACATTACTACTGAACTAAAAAATGTTAACAATTATAAGGCAAACGTTATGCCAACAAATTAAGACAATTCAGATGAAATGGACAAAGACACAAATGACCAAAACTGACTTTAAATGAAATGGAAAATCTCAATAGGCTTATGACAAGCAAATAAGTTGAAATATTGAAACTTCCCACAAAGAAAATCCAACTCCAGAAGTCTTCACTGGTGAATTCTATCAAATAAGGCACCTGAAAATGTATGTCCACACAAAAGCTTGCACAGAAATGATCATAGCAGCATTATTCACAATAGCTAAAAGGTGTAAACAACTCAAATGTCCATCAGTGGATCCATGGATAAATAGAACATGATCTATCCATACAATGGAGCATTGTTCACCTATAAAAATAAATGAAGTACTGATACATGTTGCAACCTGGATGAACTTTGAAATCGTTATGCTTAGTGAAATAAGCCAGACACAAAGAGCCACATGTTAGGATTCCATTTATGTAAAATATCTGAGCAGGCAAATCCACAGAGACAGAAAGGACAGAAAGTAAATCAGTTGTTGCCAGGGGCTGGGGAAGGGGAAGTGGAGAGTTACCACTAACGGGTACAGCATTTTCCTCTGGGATGATGAAAATGTTCTGGAATTAGATTGAGATGATGTAAACTGTAAATACAGATCTTCCTCAATTTCCGATGGGGTTACATCCCAATAAACTCATCACAAGCTGAAAATATCCTAAGTCAAAAATGCATTTAATACACCTAACCTACCAAACATCATAGCTTAGCTTCGACGTGCTCAGAACACTAATATTAGCCTACAATTTGACAAAATCATCTAACACAAAGCTCATTTTATAATAAAGTGTTGAATATCTCATATAAGTGAATACTGAACTGAAAGTGAAAAACAGAATGGCTATCTGGGTACAGAATTTTGATGAGCGTTATCGGTTGTTTACCCTCGTGATCAAGCAGCTGAGTGGGAGCTTCAGATTACTGCCATGGCCCAGCATCATGAGAGGGGATTGCACCACATATTGCTAGCCTGGAAAAACATCAAAATTGAAAATTCAAAGCATGGTTTCTACTAAATGTGTATTGCTTTCGCACCAGTGTAAAAGTCAAAAAATCGTTGTCAAACCATTTTAAGTCAGGGACCATCTGTATACTAAAAAAACAATAAATTGTACATTTTAAAGGGTGGATTTTATGGTATGTGAATTATATCTCAGTAAAAAAAAAAAAATTAAGTTTGAAAGAAAAAGAACTGAACAAGATACGCCAGACAAGTATTCACCAAAAGAAAGATACAGTTGCTATGTTACTATCACTGTATAAGTCGACTATAAAGCACAAGCACACAGATGGAGAGAACAAACACATGGACACCAAGGGGGGAAGGCGTAGGTGGGACAAATCGGGAGACTGGGGTTGACATAGAGACACCACCATGTATAAAATAGGTGACTAATGAGAACCTACTGTATAGCATGGGGAATTCTACTCAGTGCTCTGTGGTGATCTAAACAGGAGGGAAATCTAAAAATGAGTGGCTATATGTACACGTATACCTGTTCATGTATAAGTGAACAATGAAAAGAAATAGAGGAAAACAATAGAATGGGAAAGACTAGAGATCTCTCCAAGAAGTGAGTGGATATATGTATACATATAGCTGTTCACGTATAAGTGAACAATGCAAAGAAATAGAGGAAAACAACAGAATGGAAAAGACTAGAGATCGCTCCAAGAAAATTAGAGATACCAAGGAAACATTTCATGTAAAGATGGGCACAAAAAAGGACAGAAAGAGTATGGGCCTAACAACAGAAGCAGACGATATTAAGAAGAGGTGGCAAAAACACACAGAAGTGTACAAAAAAGGTCTTAATGACCCAGATAACCATGATGGTGTGATCGCTCACCTAGAACCAGACAACCTGGAGTGTGAAGTCAAGTGGGCCTTAGGAAGCATCACTACGAACACAGCTAGTGGAGGTGATAGACCTCCAGCTGAGCTATTTCAAATCCTAAAAGATGCTGCTGCTAAAGTGCTGCACTCAATATGCCAGCAAATATGTGTTGCAGAGGTTAAAGCGTCTGCCTGCAATGTGGGAGATCTGGGTTCGATCCCTGGGTCGGGAAGCTCCCCTGGAGAAGGAAATGGCAACCCACTCCAGTATTCTTGCCTGGAGAATCCCATGGATGGAGGAGCCTGGCGGGCTACAGTCCATGGATCGCAAAGAGTTGGACACAACTGAGCAACTTCACTTTCACTCTTTCACATTCATCAGCAGCCACAGGACTGGAAAAGGTCAATTTTCAGTCCAGTCCCAAAGAAGGGCAATGCCAAAGAATGTCCAAACTACTGCACAGTTGAACTCATCTCACACGTTAGCAAAGTAATGCTCAAAATTCTCCAAGCCAGGCTTCAACAATACATGAAATGAGAACTTCCAGATGTTCAAGCTGGGTTTAGAAAAGGCAAAAGAACCAGAAGTTAAATTGCCAACATCCATTGGATCATAGGAAAAGCAAGAGAATTCCAGAAAAATATCTACTTCTGCTTCATTGACTACATTAAAGCCTTTGACTGTGTGGATCACAATAAACTGTGGAAAATTCTTCAAGAGATGGGAATACCAGACCACCTTTTCTGCCTCTTGAGAAAACTGTATGCAGGTCAAGAAGCAACAGTTAGAATCAGACATGGAACAATGGACTGGTTCCAAATTGGGAAAGGAGTATGTCAAGGCTACATATTGTCACCCTGCTTATTTAACTTATATGCAGAGTACATCATGTAAAATGTCTGACTGGATGAAGCACAAGCTGGAGTCAAGATTGCTGGGAGAAATATCAATAACCTCAGATATGCATATGACACAACCCTTATGTCTGACAGCGAAGAAGAACTAAAGAACCTCTTGATAAAAGTGAAAGAGGAGAGTGAAAAAGCTGGCTTAAAACTCAACATTCAAAAAACAAAGATCATGGCATCCGGTCCCATCACTTCATGGCAAATAGATGGAGAAACAATGGAAACAGTGACAGACTTTATTTGCCTGGGCTCCAAAATCACTGCAGATGGTGACTGCATCCATGAAATTAAAAGACGCTTGCTCTTTGGAAGAAAAGCTATGACCAACCTAGACAGTGTATTAAAAAGTAGAGATGTTACTTTGTCGAGAAAAGGCCTGTTTAGTCAAAGCTATGGTTTTTCCAGTAGTTGCGTACAGATGTGAGAGCTGGACCATAAAGAAGGCTGAATGCTGAACAATTGATGCCTTTGAACTGTGGTTTTGGAGAAGACTCTTGAGAGTCCCTTGGACTGAAAGGAGATCCAACCAGTCCATCCTAAAGGAAATCAACCCTGAATATTCATTGGAAGAACTAATGCTGAAGCTGAAACTCCAATACTTTGGCCACCTGATGTGAAGAACTGACTCACTGGAAAAGACCCTGATGCTGGGAAAGTTTGAAGGCAGGAGGAGACGGGGACAACAGAGGATGGATGGTTGGATGGCATCACTGACTCGATGGATATGAGTTCAAGCAAGTTCCAGGAGATGGTGAAGTATAGGGAAACCAGGAGTACTGCAGTCCATGGGGTCACAGAGTTGGGCACGACTGAGCAACTGAACAAGCCTCAACTGAGAAAAAAGCAACTGGGCCTCTACTCGGAACATCACGTGAGGCAAGCTTGGCTCCCTGGCATGAGGGGAACTATAGAACTCTCAGTGGGGCCTGGGTGGGGGGGTGGAATCTAGAGATAAGATTTTTATATTTATCAAGAGGGTCCAGATAGGGTCGAAAAATACTGGAAAACTCTCTTCAAGCAAAAATCTAATCTTGTCACTATCCTACCTACAGCCCTCCAGTGGCTCCACAGTGCCCTCTTGAGCAAGTTCACTTTTTCTGGCCAATCTCTGAACCACTTTTCACAACCACCTTCAAGAAATCAAATCGGGTTATTTGCTTCTTCCTGAAACACTCCATACTCCATGTCTTGCCCACCTGAGGAGACAGGGATGGAGACAAGGATACCTGGGCAGAGCTGGGGTTGGGTAGAGAACATGGCTGCCATGGGCCCACCCAGTGGCTGACAGGAAAGAGCTAGGCTTCGAGTCCTGACAGAGGGCCTGGCTTGCCCCCTTCATCTCCTCAACTGGTCTGCTTCTCTCCTAGTCTCCCTCACAGAGCCCTGTTCCGTCCACCACTGCCAACCTCCATCTTTCCTGTCCTTCTTCAGTTGCCTTGACACAGGCTCCCTCCATTTCTTGCCTTCCCCCCTGACACGGTCCCCCAGAAGCGTCAGCCCTGCCCCTCTTCCCAGTAGCCCCTCACAGTGAACCCAAGGGGTTGACCCCACTACCCAGGTTCCTATTTCACAAGGAATTAACTCAGTGAACTAGAGGCCCAGAGGATGTTAAAGGCAAGAGAACCACTTGCAAGGCTGAGACTCCAATCCAGGATGCCCCCCTGGCCCAGTGTTCTTCCTCTGTCCTCACACAAACAATTTGCGCTCACCAAAGGAAAGGTAGAGAAGAGCTCCACTGTCTTCTTCTCAGTCCCCATGTGGCCTTTCTATTCCCAGGGAGCCATCCTCCTTGCCCAGAGGCCAGCAGGAGGTCGAGCACAAGGTTGTGTGATCTTAGCTCAGTTTTACGGCCTCTATGCCTCAGTCGAGAAGCAACAGTTAGAAATGGACATGGAACGACAGACTGAGTCCAAATTGGGAAAGGAGTACATCAAGGCTGTATATTGTCACCCTGCTTATTTAACTTATATACAGAGTATATCATGTGAAATGCCAGGCTGGATGAAGCACAACCTGGAATCAAGATTGCCAGTAGAAATATCAATAACCTCAGATAAGCAGATGACACCACCCTTATGGCAGAAAGCGAAAAAGAGCTAAAGAGCCTCTTTAAAAGCCTTCTAAAGCCTTCTAAGAGCCTTCTAAAGAAGAGAGTGAAAAATCTGACTTAAAACTCAACATTCAAAAAATGATAATCATGGCATCCAGTCCCATCACTTCATGGAAAATAGATGGGGAAACAATGGAAATAGTGAGAGACTTTATTTTGGGGCTGGGCTCCAAAATCACTGCAGATGGTCACTGCAGCCATGAAATGAAAAGACGCTTGCTCCTTGGAAGAAAAGCTATGACCAACCTAGACAGCATATTAAAAAGCACAGACATAACTTCACCAACAAAGGTCCGTCTAGTCAAAGCTATGGTTTTTCCAGTAGTCATGTATGGATGTGAGAGTTGGACCATAAAGAAGACAGAGCACCGAAAAACTGATCTTTTTAAACTGTGATGTTGGAGAAGGCTTTTGAAAGCCCCTTGGACTGAAAGGAGATCAAACCAGTCCATCCTAGAGGAAATCAACCCTGAATATTCATTGGAAGGACTGATGCTGAAGCTGAAACTCCAATACTTTGGCCACCTGATGTGAAGAACTAACTCATTGGAAAAGACCCTGATGCTGGGAAAAATTGAAGGCAGGAGGAGAAGGGAACGACAGAGGATGAGTTGGTTGGATGGCATCACTGACTTGATGGACATGAGTTTGAGGAAGCTCCAGGAGTTGTTGATGGACAGGGAGGCCTGGCGTGCTGCAGTCCATGGGGTCAAAGAGAGTCGGACATGACTGAGCGACTGAACTGAACTGCTGTGTTTGTCCACCTGTATTCAAAGTAGGGGTGATGCTCATGAGAATGACTACCTCATAGTCGAGGCTGGAGTTAATCCAGGTGCCTGGCACACAGTAAGTGCTCAATAAAGACTCGTCACTGAGCTAACTCTTCTGATTAGAGAAGGGTGAGGAACATGTCTCTGATGTTCTAATTCTATGTCCCTTCAGGTAGCGCCAAACCACCATGTTCAAAGCCAATCTCGCTGTCTCTCCCCGAAACCCACCCCAGCTGAACCCTTATTGGTGAATGGTTCCATGGGCCACCCCAGACCTCCTCTCCTTCATTCCCCACCCTCAACTCATCACCGACTTCTAAAGAGCTCCCAGGACCAGCTCCCTAGTCTCCAGATCCCCAAGGAGGACCCCCAGGTTGAGCGTCCCTGAAACTTCTGACACCCAGGGGTTTGCTCCAAGACAGAGCATGAGACCCACCCTGGGTGGCCCAGAACAAGGGAGACAGCTTCATCTCATCTCACCCACAGGGGCTCCCTTGTCCATTCAGGACCGATTTCCTTTAGGATGGACTGGCCAGTTCTTTGATCCCGACTCCCAACTCAGAGAAGCTCAGCACCTGCCCAGCGTGGACAATGGTGCTGTCTGTCTCCCACCCCAACGCTGGCTCATCACTGGCCAGAGACTCCCCCAGCCAGGCTCCAGTCTGACAGGTTCCTCCAGTAGCAGCCCCAGTGCCTGAGCCCAGAAATGCTTCCACGACCTGGGTGACCCAAAGCTTTCTTTTCACAAACTGCCCCTCAAATGGAAAGGGCTTGGAGGGATGAAGGGAAAGATGCCACCTTTGCCTGACTCGGAAGAAGGCAGGATTTGGGGGAGACGTGGTTCTGAGCAGCTGCCCCAGGTGCTGAAGGATCAACAGGGAGGTGGGGGGAAACACGTGACCTTGCCGCCACCTGCTGGCTGGAGGTCAAATTGCACTGTATCTCCCTGCGGTATGACTTCCCTGGTGACTCAAACAGTAAAGCATCTGCCTACAATGCAGGAGACCCGGTCTCAATCCCTGGGTCGAGAAGATCTCCTGGAGAAGGAAATGGCAACCCATTCCAGTATTCTTGCCTCAAAAATCCCATGGACAGAGGAGCCTGGTAAGCTACAGTCCATGAGGTCACAAAGAGTCGGACATGACTGAGTGACTTCACTTCACTTCCCTGCGGCCAGAGCCAGGGCTCTGACTCCTCAGTGAGGACCAGGGGGCAACCTGGGCTGGGTGTCTCTGAAGGAGCACCATTCCTTCTGGAAGGGTGGCTCTGGTGTGCCGGTTCAAGCTTCCAGGAGCAGCCAGCGGCTACTCTTTCCTGTGTCTGAGGAAGCCCAACTCCTCCGCTGCAGGGCCTTCTGCATAAGGGTATGGCACCCTTGACCCGTGGGCCCAGCGCTTAGCACACACTAAAGGCCCCATCAATTTGGATGGCAAAATGAGACAGCGTGGGTGTGCTGGGGAGACAGTGTGAACAACTGAAGTGAGGGAAGGAGAGCCGGTGAAGTGAACGTCCGAGGGGGCAGGACAGTTCTTGACAAGGCCCCAAGTGACAGGCAGGCCAGGTTGTTGGAGGTTAAGAGGCCAAGCTCTGGAGACCTGGCGACGGTCCCTTGGACTGTTGGCAGCTGGTGTGGTGGGACCTCACTGTTTGACTCTGTTTGACCCTGAAGCCTGGAGCAAACGACAGCCTAAAAGTGCCGTGGTGACAGAGGACGAAGCTGCCTCCCCCCACAGGACTTGCCCCGGGGCTCAGGGGCCCGTAGGCAGATGTATATGGAAGGTAGTGAGTGGGGAGAGGAGAAAGCCAGAGAAGGCACTTGGGGTTTGGGAAGCAGCAGGCAGGCATGCCCTGTTCCAGCCCCACCCCTGAGCTCCAGGTCAGCCCTGCTCTGGGCTTTCTCGCTGCCTCCATTCAGGGCCCAAATGTCAACATGGAGAAGCGTCTTCATCAGGTTCTGCGGTGGCTGGACGGGGCGGAGCTCCAGAGCCCAGCCTTGATGGGTCCAGAGCCTTTCCTAGTGCTGCTCAGGGCAACTCAGGCTGGCACGGGCTGGTGGGGTGAAGCGGTGGCCCGCTCGCCCAGAACTCAGGGTACTCCCTCTGGCCCGGATGGGGCTAAGGTCCTCAGAGTCTTCCCATGAGGAGCACAAACAGGGCAAAGGCCCTGTGGAGCCTGGATCCCAGGTGCGCCAAAGCCACGACCCAGCACACGGTGGGGGCCCCAGTGGCGCCCTCTACTGGCCAGGGGCTCCTCCCTCAGCCTTGGATACCGAGGCTGGAGAGCCTTTGCCTGCAAACACAGGGCATGTACTGTCCATCCAGGGCCCCAGGAAGCAGGGAAACGAACGGAGAGAGGGCAGAAAACCGCCCAGGACTCTAGTTGCCCCTGAGCACGGCCCAGCCCATCCCTGGAGGCCTGGAGACAGCCCTCCCCGCCTCCCACCCCCGCTGCCAGCAGGAGATGCGCCCATTCTCTCTCTCCCAGGGCCCCAGAGCCACATGCAGGCCGACCCTGAGTGGTGGCCCTGCTGGCCTGCTGGGCTGACTCTTGCTGGCATTTTGGAGAGTGGGGACAGGAAGTCCTTGGCCTGCCGGGTGCTTGTGTGCAGAAGTTTGGGCGGTGATGGGCCAAGTCTTGCGGCCGTGGACCTGCCTCCTTGATTTCCTTCCCATGGAAGACACCCAGCCCCTTCCACCCTTGCCCTGCCACCCCTCATCCCTCCTTCCAGCTCACCACTGCCCACTGCTCTGTCTGTCTTTATTGATTTGAGAGAGACTGGGGTGGGTGGGGGATCCGGAGGACCATGACACAAGCAGGACCACCCACAGCGAAGCACAGAACACCCGAGGGCCAGACATCCCTGGGGCCTCTTGGCTCATAGCTGGGGTGTGGTGGCAACAGGGGAGGGGAAGTCTGCAAATGCCCCACCCCAGTATCATGCACCCCACCAAACAGGACTCAAACTCTCCCCGTGGCAACCCGCCCTGGGCTGGCGGGGTGGGGTGTGTGGGGCTGGGGGGTCTGAGGGTCCATGTGCTCAGCCTGGGCATCTGCCTGGAGGAGAGGGAAAGAGAGAAGTACAGGAAAGTGGACACTCAGGAGCCCCCACCCCATGGCATGCCCTGTGCCCCCGGCCCCCAGCCCAGGCTCTCAGCAGAGGTGCCCACTGGGGCCTGGCACTGGGCCCCTCAAGAATCCAGGCCAGCAGCATGGCCTGCCCCCCAACCTCTCTCTCATCCCCTTCTCGGTGGACCCCGGCTCCCCTGCCGCCCCTGTCTGCGCTCTCTGCTGTCAGCCCACTGAGCTCTAGGCCACCCAGGGCCTGCCACTTCTGGAGTTCGCCAAGGAGCCATCTCCCAGCATGCACCTGGCTGTCACCACTCGGGGGGCTGGCCGGTCGGGAGGCCCGGGTGGCTGCGGCTCATCACCCTCCGTCCAGAGGCCTCCTCACCCTCCAGGCTCTGCCCCAGCTTGCGGATGTGGCGGAGGAAGGAGGTAGCATTGAATGCGCGCTGCCAGGAGAGAAGGGGCGTCAGGCCACCACATCTCAGGCCCAAGGCTTGGAGGCCCATAAAGAGGTCCTCCAAGACTTGCAGGCCCAAAACTTGGAGGCCCACAAAGGTCACTGGCCGCCCAGACCATCCTCCTGAGGCTGACGGAAGGAGCAGCCAGCCTTGAGCTGATTCCCCCAGGTCCATGTCCACACTAACCTTCCAGTGATTTCGAGCAAAATTCTTCTGGATCTGCTCACTGACGGAGCCCAGGATGTCCTTGTCAAAGGCTGTATCCCCAGAGATCCTAGGGGGTGGCCGGAGGTCAGTGGCAGTGGGGGTTCTGAAGGTTCCCCCTGGACAGTTCAGCAGGTCCCACTCACCAAAGATGCTGTAAGGCCTGCTGGCAGGTGAATCTCTTCTGAGGGTCTCGCTCCAGAAGGTGCCGGATGAAGTCTTTGGCTGAAGCAGGGAAGCCAGGTCAGGCCGGGGTCAGCCCCCCACGTCCCCATGGGCCCTCGTCCCTACCCACCTCCCTGAGCTCTGGATCAGCCTCAAGTTCACCTGATTCTGAGATGTCATCCCAAAAGGGAGAGTCAAACTCGTAGCTGGCCCTCAGGATCTGGCTGAAGAGTTCAGGGTCGCTCTCGTCGTAGAAGGGGGGGTACCCACACAGCCTGGCACCCACAGATGAATCAGCCAGCTGTCCGAACCTCCCCAACCCAGCCGGGGGCAGGCAGGCAGAAGAAGAACCTTCCCAGTGGTCACTCACAGGATGTAGGAGATGACACCCAGGGCCCACACATCTACGGCCTTCCCGTAGGGTTTCTGCTCCAAGAGCTCCGGGGCTGGAGGCCAGAGACAGACAGACGCACGCCCATGCACATGCACACTGTGCCTTCAGTGCGGCCTAGTGGACCCACCGCCTGCCCTGCCCCTGGCACCACAGTGCCCACAGGTTCTCCTGCCCTCTCCCCCGGCTCCCCGTGGAGCCTGGGGGCACCCCCTCACTCACCGACATAGCCTGGGGTCCCACAGGCGGTGCCTAGCATGTTGCCAGCCTGGATTTTGGAGAGGCCGAAGTCAGAGACCATGATCTTGGAGTCCTCGAAGGGGGTGGCGTAGAGGAGGTTTTCAGGCTATGACACACAGATAGCAGAAAGAACGGCAGGTCAGCCCCAGTGCCCCTCTGGGAGCTGGGTGCCCTCAGGTTCCCCAGATCCCTGGCACAGGGACACCGGGCAAGCCCCAGGTGGGCAGGCACCTTGAGGTCTCGGTGCACGATGCCCAGGCTGTGCAGGTAGGAGACAGCGCCAAGGACCTGGGCCACCAGGTGGCTAGCATCCTTCTCTGTGTAGGAGCCACGCTCCATGATTCGATCAAACAGCTCACCCCCTGTCACCCTGAGGAGAGCAGCAACTCAGCGGACCCAGCCCCCCGCCCCCGGCCCCAGCTTACCACACAAACCCAGTGCCCCCCACCCCACCCCGCCTGATCCTGCCATCCTCACAGCTCCATGGCCAGATAGAGGTGGGAAGGGCTCTCATGGACATCTTCCAGAGCCACGATGTTCGGGTGGCTGACCCTGCAACGGCACAAAGAAGCCCCCTGTGGGCCACCACTGGGAAGCCCAACAGTCTCTTTACTTCCTCCCAGCCCAGCCCTCCAGCCAGGCAGAGCCCCAGGCCAGGCCTTTCTTGGGTGGGGGGAGGGGCGCTCCAGCCCAGAATACTCCCCGGCCCTGCTGGGGCACACACCTACGGAGCACCGCGATCTCATTTTCCACCAAGGCCTCCTTGCCTCGAAGAGCCTTCTTGGGGATGCACTTGAGAGCGACAAGGTGTGAGGAGCCACGCTCCTGGGCCAGAACCACCTCAGAGAAAGCGCCCCTGAGGCAGAGAGGTAGGCAGGCAGGGAGGGAGAGGACAGGAAAGGACCCCCTGAGCTGAAGGAGATGGGGATGCCCTCTCGGTCCCATAGCACCCCTCCCCTCCCACGCAGGCACACAAATTCCCTTAGACACACACACACACACTCACGAGCCGAGCTTCTCGCGGATCTCATAGACGCTGCTGATATCCTCCGTCTGTTTCTTGAGCAGCAGCATGTCTGGGGGTGCAGGGCGAGGTGGGGAGAAGCTCCCTGGGGCGAGGGGCAACCCCGGGCCCCAATCCCAGACTCAGCGGTGCCCCCAGGGCGCCCTCAGAGACAGTCTCAGTCCGGAACCCGGTCCCGCACACCCTCCCCCAGCCCGGCCCGGCCCGGCCCGGCCCGCCCTGCCCCTCCCCCACCGTCCGGGTCCGCACTCCCAGTTGGACGCCCATCCTCCTCCCCGCTCCCGCGCACGACCAGCCCCCGACGCGATTAGCCCCCAGACGCCCCCTCTCCGCCCCCGCACGCCCTAGTCAGCCGCGATCGGCCGCCTTCTAGAAGGCTCCGTGCCCCTTCCCCTGCCCCGGGCCTCCCGCCTCACCACCGCTCCCGCTCACCCCCAGGCCTAGACCTGCCGCCCACGGCCCTCCTCCCCCGAGGGCTCCGACCCGCCCGAGATGCACCTGCGACCCCCGAGCACAGCGGCCCGCCACGGCCACCCACGCGGCCGCCCAGCGCAGCCCAGCCCCGTGGCGCCTCGCGGCGGGAGGGACTCCGCAGCCAGGGCCTCCCGAGTCCGGAGCTGCGTGGGCCGCGCGCGTGCCGGCTGGGGGCGCGCTGGGAGTGACAGGTGTGCGCGGCGCCGGACACGGTCGGATCCCCTGCGCGCGCCTCGCCTGCGCGCGCCCCCTCGCCTACGCGCGACCCCGCCTGCGCGCGCACCCATGGCGGACCTGGAGCCCCGGCGAAGCCGCAGCGTCGCCCCTGGACAGTGGCCGCCGCGCCGAGCCCCCCGCCCGCGCCCCGGCAGTCCCGCCCCCTCCGCGCCTGGCCCCGCTGCCCGCTGGCGGCCGAGCATGCGGCCGCGGCCCTGCAGGGCGCCTTGTAAGGCAATCGGCCCGCGCCGGCCGCCCCCGCCTCCTTCCTTGGTCAAGGTTCCCGCAGGCTCCAGCAACCACCACCTCCCCCGGCCTCGCTGGCAACCTGATGGGGTCGACCCCAGGGCCTTTGCACCACCACCAGCGGCAGCCATGCAGAAGTTTCTTCACCCACATGTTGCCCTTGGCTCTCCGCCTGCCTTCAGGTACTGTCCTCTGCGCCGACAGACCGTCAGGCCGCTTGGCCAAAAACAGCCTCCCGCCTTCGCCCCAGCCTTGCTACTGCTGCTTCTGGCAGCCCTGGCCTGAGCCCACCTGGGCACTCAGGTGGGGACAGCACCAGCCTCCTCACTGAGCTCCCCTGCCCTCTGATTACACCCTAACCCTCTCCGACTGGCCCCTTTTTCCCCCCTACCCCCCGCTTCTAGCCTCTGGAGCAAGCCTTTCCTTGAGATCTGGCAAACCCTGAGTTCCAAACCCTGCCGTGGCACTCTGTCACTGCAAACCAAAGCAGAAATCCTTAGGGAGGCCCAGGGTTCTGCAGGATGGGTCCCTCTCCCCGATCAATGCTCTGGCCGCTCTCTACACACTCTGCCCCTTGCTCTAGCAGCTGCGGCCAGCTTCAGCCACACCAGCTTCTTAACTGGTCCTCAAACATGCCACTCAGGCACGTGCCCTAGGGCTTCTGCACTGGCCCTGGCCAGCCTCACACCTGGAATACTCTTCACTCAGGTATCTGCTTGGCTGGCTACCTCATTCCATCAGGTCTCAACTAGAATGTTGCCTCCTCTGACTGGCCTCAGCTGTCCCCCTCCAACACGTTCTATAGAACGTCACCTTGCCTGTCTTGTCTGAAGAACATACATCTCAGCAAAGCATCCATTCCCAGAGAGTGTCTCTGCCGACCTAGCCCAGGAGAATCGCTTAGGAAGTTAAGTGTTGGGTGAATGAATTCAATCCTTCATCTGACAATAAGTGGATTCAGCCCATCCAGTCTCATCTCAGTTCTGGCACTCCTCCCAGGGGGTCCAGGTCCTGCCAAGGATCGGGACGACAGGTATCCTGGCTGTTGACAGGAGGGCACCCACACAGGCCAGTGTTGTGGGGTCTTCAAGGAATCTCAGGGTCTGTGAGTATCCCACTGAATCTGTCCTCTAGGGGGTCTGTAGGCCCTCAGTCTGACACAAAGTGTTCAAGAGGGTCCACGGGGCAGGCAAAGGTTTTTAAAACTCTCTCTCAAGACCCCTGGTGGTCCAGTGGTTAAGACTCCATTCTTCCAGTGCAGGGGCATGGGTTTGATCCCTGGTCAGGGGACAAAGATCCCACACGCCATGCAGGCCAAAAGATAAAATTAAAAAATCAAAATCGTCTCTCCATACCTCAACGCCTGCACATCCTTTGTTCGAAATAGGGGGGTCTCGGTGCTCTGTGACAACCGAGGGGGTAAGCTGGGATGGGAGGTGGGAGGGAGGTTCAAGAGGGAGGGGGACATATGTATACCTATGGCTGATTCATGTTGATATATGGCAGAAACCCACACAATATGGTAAAGTAATTATCCTCCAATTCAAACTACATTCTAAAAACTGGGGTTCGGGGAATGCCCCCTCAGTTTCACTTTCTCAACCGTCTCTCTCAATTCCCTTGGGAAGGCTCCAGGGGCCTCAGCACTTGGCAGCCTGGGTTCCCCTCCCAACTCCTCTGATCTGTGCACAGGGTTTCCTAGAGTCTCCACCTAAAAGAGCAAAAAATGAGGAATGGAGCCAACAGTGAACCCCATCTCATACTGGCAGGAAGTACTATTTGTTCTTGAACACTTGGACTAATTGACACAGAAACCATGTCTTACTTGCTTGTTGCATAATTATACATCCACATGTCTAATCCACTGCCCCCGTGGTCACAGGTCCTAACAAGAAATGTAATTGGTGTTTTGGAGAAGTACGAGGATGTGTGAATAATAAAAGGCGGCCCTTGAGAAGAAGGACGGCAAAGGAGGGGCAGCAGATGGAAAGGGGAGGCAGGAAGAAAAAGAACCACCTCCAAAGAGCCTGTGGCATGAACATCACCTGTGGAAGTGGAAAAAGTGATCTCACAGTTTTTGTTTGAAATCTACTATTTACAATACACTGGAAATTATAACCTTCATGACTGTTGAAACATCTGTTGAAATACTGTAGATGTCAACTTCACAATACACGTGTGTGTGTTATATGGTGGTGGGTAAAGAGCTTTTCAAAATCTTTTCAGGGGACCCCTTACAGAAAAATGAACCCAAAGTGGATTACAGACCTAAATGTAAAATGGCAAATATCTGGAAGAAAGCATAGGAGAAAAATCTGTCTTACGTTGGGTTTGATGATGAGTTTGGGGATACAATATGGAAAGCATGGTCCATGAAAGAGAAAATGATACGTTGCACTGTATCAAAATGTGACATGTTTGCTCTGTAGACAACACTGTTAAGACAATGAGAAAAAAAAAAAGAGAGAGAGAGGGAGAAAACAAGCCACAGCCTGGGGGAAAATCTTTGCAAAAGGTATATCTGATATAGGACTGCTATCCAGAATAGATGTTGCTGTTCAGTCATTAAGTCATGTCCAACTCTTTGGGTCCCCGTGGGTTGCAGCACATCAGGCTTCCTTGCCCTTCTCTATCTCCTGGAGTTTGTTCAAACTCATGTCCATTGAGTCAGTGATGCCATCCAATCATCTCATCCTCTGTTGTCCCCTTCTCCTCCTGCCTTCAAACTTTCCCAGCAGCAGGGTCTTTTCCAATGAGTTAGTTCTTCACATCAGGTGGCCAAAGTATTGGAGTTTCAGCTTCAGCATCAGTCTTTCCAATGAATATTCAGGACTGATTTCCTTTAAGATTGACTAGTTTGATCTCCTTAGTCAGTCCAAGGGAATCTCAAGAGTCTTCTCCAACACCACAGTTCTAAAGCATCCATTCTTCAGCGCTCAGCTTTCTTTATAGTCCAACTCTCACATCCATACATGACTAGTGTAAAAACTATAGCTTTGACTAGATGGACCTTTGTTGGCAAAGTAATGTCTCTGCTTTTTAATACACTGTCTAGGTTTGTCAATAGCTTTTCTTCAAGGAGCAAGCATCCTTTAATTTCATGGCTGCCGTCACCATTTGCAGTTATTTTGGAGCCTAAGAAAATAAAAATAAAGTCTGTCACTGTTTCCATTGTTTCCCCATCTATTTGCCAGGAAGTGATGGGACCAGATGCCCTGATCTTCGTTTTTGAATGTTGAGCTTTAAGCCAGCTTTTTCACTGTCCTCTTTCACTTTCATCAAGAGGCTCTTCAGTTCCTCTTCACTTTCTGCCATAAGGGCGGTATCTGCATATCTGAGGCTGTTGATATTTCTCCCAGCAATCTTGATTCCAGCTTGTGCTTCATCCAGTCAGGCATTTCACATGATGAACTCTGCATATAAGTTAAATAAGCAGGGTGACAATATACAGCCTTGACATATTCCTTTCTCGATTTGGAACCAGTCTGTTGTTCCATGTGAGGTTCTAACTATTGCTTCTTGACTTGCATACAAGTTTCTCAGGAGACAGATTAGGTGGTCTGGTTTTCCCATCCCTGGAAAAATTTTCCACAGTTTGTTGTGATCCACACAGTCAAAGGCTTCCCTGTAGTCAATGAAGCAGAAGTAGATGTTTTTGTGGAATTCCTTTGCTTTCTCACTGAGTTATGCAAGCCCCTTCACCATCTCAAGGTTGTGATCCATGAAAGGACCAAAATAGATAAGGAATTCTGAGAATTGAACAGAACACAAGCAACCCAATTTAAAGATAGGCCAAAGATACCTAATCAAGGAAAAAAATACAGAGGGCAAATAAGCATATGAAAAGATGTTTAACATAGGTCATTCATGCATTGCAAATTCAAACGATAAGACACCATTACATACCTATGATAATGGCCAAAATCTGGACCATGGACAAAACCCATAGTGGCATGTAGAGGCTGTAGAGCAATAGGAACTCTGATTCCTGGAGTTTGCAATCTGGAGGGACTGCCAAGTGATGCAGCCACTTTGGAGGACAGCTTGGTGGTGTCTTACCAAACTAAATGTACCATACAATCCTGCAACCACACCCCTTTGTATTTTACGCAAAGGAGTAGAGACAAACCAGGCACAGAAAAACCAGCACACAAATGTTTGCATCAGGTGTATTCACAATCAGCAAAAACTGGAAGCAGCCAAGATGTACTTTCTTAGGTGAATGGATCAACGCACTGTGGCCCATCCAGTCAATGAAATATGATTCAGTGATAAAGAGGAAAGAGCTATGCAGCCATGGAAAAAAAAAAAAAGCACAGATCTTAAATGCACATTGATAAGCAAAACAAGCCAGTTTGGGAAAGGCTGCACACTGTATGATTACTTTTATATGATATTTCAGAAAAAGCAAAGCTACAGGCAGTAATAGATCAGGAATTGCCAGGGGTTTGAGAAGGGGAGTAGGGTTTGACTAGGGGAAGCCCAGGGTGTGTTTAGGGCCATGAAAATACTCTGCGTGATGATGCTGTCACAGTGGATACATGACACCCTGTAGAGAACCGTCCAGCAGAAAGAGGGAGGAGGTTGGGAGATCCGAGAAAGTGATCGTCCAAGGCCCAAACCCTTTCTGTGTGCCTGTGTCTTTGATTACAGGAAACAGCATTCATTCAGCCTCTGTGACCTTCCCTGAGTTCCAATGCACAGTTTCAAGCAGTTGTTCTTTAGGAGAGGGAGGGGATGACACACCAGGGAGAAATAAACTGTGCAGAGCAGGTTGGGGCAAGGTCCTGTTTCCCTGTCTACACAGAACAACATCTTTGAGCTGTCCTGCAGATTCTGGAAATGCCCCCTGGTATACTGCCCACAAAAAATGTAGACCCCAGATCAATTGGACCTGAAGGTTGATAATCTTGATGCTTACTTACCTCACCACAATCAGAAGGTCCACAAGCCGATCCTGCTCTCTTTGAACAATTCCTATAAAATTCCTCACTGTCTTTTCCAAGCTGGGACACACGGTTTTGAGGGCAGTAGCCTGCTGTGTCCCCCTTTGCCTGGCAAAGCAATAAAGCTATCCTTTTCTACTTTTATACTTTGGGATTCCCTGGTGGCTCAGAGGGTAAAGCATCTGCCTGCAATGCTGGATTCGATCCCTGGGTCGGGAAGATCCCCTGGAGAAAGAAATGGCAACCCACTCCAGTACTCTTGCCTAGAAAATTCCATGGATAGAGGAGCCTGGTGGGCTACAATCCATGGGGTCACAAAGAGTCAGACACGACTGAGTGACTTCACTTTTCTTTCCTTCTTTCTACTTTACATGAAATTCTCTCTCTGAGACTCGATTCAGCTCCAGTGTACAGAAAGGCTGAGCTTTCAGCCTCAGAAGGAATGCAGACTGTGACAAAAAGAATCGACACGTATTAGAAATGTACAAAACCACATCCCTGAATAGGGGGTGGGGTGGAAAGGAGCTGATCTACGTCACTTTGGAAATGAGTGGCATCTGTCAAAAGCAAAAACAGAAGGAGCGACATGTAAGCCCTTGGCTGTAGTTGCCAACATTGCTCCTCCTGAAGGTAAACGTTAATAATTCTGAGCACTCTCTACCTGCCTGCTGGCATTAGTCAATTAAATACATGGAAGACAAATGCTGGGAGCCAGTGGGAAGACACACACAAGCAGGGGCAGGTGCTAGAAGGATCCACTTAGAATTTCTATTTGTCCTTGACCAGTTAAGGTCCAAGTTACCTACCCTCTTTTGCAAGATGTGCATTTTTGTTTCAGTTTTATGTTATTGTTATTATTATTATAATTTTTTGGCTGTGCGGGGGTCTTTGTTACTGTGTGGGCTTTTCTGTAGTTGCAGTAAACGGAGGCTACTCTCTAGTTGCGGTGCGCAGGCTTCTCATTGCGGTGGCTTCTCTTGCTGAGCATGGGCTCTAGGGGGCGTAGGCTCGGTAATTGCAGCTCACGGGTTCTGTGATCACAGGCTCAGTGGTTGTGGCACATGGGCTTAGTTGCTCCACAGCACGTGGGATCTTCCCAGACGAGAGAGCCAACTCACGTTCCCTGCATTTGATTATTTCTGGAGCCACACCTCTGGTCCTGTAAAGACTAGATTTACAAAACAAGAAGATCATTGTTTTTTTTTTTACATCAAACAATTGGGTGGCCACCTCAATGACATTAAAGGAGTGACACACCCATTCACCTATATGTTGGCCTGTTTCAGTTTCCCTCATTTAGCTTAGGGGAGAAAGCCTCCCCGCAGATTCCTACCAGCTATGGTTAGCTATGGTTACAGGGCTTCCCTGGTGGTTCGGATGGTAAAGAGTCTGCCCACAGTGCAGGAAACCTGCATTCGATCTCTGGGTCAGGAAGATCCCCTGGAAGGGAATGGCAACTCACTCTAGTATTCTTGCCTGGAAAATCCCATGGACAGAGGAGCCTAGTGGGCTACAGCCCATGGGGTTGCAAAGAGTCTGACACGACAGAGCGACTAACACATGGTTAGTTTAATCAGACAGGTGGCCTCCCATTTTGGTAACTTGTCTATAAACTATTTGAAGATCTTCCGTGGGTTTAAAAAAAATTATCTGATGATGGCCCCCAGTTCAGCCTCATATCTGAAGAGACTGGCCAACAGCAGCCTCACATGGTCCTGCTTCTAAAAGTAGCCTAACAGCAGTAGCTCCACCAAAAATCTCAGCATCACACACAGTGGGGTTCCCTTGAGAATCAACCTGGGGTGGAGGGGAGACCCCCTCTGGCTTAAGACTGAGGCAGGCTCACACATGCAAGAGCGCTCGTTTTTCTTGGAGGGTGGCTTCCTCGTAAGGTTCTCCAAATTGGACTCTTGTCTCAAATTGAGTGAGCAAGTCCCTTCCCAGCAAGGGGAAGGCATGCTCAGGCCTGAGCAGAAACTGACATGTGAAGGTACGACTTCCTAGTAAGCAGCTGAGGGTGGTAGAGGGCTTATTGCTTAGCTTTGGCCATCCATTGAGCCCCATTATCACACACGATCAGAAGGACCAGGGTCCAGGGAAATCAGTTAGCACAGAGTAGGTGGCCCTCATATCTGATAAGAAAATAACTGTCCTACCTGCCACGTCAAGTGTTACCTGAGGCTCCTCCAGACAAATGACCAGGTTTCCTTTTCGAGCTACGGAGGTTCCTGGCCAATCCCACTTCCATTGGCCCTCGTTTTCATATCAGGCAGGGACCCAGTGGGCTTTTCCCATACAGAAGGCATTCATCCTTGCAGTGTTCCTCTTGGCCACACTTCGATACTTTCTTGGCAAGACAGTGGCTGATTCTGGCTTTTTGAACTCTGCCCATGCCATGGGCTTTTGTAAGGGAGGGTAACTCTGAGGTGGTGCAGGGGTCAGGGCTGCCCCCAGTAATTGTGCTTTTCATCCTTATTGTCCCTGAATCTGGTTTGCTTCTTCAACCTTATCACTATCACTGAATACTCCAAAGGCCAAGTCCATGAGCTGATTCATGGGGACCTGAGGTCTCCAGATGCCCAGATGAGGAGTTAGGGGGAATGATCTGGAAGACTGTCCCCTCTCAGAATCAGGGGAGGTGGGAATTCCCAGAGCTGGACTCATAAGGGGACTCTCCAAAACATCAGTATCCTGTCAGGGAAGGAGCCCCTTTGAAGGGTTATGAGCCAGCCACATCCGATAGGAGTTCTTTAGACCTGGATCTTAGATTAAGGACAGGAACCTTTGAACATATGGGACCCCCTTCCATTTCCCTTTCCTTTGACAAAGTAAGTCCAGCTGCAAGATAGGGTTGTAACTCAATGACTTAATTTTCTGGCCAGATCTCTTGGTCCTCTAGTTTGTATTGGAGCCATACAGGATTACAAAAGAAAATTAATTTTTTTCTTAAACCACACTGTCTAAATTTTCCCCATTTAGCTAATATGCATCCTAACTAAACTCTTTCAGAGGGTCTACAGTTGCTCCCATTTTATTTAGGGTGTCACTATGACACAGGGGTCTGATGGATTCTGACCAGATCCTGGTTATTTATCCTGCACTTTGCCAGTGTCCCTGATAGATATCCTGGCACTTTGCCAGTGTCCCTGATAGATATCCCACAAGCCTGGGAGTGTGCTGCCAGGGATTTGAATGGGTGAAATGGGTGAACCCCGTTAAACACTCGAGAGAGTGTTTCAGAGATAAGTCTTGATGGCAATTTTGTTGTTGTTGTTCAGTCACTAAGTCATGTCCAACTCTTTGTGACCCTGTGGAATGTAGCACACCAGGCTTCCCTGTCCTTCACCACCATCCAGAATTTGCTCAAACTCATGTCCATCAAGTCGTTGATGCCATCCAACCATATCATCTTCTGTTGAATCCTTCTCCTCCTGCCTTAAATTTTTCCCAGCACCAGGGTCCTTTCCAAGGAGTCAGTTATTCACATCAGGTGGCCCAAGTATTAGAGCTTCAGCTTTAGCATCAATCGTTCCAATGAATATTCAGGGTTGATTTCCTTTAGGATGGACTGGTTTGGTCTCGTTGCTGTTCAAGGGACTCTAAAGACTCTTCTCCAGCACCACAGTTCGAAAGCATCAATTCTTCGGTGCTCAGCATTCTTTACGGTCCAATTCTCAGGTCTCATGACTACTGGAAAAACCATAGCTTTAACTAGACAGACCTTTGTCAGCAAAGTGATATCTCTGCTTTTTAATACACTGTCTAGGTGTGTGATAGCTTCCTTCCAAGGAGCAAAGGTCTTTTAATTTCATGGCTGCAATCACCATCTGCAGTGATTTTTGGAGCCCAAGAACGGGATGACAGAAGATGAGATGGAAAAAAAAAAGAAAAAAAGAAGATGAGATGGTTGGATGGTATCACCGACTTGATGGTCATGATTTTGAGCAAGCTCTGAGAGTTGGTGGTAGACAGAGAAGCCTGGCATGCTGCAGTTCATGGGGTCGCAAAGAGTCGGACAGGACTGAGCGACTGAACTGAACTGAACTGAGAAAATAAAATCTGTCATTGCTTCCACTTTCTTCCCTTCTATTTGCCCTGAGGTGATGGGACTGGCTGCCATGATCTTGGTTTCTGGAATGTTGGGTTTTAACCCAGCTTTTTCACTCTCCTCTTTCACCTTCATCAGTTCAGTTCAGTTCAGTTGCTCAGTCGTGTCCGACTCTTTGTGACCCCATGAATTGCAGCACACCAGGCCTCCCTGTCCATTACCAACTCCCGGAGTTCACTCAGACTCACGTCCATCAAATCGGTGATGCCATCCAGCCATCTCATCCTCGGTCGTCCCCTTCTCCTCCTGCCCCCAATCCCTCCGAGCATCAGAGTCTTTTCCAATGAGTCAACTCTTCGCATGAGGTGGCCAAAGTACTGGAGCTTCAGCTTTAGCATCATTCCTTCCAAAGAAATCCCACGGCTGATCTCCTTCAGAATGGACTGGTTGGATCTCCTTGCAGTCCAAGGGACTCTCAAGAGTCTTCTCCAACACCACAGTTAAAAGCATCAGTTCTTTGGTGCTCAGCTTTCTTCATAGTCCAACTCTCACATCCGTACATGACCACAGGAAAAACCATAGCCTTGACTAGACGGACCTTTGTTGGCAAAGTAATGTCTCTGCTTTTCACCTTCATCAAGAAGCTCTTTAGTTCCTCTTTGCCTTTTGCCATTAGGGTTGTGTCATCTGCATATCTGAAGTTATTGATATTTCTCCAGGCAATCTTGATTCCAGCTTGTGTTTCAGCCACCACAGCATTTCACATGGTGTACTCTGCATATAAGTTAAATAAGCAAGGTGACAATATACAGCCTTGATGTACTCCTTTCCCAATTTTGAACTAAAGTCCATTGTTCCATGTCCAATTCTAACTGTTGCTTCTTGACCTGCATACAGATTTCTCAAGAGACAGGTAAAGTGGTCTGGTATTCCCATCTCTTGAAGAATTTTCCACAATTTGTTGACTCACACAGTCAAAAGCTTTAGCATGGTCAATGAAGCAGATGTTTTTCTGGAATTGCTTTGCTTTCTCTATGATCCAACGGATGTTGCCAATTTAATCTGTGGTTTCTCTGCCTTTTCTAAATCCAGCTTGTACATCTGAAAGTTCTTGGTTCATGTGTTGTTGAAGCCTAGCTTGAAGGATTTTGAGCATTACCTTGCTAGCATGTGAAATGAGCACAACCATTCTGTAATTTGAACAATCTTTGACATTGCCTTCCTTGGGCTTGGAATGAAAGCTGACCTTTTCCAGTCCTGTAGTCACTGCTGAGTTTTCCAAATTGGCTGGCATATTGAGTGCAGCACTTTAACAGCATCATGTTTTAAGATTTGAAATAGCTCAGCTGGAATTCCATCACCTCCACTAACTTTGTTGGTAGTAATGCTTCCTAAGGCCCACTTGACTTCTCACTCCAAGATGTCTGGCTCTAGTTAAGTGACCACACCATTGTGGTTATCTAGGTCATTAAGATCTTTTTTGTATAGCTCTTCTGTGGACTTCCCTGGTGGCTCAGATGGTAAAGAGTCTACCTGCAATGCTGGAGATCAGGGTTCGATCCCTAGGTTGGGAAGATCCCCTGGAGAAGGAAATGGCAACCCACTCCAGTGTTCTTGCCTGCAGAATCCCATGGACAGAGGAGCCTGGTGGGCTACAGTCTGTGGGGTCTCAAGGAGTTGGACACAACTGAGCGACTTCACTTTCACTTTTCTGTGTATTCTTGCCACCTCTTCTTAATCTTTTTGTTGTTGTTGTTGTTGTTGTTGTTGTTGTTTTGTCTTAATCTCTTCTGTTTCTGTTAGGTCCTTGCCATTTCTGTCCTTATCGTGTCCTCTCTTGCAGGAAATACTCCCCTGATATCTCGAACTTTCTTGAAGAGATCTCTAGTCTTTTCCATCCTGTTGTTTTCCTCTATTTCTTTGCACTGTTCATTTAAGAGGGTCTTCTTATGTCTCCTTGCTATTCATTGATGGCAATTTAGGAGACAGTATAATTGGCCTGATCCCTGACAGTCCCTGACTCTGGGGATTTGGCAGAAAAGGTGTTTAATTAAGCATGGAAAACTGGGATTGTGGCTGTCCAGCCATGAGAGAAAGGGTCTGTTTGGCAAAGGCAACCATGGGTTCCCTGTTGAGCACCCCAAATGTTCCAGGTTGGTTAGCCTGAGTAGGCCTCTTGGATTAGTGGGGGGAAAAAACCCACCAGAGTCCCAGGGCCTAAATCCTTCAGAGAAGGAGGAAGGAGACCTAGGCTCTGAGTCAACTAGAGATTACCTTTATCACTGCCACAAAAGAGAAACAAATAGAGTTGAAGGGTAGGGCTGGTTCGTACCCACCAGGCAATGATAACAACTCAAGGCTGAAGTTCCCCTCAGGATATGGACCTTGAGATGGAGAAGAGCCTCCCTCTCTTCAGAAGTAAAAGAGGCAACACCCATCTGCTGGGAAAGCTGGCTAAGAGGTTCAAGGATCAGGAGAAAGGCCAAGAAGTCAGGAGACAAGGAGGACATAAGCAATATCCAAGATAGGAGGGAAGGTGTCCAACCAAGACCATTCCCAGGAGAGATTCCTAAGCCCCCTGAGAAGGCGCTCACTCACAGCTTCTACTGAGGGGTATCTGGGCTCCCTTAAGAGATGCGAGTGGGGAACACAGCCCTCATTTCGGTGACACCATCAATGAGGGGGTTGAAATCAAGAGGAAGATTGTGTGGGACTAGGAAGGTGCACTTCCTAGCGTGGGAAGGGACTATGACCCTCAGGAAGGAGGTGCTCACCTGCAACTTCTGCTTGGGGGTGCTACGAGGGCCTTAGTCCCAATAGCCCTCATGGGGAGCCGAGCTGCAAACCTTGAGGAAGCTTCAGAGAGTCCCCCAAATTGTTCTTCACCATAGTTCTGGTGCCTCAGAACCAGACTGACACTGTTATCCAGTATGGAGCTGGAGTCAGGCCCAAGGAGCCATAGAGGGGAACCGAGTCACCAGTGAGTGGGTTGGCCAAAAAAAGTTCCTTGGGCTTTAAAGTCAAAATAAAAGACATATTTTTCATCTTCACCATGAACTTTATTGAACAACATAGACACCATTTTTTCCCACTAAAGAAAGAAAAAGTGAAGTCAATCAGTTGTGTCTGACTCTTTGCAACCCTGTGGACTGTAGCCTACCAGGCTCCTCTGTCTATGGGATTTTCCAGCCAAGAATACTGGAGTGGGTGACCATTTCCTTCTCCAGTGGATCTTCCTGACCCAGGGATTGAACCCGGGTCTCCCACATTGTAAACAGACGCTTCACCGTCTGAGCCACCATTTTTCAGGCACTTTCATAATTCCATCTTGCCAGAACAGTTTGGCTTTTTGAGCAAAGAACTATTTCCGGTTCCTTTTACAGTCTTCCAGGGAATTGAAATATTTTCCATGAAGAGAATTTTGTAAACACCGAAATAAATGGAAATCCAAAGGTGGGCTGTCTGGTGAATATAGTGGATGAATCAGAACTTCCCAGCCAGGCTGTAACAGTTTTTGCCTGGTCATCAAAGAAACATGTGATCTTGTAGTCTCCTGATGGACAACTGTGTTTGCTGTTGACTTCAGTTGGTCTAACTGGGAGCAGTACTTGGAATTAATTGTTTGGTTTTCCGGAGGAGCTCATAACAGAGGACTCCCTTCCAATCCCACCATATATGCAACATCATCTTCTTTGGATAAATACCAGCTTTTGGTGTGGTTGGTGGTGGTTCATTTCACGGGGCCCACAATCTCTTCCATTCCACAATATTGTATAGTATCCACTTTCCATTCCCTGTCACAATTTGGTCCCCACCCCCAACCCCCTGCCCCCTTAATTTATGTGAAACCCAAACATCAAAGTGACTAACATAATCAAGTTGGTGCAGATGATTTTCGATGCTTGATTTGGATATTTTGAATATGTCATCTATCTCATGCATAATGTAAAGTTAATTGTTCTCAGTTAAGGTCTCAGTTTGATTCCTATCAACTTCAACTGGTCTCCCCAACCAAGGATCATTGTCCAGTGACAAATTTCCAGCATGAAACTTCACAAACCACTTTCCACACATTCAATCAGTCACAGCACAAATCTTTTTTTTTTTTTTTTGCATTTCAGTTGCCTTTTTACCTTTGTTGAAATAATACAGCATAATATGTTGAAAATTCTGGTGTTTTTCGTCCATCTTCAATATTAAAATGGTTACACAAACGTTTACCAATTTTGATGCTTTTTTAAAAATGCTCACTGGTATGACAGCGTCACCAAAGAATCTAAGAGCATCGTTTTGAATGAAGTTAAAGACAACTACGTGTTACTAGAACTAGCTTAGGGAAAAAAACGAACGAGCTTTTTAGCTTACCCCTATTTGCCCCTGTAATTAGGATGTCTGTATGGTTCTCTTGGTGAATCTTTTCAAGTCCTAAGAGACAGAGCAATAGGGGAGAATGATAAAGATGAAAGGACAAAAGCCTCAGGTTCCTTCATGGCCAGAGAACTGGTCTCTGCTAGATTCCACAGGTGGTGTCAGCCACCACCTGAGAGGCTACTTGAATCTACCTGGCTTGGGATGAGTCCCAGCCACCCTTCACAGAGGAGAGCCACAGCCCAACAGATGGACTGAGATTATGCCCTCTGAGGTCCCACCGTCAGGAAAGATGGTGCAGGAAAACGGGCCATAAGAGCATACCATGCCCAGCTCTCAGGTGAGGGTCCTCGCCTCTGTGTAGGAAAGAATCCAAGAGTGAGCCAGAGTAAAGTGAAAGCAGGTTTACAGAGAGAAACGTACTCCTTAGCTTTCCTGGTGGCTCAGTGGTAAAGAACCCACCTGCCAATGCAGGAAACTCATGTTCGATCCTTGGATTGGGAAGATCCCTTGGAGGAGGGAATGGCAAATCACTCCACTGGTCTTGTCTGGACAATCTCATGGACAGAGGAGCCTGGTGGGCTACAGTCCTTGGGGTTGCAAAGCCTGGGGCACAACTTGGCGTCTAAGCAGCAAACAACACACTCGAAAGGCAGAATGCAGTGTGTCTCAGAGGCGACAGTGGGCCTGAAATATAGGTGCTTAGTTTTTAGGGGCTGGGTAGCTTCACAGGCTACCTAGGGGGAGGATTACCCCAACTATTTTGGAGAAGGGGTGGAGACTGACAAGAACTAGGGCATCGCCCTCTTTTTGGCCTTTTATGGTCAGCCTGTGAACTGTCTTGTCACCTGTGGGTGTGTCATTTAGTATGTTAATGCATTACATTGGGGCTCAAGATCTATGGAAAGTAGAATCTTCTGCCATCTTGGACATAATCAGTTTTAACCAGTTTCTGTCATATCCTGCTTTTCTCAATGGGTGTGTCATTATTTAAGGATTGTGCCTTGGCCCCTTTCTTCCTATCCCCGTAGCATAACCACCACTCATCAAGGGTGGGCCATGCCCAGTGACTTCATTCCCAAGAAGACAGGATGAAAACGGGGACATCTGTTGAACTACCATGACCTCAGCCAGGTGACTGAGGTCAACACTAACAGTGGGAGTCATGTGGAAAGCATGGTGTCCTGCTGGGGTGTGATGAGAAAGGCACTTTACTTCCATGGGCCTCCTCTCAATAACCATCCCCCTGTCATCTCAAGACATGAAAACCAGAAAAACTCCAAGGAGTCCTCCAGGACCTCCTCCAGGACACCAAAAATGAGGACTGTCACAGCCCAGAGGAACCAAAGAAGACGGGATGCCAATGCAGTATGGGATCCGTGGACTGGAACCTTCCCTTTCTTGGCAGGGACCGGGCGTGTGGTCCCGGGTTGCATAACGTACAGAGGCAGAGGGAAAGGGCCCTGGGTTGCTTGGCATCATGTCTTCAGTACCGGCAGCTTCAGGCACCAGGACAAAGGCAGAAAACTGGACCTCAGTGGGTGACAATGTAGAGCATTGGTTGATTATTGTAACAACGGGAGCACACAACGGAGAGTGTTAGTAACAGGGGAAGCTGGGAGTGGGGGTGGGAACTCTCAATATTAGCTCCGCTGTTGGTCTGTGCCTCTAAAGCTCTTCTGATAAAAAGACAGTTCATTTACAACACAGAAACCAATTTTAAAAATCCTGTTGGGGGAGGTCTGTGTGGATGAGCACAGCTGTTGGACCAGTGTGCTGTGCGGGCTGGGGAGGGGTAGGTTGTCCACCATCTGCCTCCGCAGGCTTCCAGCCTTTTGGGCGGCCCTCCCCCCAGCCCACCAGGCAGCCTGCACCTTTCTTCCCCTTTCCAGTGGCTGGAAGCACAAAGCCCTTCAAGGTAGACTCCAGTTTTTCCTTTGTTCCCAGCTAATTCTAACTCCAAAGCTTCCTGTGCCTGCCAGCCTCCAAAGAGGGGGAGCCCCCAACCTGCCCCCACCCTGTCTCCAGCTGCGAGACCCTCTTGGCATAACCAGTCACCCCAGGGCAGGGTGCCCTCCCATTCAACCCACTACTCCGAAGACCCCAGTTTCAACCAGCACGGGGTCCAATCCCCAGCCCGAATTCCAAGGCCTCCCTGGACAATAGGAGCCCTCTGGGCTGGCCTTCCCTCTTTCCAGTTCTCCCCTCCTCCCCTCCCCTTCCTCTTCACCTCCTCCCTCTCACCCACAGTCTAATTGTGGCTTCTGCCTGGGGAATGCTTTGCATCTCACAGGGGAGGAGTGATTGGGAACCCACCTGGAAGGGCCAACCTTATGGCAGAAAGCGATGAAGAACTAAAGAGCCTCTTGATGGAGGTGAAAGAGGAGAGTGAAAAAGCTGGCTTAAAACTCAACATTCAAAAAACAAAGATCATGGCATCCAGTCCCATCACTTCATGAGAAATAGATGGGGAAAAAATGGAAATAGTGAGAGACTTTATTTCAGGGAGCTCCAAAATCACTGCAGATGGTAACTGCAGCCATGAAATGAAAAGACGCTTGCTCCTTGGAAGAAAAGCTATGACCAACCTAGACAGCATATTAAAAAGCACAGACATAACTTTGCCAACAAAGTTTCGTCTAGTCAAAGCTATGGTTTTTCCAGTAGTCACGTATGGATGTGAGAGTTGGACCATAAAGAAGACTGAGCACTGAAAAACTGATCTTTTTAAACCGTGATGTTGGAGAAGGCTTTTGAGAGCCCCTTGGACTGAAAGGAGATTCAACCAGTCAATCTTAAAGGAAAGCAGTCCTGAATATTCATTGGAAAGACTGATGCTGAAGCTGAAGCTCCAATACTTTGGCCACCTGATGTGACGAACTGACTCACTGGAAAAGACCTTGATGCTGGGAAAGATTGAAGGCAGGTGGAGAAGGGGGTGATAGAGGATGAGATGGTTGGATGGCATCACTGACTTGATGGGCATGAGTTTGAGCAGGCTCCGGGAACTGGTGATGGACAGGGAGGCCTGGTGTGCTACAGTCCATGGGGTTGCAAAAGGTTGGACACGACTGAGTGACTGAACTGACTGGAAGGGCCATCAATACCTGGGCCCTGCCAGTGGAGGACAGCCTCCTGGCTTTCAGCTGAGGTTCTGCTGCAGCAGAGGGATGTGCTGGCAAAGCCCCGAGACCACACTGAGGGTTGGAAACCCCTCTGCCTGTGTTCAAACACTGGAGACCTCCCTGTCCGCTGGGGCACTCCCATGGGCTGCTGGGGTCCACACACCAGAGGACCAGTCCACGAACTCCATGTGTCTCCGAAGGCCAGCTCACCTCAGTTGGACGTGGAAGGCTGTGTGGGTGTGGGCGTGGGTCAAGGCCCCCCTCAGCCTCCTCTCCAGCTTCCTGGGCCAGATAGCAGCTGACCTGAACCGTGCAGGACCAGAAGGTGGTAGGCAAGGAAGAAGCACCCCGGGTCATGGCCCGTGGGCCAGCTCCATGAATGTTAGGTGGATCTTCGGTGTGAGGAAACCACAGGAGAGGACACGTGGGGAGGGCCTGGTCAGATTTGTGCCACTGAGAGAAGTGTGGGCCACAGGAGGGGGCCACGTGGGGTCCCGGGAGGCGGGAGGTGGTGTCAGGAACCACTGGAACCAGCCTGTTGCAGCCCCTGAATGCGGACACCCCAGCTCCGAGTGGCTGGAGGTGGTCTCTGAAGGAGCTGGAGCCATTTTCCGCAGCCAGCTCACCCTTGAGAGTTCTCTGGGACCGAGTCACCTCTCCCTGAGAAGCCTCTGACCCCACCATGATCGAGGCAGGTGACAGCTCCCTCCCGTCCTGCCATTGGCCTTGACACGTGTCCCCTGCCCTCCCAGCAAGGTCACAGGGGGTCCCCACTCTTGGCTCTGCTCTTTTCACACCGTGTCCTTCTCAGAAAGTGCCAGCAGTTCACCGTATCCTCCTCCAGCCCTGCAATCCCTCTCCCCACCAACCTCCTCAGAACAAGCAAGTTGTTACATTCTGGAGGCTCCTTGCCCCAGCCAGGACCTCACCATTCCTGAACTTGTCCCAGCAGTCACGTCACCCAGGTCCCCGCCACAGCCTCCCCTCAGAGGCATCACCCCACCCGCCCTGCAAATGGCGTTCTGCCCCTTCCCCTCTGCCTGCTTTGCTTATATACTCTTTTGCTCTCTCCAATGTGTCTGGGGGTGCCTGCGCTTGATTGGCCCCTGGCTTTCTCAGGCCATCTTTGGGTCCCATACTCCTCAGTTGCCTGTCTCCCAAGCTGCTTCACTTTGAGGCTGGGCCAGAGCTCCAGATCGGGGCTTCTGAGGAGTCAGGGAACCCTCGTCACCTTGGGAAGGGGGGTTCCCTGAGCCCCAGGCCCCGCCCCCAGCCTGACCCCTGAGACCCTGCCCGTCTCCCCCAGCGGCCAGTCAAGGCTCCCGGAGCGAGCTCGGCTGGAGATGCTGCCCCTCCCTCACCTAACAAGCTCAAGCTGGCTCGGACCGGAACTGCTTTTCTTCCTAAAGCCGCCCGGAAGGCTGAGGGTTTAGCTTAACGGGATGAGCCATCTGGGGACTGCAGGGCGGCGCGCTCAGGGGAGCCTGGGACTGGGGGCAGGGGGTTGGGGGTGGGCACAGCGCGCATCTGCAGCCATGATGGTGACCCCTCCCTGCCCCCTCCTGGGGCTGCTCTCAGTCCTGGAAAATTCCAAACAGGCGGCTCAAGGGCTGCTGGGGAAGCAGCTGAACAACCTGGGTCCTGCTGATCCCTGGGGAGAGAAAAGCGTGGAGCGGAGGCCTTTGGGGGAGGGTCTGTGCACCTGCCAAGCACCAGAGGGCACCCTTACCCTATAGTGCCACAGTCTCCTGCAGGTCGGGCACGTGGAGGGGCCGCAGGAATCCCTCCCACCGTCCACTTGGGTGAAAAAGTGCGGCCTTGTCCATCGGCCAGTCAGGCTTCCCTCGGCCTGTTCAGGAGAGTCAGCGAGTGCTGTCACTCCAAGCGCTGTCACTCCGACAACCGGGACACTGACAGACCAAGGCTGTCTCCCTGGGGGGTGTGGAGGACCCAAGGGCAGGAGACAGGGTCTCAGCAAAGCCCCTGAGCACACCTGGAGACAGACCCCCACACCGCCACCGCAGCCTTTCTGAGGGGGCTCGCTGGGCCCAGTGCTTCAGCAGGTAGAAGCAGCCTGCACCCCTGAGGTGGTGCCACGGGGCCTGAAAGCTGGAGGCCTTGGTACCCAACCTCGGCTGGGACTCAGAGATGGGCCAGGCTGCAAGAAGGAGGTTGGGGCGGGGGGCGCCCCAGGATGTCCAATAAGGAAGCCAGGCCAGCGGCTGGCCTCGAAGCGGGAAGGGCAAGTGAGGTGGCTGGACGGTGCTCCGGGCCCGGAGGAACCCGGGATCAGGGGCGGCTGGGCCCCGGGAAGGAGGCGCTGGCGGGCGCCCCAGGTAGCGGGCGGCCTCCAGCGGGAGCGGAGTCTCTGGCTCTGGAGAAGGGCGGGAGGAGGTGGGCGGGGTGACCAGGGCGGGGGGGCGGGCACCCGGAGGGGGAGGGGGGAGGCCCGTCCGCGGGGGGCGGGGCTAGAGTGACGTCACCCTGGAGACGGTTCATAAGCGGCCAGTAGTCCGGCCAAAGAGGAGAGGCGAGATCAGAACGCGGTGGCGAGTCGCTGAGCTCGCTGCGGCCGGGAGAGCGGCTAAAGCCGCTGCCGCCGCCGCCGCCGCCGCCGCCGCCGCCACTGAGAAGGAGGGGCGAACGCCTAGGCCGCCGCAGACGCGGGAGCCGCAGGCGAGTCGGGCAGCCGCGCCGGGCCGGGCCGGGCCGCAGCGGGGGGGAGGGGGGGAGCGCGCGGGAGGTGCGGGCCGCAGACTCCTGCTCCTGCTCCGGCCGGCCGCTTGCAGACAGGGGGCTGCGGATGCCGCCCGCGCCCCGGCTAGGCTGAGCCTCAGGCCGGGCGAGCAACTGCCGCCGCCGCCGCCGCGGGAGCTGCGGGCAGGAGCCTCGGGAGCCGTCGCCGCCGCCCGATCGGGCCCCGCCGCCGCCCGCGAGCCCCCGGGCCCCCGACACACATGAGATTCTTTAGGCTCACTTTCAAGTGCTTCGTGGACTGCTTCTGACCGCGCCGCCCCCGCTGTCCCGCACCCCGCCCGCCTCCCGCCCGCCGCCCCGACCCCCCGGTCCGGCCGTCCTCGGCCCCCGGCGGGCCCGCGCCTTCGGGGCCTTTATCCCCCCCTGCGCCGTTGGCGACCCCGCGCCTGTCTGCCCGCCCGCCCCCGCGGGCCACCGTGCCCCCGGCCATGGCCAACAAGAGCGCGGAGAACGGCATCTACAGCGTGTCCGGCGAGGAGAAGAAGGGCCCCCTAATCGCGCCCGGGCCCGACGGAGCCTCGGCCAAGGGCGACGGCCCCGCGGCCCTGGGGGCGCCCGGCAGCCTCTTGGCCGTTCCGCCGCGCGAGACCTGGACGCGCCAGATGGACTTCATCATGTCGTGCGTGGGCTTCGCCGTGGGCCTGGGCAACGTGTGGCGCTTCCCCTACCTGTGCTACAAGAACGGCGGAGGTGAGCGCCGGGCCCCTCCCTAGCCCCACCGGGGCAGCAGGGCGAAGTCCAGGGGGTGGGGAGGCCCCCGGGCCGGCGAGGGAGGGGAAGGGCCGGGGGGCCGCCCCTTGCCCGCCGTCGCCGCTCGGTGGCCCAGCCAGGCGGCCACCCCCCTGGCCGGTCATGTGCCTGGCAACGTGGTGGGGGAGGGGGCCTGCGAAGGAAGCCTCGAGCTGTGTCCGCCCCCCACCCCAGCACCACCACCCGCAAGTGACTGGCCACTGAGGTGGCCGGGCGAGGCCTCCCGCCTCGGGGGAGGCCTCAGAGGTGAGGAGCCCTGGATGCCCCCTCCGATCAGGCACACAAGTGGCACATTGTGCCGGCCCCCCACGTGTGCACACACGAACACACACACAATGGGCCACTCTGTCCCTCCCCCTGCCTTCCCCTCCCTTCCCTTCTCTCTCTTCCTCTTGCCTCCCCTCCCCTCCCCTCCCCTCCTCTCGAGCCTGGGCCTGGAACACTGGGTGCCGGAGCCAGGCTTGGGAAGCCGGCAGCCCGGGCCGCCTGGCGCCATTGCTGGACACACTGTATGCACACCCCATGCCTGCCCGCCCCAGCCCAGCTTAGCAACAGCGATGGGCACGCGTGTGTCCTGTGACTGCAAAGCAGCCCCAGGGGGGTGGTGGGAAAAGCCACAGGGACGAGGCGGCAGGCGGGAAACTGAGGCTCAGAGCAAAGGCCTTGGCCCAAGGTCATAGCAGGAGGATGCGGAGACCGCAGGCCCAGCCAAGCGGCAGCCAAAGCTTAGCCTTTTGAGTAGTTGCCTGGTGAGCTGGGGCAAGGGTCGGGGGCCTGGAGGGGAGGGGTCCTCCACCCCCATCCTGGGCGCTCCTGTCTTGTTGTACCTGCCAGGCTCCCCCAACTTGGTCACTTCCTGTCCTTACTTAGCAACCCTTTCAGATACCCTGCACTCTGCTCACTGGTAGACAACTCTACCCACCCACCTTCTTCCTGGGTCTTCAGATGTGCGGGCAAGAGGCTCCCTTCCCTTACCCAAGCCCAGTGGGTCCCCAGGCCCGAGTGCCAACCACAGCCAACAGGCATGAGCATGCACACTCATTCATGCCCTCACAGTTCCTTCCTCTGCCGCCCAGCAAACTGCGGCTCAAGGGGTGGCTTGTATCCACAAGTGCGTGTCTCTGCCGTGCCCGTTAGTTAGCTCACCCTCGGTGAGTAGCGGCCAAAGCCCTATAGGGAAAAGGGGCTCTTAGGAAACCAGAAGGAAATGGGGTTCTGCCCGATGCCCCCCCCCCCCCCCCCGCAAGACTATTCACCTTGGGCTCCTGAGTCAGCGGCCACCCCTTATACTGATTCACTCAGTGGGAAGTTATCATGGCCTGGGTGGAGCCTGAAGGTGGGGCTCCACCCACCCCCCAGGGCTTGGGAAGGCCCTGGGCTGTCTTACCGCACTTGTGCAGTTCTGGTCAGGTCCCCTGCCTGGCCAGGGGGCAACCCTGTGCAAGTGCCCACCTCCAGCTTTGTTCCCCAGGTGTATTCCTTATTCCCTACGTCCTGATTGCCCTGATTGGAGGAATCCCCATCTTCTTCTTGGAGATCTCACTGGGCCAGTTCATGAAGGCCGGCAGCATCAACGTCTGGAATATCTGCCCCCTGTTCAAAGGTGAGCAGCTCTGGCAGCCCCTGTGTGAGCCCTGTGGACCTCTGCCTTTCTCCACCCCTGGGACAAAGATGGTGTCCACTACAGTAAACCTCATCCTGTCCGAGCACCAGGCTTGGCATATGGCCCCCAAGCTGCGAGGACTTGAAGACCACCTACCTGGGTGACCCTGGTGGGGGCAGAGAGGATGGACCTCTCCCCGTCCCCGCCGGGCGAGAAAGCCCTGTCCAGCACCCTTGGGGCTGGAAGGAGGGTGGCTGGGTGTGAGACACGATGGCAGGAAAAGCTGAAGGAGCTGACAGTAGGCTGTGGCACAGACTCATGAAGTGACTGGCTGAGGTTGCCCCTGAGAGGGTGACTGTCTCCCACCCTGCCCCAGGTTCCCAGTTGGGAGGGGCGGGAAACAGGTGAAGGCTTGCCCTTCCTTCACCCATCATGCTGGCAGTGGGACTCTTGACAGGTGTGAGACTAGGGAAACAGGACTTGCCTCTCATGCTGGGATGTGTGCTTGTCTGAGGGCTGGGGAGGAAGCAGGGGGCTGGGGGAGAAACAGGGCCTGATTTTTGGCCACAGATTGAGAGGTCTGCCTGGCCTGGGGCACTTGTACAAGGAAAGTTGGGGGCTCAGAGGAGTCTGGGTGGACAGCAACAGAAGGGTCTGGTTGTACTGAGGGGGGTCAAAGTCAGGAGATGTGGGGAGCAGGATGTTAGGGGCCCAGCAGGGACCACCGGCACTGCCTGGTCAGCAGATTGTGGGAGCAATGAGGGGCTGGCCAGGGATGAGCCTGGATAGAGACTCTCCCCTGCTCCCCAGGCCTGGGCTACGCCTCCATGGTGATCGTCTTCTACTGCAACACCTATTACATCATGGTGCTGGCCTGGGGCTTCTATTATCTGGTGAAGTCCTTCACCACCACGCTGCCCTGGGCCACGTGTGGCCACACGTGGAACACTCCCGATTGTGTGGAGATCTTCCGCCACGAAGACTGTGCCAATGCCACCATGGCCAACCTCACATGTGACCAGCTTGCCGACCGCCGGTCCCCAGTCATCGAGTTCTGGGAGTGAGTCAAAGCACCTCGGAGCCAGGCCTAGTCTGTCTTGCCTCCTGCATGTAGCTTGTGTGTGCACGTGTGTATGTGCATGTGCGCACAGGTACATGCACATGGGTGTGTCCCGGGCCCCGCCCTGGAGGCATTCCATCAGGGATGCAGAGCAGGCTGTGCCTGCCTGGGGAGGGAAGCAGGAACTGCTGTTGGGCCCACTGGGGATGGCAAGGTGCTGGGCCGCCTGGGGGTCCAGGCACACAGACTGCAGGGACCCCAGGCTGGGGACTTACACCAGGCCTCCCAGAAGCACCGGTGGGACCAGCTAGACTCAAGAGCTGCCAGAGCAATGCCACCCAGGACAACCCCAGTCTCTTGGCCTCTGCAGGCACAACTCTCATGGGCTTTCCTTCTCTAGGAACAAAGTCTTGCGGCTCTCTGGAGGGCTGGAGGTGCCGGGGGCCCTCAACTGGGAGGTGACCCTGTGTCTGCTGACCTGCTGGGTGCTGGTCTATTTCTGTGTCTGGAAGGGGGTCAAGTCAACAGGCAAGGTATAGCCAGGGGAGACCCTGGGGCTGGGTCACCACTGCCTGGGCGTGGGGTGCAGCTGCCAGGGACCACTGCTGCCACGGGAGGTGACTGCATCAGGCGTTGTACTTCAGTCCGGCCCCTGAGCCCCACTGCCCCTGCAGTGGCTGCCCCTTCCCTGGGGGTGGGGCATCCCTGTCCCGCCTTCCCACCCTCCCAGTTTCTGTCGATTCCGGCTCTGGTTTAGGGTTCTGGTCAGTTTTAGGGTGTGGGTAGACCTGGTCTACTGCCTGTTTCTATCCCCTGATGTGTGGCCTAGAGGGCCCCAGAGGGAAGCCTGGACACATCGCTCCTTCAGGGGCCCACTGTCCGGCTGGGGGGACCACTGAACAGACACAAAATAAGACAGCGTGCTGAGCAGGCGGACCTGCTCGGGAGGCAGACACCTTCGGTGTTATCTCACTCTTACCTGTCTCTGGTGGGCTGAGTTCTAATCCCAAGGACCTTGCGAGCACATGACCTAGAGTCAGGGGACCAGGGAGCATGGGACCTGACCCTGTCCCCCCTCCCTGCAGCTAACCTTGCTTGCTTTGGGGCTGCCAGTACTCCAGCTGAGCACAGCCTCCTTTGGGAGCCATGGCTCTGACTAGAAGGCAGGGTAGGGGGCGGTGGTTTGAGTGGCCAGCATGGGGGGTACTGCGGCCTTCCCAGCAGGACCCCGCTCTGAGCAGCCCGACCCCCCCAGATCGTGTATTTCACCGCTACATTCCCCTATGTGGTCCTCGTTGTGCTGCTGGTGCGCGGAGTACTGCTACCTGGCGCTTTGGATGGCATCATCTACTATCTCAAGCCTGACTGGTCAAAGCTGGCATCCCCTCAGGTGAGGGAGAGCAGAGGGAGGGGACACGGTGGTGGTGGGGGACAGGGCAGGGGACAGGCACCCCAGCAGGGCTTCCCACACCTTCTCTTCCCTGGCTCACCTCCTCTTCCCTGGCTCACCTCCAGGTATGGATTGACGCAGGGACACAGATCTTCTTCTCTTATGCCATCGGCTTGGGGGCTCTCACAGCCCTGGGCAGCTACAATCGCTTCAACAACAACTGCTACAAGTAGGCACTGTAGCCGGCCGCCCCTGCCCTGCCCTACCCACCTGTGGGCGGCAGGCAGTCTCAAGAGCCTGCGTGTCCCCTGTCCACAGGGATGCCATCATACTCGCCCTCATCAACAGCGGGACCAGCTTCTTTGCAGGCTTCGTGGTGTTCTCCATCCTGGGCTTCATGGCCACAGAACAGGGCGTGCACATCTCCAAGGTAGCAGAATCAGGTAAAGAACCCCCGGCCCCAGCAAGCCCCAGCCGGGCTTCTGGAGCCGCAGCTGGACCACGGATATGAACACACGCAAATAGCCATTGTGAGAAATGGGGAAAAGTCCAACTCAATTTGTCCCATCAGTGTGGGCCAGGAGGAGGCCTGGCTGAGCTCAGGGCCGGAGCCCCAAGCCCCCATCTGTGTCTCTCCAGGGGCCTCGGGGTGTGTCCTCCTTGCCAGAGTGTTGCCCAGGGAAAGGGTGGCCTTTTCTGGGTCCATGGGGACCTGTGACTGCAATGGCTGCTGGAACCCAGGCCCCAAAGGCTGAGCCAGACATCCCCGTTGCAGGTGTCAGTCTACCAAGGGCCTGCGGGAAGCTGCCATCGTGGTCCCTGGCATGGCCCACACACAGGGGTGGGAGTGGCCCGGTGATACTTTGCCACAAGTGGGAAGGCCTCTGTCCACAGGGTACCCTGCCATAGTTCATTACCCTGGTGCTGGGGGGCAGGGTGGGGTGAGGGACAAGATGTGGGTGGGGGGCTCTGGATGTCCACACCCCACACCTTCTCCCTCAGGCCCTGGCCTGGCTTTCATTGCCTATCCGCGGGCCGTCACACTGATGCCCGTGGCTCCACTCTGGGCAGCCCTGTTCTTCTTCATGCTGTTGCTGCTTGGTCTCGACAGCCAGGTTTGCAAGGGGTTGTGGGCCTAAGAGGTGTGTGGGGGGTGGTCGTGGGCCTAGGGCACCGTGGGCACCAGGAGACAGTGGGTGGGCAGGGGAGGGGCCCGGCCTGAGTTGCCCGGCTACAGTTTGTAGGTGTTGAAGGCTTCATCACTGGCCTGCTGGACCTCCTCCCAGCCTCCTACTACTTCCGGTTCCAAAGGGAGATCTCCGTGGCCCTCTGCTGCACCATCTGCTTTGTCATCGACCTCTCCATGGTGACCGATGTGAGTACGAGTGGGACGTGGGCTGCCCACCCCTACCCCTCCTTGCAGGCGGCCAGCTGCCAGCCCCCCTGACCCGGCCCCCTCTGCAGGGCGGGATGTATGTCTTCCAGCTGTTTGACTACTACTCAGCCAGTGGCACCACGCTGCTCTGGCAGGCCTTCTGGGAGTGTGTGGTGGTCGCCTGGGTGTACGGTAGGTCGGGGTCAACAGGCGAGCCAGGCTGGGGCAGTCAGGGGCAGTGGTGGGCGTCTCGAGCTCTGACCCACCCTGTCTCTGCAGGAGCTGATCGCTTCATGGACGATGTGGCCTGCATGATCGGGTACCGACCTTGCCCCTGGATGAAATGGTGCTGGTCTTTCTTCACCCCACTGGTGTGCATGGTAAGGGAGAAGGCCGGGCAGGGTGCAGGGCACCCAGGGGCCAGCTGGCCGTGGCTGCTGGGGTGAGTGCCAAGCTTCTCTCACCCACAGGGCATCTTCATCTTCAACATGGTCTACCACGAGCCGCTGGTCTACAACAATACCTACGTGTACCCATGGTGGGGCGAGGCCGTGGGCTGGGCCTTTGCGCTCTCCTCCATGCTGTGTGTGCCCCTCCACCTCCTGGGCTGCCTCCTCAGGGCCAAGGGGACCATGGCTGAGGTCAGTTCCCCATGCCCCCCTCCATCCACAGCCCCCCCTTGGGTCCAGACAGGACCTCCAGGGTGCCTGGGGTGCCCTCGATGGGGTATAGGTGGAAGAGAAGTGGGCCCTCCAGGGCCTCAGGTCATGAGAGATCTGTCCCCAGCCTCTGTTTTTACAGCCACTCAACCCTCCACTGGCTTCCCTGGTAGCTCAGACGGTAAAGCGTCTGCCTGCTATGCGGGAGACCCAGGTTTGATCCCTGGGTTGGGAAGATCCCCCTGGAGAAGGAAATGGCCGCCCACTCCAGTACCCTTGCCTGGAAAAATCCCATGGACAGAGGAACCTGGTGGGTGACAGTCCATGGGGTCGCAGTCAACTGAGCGACTGCACTCACTCACTCGACCCTCCCCTGAACCTGGTTTCCCTAGTGCAGGTGTCACAGCCTGGCCAGTGACCCCAGGAGGGCTGGTCTGGGGCTCCAAGTTGGTGGCAGGTGGTGGAAGTGGCCAGAGGCCCAGGGTGAGCGGGGGCCCCTCCCCAGGCACTCAAGGCGCCCCCCTCTCTCCCACAGCGCTGGCAGCACCTGACGCAGCCCATCTGGGGCCTCCACCACCTGGAATACAGAGCTCAAGACTCGGATGTCAGGGGCCTGACCACCCTGACCCCAGTGTCTGAGAGCAGCAAGGTGGTGGTGGTGGAGAGCGTCATGTGACGGGCCCCCGGCACCAGCTCCCCCTCTTGTAGCCATAGCACCCCTGCTTTAGCACCCCCCACGCCTCCCGGGGGGCTTACCTTTCCCTGCCACTCAACGGGGGTCTGCCTGCCTGGGGTGGGGGGAGGGGAGGAAGCACCAGAGTGCTTATAACTCAACTTTTTTTTCCATTTTTAATAAAACACCAAAAAAATACCACAACCCACCAAAAATAGATGCCTCCCCCACCCCCATAATCAAGCTGGTGCACACGCTGCTCCCCAGCATTACCCCCCCCCACCCCGCCCACCGCTAGTACCCGCTGTAGTCTCACCTCAGCCCGCTGCTCCCTGCCTGCCTCTCCAGGTTCTGCCCGACACACCTTTGGGTGGCCCCCACCCCAGAGGTGGCAGTGTGGGGCCCAGGATTGGAGAGCAGAGGGGGAAGGTGGGGGGCACAGCTGCAGAACCAAGGCAGATACTTCAGCTGGGCTAGACCCCTCTCCCCATCCCCGATCTAGACGCTTAGAGAGCCAGCCAGCAATGGGACCTTCGGTTCCTGCGCCAATTGCCACCAATATCAATTGTGTGAGCTTGTGTATGAGTGCACGTGTGTGTGAGTACATAGGGTATAGATCTCTTCTCTCTTAGCAATGGTGAATACCAGGTGTAAGTTGTGCCTGTGGGCAAATGAGGCTTGTATTTTGCACATTTTATAAAAACTTGAGAGATTTCTGCTTGTATATTTCTAAGAGAAACACCCCAATGTCCCTCTCCTTGCCATGCCCCGTCCCTTTCAGCCCCTCTTATACCTGTGCCCCCCAGCCAAGGAGTGTGAATTTCTAGATCTAATTTTCATAGGCAAAACAGAAGCTTCAAGCTATCAAGTGTGCAAGTCCATCGTGTGGGTATGCATGTGCAGTCCCCAGCCCCAGACCAGTGGAAAAGTGCAAGGTGGTGGGGGGAGACTCACTGGGTGTCCCCACAAGTCGAGGGGGTTGGCTGGTGCATCACCATGGGGGCCCGGGGCTTCCCACCTGGCCTGCTCAGGCTGGCCCCCACCCTGCCCTCTGGGATGGGCACCACCACTGCAGGGACCCAAGGTGGGCACCAGCCTAGGTATGGCTCCCACCTGAGAGCTTCAGGCTGATACCATGTCCGTGTCTCAAATCCTCCATGTGGCAGGTTCACTGAACCCTGTGTGTCATGTCTAGTCCTGAAGGGGCCCTTGAGGGGCTTCCCTCACACCCTGACATGGGCTGGACGGGTGGGGCTGGGGGAGGGCCAGGGTCCAGTGGGGACGCCCTTACTGTGCTAAAAGCCACTGCAAACAGCAATAAAGACATCATTTTCCAAAGATGGCTCCTGCTTGTCAGGTGTTGGGGGGCAGTCAGGGGATGAAAGGGTATGAGCCCTCCCCACCTTGAGTGGCTTCCCTGGGCAAGTATTGGTTCTAAGGTCTGTACACCTGGCACAGTTCCAGGAACAGTGTAGGGAGCCCAAGGGCAACTAAAAAGGAACACACCAAGCAGGGTAGGTGGGTGTTAAGTCTGGGCTCTGTAGCTTCTCAAGGGTGCTCCTCTGAGAGCAGGTAGGGCCCTGGGGAAGGTTGGTCACTGGGCAGGACCAGGGCACTAGCAGGTGCAGTCACCAGGTTAGTGACCTACCTGCACCTGATGCTGGGAAAGATGGAGGCCAGGAGAAGGGGGTGATGGAGGATGAGATGGTTGGATGACATCACTGACCCCATGGACATGCTGTAGTCCATAGGGTTGCAAAGAGTTGCACACAACTTGGCAACTGAACAACAGGTTTGTGGATGGCTGGGACCCCAAAAAGAGTGGTGTTGCCAGGCCCTGCATTAGGAAGACAAGGAGGTTCAGAGGGGACAGTGTTATCTACCAAGTAGAAATGTCTAGACAAGGAGTTTGAAGTTCTAGAAAGTCTGCACTGTAGACAGAACTTTGGAAGTTTCATTACATAAAGACGGCCCTGAGCCTGGATGAGTCCCTGGGCAGCTAGAGAGGGAGCCTTGGCCCAGGCACCGAGCCCTGGGGCCCTGAGACACTCAACACAGAGTGGGGGCTCCAGAGTCAGGAAAGTTGGGAGGGACACCCCTCCACCACCCAGAACACACATGTGAGGGCCCACCATCCTCTCCAGGTGTCAGGGAGGAGGGGGTGATGGCCTCTGTCGGAGCTTTGGTGATCAGATCACACAGGACAAGAGAAATCTGGGGCAAGAGGAAATGCAAAAACCTGACCGGGATGGCATTAAGGGGTGGAAACAACCCAAGTCTCCGCAGAGAGGAACAAAAAGGAGCTCCATCCTGAAAATTGAGGGAAATTCTGACAAGATGGATGAACCTCTGGGACATGACACGTGGTGGAAAGCAGCTGGAAGACACATCCTGTGTGACTTGACCTCTCTGAGGAGTGCAATTCCAAGAGAAAGTGGGGGGAGGGGGAAATTAGTGTTCAATGGGGACAGTGTCTGTCTGGAGAGAGGGAACAGTTCAGGAGATGCACAATGGGGATGGCTGCACATGACGGAAATGCACTTACTGCCATTCAACTGCCACCCTGAAAATGATTCTGGGGGAAGTTTGAGACTACACACGCTTTGGCACGAGGTTTCCGAGGGACTGGGAAGAAGTGGACCAAGGAAATCCATTTAGGATCCATCCTAACAGGAGGGAGGGTGGGGTGAGACACAGACATGGGTGGCCAGGGCCAGTCTGCTTATCAGCTGAGGCGGGCCTTCCCGGGGTGGGCATCAAGGTAGGGTACCGGCTGCCTGCTCTGAATGCCAGCCTGGGCAGAAGGGATGGGGTGGCCCTTCAGAGAAACCAGAGAACTGGCTCCTCTTCAGTCCCTCACAGGCCATTCCCCCTGTTTAGCCAGGCAGCGACCCCTTAGTGAGGGGAGGGCCTGAGCTCTCAACTGGACAGCCAGGGGTGGGCTCTGACTTGTGCCAGTCATAAGCAAACGCTCTGGTGGTCACCAAGGAGAACCTGGACAGGGTGGAGCCTGTGGAGCCTGTGGAGGAATATCAGCTGAGTAGGCCCCACCCCAAGTCAAGCTGGGCCTCTGGAGCCTCGGCTGGCGGAGGCACCTCCCTGGCGAGATGGTGGCCCAGCCCCTGCAGTGCCAACGCCTGGCCTGCCAACCCAACCCTTGTCCCACCCTTCTCTGAAAGGCTTCTCATCCTACAAGCTTCTGCTCTCACCACACCCACAATCCCAAGAAGCCTGTGTGCTGGTGGGTCAGCGCCACCAGTGTGGCTTTCCCAAAAAGGCCCTCACACCCTCCAACTCAACAGTCCCTGCTGCCCCAGGCCCTCGCCACTCCACACCCTGCATGTGCTGTCGTGTCTGCCTCTTCGCGAACCAATGGACTGTAGCCCACCAGGCTCCTCTGTCTGGGGGAGTTTCCAGGCCAGAATACTGGAGTGGGTTGCCATTTCCTCCTCCAGGGGATCTTCTGACCCTGAGTCACACCAGCTCCTTCACATCTCCATTCTTCTAGCCATGGCCGTGCCTTGGCTCACATCCTTGTCACCTCTTGCCAAATGGCCTCCAGGCCACCTGCCACCAGGCAAGACTCAGAAAACATCAACAGCGCAGTAAGGGGCACTTGACAGAGGTCATGCTGCTTGGCTGGGTCCTGTTAACTAGGGAACCCGTCCCTGCAGTAGACAGAGGACATGCAGACCAGCAGTGGGAGAGACAGGCCAGGAGATGGATCAGCCCAGCCCTGTGGTGCCCACGAGGTTACCAGAGGTGCAAGCAATGCAGAGACTATTGGGTACAGTGGCTTACAGCCCCACTCTAAGCAGAGGCTGCCGGCTGACAGCCGCCTTCAGAACGGGCCGGAGCGGGGAGTGCCCACAGCTGGCCCTCCAGTCTTAAGCAAGGTGGGCACCGTGCTTTCCACTTGTCACTCTTTTCTCGTCCCCAGCTAGCTGCTTCCCTTCCGCCCAGCCCAGGGAAGAACCTAAGGGCCCACAGTGCGGACTTTGGCCTGCAGGAGTTCAGAGCAAGGCGAGCTCAGCGAGGCCGAGGTAGTCAGGGAACACTTCCTGGAAAAGTGGGACGAGCTCTCAGCCTTGGCATAGCAACCAGAGGGTGTCATCTGCAGCCTCCCTCCACGGCAGACACCACCTAGAAGGCTGCCCGGAAAGGGGGGTGGCACTCTCCATGAGAACGTGGACAAAGAACACTGCTGAAGGGAGCCACCAGCCTGAGCCTGGTGGGAGAAGCTGGTGCTCAATGCTGGCTGTCTGCACTCCCGTTTCCAGGGGCCCCCGAATACCGACAAAAAACACCTCCGACCTGCCCCCAACCCCTCTCACCCAGTCCTAGAGCCTCCTTGATGGCAGCCACCTGCCAAGGCAGCCCAGGGGGTGTCCAGGCCAGAGCAGGCTCATGGGGTGGCGGAGGGGACCCCAAGAGACACCTGGAGGCTCTGCCCACTGCCTCTGTTTGCCCTTGGCCAGGCGTAGGTCACCACCAAGGGCACATCTTCGCTCTCTCTGGCATTAGTCAGAGGTCATCCTGGAAACCTTCAGGAGGAGGCGGGGCAGGGAGGGACTAGTGGCACTCTGCCATGCTCTATCTGGCCTCAATGTGATGAACAGGACCCAGAGGAGGCGGGCGAGGCTGCCACCCGGAAGCCCAGTGGGTTCCCTGTGTCTCCCGAGCTCCCCTGGGCCCAGGAAGATGACGGGGCCAACATGCCCCACGTGGCCGTCAAGCCAGGCCTGGCCTGGGGTGCCCGAGGCAGGGCATAGATGGGGCAAGTGCAAGCCTGCACCTGGCCTGGGAGGAAGGAGCCTTTGGGAATTAGAACAAAGGCAGGGAAAAGCGTCCTGCAGGCCTCTGGGGCCAAGCCTGGGGCCAGGGTCTCTGCCCGAGCTGCCTGCCATCAGTGTCTCAGCTGGTCCAGGCGGGGGGGATCACAAGGCGGCCTCCCCGCGGCCTCAGTCACACGCACGCAGCACAGACATGACACAACAGACTTTATTGCCCCCCACGAAGCTATTCTTCCTGCTCTGCCTGCCTTGCGGCAGGACCGGAGGAGAGGGGCCTTAGGAGCCCAGAATATCAGCATGCGACATCGAGGGGCTTAGCCCAGTGGGAAGCAAGCCCCGCCGCAGCCTGGCTCATTCTGGGGGGGGAGGGGGACCCGGATCCCCTAAGGAATGCAGGCAGTGCATGGAACAGCAAGCGGCATGAGGGAACAGAAGCGCAAAGGAGAGAATGGCGGTACCGAGCGAGGCCAGGCCCTCCAGCGGTAGCCGGCTGTGGGCGGCCGGGGAGCATCACTCCTCCTTCTTGTCCGAGGGGCCATCTACTGCCGCCTGCAGAGGAGACAGAAGATTGCAAAGCGGTGGAGGGGGGCAGGGTGCACTCCTCCCCTTTGCCTTCCAGTCCCCTCAGCCCCAAAGACCCAGCCGGGCGCCCCTTTCACCACATGCCAGACAGCCGATGAGCCTGGGAAGCCCCTCCTGAGCAGCCCCTCACTGAAGCTGCTGCTCTTTCCCATCTCCTGGGCCTCACCTGCCCTCCCTCTCATCCTCACAGTGGCCTCCACATTTCCAAGTCCCTCCCACATCCTGCCTGCGAGCCTGCTCTCAACTCCAGCTCTTGGTCCTCCTTTGGGGGCTGGGGACAGTCTCTCCACCCTCTGTGGCACCCCAACTTGGGCCCCCAAGCACTCAGTCAAGCTGTCAGAGCTCAGGGATATTTCCGTAGCCCTCACGCCCAGTTTCCGGTCTCCCGGAGCATCTGGAAATGGGGCAAGTGACTAGGACCTGTGATGCTCCCTGCTCTCTGCCCCAGCGCAGGGAAGGCCTGGGGCAGGGAGGGGAGTTTCCCATGAATCTCTCTGGTACTTGCTGGGGTACTTCAGTAAACCTGAACAGGAGTCAGGGGGCTCCAAACTGTGCACCAGGGGTACATGGCAGGAAAGGACCTCTTCTCAAGGGCACTGATGCTGGGCACGAGGCTGGGAAGGCCCACAGCGCAAAGGGCTGGCCTGGAGACCAAGGCCACCTTGCTAAGTGACTGCCATCTACCAGGCCACAGCCCTCCTACCCAAGGAAGGGTTCTGGCTATTGGGGCCCAGACTGGCACTGGCTGGAGCAGCACTAAAGGAAATCAGGGGAACTGGGAGAGACTGCAGCCAGCTTGCTGCCAAGGCCTCGCCAAGCAGACAGGTCGGCCCAGAGGCTGAGGGGCTGACCTGCAGCTTCGTGTGCTCCTCCAACAGGCGGTCATACTCCTTGGTGAGGCCCTTAGACTGCTTCCGCATGGCCAGAGCTTCATTTTCCGCCTTCTCCAGTTCTGGGGGGCGCACAAATGGTGAAGGAAGGAAAATGAAAAGATGAGGTTGAGGGAAAAAAGCCCTGTTAACTGGAGACAGCAGATGCGGCTGCCCCAGGTCCGCCCCCAGTGAGTGTGTCTGGGAGACCCCTCCTCTCTCAAGAAGACTCCTCCGCCAGCTGCAGAAGGGGAGTCTCCAGAAGTGGGAGAGGCCTGGCCAACAAACCCGGAGCAACAGGAAAACATCGGGGCTCCCTCCCCCCAAACCCTGTCATGGAGAGACCCTATGTGGCTCTCAGCAGGAGTGACTTCAGGGGGGCTGGAGGCCTGGGAGAAACATTCTGAAAAGGTTCAGGGCGAGAGCAGCAGCGGGACCCCAGCCTTGAAGCTGGGAACAAGAGACGTGTCAAGAGAGGGCTTTAGGAAGGAAGCAGATGGGAGCATCACTAGCAGCTCTGGTTTAGCCTGCCTTCCCCACCCACCAGGCCCCTGCTGACAAGACAGAGTGCCATTCCCCATGCTCTGGAGGTAGCCACTGCGTCTCTGGGGTGCCTGGGCCCTCCTTGGTGGGACCCTGCACAGACTGCTAAACCACGAAGCCCCGCTGGCTGAGGCCAACCCCAGCTGGGCTTCGGCTGGGCGAGCTGGGAGCCACTGTTTACTTTCGCCCAGCTCTTCAGCCTGCGTGCGAGTCTGGTATGAATCCTTTGGCACAGAAGGTGCAGCAGCCACCCACGGAGGCTCCAGAGTTCTGGGGGCCACGGGCAACCTGAAGGTAGCGCTCACTTTGCTTGTTGACAGCCAGCTCGTCCTTCAGCCTCTTGAGATCAGCCTTCAGGCTCCTGTTCTCTTCCTGCACCTTCTCTTCGCTGTCCCTGCCACCCAACTTGGTGACACCGCCAGCTTCCTAGGAAGAGCGCCAAGGATCCAGGTCACTCAGGTGGAGGAGGGGAGGGGGGAAGGAGGGAGAGAAGGCCTGGTCCGTCCTCCCCACTGAGCTGGGATTCTTCAAGCTGCCCTGGGCACTGGCCCCTTCGGAAATGTCAGCACAGAATCGGGCCACTGTGTGTTCCCAGCCACCTGCTACAGCTCACAGGCCACACGCCCTGCCTGCCCTGGCTCCATTCTCAGCAGCTCCTCCGAGTTTACCCCCAAGCTAGCCAACAACTCAACTTGCTGTCATTTGGGGACTGCGGCCAGTCAATCCCAACTGATCCAGACCCTCCCGTCTCCATCTCCCCAAGTGCCACCCTTCACTCTAGCCAAGACGACTCCACACAGCACTGCCAGGCCAACTGTCTTTTGCCTCTGAATCCAGCTCCGTCCATCTCCTCCTCCCCAGCTTGGCTCACACCTTACCTCCGCAGACAAGCCTTTGAGGATTGCCCCACCTCATCCCCAGCTGATAGCCATCCTCAGGAAGACCAGCGGGGTCTTATCCTGGGTGTTTCTGTGCTAACTTGCCCCATGCTCACAGCCGAGGGCTCGGCTCCTTAGGGAGTCGGTTTTATCAGGGAAGAGTCTGACCTGGCTACAGCAGACGGAGGCAACAGAGCAGCCAGGGCACCCCCTTGCCCACCATGACCCCCAGACCCCTCCCAGACACCTGTCCTCCACAGCGAAAAATGTCCATTCAGCCATCTGCCTGACTGCTTCACTTTTTGGACAACAGCAACGTCACACATTTCCGAGGCCCACAAAGAATGTCACATGCCAGGGGGGAAGGAAGGGGGTCAGGTGGACCGAACTCACCTTCTTGAGCAGGTCGTTCTCCTCCATGTACTTCTTGGCCGCATCACTGGCACTCTCTGCCTGCTTTTTAAAGGCTTCGTTGGAGGCCAACAGCGTGGCCTGCTGGGAGATGAGAGTCACCAGGCGTCTAAGCAGGCTGTAATTGTTGATAAAATGAAGGGAGAGGAAAAAACGGCTCAAGTGAACTTCTCTGGGTTGCGCCCACCCTCTACCTGCCTCCAACCGAGACCTGTCCTTCTGGATCGCCAGCCTGGAGAAGAGTAACGTACTGCCAATACGAGGGCAAAGATGGAGATGGACCTGGGAGTTGTCCTCTGCCACCATGATTGCTAATGCCCTCCAAAGGCTGCTTGCAGCCCTGGGGCTCTCTTCCAGCCTCGAAGGCACAGGCCGCAGGGGCCTGACAGGACAATGGGGACTGGGTTTACGTCCAGCCTGGAGGCCCAGAACTTGGCACTTTGCAGGGTGGGGCCTGGACATGCCAAAGCAGCCCCGCTGCCCCTTTCCTTGCTGCAAGGCTGCGCTCGCCCTGATCACCCGGAGCAGCCCGTGCTAGGGGCACTTCGAACAGGCCAGCTGAATCGTCCAGCCCACCTGGGGAGGCAGACACTACCGCTACCCCCATTTTACAGAGGGAAACAGAGACTCAGGCGGCTGAAGCCATTGCTTACGAGCCAGAAACCAATGTGGCTGGAATGTGCACTCCTGCCCATTCTGACCCCAAGGCCCAAGCTGGCAACCACGCCATGTTCTCAGTTTCCAGGGAACCACGCCCCAGGGCAACCACGAGATGGAGACACCTCTTCTTTCCTCAGCCCCTTCCCATGGGCAGTCCACAGGCGGCTGCCAGAGCACATGTGTTAGACAGGATCACCACCCTGAGGTTTCCCAGGGCGAGGGGGACAGAGGATAAGGGATCAGGGCCCAGGCACACATCTCAGGTCCAGACCAGCCACGCCGCTGCCAGCCAGATCTGTTCGTCTCCAAGGCCAACTGTTCAATATCACGGTAATCCAAGTCAATGCCCCGACCCGTAATGCTGAAGCAGCTGAAATTGAATGGTTCTATGAAGACTTTTTAGAATTAACACCCAAAAGAGATATACTCTTCATTATAGGGGACTGGAATGCCAAAGTAGGAAGTCAAGAAACACAGGCACGTTTGGCCGTGGAGTACAGAATCTAGCAGGGCAAAGGTTAGGATGGACCTGCCCAGTCACTGCCCCGAGGAAGGTGCGGGACAGCCAGGGCCCCAGGGGTGAAGGGAGGACTCAGCGAGGGTATTTCCCCAACGAAGTGCTCACTCTTAGGAGACAAAGCAACCGAGGCCGCCTGCTCTGAGGCATCATCTCTGGCCTCTACAGGGCTCTTGTGGACACCTGCTACTCACACCGGCCGAGAGGAGCAGGGAGAGACGGGAGGGCCCCTGCCAGGGATGAGCCTGAGGTGAAGCGGTTCATGGGGGCTATGAGGGACCCATCACGCTTCCTGGTTCAGAGAGCGGCTTCAGGGGCCCCTGTCAGGATGGGGAGAGCCAGGCGACTGATTCCTGGCAGGAAGGGAGAGTTTCCAGTGACATGTGCTCTCTAAAATTAGCGAGCGGGACCTCGTGGCTTGGGGCTCAGGTTTCCCTGTCTCAGCCATGACTGCCCACCAGCCTGCCCCCAACCGGGCTGCAGCCCTGGAAGTGCAGGGACCTCTCGAGTGCCCCAGGAGCCAGAGAGAGAGGAGCAATGTGCCTGAGGCACACAGGCAGAGTGGCGGTCCCCGGAGAAGCCCTTCAGGAAAGGCAAGTCTCACTCAACCCTGAGCCCACAAGCAGCCCCAAGACGATCCTGGTGGGGTGGAGCCAGCTGCTCCTCCCAGCTGGAGACTGGGTTGGCGGGGAGGGCACGTGTGCCACCTGGCAGACCCAGCCAGCAATGATGGGGCGGGCCAACTCAAAGTGACGCTCCCTGTTTGCCAGCCCCCATAGGCCGACCGCGGCAGGGCTGTGAGTGAGCAAAGCGGCTGAGCCAGGGAGGCCAGGCCCAGCTCTGCTCAGGGCCCTCCCGGCCCAGTCCCACTGACGGAGAACCAGGGTGAGCAGCAAGAGTGAACACGTGGTACCGAGCCCCAGAATTGCCCACTGTGAGGGCCTCCCTGATTCAGGTCAGGAGCCTCCAGGATCAGGGCCCTGTACCTGCCACGTGTCTTTCACGCCAACCGTCTTCATCCTTGTCCTCTCCTTTCTTGTTAGACCTGTTCCTCCAACCCAGCCCCTGGCGATTCCGGGTAATTCCCTCTGCCAGGAGCCTCATCCCTCCAAGGGCTCCTGCCCAGCAGCCCAAGCCCCTCGTGGCTCCCTTGGCCCCTCCACACCCCAACCTACACTGACCTGAGCCTTGCCCTGACCACGCCACCAGCAATAACCACCGCATCCCAGAAGCAGCCTGTCTGTAGCATTTGGGGCAGCTGACAGGTCACCCCCTTGCAATTCTCCCCTGCCCTTCCCTCCAACACTCCCGAATGCCTGCCTTCAGGATCTTGGCCAGATCTCGACATCCAGCGGCCTACCCTCTGGTAGCTCCTATGTGTCCCCAAGGCATGGCCGACTCAGCCCATCCAAGACAAGCCAACCAGCCCTGCGGTAGATGGCATCGCTGATCTACCTGAGCTCTCGGACTTGCATGTCACCCGGGGCCCCAGTCCTCCTGAGGCCTCACTGCTTCTTTCCTAACTGGAGGCTCCTAACTGGCCTCCTCCCTATCCTTGATCACACAGTTTTGCAAACCACAACCCCAAGGAAAGCCAGCGACCCTTCTCCAAGACAGTCTGACCATGTCACCCCTCTGCTGCGATCCCTGATGCCCCACTTCTGCCTCTGGCTGGCACTGAACCACTGGCTGTGCATGAGCACACCAGTTCCCACTTGCCTCATACCACGCCGCTGCATGTCGGCAGGCGCCAGTCCCCCTCCTGGTGGAGTGTGCTCACTGATGACTCAAGAGCCGGCCTGCTCTCCCCTCCAAGCCTCTCCTCAACGCCCAGGATCCCCTCTACCCGTTGAACAGTCCCTGCTCTCTCCTGACCATCTCCCCACATCACCATGTCACTTGCTCCTCACTGGATGCCCAGATACAGATACCTTTGGGCCCAGGACAGCACCCTCAATCTCCCAACCCTCCTGTCCCGGGTCCACCGGGAAGGGGCCCAGCAGATGATGTCTCCTGCCCCCCGTAGCTGTGAGACCACACCTCTGGCCAGGACAGAACATGGGTCTAGGGCCCTGGCTCTCACTAGACTCAGCCTTCCCTCAGCCCAGCCGCAGCGAGGGGGACACAGGCTGACACGGGCAGGGCTTGCCCATCAGTTGAACCATAGGCTGACAGCAGGTGCCATGTCAGACCCACGGTGATGAGCCAGCTAGGCTTGTGACTGCCATGGTGGCTGAGAAGGCACTTGGGAAACACTCATCATCAAAGCTGGGGGCAGAGCCCAGTGCCCTGGCCCAAGTTCAAAGGGTGCCCCTGCCGGTTACCTGGAAAAACCAAGAGCAGCACTCCCTAGCATGGCCATCCAGGCCTACCCAGGAGTAGGCATTCTAGAACTTCTTACTGCCCCTGACACATTAGGCCCCATGCTCCTGGGCCTGCCCTTCATTCACCCAAGATCCAGCTCTAAAGCTCCTGAAACCCTCCACTCCCTCTCAGGCACATCAGTGCACCCTTTTTCTGTCTGTCTCCTGAATGCTCTGAATCTACCCTGGGACCCAGACCCAGGACAGAGCAGGGCACACGGTGGGAGGTGCTCCACTTCAGAATCTCCAAGTCTCAACAGCACAGAGATGGCAGTCAGCCCAGAGAGAAGGCTGGCGGCCTGCTCTCCCCAGGCCTGCTGGCCCCACTCCATCACGCTCAGCTCAACCGCCCAAGTCCTGTTCTGCAGGTACCTATTCTTAGCCATTTCTGGACAACAGGTGAGAAATCACCACCAAAGGGATTTCCCAGAGGCACAGGGCTGGCAGAGGGGCCCGGGGTCTGGGTTATAAATGCATCCAGTGACAGAGGGAGACGTCAGGGCCCAAACCATAAGAGAATCCAAAAGTGGCCTTGGCAGACAAACGTCACCCCCAGAGACCTGGTGAGATGTTTCTGGATACTGAAGAGGGCTTTCCTAAAAAATTGAGTAAACAAGAGTCGGCAGTAGAGAGAGAACCAAGCATATCAAACAGCAGGGATGTGCTTCACAGGTGCTTTCCACCAATCCTGTCTGCCTCCTCTGGGTGAACTGGAGGGGAGGGCTGGCTTCATAGGAAGTAAGAAGAGAGCAAGGAGTGTCCTCGCACATCCCAAATGGAATATTCTAGGCCTGTGCCCACCCCGCTCCACCCTGGCTGTTGCCAATCCTGCCACAAGCATTTACCAAGTCACTCGGCCCTCAGGAAACGATAGGACAAGACAAATGGGCAGGCACCTTCCCTTACCCCGTTGTACTGCGCGAGCAGGAAGCTGGGGTCACAGCGCCACCTGTTGACATTCTAGGCTGACTACATCCCTGTCCCAGGTGGTGCCCTGCACTGCAAGTGGATGCCAAGGCAAAACACAGAGGCTGCAGTGCAGACGCGTGGGGAGGTGGCCGCCCTGGCGAGGAGCCAAAAGCCAGGTGCCGCCCCAGCAAAAGCTTGAGGCAAAGGAGACAGGCAAAGTCTAATAGTAGGGCTGAAGTGGCCGCAGGGAACTCTCACCCTAATGAATCTCGAGTTACAGAAATAAGGAGGCGGCAGAAGGGGAAGAACTGACTCAGAAACTGTCCAGGGAAAAATCTTCCGAGGGCTGCCCCCATCCATCCATCTCAGGAGTACATTTCAGCCCTCAGAGTTCCTCTTCACCCTTGAAGTCAGAAAAAACGGAAGGGGGTTGGGGAAAGGCCAAGACCCTGCAGCAACTCGAGCTTAAGCCCCGATGTCTACTCTGGGGACAGCAAGGCCAGACAGAGTGCAGGGGCGGCAGGCCCTCTGGAGCTGAAGAGAAGCCATAAACAGGAGCGAGCTTGTCACACTGCCTTCTTGAAACCAGGGACAGAGAGCAACCAAGAGGCCACACACCCCAGGCAGATGCTCCAGTGCTGAAATGCGCTGGGGGCACTCTGGCTACTTGGACAGAGTGGGAGGTGAGTGGGTAACAGGTAGGGAGGCCACAGCTCCCCAAGCGGCAGGAGGAAATAAAGTGCAGTTTTTTTTGCCTTCTCTACACAAAACTCAGATGGGTGTATCTCTTCTTTTCTCCTTTGCCTTTCCCTTCTCTTCTTTTCACAGCTATTTATAACGCCTCCTCAGACAGCCATTTTGCCTTTTTGCACTTCTTTTCCTTGGGAATGGTCTTGATCACTGCCTCCTATACAATGTCACAAACCTCCGTCCATAGTTCTTCAGGCATAGTTCTTCTCTATAGATCTAATCCCTTGAATCTATTCGTCACTTCCACTGTATAAACCTAAGAGATTTGACTTAGGTCATACCTGAATGGCCTAGTGGCTTTCCCTACTTTCTTCAATTTAAGTCTGAATTTGGCAATAAGGAGTTCATGATCTGAGCCACAGTCAGCTCCCAGTCTTGTTTTTACTGACCGTATAGAGTTTCTCCATCTTCGGCTGCAAAAAATATATCAATCTGATTTCGGTATTGACCACCTGGTGATGTCCCTGTGTAGAATCTTCTCTTGTGTTGTTGGAAGCGGGTGTTTGCTATGACCAGTGCGTTCTCTTGGCAAAACTCTGTTAGCCTTTGCCCTGCTTCATTCTGTACCCTAAGGCCAAACTTGCCTGTTACTCCAGGTATCTCTTTAATTCCTACTTCTGCATTCCAGTCCCCTACAATGAAAGGACATCTTTTTTTGGTGTTCTTTTAAAAAAAAAAAAAAAAACTTTTTATTTATTTATTTTTGGCTGAGCTGGGTCTTCCTTGTGGTGAGTGGGCTTCTCTAGTTGTGGCAAGGGATTAGTTGCCCTGATTCACATGGGATCTTAGTTCCTCGACCAGGAATCGAACCTGTATCCCCTTCATTGGAAGGTGGATTCTTAACCACTGGACCACCAAGGAAGTTCCCCTGGTGTTAGTTCTAAAAGGTCTTGTAACGTCTTCACAGAACCGTTCAACTTCAGCTTCTTCAGCGTTACTGGTCAGGGCATAGACTGGGATTACCGTGATAGTGAATGGTTTGCCTTGGAAACGAACAGAGTTAATTCTGTCATTTTTCAGATTGCATCCAAGTACTGCATTTTGCACTCTTGTTGACCATGATGGCTACTCCATTTCTTCTAAGGGATTCTTGCCCACATTAACAGATATAATGGTCATCTGAGTTAAATTCACCCATTCCAGTCCACTGATTCCTAAAATGTTGACATTCACTCTTGCCATCTCCTGTTGGACCACTTCCAATTTGCCTTGATTCATGCACCTAACATTCCAGGTTCCTATGCAATATTGCTCTTTACAGCATTGGACTTTACTTCCATCACCAATCACATCCAAAACTTGGTGGTGTTTTTCTTTGGCTCCACCTCTTCATTCTTTCTGGAGTTATTTCTCCACTGATCTCCAGTGGCATATTGGGCACCTACCGATCTGGGGAGTTCATCTTTCAGTGTCCATTCTTTTTTCCTTTTCATGCTGTTCATGGGGTTCTCAAGGCAAGAATACTGAAGTGGTTTGCCGTTTCCTTCTCCAGTGGACCATGCTTTGTCAGAACTCTCCACCACAACCTTCCAAATAGCTGAGAAAAGAAGAGAAGCTAAAGGTAAAGAAAAAAAGAAAGATACCCATCTGAATGCAGGGTTCCAAAGAATAGCAAGGAGAGATAAGAAAGCCTTCGTCAGTGATCAATGCAAAGAAAGACAGGAAAACAGTAGAATGGGAAAGACTACCAATCTTTTCAAGAAAATTAGAGATACCAAGTGAACATTTCATGCACAGATGAGCACCATAAAGGACAGAAACTGTGTGGACCTAACAGAAGCAGAAGATGTTACGAAAAGGTGGCAAGAATACACAGAAGAACTATACAAAAAAGATCTTAATGACCTAGAAAACCATAATGGTGTGATCACTCACCTAAAACCAGACATCTTGAAGTGTGAAGTCAAGTGGGCCTTAGGAAGCATCACTATGAACACAGCTACTGGAGATGATAGAATTCCAGCTAAGCTATTTCAAGTCCTAAAAGATGACAATGCTAAAGGGCTGCACTCAATATGCCAGCCAATTTGGAAAACTCAGCAATGGCCACAGGACTGGAAAAGGTCAGTTTTCATTCCAATCCCAAGGAAAGGCAATGTCAAAGAATGTTCAAACTACCGCACAATTGCTCATTTTACACATTAGCAAAGTAATGCTCAAAATTCTCCAAGTGAGGCTTCAACAGTACATGAACCAAGAACTTCCAGATGTTCAAGCTAGATTTAGAAAAGGCAGAGGAACCAGAGATCAAATTGCCAACATCTGCTGGATCATCGAAAAAGCAAGAGAGTTCCAGAAAAACATCTACTTCTGCTTTACTGACTAATGCCAAAGCCTTTGACTGTGTGGATCAGAACAAACTGTGGACAATTCTTCAATAGATGGGAATTCCAGACCACCTTACCTGCCTCCTGAGAAATCTGTATGGAGGTCAAGAAGCAACAGTTAGAACCCTACGTGGAACTCAGCTATCAGGGAATCCATCTGCCATGCAGGAGACCCCAGGTGCAGGTGGATTCTTTACCAATTGAGCTATCAGGAAATCCACCTGCAATGCAGAAGACCCGAGTTCGATTCTGGGGTCGGGAAGATCTGCTGGAGAAGGGATAGGCTACCCACTCCATTATTCTTGGGCTTCCCTTGTGGCTCAGCTGGTAAAGAATCCACCTGCAATGCAGGAGACCTGGGCTGGGAAGATCCCCTGGAGAAGGGAAAGGCTACTCACTCCAGTAAGTACTCTGGCCTGGAGAATTCCATGGACTGTATAGTCCATGGGGTCACAAAGAGTCGGACAGGACTGAGTAACTTTCACACACAAAAGTATTTTTCTTATGGAAATGTTTTTCTTAATGAAACTATGTATTTGCTTTAGAATCTGCCTTTCTTCAAAGTAGTTCAAGATTAACTTTTTTTCTTTTCTCAAACCTTGGGCTGATAATGGTTCAACAAACCAGTATTCATGTCAATTGTTTTATCGCCGGGGGAATGAGACAACTTGTACCATCCTATCTCAAAAATGCATATATATTGTGGGAGAGGGGCCTGGTGAAACTCCCCCAGTCTTGAGGTATCTCTCTTATCTGATTAATAAGCTTACTAACAGACATATTCTGTCCCCTTCTGATGTCTATGCCAGAAGCTTTCCCTATCTGTTATACTTGAATAAAACTTTGCTACACAAAATGCTCCAAGTGGTCAAGCCTCGTCTCTGACCCTGGCTCAAACTCCTCTCCTCTGGAGGTCATGACTCAGCTTGCAGAAGCAACCTTTCAGAGGGAGGGAGCAGTCACCCCAGATGTGCCCCACACAGCAGGTAAGTGTTAGTTGCTCAGTCATGCCTGACTCTTTGCAACCCCATGGACTGCAGCCCACCAGGTTCCTCTGTCCATGAGACTTACCAGGCAAGGATACTGGAGTGGGTTGCCACTGGTGACTTTCTTCTCCAGAGGATCTTCCCAACCCAGGGATCGAACCCTGGTCTCCTGTACTGCAGGCAGATTCTTTACCAACTGAGCTACAAGGAAAGCCCCACAAAGTACTCCAATCCATAGCAAAGTGTCTCTTGCAAGGCAATGAGCCCAGAAAAGAGGCCTGGCCCAAACAGAAACAAAGCAAAGGACTAGAGGAGGTATCAGCTACTCAATCCAACACAGAGGCCACTGGTGGCCTTTCCGTTCAAATAAATTAAAATTTTGGTCCTATCACTTCATGGCAAATAGATGGGGAAACAATGGAAACACTGACAGACTTTATATCCTTGGGCTACAAAATCACTGCAGATGGAGACTGCAGCCATGAAATTCAAAGACGCTTGCTCCTTGGAAGAAAATCTATGACCAACCTAGACAGCATATTAAAAAGCATGCCAACAAAGGTCCGTCTAGTCAAAACTATGGTTTTCCAGTGGTCATGTATGGATGTGAGAGTTGGACTATAAAGAATGCTGAGCCCCGAAAAATTGATGCTTTTGAACTGTGGTGTTGAAGAAGACTCTTAAGAGTCCCGTGGATAGCAAGGAGATCAAACCAGTCAATCCTAAAAGAAATCAGTCCTGAATATTCACTGGAAGGACTGCTGCTAAAGCTCCAATACTTTGGCCACCTGATGCAAAGAACTGAATCACTGGAAAAGACTCTGATGCTGGGAAAGACTGAAGGCAGGAGAAGGGGGACAACAGAGGATGAGATGGCTGGATGGCATCACCAACTCGATGGATGTGAGTTTGAACAAGCTCTGGGAGATGGTGATGGACAGGGAAGCCTGGCGTATTGCAGTCCGTGGGGTCGCGAAGAGTCGGACATGACTGAGCGACTGAACTGAAATGATATTAAATGAAAAATCTAGCTCCTCAGTCACAGCAGCCACACTTGTTCACAGCGAGCATGTTTCCAGCCTGGAGGCAACTGGTCAGATGGCACTGGGCTGGAGAAGCTCACAGTCCTTCCCATCTACAGACCTGCTCTCCATGCCTCCTGTCCTCTGCCTTCCGAGAAAGGGACCCTGCTGGAACATCAGGCTTCCTTCCCATGACCTTGCAATCAGGAAGACTGAGCCCCTATTGTTTGGCACTGTGCCCCCAAACTGCTCATTTGCCATTTGCCTCTAGAGTATGAGGAAGAGAATTCTTTGTCCAAAACCAAGTAGCTGAGCAAATAATCCAATTTTAAAAGAAGCTGATGCTCGTTCCGATGCATGTCAGATGGTCTTCCTTGATCTCTTCACAGGCAACTCCCCTCACTTTACTGCAGTCCCCACTTTATCAGAGCCCCTGCTGGGCCTAGCACCCACAGGACACCAGCACACTAATGCAGCTGGGGGACTTTGGCTGGAGGAGGAGGGGACTAGAAATCAATGGACTTATCAAAAAGTCTGTTACTCAGTGCCTAGCTCTGAAGCACTATTGTATTTAGAGTCTCAGAAAATGATGGCAGCTGACTGACAGATCAAGAGGAAATAAAGGCCAAAAATCCCTCTACCTGGCCTTCTAAGGTCAGCCCTTCAGTTAAATCACTTTATCTCTGGGATGATCTCGAGCATCAGGTTTTAAAAACCCCTCAGTTACCTTATTTAGATGCGGATTAAAGTAACAGTAAAAGAAGTATACTTTTCTAGGTTTCCCTTGTGGCTCAGCTGGTAAAGAATCCGCCTGCAATGCAGGAGACCTGGGTTCGATCCCTGGGTTGGGAAGATCCCCTGGAGAAGGCAAAGGCTACCCCCCTCCAGTATTCTGCCCTGGAAAATTCCATGGACTATATAGTCCATGAGGCCACAAAGAGTCAGACACGACTGAGCCACTTTCACTTTCCTTTCACTTTCAAAAAAGTATAAGCAAAACCTGCAAAGTAATCTGGGAAATGTGACCAATCACCACTGAGTTGGTTACTATGAAGTTACTCTAAGGTTCTCATACACAAAATGCTAGCATGCTTAAGACTTTTTAACCAAGTTCCCCTCTTTTCAAGGCTAAAAATCCTATTTTTAGCAAAGCAAAAAGTCCTATTTTGCCTGTAAACACGCTATTTGAGATTGGCTTCAAAATACATACTAGAGGATCATGGGGGTGATCAAACTAGACTGGCCAAGGAGACCATGGAGATGATGAAACTGAGTGACACCCTCCAGGGGCTGCTCTTCTCTGCTGCCTCCAGTGCTCGGCCAGGCCTGAGAACCCCCAGCAACATCCAACCAGACGCCAGGGCCCTGAGGCTTCCTCAGTGTGTCCCCCCCCCAAGCCCTTCCGCAGCCGGCCTCTCCTGGCCCTCCACTCGTCCCCCTGCACTCACTCTCCCCACCCTGTGCCCAGCCCGGAAAGACCCTGAGGGCCAGGCCTGGCATTCTCTGTGGCACAGCCCACCACATGAGTGGGGAAAATCCCACAAAACTCTCTCACCACTTGGGGTGATACCAGGAACAATCACTGTTTATGAAACACTCCCCACAGGCCAGGCAGGATGCCAAGAACACAGCCCCAGTCACCTTGATCCTTACACCAAGCCTGTGAAAAGGCATTCTCAGCCATTTAACCGGGAAGGAAAAGGCTCCAGAGACTGAGTGATTTCCTCGAGGTGACATGGCTCAACAGTAACAGACCCAGGGCCCAAACCCAGCTAATTCCAACACCCACTCTCACTACAGCCGCCTGCCTCTCAGGGCCATCTTGGGCTGTTACAGCCCCCTGGGCAAGGGAACTTCGCAACAAAGCCCAGGCCGCCCCATCCGTACTGACTGTGGTGACAGAACCCAGCCCTAAAGAAGTAGACAGAAAACAAGAGGGAACCGCAGACCAAGTTCAGGTCATTATAGATGGAGCAATTTCACACACAAGGCCCTTCCCAGGTCTGGATGCAACTACTAGTTTGGTCCCGACCATTCACATTTCCTCAAAGGCAAAGAAAACAGAGCTTGAGTCTTAGAACCTGCAAACCTCAGCCCAGCAAGAGCTGCTGGGCAGCCACATCCACAACTGCAGAGGGACGCTGGCCAGTTGCAGCCCCACTCAGAGCAGGGAAGGAGGCACGAAGGCAACAGATGAGAGACGGTGCACACCGCCCGGGTCCGTACTAAATGGTGACCTGCACCGTGCCCTCACAGACCAAAGACCCACAGCACGGTGCCAGAATCAGCAGCATCCGTGTCCTCAATATGCGTGTCTTCACACGCACTCCCGCAGCTGCAGCATTCCTGCTCCCAGCGCTCAGGAGACCTGAAGAGCTGGACGTCCAACCTAGAACAGTCAGCGCAGCAGCTCGAGGAGTTCAACATAGACACGGGCCTAAAGCCAGCCCTGTCTGCCCAGGACACTCCCTTCAGGCCCGAAGGGGAAGGCAGCCCTGTGTATGTGCCCAGCCCTTGGTATGGAGCCGGAAAAACTACAAGGGGTGACCCTAGGTCGCCATGTCCCAGGCCACCAGGGCCTTGGAGGTCAGCACAACACGGGCCTTGCACCATAGGATCAGGAAGGCAGAAGCACAAACAGGGGGTCTGGGCTGGAGTGGCAGGCCAGGGGGTGGGGGTGGTCCAGGCTGAGGCCACGGAAATAGGGAAGGAGCCCCACGTGGCTGGTTCATGACAGAGAGACCAAAGCAAAGACTCAGAGGGCTGCAGGAAGGGGTCACATCCCGAAGGTCTCAGGGTCAGGCCTTGATGTCAAAGCCGCTCTGAAGGCACTGGAAGCAGGGGCAGTAGGGTGGTTTTATACCATCAGAAAGCTTGCTTAGCTGGACCAGGCAGCGCAGACAGGCTATGAGGGCAACTCTGGGACAGGAAGCCTACCTGAGATGATGCAGCACTTTCTGGACACTGAGGAAGGGAAGCTCAGGATGTAAGCTCCCTGGTTTGTGGAGTGGGGACAGAGTTCCCGTTTGGAAGATGAAGAGTTTGGGAGGGCTGCCTGAACTACACTCCTGAGCTGCACACCTAAAAATGGTTTTGGGTGGAGGTGGTACTTCACTGGTGGTCCAGTGGTTAGGACTCTGTGCCTTTAGTGCCAAGGGCCCAGGTTCAATCCCTGGTAGGGGAACTAGGATCCTACAAGCCATGCAGCCAGGCCAAAACAGCAATCAACGAATACGAGAAAGTCTGTCTGACAATCTCACATACTACAGAAGAACGAAAAAGTGGTTCAGAAAGCCCGCTTGATGCTATATGTACGTTTGACAAACGAATGAACGAAGAAGATACCACAGGAGCTGGGGAAACACCTGTGATGAGAAAAACGGGCAGAACTCCCCGGGGCTTCTGTGTGGAGACAGCTGTTCTCGAACTTCACAGCCCAGCCCACAGCTGGGCTTTCTCAGCAGGAAGCACTGAGACCTGGGAAGGTAGCAAGCTGCCCCACGTTAGAGCAACCATGGAGCAGCAGGGCAGAGCTCTGTGAGGAAGGACACACTTGTTTAAGGATGTGATGCATTCTTTTAAGTCCGCGGCCCCTATTTGCAATTATGAGGGCTGCTCAAGGGTCCCCGCCACCATGTGCTCTTTTTCGGTTGGTGGTGGTCGCCCGCATAACCTGAGCTCCCCTACTAGGGATTGAACCCAAGCCCTCGGCAGTCAAAGCGCGGATTCTTAACCACTGGACCACCACCAGGGAATTCTCCCTGCTGTGTGCTCTTAACTGCAGACCCAGGAGGAGGCAGCACCACTCCCAGCCTCTTCTCCTAGCCTTGCTCTCTCCCTCTGTGGTCCCCTCACCACTAACCTGCTGTCTCTCTCTCCTAGTCTTGTCTCTCCCTTAATCGGCCTTCATTACCCTTAACCTGGCTTCCAGGGAGTGGTCACCCAGCCCTCTCACCCATCCGCCATCCTTCAACCCCTCCGTGAAGCCACCCACCTCCACCGCCCAGCCCCTGCTTCCTTGTGCCTTCCAGTGGGCCTCTCAAGCTCCCTTCCCCCACATGCATGAGTGCGTGCCACTCTTCCTCTGGGTTTTGCCACTCTGCGGGCACCCACAGCAGAACCACCACCGCCTCTGCCTCCAAGGCTTGGGATCCCCACTAGTTCCCCACCTTTCTCCCACCAACACCTCAGAAACCTGGTTCAGGGCACCAGCATTTCCCAATTCAGTGATCTCCCCTTTGCGCCCCCTGCTTCTAGGTGCTCTTGCGCTAAAAACTACCCCACCCCAGGTGCTGTTGCCAAGTACAAATGTGCAACTCGGACCATGGCACAGCACCGCTAGAAAAACGCAGCGCTCTATCACACAGAGGTCGGGTACGCACTCTGAAACTGGCATTAAAAACCCTCCACCATGTCTCTGGCCACTCCTGTGTCATCCACCCTGTTCCGTGTGCTCCTTCTCTAACAGCCCACTGGGGTTCTGGGACTGGGCCAGTACCTGCCAGTGAGACAAGTGCAAATTCGCAGGAGAAAAACAGGAAGACAGACACAAACACTGTGACCAGGAGGTCCAGCTGAGAGGCATGCAAAGTGGCAACTAAGAGAGGTTTTCCTGGTTTATGAGAGAAAACTGGGGGACTGAGCCTGATGTTCAGCAGCGGGGAACTGGTAGATTCATAAGAATACCGGAAACTGATGGGCTGTCGTAGAACAATGTTCATGACAGACAGTGGAAGATCCCAGTTCGCCTGTGGTAGTTCCAATGTGAAGACACGTGTGGCTGCTGTAGGGAAAGAACCCAGGTGCTGAGGTCCTATCACTTTAAATCGGAATTCTCAGTTCTACTGATGACTAGCTCTGGGAACTTGGGTCTCTGAACCTCAGCTTTGCAGAACTACTGTAAAAATTAATGTGTGCTTGGCACATGGAATCCTTAACATATGGTAGCTGATATCAGTCTAGAAAGATATTCAACAAAGGCATGTGGCAACGTTGGTTGACATTTTAGAGGATATCTTTTATTTGTTTATCTAAAGACTTAACTTCCTCCAAAGGCTATATACTATCAGATGGTTTAATAACATTCAGATGGGGGCTTCCCTGGTGGTCCAGTGGTTAAGAATCCGCCTTACAAGGCAGGTGACGATCCTTGGGTGGGGAACTAAGATCCCGCATGCCATGGGGCAACTGAGCCCTCGTGTAACAACTACTGAAGCCCATGCACTCCAGAGACTGTGCCACAATTAGAGAGCCCATAGGCCACAAAGATCCCACATGACACAGCGAAGCTCCTGCAGGCTGCAAGTAAGACCAATGCAGCCAAATTAATAATCTTCAGAGTACAAAAGGGACTAAGATTAAAGTCACTGTACTCCTACAACTTAGGCTAAGGCTGATGCACAGATTGTGTGCTTGACCCAGGCAGCTTCCTACCAAAATCCAGAGGAACAAACAGCCTACTATCTAGTCTACAGTCAGAGGCAGACTATAAACCAACATCTGTTACTAAGAGCTCACACCAACACAAACAAGCGGGCATCCAAACTGGTATCAGAACTAGACAGAGGCTTGGGCTGGCCATTTAGAACCTGTACAACTCAGACCATCTCTCCAGTGCTCTCTCCCCCCCCGGGCTGCCCTTTTCCACTTACAAAGGACCCCTTATTTATGAAGGTATTACAGAAGTCCTTACTGATTTCAAGCCGAACCAGAACGCAAACAATTCACACACACACAACTACTCTCCCTCAGTATTCTTGCAGCAGCTCTGTCTCCTGTACAATGATGCCCTGGTTATGGAGCTAAGACCGTGAGTGGGACTCTGCAAAACAATTCTAATACACCTAAACTTGACCCAGCCGTGACAGAGAGACATCTCTCTTGTTCTTTCACACAGACTTGCACATGGCTAACAAGAGTTAGTGGGTCATTTATGCAAAAGAAAAGTGTACAAAAGTTGAGAGGAACACGGAAGCAAAGCCATGTAGGACAATAAAGGAACTAGTCCATGTAGGGCAGACAGAGAAGAGAAGGCAGTCTTCAAAAAGAAAGCGCTTCCAAAACTACAGGACAGAGCATTGTTTCTGGAAATACCAACCAGATACACGAGGAGAGGGAAAGAGTACACCAAGTGTTTTAAATGCGCTTGACCACTGAGTCACTTTGCTGTACACCCAAAATTAACACAACATTGTAAATGAACTATAGTTCGATTTTTTCAATGGTTAACAAACAATAGGGTCACTGGGAGCTCAGCGAAATGCAGGTCCTTTTCAGCAGGCCGGGGGCAGGGCAGAAGGTCTCGATTCCCAACAAGCCCCCAGGTCTGGCCAATGCTGCTGGCCACAGGCCACGTTGAGAGCAGCTAGGTGCCAGGGAACCAGCATCCCACAGATCCCGTTTCCAATAATTAAACAGAGAAAAAGGGGAAAAAAAAGAAGCATCCTGTGCCAGATTAGAAAGCATCAATGTGAGAAAGTGGTTTTTTAATGGTAAAAATTTCCAACCAGCTCACATATGTGTGACCAGGGAACTGATTTAATACACGATGGTGCCCTTACAGCATGGAACACTGCACAGCCATGAAGCACAGAAGTCTGTGCAAGTCATTTGGAAAAACCACCAAGATAATTGAGTGAAAAGGGCAAGCCAAAGCAGAGCAAAAGAAAAAAAAAAACCCACAGTGCTCATAAGAAAAAAGTTAACATATATGTAAAAGATTATTTTTAAAAGTTTCAGAAATATCCCACTTATTACCTATAGCTATCCCTGGAAATGAACTTGCAGTTTCTCACCACACATTACTATTTGAAGTTTGGGGGGCTTTGTTTATTTTTACAGAGTAGGGATAACTTCTGCAATCAGAGTAACAAAGGTGATAGTTGTGTTCTTAAAGCGTTTCCTGCAAGCTGCCTGTGAGCTGTGTATTTGGACAATAACAGTTCTATAGCTAATGTCATGCAAAGAGAGAAGTTCCTCAAAGGTCACAGCCATCATATAGGGTCTGACCCCTAGACGAGGGAGGAGTATATCATCTTGGAAAATTCTAGAAACTAAACAGATCATCTGTGGACAACTAGTGAATCCACACCAATCCTTGGGGTCACTTTCCTTTTCTAAAAAGTCACACAAGAACTTTACATCTTTTTTTTTTTTTTGATCAGCTACTGGACAGGGATCCAGAAGAGTGTGGCAGGTACAGCAAAGCCTCTTTCAGCCAAGACAGACAACGAACAGATGGGGAGCTGCGGGAACAACCAGGCCCAAGAAGCTACTGTCTGACACATTTTAAAGGGAATTTGCTGAAACCTTCCTCACATGCTTGTCAGATGGAGAGGTCACAGCACAGTGGGGGAAGCAGCTGAGAGAACAGAGCGTACTGGACCAGCGGTCCAGATCTCACTCTCCTCTCGTAGACTCCACGACCCCCTTAGGAAAAGGCAGAGATATAGACGACGACTGCTCTTCTTTAAATTCACCTGTCTTGGGTTCGAAAGGAGACTGCCAACTGCTCTGCACCCTGACTGTGGTGGTGTTCTCTGCACTGGTCAAGCTAGAACTAGATGCTGACTTGTGCTTTATGCCAGTTTTTTTAAGTCAACTGCAGGAATTAAGCTGGAATGCCTAACTTCATGGTGTCGCAGAGGACTGAGCTGACCACACACTCACTCATCTGATATACCTGGCTACCCACTGTCCCCTGGCCCACTCAGATAATACCTGCCCTGGAGGCATTCTTCTGGAAGAAATCACAAAAGCAGAGCAGTCAGGAGAGTCAGACTTCAAAACTACAGTACGTGAGGAACGAACACCATTCCACCCACCAGCACTGTGACTACTTCTAAATTCACCACCTGAGCTTTGCCAGCATCTCTTTAAAGGTGGGACCCCAACTGCAACCCTCCAGGCAGCACTGGCTGACACTGAGCCAAGCAAGGCTGGTGCCTCCAGCCCTCACTGGAGAGGACTAACAGCTCATGAGCTTCTGCAGTAGCTCTGCCACGAACTCCTACTAAGCTGCAGTAAGGCACAAGCCCAAGTCTGAGGTCCTCGTCTCCACTGCCCTTTATGAACCTACACACGTCTGCAAACGTAACCCCGTTAAAAACTCAAGTCTAAGTTGGCCCCATCAGCAAACCTGTCTAGATGGCCATGGGTTCTGAGTAGCAGCTTATATACCTGTTGTTCAACTCCTCCCACTTCCATTTCTCCCTGCACCTGCTCGCCATAACAAATGTCCTCAGCAGAGAAGCACTGAGCAGGCCAGCAACAGAGTGCAAGCTCCTGAGACCCCTATTTGGATGGAGCTGACCCATACAGCAGCCACTCCTGGGACTTAGGACCCCACCCAACTACACTATTATGCCAGCACCCTGCCCACACTTCAGCACCTGGTCCATAAGAATCTTCTTGAATTGGAGACTGGCAAACCTTTTGCAGAAATCCACACACCCCAAATGGGCAAAGGCAGGGATAAGACTGACAGAACCTATCCCCCAAGCATTCACGATAGTTGCCAATGATTCCTTTCTCTTCAGAGGGATGGTACGGGGAGGGAGGTGGGAGGGGGTTCAGAATGGGAAACACGTGTACACCCATGGCGGATTCATGTTGATGTATGGCAAAACCAATACAATATTGTAAAGTAATTAGCCTCCAATTAAAATAAATTTTATATTTTAAAAATAAATAAACAAAAGCATATAAGCTGTTCTTTCTGGAACACAGCTTGACATCAAAGTCAGACCAGACCCTCCAGTCTGTTTCCTCACCTACTATCTCCCTCCTTTGGAAACTGGGATGCTTGCCCATCTGCCGTCGTACAGAATCTTTCCTACCCTGCAATTCCTCAAGGACTGGCGATTCCAGCTGCAAATGAACTCCAGAGCCTCTGGACATCATTTCATTAGCGAAAGCGGAAACTAAATCAGAGAAGCTGGGCACTCCAGTATCGCCTTGCCCATCTGGGATTTCAGTTCTCTCATCCCAGTGCTTCCTTTGCCCTGACCCCCTATCCACCACTTCCTTACTTTACACAGAAACACCGAGGGGACTGTCTTTTTCCCAGGCCTCACAGTGCTCCCAATCCAGTGCTTTTGCCTTCTCAATACTATTCTTTTTTTTTCCTCTTACCAGACTGTGGCAGGTTTAATAGCGGCCTCAAAGGTATGCCCAAGTTGTAACCTCCAGAACCTACAAAGAGGACCTCATTTGGAAAAACAATCTTTGTACATGTGATTGTGGATTTTGAGATGAGCTCAATCTGGATTAAGGTGGGCCCTTGTTTGTGCTCAGATGCTCAGCTGTGTCGACTTTGCAACCCCATGGGCTGCCAGGCTCCTCCGTCCATAGACTTTTCCAGGCAACAATACTGGAGTGGGTTGCCATTTCCTACTCCCATCAATACTATTCTTAAGGCTCCCTATCCTCTTCCAGTCCAAGCCTTAGGTTTCTTTCTGTCCTTCCTAACTTCCAGATGAAATCCTCCCCAAAAGCCTCTGTGGTCCTTCAGACACAGCCAGTTCTCTTTTCCTACCCTCTGGCTCACTTGCGGTTAGACTCAGTCCCCCGGATCTGCTTCCCTTTCAGTTTCAGTCCACAAGATCATACTTCTTTTTTGGAGCTTCCTGAAACCCTAAAACCCTGGGCTCTGTGTCCAACTCCTCCCAGCACTCTCAGTTCCTGACTCTCGGAAGGTAGAACACGGCAGGCCTGCACATCACTCCTGGGATTAGATGTATCCCCCTGAAAAGCCCTTGCCAGCTCCACCTCTTGTCACTTTCCAACTCTGACCCAGAGACACCAGGCTCAGCTGAGCAACTGACTTTTTTTGTGTGCAAAAGGGAAACCAAGACAGTCATTCCAATGCCTAGTGAAGAAGGAGGTCCAGGTGATTAGAATTAAGACAGCCCAGCCCAAGAATCCACAAACTCACCTTACTTCTGAGTAACCTCACAGTAAGTTTTCCCCAATACTCCTGGAAACCCTTGTCCCGAGCACAATGTCTTATTCCCTGCCAGGTAAGCACACTTGAGAATAGCCAAACCCTCACTCCATCAGAACCCCTGTGAACAGGAGGTAGCATGCCAGCCCTCAGGTTCCAATAGGTCTCACGCTCGTGTGATAGGTCTACACCAGGGAAGGCCCTGGGGACACGGTTGGTCTCAGTCCCATTTTGTGCCCTTTCTGCTCAGGACTGGACCCCATACACAAAAAGGCCCCATTCAGTTGTTCCCTTTTAAAGCTGGGCTCCAAAGGGCCTCTCCAGAGGAGGGAAAACACCCGTCACTTACTTCACTCTGTGTACAGAGAGCAAGGTGACAGTAGCACACATGCCCTAAAAGAACATGTGGCAGGCTATGGCAGAGCCACAGCGTGGTCTTCTGACCTTCCCGTCAGCCCTCTCCCATCTTCAATGCTGCCTCTGGAGAAACTGTGTGGTTCCCCGAACGTAGAAAGGGCCTCCAATTCAAGGCCACAGACTAGCCCATAGGTCCCTTCACACTCCCTCGCCCCTCCCCACTCACAAGGACAGCAGCAAGGAAAAGCCAGCAATGTAGAGGTTCCTCTGGGCACGGAAAAGCTTCATGTGGAAGTGCTCCACAGCCCCAGGGTTGTTCTGGAGGTTCACCTTCTCTGTCACATCATCATACTTTCGAATCTCACGAACAGCATCTGTGGCAGAGCAGAGATACAGGTGTTCAGCCCCGGATCAGTCCAGCTGAGATGCAAGGCGTGAGTCTGGGCAGCCTCGCTTTCCTCAAAACTATCTCCCCTGCTCTTCCCCTTCTACACACATCTTGATGGATGCCTTATCAGAAGTGCTGCCCTCCGACCTGTTCTCTCCTCCAGCTTTTCTCATGTCACCCTCTAGACCCATTCTACCCAGACCACAAGCTTGCTCTCCGTGTCAAGAAGCTCACCGAATCTGAGATGTCGCTGGCAACCAGGGCAACTCCCTTTGCCACGGTGCCCCCACTGTTTGGTTCTGTTTATCACAAACGGGGCTGGCCATCAGCCACCCAACTGATAAGCCAGGCGAGTCCTGTTTATGGAAATGCCCACAAGGGAAGCATGAGCTGCCTAGGAGTCAAGACCTGGAGGATGCCTGCTAAAGATTCAAAGGTTTTCATTTCTAAGTGTCTAAGCTTTATAACTGGTTACTTAAACTGGTGTATTCTGCTTACAAAAAAAAAATTCATGCTCATCAATGTTCAATGTAGGAGAAAGAAGCCCATAACATAATCAATCACCTCCAGTAGAACCTACTTCATGTGGCCAGCTTAAATAAAGCAATCATTTCCAGTCCCATTAATCAATGTCATACACACACCTAAAATTAATGTTCATGTCCCCCAAATTAGACTACAGCGCCACAAGAACAGAAACCTTTCCTATTACATCCTTAAGGCCTAACAGAGTTCTAAGCTGTTACAGGGGGAGCACAAACACCTGAACAGTGAACAACCTCTGCTCTAAAAAACCATTACTGGCCACTCATATATATATATATATATATATATACTCACATCTGTGTGTTTACAGGCTAGAAATGGAACGATCCCATACCTACTACTTTTCTCCCTCAACCCTGCTATCTCTTTTTTCTCAATTGAAGTACACTGATTTGTAACATTATATAAGTCCATTACTTCTATTTCTGTATCCCCTACAACGTGCTTTAAAAAAAATATGGAATGCTTCATGAGTTTGTTTGCCATCCTTATGCAGGGGACATGCTAATCATCTGTCTCATTTCAATTTTAGGATATGTGCTGCTGAAATGAACATCTGAGACATCTTTTTAAATCATTATGTAAAGATCTACCTAAAGAGTGCTCTTAATGGATCCCCATGGGAGAGGGGCAATGTAAGGCTACTATCTGGTTCTTAATTTCTGGTATGAGACTGCTTGTTTTTTAGGCTGATTTTACATCATAAAAACACACCTCCACTTACTGGTATCTTTGTGTTACATCCGTGGGCTTCCCAAGTGGCTCAACAGTAAGGAATCTGCCTGCCAATGCAGGAGACACAGGAAATGTATGTTCGATTCCTGGGTTGCAAAGATCCTCTGGAGGAGGAAATGGCAACCCACTCCAGTATTCTTGCCTGGAAAATCCCATGGACAGAGGAGCCTGGCACACTACAGTCCACAGGGTCGCAAAGAGTCAAACCGAACTGAGTGACTCAGCATACACACATGTGGGTTCCTGACCCCCAAAATTCCCATTTGGGCACCTTAACTCTCAACCAGATGATACTAGGAAGTAGGGCCTTTGGAAGATGAGCACAAAGCCCTCATGAGTGGGTTTAGTGCCGTTATAAAATAGACTCCAGAGGGCTCCCTTGTCCCTTCCTCCATGTGAGGACACGGCCAACACAGAAAATGACTGTGGAAACATAACACAGACTGTTAAAATAGTTACCTGTGAGACATGGGTTTATGGGAACCTTTAACTTTGTAAGTTAAATTCACAAATTTCTAAAGCTGTGCTATTTTTGTGATTTAAACAAAAAACATGTTTTCCCACACTGTCTTCTGCAGCCAGAGACCCCAGCACCTCAAGGTCCACCTTGACTAATGGCAAAGAGCCAACCAGGGATCGGGGCATTGGGCCAAACTAGCTCAAGTCATACAGCAGAGGGCTACCCTCTCTATCTCAGGCCTCCAGCCCACGGCAGTTGACCCTGAACTCTCATTAAGCCCACTCCCCCAGTGAGATGTGCCCTAGATCCCTTCCCAGGGATGGCTAGGGGCCAGCCAGGGCTGCAGCTTCTAGCTAGTTATGCTATGTCGCTAGCATTTGCTACTAGCTAACAACTTACTCTGACTCATTGGAAAAGACACTGATGCTGGGAGGGACTGGGGGCAGGAGGAGAAGGGGATGACAGAGGATGAGATGGCTGGATGGCATCACCGACTCAATGGACATGAGTTTGAGTAAACTCCGGGAGTTGGTGATGGACAGGGAGGCCTGGTGTGCTGCGATTCATGTCGCAAAGAGTCGGACACGACTGAGTGACTGAACTGAACAACTTATTTAGGCAGACCTCTACAGATTACATTAGGATACGAAGCAGCCTTTTATCATAGCAGGATGTCGCTCTAGAACATCCAGGCAGTTCCCTGACTCCTCAAAAAGAAAAACGGCACTTTTGCCAACTACCACCTTCTGCAAAGGGCCTCTCCCACCCAATCTGCCATACCAGGAGAATTCGTGGAATCTGGTGTGCAGAAGGGCAAAGCTCTAAGTGAACACCCCCCAGCATGGTCCCTCCCCACCCCAACTCTTACCCCCAGCCCACACCTAAAAGCAAAAGCACACACACCCAGTTCATAAACCCTGCAGCCTACTGAGACCAAGGTCAGGACAGGTCCATTAGCCTCTCTTGGTTTCAGCTCTGGAAGGACCCAAGGAGCTGCCTGAGACACAAGATGGTCAGCACCAGGGGCATAAAGGCTGCTGGTCAAAGCAAAGACCCTGCCAGCAGTCAGTAGCAGGGATGCTGACGTCTTTGTGGATGAAGGGAGCTTTTCTTCCCCCAAGAGAAAGACAGGCGCACTAAATGGTCTGTCTCTGAGAAGTCAAAGCTGTACTCTAATCATGGAACATGGCACATGGCACAGGGCTTTGTAGCAGAGGCCATGGCAAAAGGTCTAAGTCAGATAGCTACCATCAGCCACAACTCACTCACCAATGACCAGTAGCACAAGGATGACAATGAGAACCACAAAGAAGGTGTTGCCATATGTCACTACCAACTCCACAAGGCGGGACTTGAAAATCTTCTGCCATCTGTGAAAAAGACAAAAAGGCTAAGGTCAGTAGAGTAAGAACACACACCTGGGATCCAGGGCCCTGAAAACAGATACAGTTTTGCACTCTTCTTCAAAGACTGAATATCTCATACAGATTCAGCCTCAGCTGCTTGCAATTTTCCAACTTATGACATCTGTTCAACAGTGTTAAAAAGAAAAAAAAAAAGACACCTGTCCAAGTATAGAAATTTCTAGAAAAAGTCTTAAACACTGGTAGGCTCTGGGGAGAGAAATGCGAAACTTAGCGTCCCCTCTGTAGTATCAAAATGCTTGCCAAATCCACATTATTTCTTTAAACTGTTTTCCCATGTGCCCAATCTTGGCTCATCTAGACTCCCACCACCCCCGATTACCATGAAGCAGACCCCAGACCTCCCTACCTTTCCCTCCATAAATACTTCAGCATACAGCTCCGTCAAAGAAGACCCTTCAGAAATGGCTACCAATCGCAATGCCACCGTCAAGCCTCAAAAATATCAAGAAAAATCTCTCATCATCAGAGCCAGAACTCCAAAGTCCAACTGAGGCAATTATTTTTAACAATTGGTCTGTTTGAATCCTGACAAGGTTCTGATTTTGCATTCTGTTAATAAGTACCTTCAGTTCAGTCGCTCAGTCGTGTCCGACTCTTTGCGACCCCATGAATCACAGCACACCAGGCCTTATTCTACGAACTCCCCCCTCCCTTGCTCTCTGATTTCTCCCCTAATTCACTGTTGCAGAAACCAGGCTGTTTGTCCTGCAAAGCTTTCCATGTAGCAGCTCCAAGTGGGCCACTGTCTCTGCATTTCCTGTGAACTGTATGAGGTGATTCAGATCTAGCTTTTGTAAAGAACATTCCTTAAGCAGTGCTGTACACTTTCTATCACAACAGCAGCCTGTGATTTTTCATTAAAAAGAAGCTTCTATGAAAACATCTGTAAGTCTTATTTGTAATGTTCTAACTTAAGATCAGATGTGTTCCTATAGTATATGTAATCAAGATGAATTTCAAAATAACTTTTCAGAAGTCCTCTGTTCACTGAAAAGAAACATGGCTTCGGCCTTCCTAGGCTGAGTAATGCTCATGAGGCCACTTCGCAACCCCAGCGAGACTGGTTAGGAGGACAGAAGTCACCAAATCAACGGTAACATGACCCAGAGGCAAGTCTTGCAGATCTCACAATGCCATCTCCTAAACACCCGGAGGGCATCGTTTCCAGAATGGTCACTTGGTCTTGTCCCCTCTGGCACACTCTGAAGACCAGAAGACAGGGTGCAGGGGAAAGGACCTAGTCAAGATGTGACTGAGCACAACTGTGGGCCTAGCTGGCGATAATAAACACAGTCCTTGCCACCCCCATCCCAGACAGGTTCTACCTGTTTCCGGCTGGCTTCAACTCTAAGGCCCCCCAACTCTGCAGGCACAAGCTACCGAGACTCTTCCTGGCTTGCCTGCCCATACCTTTTGGGAGAAATGAAGGGAATGCAGAGCAGCAGCACAGCGAAGACCTCTGCATAGAGGAAGGTGGCGACTGCGGTCCACTGCAGACTCATCGTGTTGCTAGCAGCTTTCCACCGGGATGATGTGAGCCTGTTCCTGATGGAGCACAGAACAAACAGGCGTCGTGACAGCTCGGCAGCCACCAGCCCTAGACCTCAGAGCATTCCCAGCCCTCGAGCCCCGCAGCCTGGCTGCCAATACCTCCAGAGACACTTTTCCAAACAATTCCTCCCCGTGGAGTCCGGGAGACTCCGCCTGCGGAACCCTGGCAGCAGTGGGTGGGAATCGGCAGTTCAAGCTACCGCCCACCACACCGCAGCCTCGGTCCTAGTAATGCCTTTGCGCTTCCTCCCAACCTGCGATGCCTCTGGGCCCTTCCACCCGGGCCGACAGAGGAGTAGCGAGCAGCTCCTCCCAGGGCAGGAGCGGAACGCAAAAGCCTCCCAACCACCGCCCCTTCGGCTCAGCTTTCAGTATCTCCGAGAGCCCCCGAGAGCGACTCCTAGAGGACGAGAGTTGGAGCCAAGGGCAAGAGCGGGTCTCAACCCAGCACCTCACGGCCCCGTCCAGAGAAAGTTCTAGAAGACTGTCTCCTCCAAAGCCGGAGAAACCCCTCCCGGCCTCCCAGGTCGGTCGCGGCGCCTACCCGGCTCCAGAAGACCCCTCGACGAGGCCCCGACCCGGCACGCCCTCTCAAGCCCCACCCCGCCGGCTCCTCCGGAGGGACTTCGACGTCGCCCCCTACCCTGGAGATGGCTCCACCCGCCGCCAGCCTGACTTCCCTCCGCCCGGTCCCGCCCCCGCACTCTAGCCTCGGCCCTGGCCCCGCGCACCGGGCCTCCCCGCGCCCCCTCGTCGAGGAGCCGGGGGACCTCGGCGGCCCGGAAGCCCAGCGCGGCGCGCGAGTCCGCTCACCGAGTTCTCCAGAGTCACCACGCACGCCCAGTCGTCGCCAAACTCTCCCACCACCAGCCCGGCCCCGCCCCTTCCCCGCGGCCGGAACCGGAAGCGCCCGGCCAGTCCCGGCCCGCCCCCAACCGCCACAAGGCCCCGGAGGCCCCGCCCCCGAACCGAGGCTCCCGACGTCTGGGACTGGGGAAGGAGCCACGCCTCGCGCGCGCGCGCGGAGAGACGGGTCCCCGGCCTTGGCGGGAAGGCGAGGTGCCGCTTCTCTAGCCCGCGCGGTCCTCCGGCGTCTCTGTGGTCCGGGGAGGGGGCGGGGCCCCACCGTGGGGCGAGAACGGGGTGGGGCGGCCCGTGCCTGGGCTCCGCCTCCCGCCCCTCCTCCGCCTCCTCCCCCTCCCCCGACTCGCCCCTGGGGAGGGGTGGGTGGGTAGGTGGGGATTCTGGGCGGGTGGCGGAGTCACAGTCGCTTCAGCCGGGCTGTGGAGCGGACGGACGCGGCCGGTATCCCAGGGAGGGGCGCTACCAGGGGAGGAGGAGTAGGAGGTGGAGAGAAAAAGACGCCCTCGGCCGGAGACCTCTAGAGGCTCTGACCCCAAGGGCCAAGGGACTGACAAGTTCCTCCACTTCGGCCGCCTGAAGAGGCCGTGACCCTGGAGGGCCCTGAGCCCACCCGCGCCAGGGGCCCCAGCGCCACCCGGGTGGCCTAAAGCGACAGTCTCAGGGACCACTGCGAGGTCTCCAGTTGCCTAGACAACGAGCCCGGGGTCAGAGCCACCACCCTTGCAGCCACCTGCCTCCTCTGCCGCCTCAGGCACCCGTCCCGGTCCCGTGAGTCCAGCCCAGGTGACATGACGGTGCTCTCTACCCCCAGAGCCTCGCGGGTGACCACGCTGAAGCGTACTGCCGTGGTCCTGGCCCTCATGGCCTATGGAGCCCACAAACTCTACCCTCTGGTGCGCCAGTGCCTGGCTCCGGCCAGGGGCCCTCAAGCGCCGGCGGTGGATGGGGAGCCCGCACCAGACGTCTCCGGTGCCCCCGTGGCCTCAGCGGCCAAGGCCGGTGTCAACCAGGTGTTCTTGCAGCGGCTCCTATGGCTCCTGCGGCTGCTATTCCCCAGGATCCTGTGCCGGGAGACGGGGCTGCTGGCGCTGCACTCGGCCGCCCTGGTGAGCCGGACTTTCCTGTCGGTGTACGTAGCCCGCCTGGACGGCCGGCTGGCCCGCTGCATCGTGCGCAAGGACCCTCAGGCCTTCAGCTGGCAGCTCGTGCAGTGGCTGCTCATCGCACTGCCTGCCACCTTCATCAACAGTGCCATCCGCTACCTGGAGGGCCAGTTGGCCCTGGCATTCCGCAGCCGGCTGGTGGCCCATGCCTACAGTCTCTACTTCTCCCAGCAGACCTACTACCGGGTCAGCAACATGGACGGGCGGCTTCGCAACCCAGACCAGTCCCTGACGGAGGACGTGGTGGCCTTCGCTGCCTCCGTGGCCCACCTCTACTCCAACCTGACCAAGCCGCTCCTGGACGTGGCTGTGACCACCTACACCCTGGTTCGAGCAGCCCGCTCCCGCGGGGCTGGCACAGCCTGGCCCTCGGCCATCGCTGGCCTCGTGGTCTTCCTCACGGCCAATGTGCTGCGAGCCTTCTCGCCCAAGTTCGGGGAGCTGGTGGCTGAGGAGGCGCGGCGCAAGGGAGAGCTGCGCTACATGCACTCCCGAGTGGTGGCCAACTCAGAGGAGATTGCCTTCTACGGGGGCCATGAGGTGGGGCTGCTCCTGGGGCCGGAAAGCGCGTGGCTGGGGGAGTCCGGGGCAGGAAGGCCTGGGGCTGCCTATGGCTGATGGCACAGGTGTGGGCTGGCCATGGGAGAGGGAGGCTGTGGACGACCAGGGCCGTGGGCAGCCCGGATCGGCACAGAAATGGAGAAGCAGGAAGGCTGGGTGGAGACTGTCCTGGGTCACTTCTGCTTCCTCTCCACCTCCCTTGTCCTGGCCTTAGGGCTGTGGACCCTAGTGATGGGAGACCCAAGAGCTCCCAGCCTGCCCCCTGCCTGCAGCCAACAGAGAAGGGGCTCCTGCCATCTGGGGGCAGGGATGACAGGATGCAGCCTGCTGTCTGGCCCCCTCCTATTCCCCCAGGCCCTTTGAAGCCCGGCGTCCGGCCGGGCAAGTGGGCATTATGGGCATGACTCAGCCCAAGCGGAGGTTAACAAGCAGCAGTGCTCGGTGTGTCGATCGGATCTCAGCGCTCCAGATCAAGCTTCTCCCCCCTCCGGAGCCCAAAGGCTGGCCTGGCTGCGGGCTTGGCTGCCTCCCCGAGGCCCCAGCCAGGGGTGCCGGGGCCCAAGCCGCCACTGCAGCAGGACGCACTTCCTGCCCTCCCAGCGGCCACCTTGCCCCCAGTGTGGCCGCCCTTCCGCCCAGGTCCCAGCCGTGCAGCTCCCCAGCAGGCTGGGTCAGCGGCCAGCCGGCTAGGGCCAGGAGCCGGGGCCTGGGAGAGGTTACTCCAGGCCAGTGCTCCGGCCCCTCCCCTCCTCCTGCCTGGGTTGCAGCTGCCTCCGGCTAGGTTCTCTGCGACTCTGGTTTCGGTTCCCCAGTGCTTCTGGGGGAGGGGTACAATGGCATCCAGCTCCTGAAGGCCCATGGATCCTCCCTAGGTCAGATGGCCTTGTGTCCTCGACCTTGTCTCATTGGCAGCCCATCTTATCAGGCAGGGAGGCAGGCTTGTCCCTGATTTTTTTTTTTTTTTAAGACTTATCCCTGAGCAGATAGGGGCATTCCCGGCTGGGCTCCAGATAAGGAGAAAAAGGGCCGGATCTGCAGCCGCAACCCCCGTCCTCCTCCCCTGTGCTCCAGGGACGCAGGGTCTTGGCAGGCAGCCGTGGCCCTGGGTGAGGCACTTGGCACATTCCCCGCAGCTACATTGTCAGCCCCAGCTGGCACTCTTGCCAGCTCCCAGCACGAGCCTGGATCGCCAGGGCGCTCAGAGTAGACGTGCTCACTTCAGGAACGGCAGAGCGATGCCCAAGACCTAGCTGGGGACAGGGGAGGTGGGAAGAAGGGAGAATCACTAGCTCTTTGAAGGATTTCCTCTGGGTTAGTTTCAGGAAATAGCATGTACTTGGGGCAGATTCACCAGCTGGGGTGGGAGGGGCCTGATGTACGTCCCCAACCTGTCTGTCAAGGCCTCGGGCAAAGGGCTGTGTGATGTGATGGGCCTTCATGGGTGGCTTGATTGCCCTCACTGTGCGGGCACGTGGCTCAGCCCAGTCCCATTGGCTGATGTCCCCATGGACACTGGCCCAGGCTCAGATCAGCAGGCTGGGGCAGAGGTAGCTGGCTGACTGGAGGGCAGACCGCCGAGTATTTTGCTATTCCTGGGATGTCAAGGAGAAGGGTTATTGCTGCTGCTGCTGCTGCTAAGTCACTTCAGTTGTATTCGACTCTGTGCGATCCCATAGATGGCAGCCTACCAGGCTCCTCTGTCCCTGGGATTCTCCAGGCAAGAATACTGGAGTGGGTTGCCATTTCCTTCTCCAGTGCATGAAAGTGAAAAGTGAAATGAAGTTACTCAGTCGTGTCCAACTCTTGGCGACCCCATGGACTGTAGGTAGGCTCCTCAATCCATGGGATTTTCCAGGCAGGCATACTGGAGTGGGTTGCCATTTCCTTCTCCACAGAAGGGTTATTACACGGGCTCATACCAACACATCCAACCTCTTATTAGCCTGAGCACGGGTAGACTTTCTTAATAAGTCAAAGCATCGTTCACAAGAATTGGCTTTGTTTAATGGCTCAGCCTACCTGGTCCAAATGCCATATGTCTTGCCACCTCCAGGCTGTGTGAACTGGAGCAGGTCACTTTGCCTGTCTGGGCTACCACAGACAGGAGAATACACATACAATGGGACGTGGTGAGAATCAAGTCAAGAGTCAGCTATAACATGGTGAATTGGCAAAGGAAACTATTCCAGGCTGGGCAGCTCTTGTCCGTTGGGTAGGGAGACAGGATCAGAGCAGGCGCCCCTACCAAGCCATCCAGGACCCAATGGCCACCTTGCTGCGACTGCTTCTTGGCCACTCCAGCCCATCTAACTGCTGCTGTCCCAGAGAGCCTGTTTCTCGCCCACTCTCTCCTGAGATGGCAAGTGGTGGCCAGTGCACAAGCAAGCAGGGCAGGTCCCCTCGTGGCCTGGCTGGCGGGCTGGCGTCCTCAGCTGGCTTGGGTGTGGGGCTGTCCACTGGGGGTGATGCCTGAACGAGCTTGCTTGGGAGTGTGCCCTGCCGATCACAATGGGAGGACACAGTGCAAGTTTATCACCCAGAGGAACTGTGGGAAAGGAAAGGGAGGCCAGGGCCTATGGAGGTAGAGATGACCGGAGCACGTTCTTTGAAACCAGCTATTGCCTTTGTGTTTCCTGCACTCCCCTCCGCTTCATTCAGGGTGACCCCTCCGCAGTTGCTCAAAGAAATGGGCAAGGTGGCTGCCCTCAGCCCGTGTTGAAAAACTCTCTGGGGCAGAAAGGGGGCACGGTGAACATCCCAACTGAAGAGACAGTGGAAAAGGGGTGGGAGCCTCAGAAATGAGGGGGTGAGCCCCTTCACTGCCGTTGTACCCCAGCTCTGCATTGTCTATGCCATACCTCCCCTGAGTTTGAGACCTGTCCCCCGTCCATGGTAACCCAGACAGGGAAAGTGACCTGCTCCAGCTCACACAGCCTGGAGGTGGCAAGAGGTATGGCATTTAGACCAGGTAGGCTGAGCCATTAAGCAAAGCCAATTCTGGTAAACAATGCTTTGACTCATCAAGCATGGCCCAGTCCTAAGCCCCAGCTCTCAGCCCCGTCATGGCCTTTGAATGCCATGGCCTGTGTAGCCTGGCACTCAGGGATGCTCGCTGTTGCCCCGGGGGACTGACTGCCACACCTCTGGGTCTCCGGCACCCCTTCCCCACAGGTGGAGCTGGCCCTTCTGCAGCACTCCTACCAGGACCTGGCTTCCCAGATCAACCTTATTCTGCTGGAACGCCTGTGGTATGTCATGCTGGAGCAGTTCCTCATGAAGTACGTGTGGAGCGCCTCTGGCTTGCTCATGGTGGCTGTCCCCATCATCACTGCCACTGGCTACTCAGAGTCAGGTGAGAGGGGGCCGGCCTTCTGGACCACTGGGCTAGGCTTGGGAGGGCCCAGTGCCCAGCTGGCCCACCTGCCTCTTCTACTGCTGGGGACCCCAGCTGGCACCCTCAGGAAACGTCCGAGGTCACACCCTCCCAGAGCTCCTCTCTGCCACTCTACATGTGGTTCCCCCTTACAGTATCTCACGCTTCTTGGTCCCACTCAGCCAAGCCCAAGGATGGCAGTTCAGGAACACCCTTCAACAGGCATCTGCACAGTTGCCCATCTGGCCCTGTCTTGACCCATCTTGGCAGTGGGAGGATGGGGAAGTATGTTCAAGGAACCCCTTTCTGGCTCAAACCTGGGCTTTCCCATGCCCGCAATAGCTCTTGCAGGTTGTCAAGGGCAGGACCCTCTTCCTTGAGGCCTAGGGGACTGTGAAGGATTCCCAGTTTGTTCCTCTACCAGTTTGCAAGGAATTCATTCTATTTGCAGTCTTCGTGGTTGCCCTTCGAAAGTTAATGTGCATACTTGGGAGAAGTCTGGGTTAACCAATAGCTCCTCCTCATCCCAGCCCTTGCTTACCATATTTTGGAGGACCAGCCCACCATCAAGTTTGCCATGGCTTTATCGGGTCACTGCATGTTCAGATTCGCCCGTGAGTTTCTGCTTTTTTTGTGGTTCTCTTTCTCTACAGTTTTTTCTAGGAAAGCCCTTCCCTGCAGGCCGGTAACCCTCCTTCGGACAGACGTCCTTCAGAAGTTCTTACCGTGAGGCTTTTGTCAAGGGAGCTTTGAGAATATTTTGTTGCCTGAAAATGTCTTTATTTTACCCTCCCCCCCCCACAACTGAAGTTCAGTTGGATGAGGAAGTTGAGGCGGTCCATTGGTCTCTCTTTAGCCCGTTGACAACATCCCATTGCCTCTATTGGAAAACCTGCCATCAGCTTAACTGCTCTCAGCTGTGGTCTCCCTGGTTAGACCTTTTTCTCTGCAGTTTCTCTGGGAGGTGTTAGCCCGTGTGTTTCCATTTATTCTGCTTGAAACTTCTTGTATGTCCTGTGACTATCCAGACTGTTCCGTCACTCAGATTGCTTCCATCATGGAAAGTTCTCAGCTGTTCCCTTTTCAAATATTTGAATGAATTGAATGAATTCCTCTCTCGTCCTGTGTGCTCTTTCCTTCTGGCCTCTGTCTGCCCCATTCCCCACCTCGCACTGTCTGTGCTAAATTCTGGGAGGGGTCTTCCTATTTTCCTGCTCACTCATTGGCTAGTTTTCTCTTTGGCTGCATCTAATTTGAATTATTTTAATTTTCAATTTTTTTTCTGTAAAGTTCTACTTGATTCTCTTTTAAATAGACATTTGAAAATAGAAATTTCAAGCTGTGTTTGTCTGCTTTTCTCATCTCTCTGACTGCCCCTTTTCGGCCAGCTACCATACTAATCATGCTTATTCCAAGGTCTCTATCCAGCGATTCGAGACCTGGGTTCAATCCCTGGGTCAGGAAGATCCCCCTGGAGAAGGAAATGGCAACCCACTCCGGTACTCTTGCCTGGAAAATCCCATGGGACGACGGAGGAGCCTGGTAGGCTACAGTCCATGGGGTCACAAAGAGTCAGACATGACTGAGCCACTTCACTATTTATCCAGCCATTTGGTTGTCTGAATTCTTGAGAGTGTAAGCCAATTTCATCTTCCAGCTTCTGGTCTTCTTTGCTCAAGGTCCTTGTGGGCTTAGCAAGCACTGGAGGGTAGGATTCCCCAGAACACTCATTGACTTTGGTTTTAGCTGAGCTCCCAGGTAATGAACCGTTTGGCGGCCATTTCCTGTTAACTTCTCCACTTGGGGTAGAGGGGTTCCTGAACTTGAAAGTGATATTAATTTGAGCCCTAGACACATAATCACCAGTTCGGAGAGGAGACCTTGCATCTTGAGCCCTGGCTTTGTGACAGCAGCTCCCATCTCTGTCTCCAGGGACATCACAGGAGCACTAGCTGCTAGCTTCTCTTCTCGCTCCTGGGAATTTCCCTCGCTTTCCTGCAAGCACAGCTCCTATGGAAAAGGTGTTGTATCTTGTGCAGTTGGGTAGTTAGAGGGTTTCCAGTACTATGTAAAGAGAGTGAGCCTGACGTGCACGTTCCAGAACCAGAAGCATCTCTCTCTGTGTCTGTATCGGTGCCTCTCTCTTGGGGCTTCCGTACCCTCAGCTGTCTCTCTCTGCCAAGAGGAAAGATCTAGTTGGAGGCGGTCGTTGTTTCCACCAATGGATCTATTCAAAGGGTGGCCTTGATTTAGGCCAGGAGCACGGGAAGGGACCCAGGAGGAAACCAACCTTCAGTTTCTGGGAGGAAGCGCCTGCGGCCACTTCCCTTCTCTACAGGCCTAGGACTTCTGGAGCCTCTGCCATCTTGGGCTTTGTGGGCAATTCAGAGGCCTCAGCTCCTATGCCCACCTTCGTGGCCAGACTCAAGGAAGTCAGAAGTGTATCTGTTTTTGTATCTGGCCTAAATCTGTTTTGTCCCTGCTGTGTCTCCAGTAACTGCAAACTGGAGAGCACTGGGAATGAGGTAAGGAGGCAGGCGATCATCAGGGAAAACAGATGTAGCTAACTTTGCCCTTCTGGCCTGCTGGCACCTCCAAGCTAGAAGGCCAGGGAGGGGCCACCTGGCCAGGAATAGCTGTCGAGTGTCTAGCTGCAGGCACTGAGGAAAGCGGCAGAGGGTTATGCTGTCTCCAGGGATGTACCCGCTGTTGCCAGGGTCCCCGCAGACCATTCCCCTTTGTGTGCAGTCCCTTTCAAGCTCTCAGGACATCTGGAGAAGATGGTTTGTGTTCCCCCCTCCCCCGCCCTGGCTAGGACGGTTGGAAGGAAGGTCTGGGATCTTAGATTCTCAGAATCGCCAGTCCCCTCCCCTGCCCAGTGCCCTGGATTCCTGGTGCTCTGGCCAGCGGTCTAGCATTGTCTACCCCCTATTGTACCTGCCCTAACCTTTCTGCCCCTTCCTACCCCACCCTCACCATCATATCCTTGAGGGCTCCTGGCTCAGAACCGTTTATGCCCATGGATAGAGTTAACCTTCAGAGTCAGCCTGTTTTGCTTCCATCACCATTTAGAGAACATTCCTTGTATAAAAGCCTTGCCCCTCTAGGGGACCCTAGGATCAAGAGAGTCAAAGCCATGGACAAAAGAGGGTTGCACTGGGCAACCATAAGGTCTCAACTGAGACAGAAAAGAAAAAAGCAAGTCAAGACAGGAGCGGGCTCCTTTAAATAGTGGCATTGAGGATGGCCAGAGAATACACCATCAAGGGGAGAGATGAGGGTAAAACAGGGTCTATCAACATTTTTTCACATGTTTATATACATCTGTGTATCTTAAGATGGAAACGTTTATTTAGATCCTTTGCCCACTGTTTGCTTGGGTTTATCTCCTTACTATTGAATTGACAAAGTTCTTTATGTATTCTGGGACCTAGGCCCTTATCGGATTCATGATTTGCAGATACTTTCTTCCAGTCCATAGGCTGTGTTTTCACTTTGTGGATGATTTACTTTGGTGCCCCCAACTTTTTCTCTTCGGTGAAGCTCCCTTCTCTGTTTTGCTTTTGGTGTCCTATTCAAGGAGCTGTACCTAATGCCGAAGTGCTTTCTTCTAAGAGTTACGTAGTCTTAGCTCTGTGTGCAGGCCAGGGCTCCTCTTTGAGTTTGTTTTTGTGTGTTGTGTGAGGTCGAGGTTCGTCTTTGGCACATGGAGACCCGGTTGTCCAAGCACCATGTGGTAGAGGGACTTCCTCTCTCCCCTAGTGGGTCAGTTTTGATTTTCCACTGTCCTTGCCCCCTCCCCACCCACCCCACCCACCCCCACCATGCTCTGTAGACTCAGAGACGGTGAAGAAGGCGGCCCGAGCGATGAAGGAGGGGGAACTGGTGAGCGAGCGCACGGAAGCCTTCACCATCGCCCGCAACCTCCTCACCGCTGCCGCAGATGCCATCGAGCGGGTCATGTCATCCTACAAGGAGGTAGCCCCCGGTCCAGCCCATGCCCCAGCCCTCCCCCAACCCCATTTGTGCCCTCTCCCCTCCACCCCTGCTGGCAGAGGCTAAGCCAGGATCACCCTCTCTGCAGGTCACAGAACTGGCTGGCTACACAGCCAGGGTCTACGAGATGTTCCAGGTGTTTGAAGATGTCCAGCAGTGCCGTTTCAAGAGGCCCGGGGAGCTGGAGGATATGCAGGCAGGGTCTGGGGCCGTCATGAGGTCTGGCGTCCGCGTGGAGGGGCCCCTGCAGATCCGAGGTAAGGTCGCCCTCCCCAAAGAGGCCCCACAGGTCCCAGCCCTCCCACCACTGCCTGGTGTGCCCTGGAGGGCTTCCCGGGCAAGCTGTGGTCCCCACTGCCCTCCTTCCCAAAGCAATAGCCCTGGCCAGGATTTCTCTTTGCAAAAAAGGTGGAGGGTGGCCCCTGAGTGGAGTAGGGGCTGGGGGGGCATGCTGTGGAAGAGGCCCCAAGCATCGGAGCTGGTGTTGGGGGGCACTGCAGGGCAGGAGCAGACACTGTCCCTCTCCCCAGCCCCGAGCACAGCAAGGGGCGCATGGTAAAGCCACACACTGGCGGGCTGCCAGGAGGTGGGGACCCATGGAAGCCAGCAGAAGATGGGGGAGCACTCCACCCCCCTCTCTCTGCCTCACGCCCTCTCTCCAGGCCAAGTGGTGGATGTGGAACAGGGCATCGTGTGTGAGAACATCCCCATTATCACACCCACTGGGGAGGTGGTGGTGGCCAGTCTCAACATCAGGGTAAGTAGAAGGCACAGCCAAGCACCAGCCCAGAAGCTCGGGTGGGGCTGAAGCCAACCCTGAGGCCCCGGGCCTGGCCTTCTGCACCCGCAAGCCACCCGCAAGTCTCAGCCCTTAGGACCCAGCCTGGTCATCCTGCCTTGTGTTGTCAGTAGCCATTGACCCCAGGTCTACGTGGCAGGCAGCTGAAGCTGAAGGTGAAAGAGCAATGTGTCTGCTTATTAGTTCTGGGGCAATGGAGTCAGAGCTGATAAAAGAGCCTTGTGATTACCAGGATTGGGCAAGAGTCACCCATAGGTTCCTGGCCATATTATTGCCAGCACCCCACACCCCGCCCCATGCCTGAGAAGCCCAGGACTTGGGGACTCTGGTCCAACTCTGTTCCCAGGTTGGTTCTACCAACCTGGGCATGCTGTCCCACCCATCTGCTGCGAGAGGCCCCCAAGGCAGATAGGTGGTGGGCATGGCCTGGCCCCTTGGGAGAGCTCTCATCTACGATGCAGGCTGTCTGTGGACAGGACTCCCTGGGGGCTGAGAGCCACCAGTCACCCGTGTGCCTAGCCAGGGCTTTGGACGGAGTGATGGACTAAAGGGGCATTCTGGGGATGGGAGTCATTCATTCGTTCACCTAATGTTCCCTGAGCTCCAGGCTGGGCAATGTAAACCAGAGGTAAATCAGGGAAGCCCTTAAGGGTCACAAAGAGCCTGGGTCAGATGGCTCTCCAGTTTCAGCAAGAACCACAGCTCACCAGCTCTGGGGGCAGAGAAGTCACATGAAGCTTCACCCAGGAGCCTCTGGGCAGGTGGGCAGGCTGCCAGCTAGAGGCTGGGCACAGAGCAGTGGTATGATCGCCATTACCCCTGGGAGTAGTCACCTTTGGGAGATTGGGGTGCCACTGACGGCCAGTTTATCCAGGTTGAACGGTTGCCAGGCAGGCCCAGGGGAAGCCCAGGTGGGCAGCTAGTTAGAAGGTGAGGTGAGGCGAGGGAGTGGGGTCCGGGGGCTGAGAAAGAGCTCCATCCTGACAGAGCCACTGGTGGAGTTGGGCTCTGGTTAGGTTAGGGACGGGGAGCCCCCGGCCCTGTTCAGCCAGGTGATGGGGTAAGAAGGGCAATAGCAGAGGTTCAGGGAAGGGGGCGAGGGAGACCGCCTGAGACACATGCTCTGGGATGGTGAGAGGACCGCCCTAGCTGGAAGGCCCGGGGTCTTGCGGTAAAATCACACAAGGTGGTGGTGGTGGGGGGGATCGGGGAGCTGTGCCTTCAATGCCGTCCCCACCCTGCAGACAGCAGCACCCCCCAAATGTCTCCAGATCAGCAGATGTCAAGCTCTTTGTGGAGCCCAAAGCACTTGCTGCCCACATGGCCTCCGGGTGTGCTGGGGGTACCGCTGACTGTTTGCTGGGCCATGGAAGGACAGGCTGTCCTGCTGTCCCCGTGGTCTCTGGCGTGCGTCAGGGACAAGCCAGGGCCCTGCAGCTGAACCCCAGAGCCTGCCCCAGGGGCTCTGCCGTGCCGCAGCCAGAGATGGAGGGTGGGTGTGGGCCAGGTTCAGGGTGTTCTCTGAGGCCGGCAGGTCAGCCACAGGTGAGGGGAGGGGCCCTGGGCCATGCCCACAGCTGCCTGCCGCCCCCACAGGTGGAAGAAGGCATGCACCTGCTCATCACTGGCCCCAACGGGTGCGGCAAGAGCTCCCTGTTTCGGATCCTGGGCGGGCTGTGGCCCACATACGGTGGCGTGCTCTACAAGCCCCCACCCCAGCGCATGTTCTACATCCCTCAGAGGTGAGTAGCACCCCCTGCCCACTCTGATCCAAGGGGGCTGAGGGTGACAGTAGGCTGCCCCTGGGGTCAGAGGGGCTGCGCACCTCCACCTGCCAGTCCCCTACCACAACCCGCTGGCCCAGAAGCCTCACTGCCATGGGGCACATGTGCACACGTGAGTGTGTCTGAGTCTGCCAAGGGGTGGGTGTGCCACCCTCTGATCGGTCCCCCCCACCGAGGTGCCAGCCTTGCCTCCATGGCCACCCGGCTCTCCTGCAGGCCCTACATGTCCGTGGGCTCCTTGCGCGACCAGGTTATCTACCCCGACTCAGTGGAAGACATGCGCCGGAAGGGCTATTCCGAGGAGCATCTGGAAGGCATTCTGGACATCGTGCACTTGAACCACATCCTGCAGCGGGAAGGAGGTAGGGGAAGGGGCATCCCCACCCACCAGTGCCGCCCCTGCCTCCCTCCTAGCCTCCCCCACCCCGGGGTGAAGATGACCCCAAGCAACGTGCAGTAGTCCAAAGTGCAGTGGAGTCAGGAGAGCCTCACCCTGGTGGAGGACCCACAGGAAGCACACAACTCCAGACAGCCTGAGCGTGGAAGGGAGCCAACCCTGGCAGGGGCATCCAGAGGGGCACTGTCTCCAGGCGGTGGGCTCAGGGGCAGGCAAGGCCCCCTCGGGCCAGGCAGGGAATGCACAGGTACGTTAGGCATTTCAGTGAGAGGATGGAGCCCAGGTGTGGGCAGGGCAGCCTAGCATGTACATGGCAACAGTGGAGGTGGAGGGGACGCCTGCCCTCCCATGTGTCTGCCTCCAGCCTGGGGCTGTGTCCCCTGGGAAGAGACCACAGGAAGGAGGGACAGGCCAGTACTCGGGGGCCTCTCAGGTTGATCTTTAAATGCCCACGGTGCCCAGAGGAGGGTAGGGTGGCCCAACTGCCAATTTTGGGATTTCTGTACTGAAAGCTGAATGATAGAAGTCAGAGTCCTGCCTTGGCCACTGAGGGGCAGCTTAACTTTGAGCCAAACCTGACTCCTGGACATGCCCTCCACCTGTAGAAGGGGCAGGTGCTAGTCTCAAGCTCAGGGCTGACAGGTGTCATCGCCTGTGCAGAAAGGGGCCACAGACAGTGGATTCAAAGGGCCGGCTCCTCTGGGGCCCCTGGTTGCCATGATCCCTGAAAAGCTTTATCCTCAGCTTCCTCCTGGCAATGCAGAGACCCGGGTTTGATCCCTGGATTGGGAAGATCTCCTGGAGAAGGAAATGGCCACCCACTCCAGTATTCTTGCCTGGAAAATCCCATGGACAGAGGAACCTGGTAGGCTCCAGTCCATGGGGTCACAAAGAGTTGGCCACGACTGAGCGACTTCATTTCACTTTTCTTCCTCCTGGCCTGCTGGGGCCCCTTTTGCTCACCCTGGGAGCGCTCCCCTCCACCTGGGCTCCACATGTGTCCCTGAGTGCCTGGGGTCCCCGAGGCTGGCTGTTACACCCCATTAGCATCGAGTTCAGCTGTGAGTAACAGAACTACCCACCAACAGTGGCTCAGATCATTTACGAGTTTATCTTACTGGGACATAGAAGTCCTGAGGAAGTCAGGCCACAGTTGGCGGGGATTGCCCCACCCCATAAAGGCCCCTGGGTCACTGCTGTATGTGGTCTCCATTCCTGAGGTCACTTCGCAGTCCACAGTGGATGCTATCACATCACATATCCTGGGCCATAGGATAGAGGTGAGGTGGGGGCAATCACTGAGTAAATGCTGTCTTTTAAAGAAAGTTTCAGAAGCTGCCACATGTGTAACCCTTAAACGTACACCCCATTGGCCAGGATTCAATTCTGTGGTTAAACCTCCCATCGGGGCAACTTGGGCATTGAAGTGTTTTGTTTTGTTTTTTTTTTGGTGGGTGGCCACATGCCCTACCGAAAGTTCTAGTTCTCTGGAAAGAGAGTGGAGGGAGCAAGCCAGGAGGTGTTTCTCATGAATCACCCACTTCCCTCCTCATCCAAGGAGTTCTCCTGAGCCTTGCTGACATGCTTCACACTGGGACACACAGGCCTCATCCCAGTGGGTGAGAAGGTTTCCAGAGAGACCACCAGAGCCATTCTTGGGGCTCTGCCTTGACTGCTGCCCACTGGCACTTCATTAGCCCCGTTAGGTCCTGTGTGATTTTGCTGGCACCAGAGACTGGGTGGGACAAACAACAGAAACGTATTGTCTCCCAGTCGTGGAGGCTGGATGTCCATGATCCAGGCGTGGGCAAGGTCGGTTCCTCCTGCTGGCCGTGAGGGAGGGTGTCTTCCAGGCCTCTCTCCTGGGATAGGAGAGGCCGTCTGTGCCCTGTGTCTTCACGTCATCTTTCCTTCATGTGTGTTTGCATCTCCAAGTGTCCCCTTTTATAAGGACACAGTCCCATTGGATTAGGACCACCCTCGTGACCTCCCTTTAACTCAACCACTCCTAAGAAGACCCAGTGTCCACATGCGGTGGGTGGCATCCTCAGGGCCTGCAGGTGAGGACTGCCCGGTGTCTATTGGAGGAAATGTGTGTAAATCTGGACCGAGTCCTTTTGGACTAATACAGTGTCCGCAGACGTCCCCAGTGGCCGACCTTTCCCTGCCATATTCTGCTCTCACTTGTGTCTGTATTCCTTTGAGCAACCCCAAGCCTTCCTACCACACCCACCATGCCCGGGTCCTTCTGCAGATGCTGCCCAGCCCTCTTGAACTGAACGTCAACCCTTGTCCTGTGCCAGGTTGGGAGGCCGTGTGCGACTGGAAAGACGTCCTGTCGGGAGGCGAGAAGCAGAGAGTTGGCATGGCCCGCATGTTCTACCACAGGTGAGCTGCCAGCCTCCCAGTCCCGGGTGCTTGGGCTCCCTCGGGCACCGGGAGTTCCCCGAACCTCTTTCCCTGGGACCTCCTAAAGCGGGGAGAGCAGAACTGCTCGGAGGCCTGGCCCCAGCCCTGGGGGCCTGGCAGGACTGGGGGTCAGGCTCCCCGCCTCCACCTGAGGGGCTGGGACCAGCCTGGGGCATTGGCCCCAGAGGCCCACAGCCTCACCCACATGGCCACACCCCCAAGGCCCAAGTACGCTCTCCTGGATGAGTGTACCAGCGCCGTGAGCATCGACGTGGAAGGCAAGATCTTCCAGGCGGCCAAGGACGCAGGCATCGCGCTGCTTTCCATCACCCACCGACCCTCCCTGTGGTAGGTGTGCCCTCCCTTCCCACAGGACTCTGGCCAAGGGTCCTGGCCACCCGCTGAGTGCCTCCTCTGGGTCCCTCTCCTGACGCAGGAAGTACCACACCCACTTGCTGCAGTTCGACGGGGAAGGTGGCTGGAAGTTCGAGAAACTGGACTCGGCTGCCCGCCTGAGCCTGACTGAGGAGAAGCAGCGGCTCGAGCAGCAGCTGGCGGGCATCCCCAAGATGCAGCGGCGCCTCCAGGAGCTCTGCCAGATCCTGGGCCAGGGCCCCGGGGCCAACCAGGGCGCTGCCACTTGACCGAGGGCCCTGGCTCTCTCTTACTTGGCCCTTGGCCCCCCTCCACCCCCACCCCAACCCTCGGATCACGTGAAGGAGACAGAGCGCCTGCGCAACCCAGCCCCATGTCCCCCCACCCCCCGCTGCATGCTTCACCAGCCTCCCAGGCCTCCCAGGGGACCACCCACAAAACCTGTGCCCCCTTCCTGGGGACCTGAGCAAGGGGAAGGGAGAGCAGCCAGAGGCGCACCCTGCTGCCAGCAGCAGCCTGGGCCTTGGAGCCCTGGGGTTTGCCAGGCAGCACCTCCCAAGGCTGTAGCTCATCACTCTTGGCTTTGCAGTCCCTTGGAGACATCATGGTCCATGCCTCTATTGCCATCATCCCAGGGACCCAGCAAGGCTCCCATCCCCTGGGATGCCCTTTTTGCTGTAAAAACAGCCAAGTGAGACCCTCAGAATGAGACACAGCCCCTCATTCGTGGCCCCCCCCCCCGCCACCCGTCATTCTGTAGAATCCACAAGGAAAAGAATTGCACAGCTTTTCCTACCGAGCCATAATAAGAATGTAGCCCCGTCCCTCCCCGCTTCTCCAAGCTAATTTATTGGATTCCTGTTTGTAGACATCTCCATTGCCAGCGGGAGCACCTGGTCAGCCAGCCCCTGGCCCGCCCACCACCCCACCAGCCTACACTGCCGATCACCAGAGTGTGGGTGGGGGAGGGCTGGCCCCAGGGGCGACGGACCCTGGGGCCACCAGGCATGAGGGCACCGTGGTGCCCAGTCTAGTGCCAAAGAGGGGTCAGCAGGGAAGCTGTGTCCACAAAGGCAGCCTCGACCTGAGAGGGAGACCCCCACCGCCGCCATGCCGCCGTGTGCCTTTTGGGCCCTCAGCCCTGGGGTCAGGGAGCCTCCCTGAGTTCCTCAGTAAAGACCTGCCGTGGAAAGTGCACTCTTGCCTCGCAGCCTCTCTGTCCACATGGGGGCTTGGTTGGGGGAGAGGCAGGAGGGGCAGCTGTGGGCCTGAGTGAGGGGCAACCTTGGTGGCCCACCTGCAGCCAAAGATGCTGGCCTGCACGTCCTCTGGACCCAGCTGTGGCAAGGAGGCATCTGTAATATCTCCCGAAAATGATGTTTAAGACCAAAGAGGACCCTGGACCCTGTGCCAGGGAAGAGGAAGGGGCTGAGGCCTGGTCCATGCATGAGAAGCTTCGAGAGAGATACCAAGCAGCGGACTGGTGGGGGACACAGAGGAACAAGAGTCCTGAGCCAGCCAGCCCAAGGGAAGCAGGACATGGCTTCCAGACCTTGTAGGAGTGGGAGACGCTTGTGCCACATGCCAAGCGCAGGGGGAAGGGAGGGGCCAAGGCCTTGCTTAAAGAGCTTAGACTTACTCTGGAAGCAGGTTGGAGATAACATAGGAGCTCTGCTTCAAGAGGCCGAGTGGAGGGAGGCAAGAACACCACACCTGGCCCTTATCCCCTGCTGGTGGGGCCGGAAATGGGGCAGCCATGGTGGGCAAGAGGGTGGTGGGTCTGGGAAAGCTGGGCACGGAGTTCCCACGTGACCCAGCACTTCCACTCAGAGGTTTAGACCCAGAGAATGGAAACTAGATGTTCAGTCATAAACCTTTACACATGAATATTCTTCACAGTACTGTTGATGGTAATCCAAAGTGGAAACAACTGGAATGTCTATCAACAGATGAATGCACAAGCAAAATGTGGTCTCTCCATACAATAGAGTATTATTCCACTTACCAAGTAGACTGATGGCTGCCAGGAGCTGGGGAGTGACTGCTGAATGGGCTCAGTTTTCCTTTTTGGGGGTAATGAGAATGTTCTAGATCTGTAGAGGCCATGGTTGTAGATACTGTCCATCTGCTAAATGCCAACAAAGTATGCACTTTAAAAGGCATGCCTTTATGTGAATTGTACCTAGAAAAATAGATGATATAGACACTGATCCTAAAGAGGTAGAAGTGATGGATGACCGATAGATAATAGAGATGATAGATTGATGATGATGATGGGTGGATGGATGGATAATAGGTGGAGGGATACAGAGAGACATAGATAAGGAGCACACTGCTTGACAACCCAGGCTGGATGTGCTGAGGCCTGAAACCCCAGATGGATTAGAGAGTAATTAGAAATCAACAGGGGGACTTCCCTGGCAGTCCGGTGGTGAAGGCTCTGCACTTCCACTGCAGAGGGCCCAGGTTCAATCCCTGCTTGGGAGAACTTAAGATCTCACATGTGCATGCCACACAGGGCAGCCAAAAAAATAAACGGATGGGGGTGACACAGCTCAAACTCCGGGGCAGGAAAGGGGTGGGGTGAGACTCAAGGTGATGGTTGGGTGGCCGGGTGGGTGGTGGCACCTGCTGAAGAAAGGACAGGTCAAAGAAGGTGCTCTGCCCAATTACTGCTTGCTGGCCCTGGGCCTGCAGCCCCAGCAGAAGGCACGACTGGAGGTGATGATCAGGCAGTTGGCACTAGGAGGGTGCAGCTGGCCTGAGAGCTTCAGGCTGGAGGTCCTCTGAGGGGGCATTGGCCAGCAGAGAAGCAGCGTGGGCAGGAGGTGCCTTGGTCTCTTATCTGGGAAACAGGAGGCAGATTGCGTTTTATCTGAGATTTGAGGTTAGGAGTTGTTCCTGATCCTGGGAGAGCTAACAATTCAGAGGTTTAGGAGTTGTTCCCCTGTCTCTTGCAAAGATTATGCAAGTTGTCCCTACTTGACAATAAACCCTTTTTTTTTTTTCAACTTACAAAGCTAGAATGGTTCTGTGGTCTGCCACCAAACCCTAATTGATATCGATGGAAAGAGACATACCCAGTGAATATCACTCAAAAGGAAGTTAATGGAAAGAAGTTAACTTTGGACAAAGTAGACCTCAGGGCACAAATCATTACTAGAAATTCAAGAGGTTGCTGCCCAATGATTAAAGAAGTAATCCATTGAGAAGCACTAACCATTCTGAAGGTGTGTGTGTAGCTGCCTAAAGACAGAGCCTCAAATGTACATCAAACAAAGTAGCAGGAAAAGGAAAAAATAATAAATTAGTAAATTCACCACAGTAAGTCACACTACCCCTCACTCCAACTGGTAGCTCAAGCAGACAAAAGGGGGAAGAATGTAGCACCAATTGAACAAGCTTGATAAACAGATACACGAAAACTAGGGAGTACACACTTCAAGTTCACTTTGAACACTACTAAAACCCACCATGTTCTCAGCCACAAAACAAATCTCAACAAATACGAGAATGAGCATCACACAGAGCATGTTCTCAAACTGCAATAGAATAAACCCATAAATGGATGATAAAGCTAAAATGAAGTCCTCCCACATTTGAAATTTTAAATTTACACAGTTAAATTTAAAAATACACTTCTGAATAATTTATTGGTCCAGAAGAATGATAATGAAAATCTAAAAGATGTTAGAACTGAACGACAATGAAGACGTGCAGCATGTAGCTCAAGTAGGACTTATGAGGAAACGTCCAGCTTTAACCTGAGGGAGCTGAACCCCGACACAGGAAGTCAAAAAAACCGCAGTAGAATAAACTCAAAGAAAGCCGAAGGAAGGAACTCACAAAGACAGCAGAAGTTGATGAAATTGAGAAAAAACAAAGATAAAACTAAAAGTTCTCTGAAATTAGTAACATAGATAAGGCTCTGTCAAGAAAGACCGGCTTTCCTGGTAGCTCAGCTGGTAAAGAATCCGCCTGCAATGCGGGAGACCTGGGTTCGCTTCCCGGGTTGGGAAGATACCGTGGAGAAGGGAAAGGCTACCCACTCTAGTATTATAGAGAATACTGGAGAATTCCATGAAGTGTATAGTCCGTGGGGTCGCAAAGAGTTGGACACAATTGAGCGAGTTTCACTTTCACTGACAAGAATGAAAGGAGAGGGTATCCAAATAAATGATGTCAGGAGGGAAAAGAGGTAGAATCACAGCTGCCACGTCCCTCGCCAACGTAATGAGAGGATCTGGATAAAGCATGGAAGCGTGCACACCTGTGTAGCCCCTGAAAGGTACTCCTTTTCTGTGGTACATTTATTCCTTTTTTCACTTGTCATCCCCTTACCATCACTTTTGCAGTATTTTGAGAAAGCAGAACTAATTTCAAAGTACCAGCCTTTGGTTTTGTTGAAAACAGCATTGAGAGGCAGCCGGCAGCAGAGGCTGGTTTCCACAAGAATTGGAAGCACCAGATAACTCAGAAGAAATACTGTGTGTATGTGCATGTATGAGTGTGTGCGTGTATGTGTGTGTGCATGTATGTGTGTGTGTCTGCATGTATGTGTGTGTGTGTGTGTGCTGGGGTGGAGAACAGGAGGATCCATTGAGAGTCTGTGTAAGAGGCTACTAGATCATATGTATTTCAATTATATACATAAATTATATATATATATACACATATATGTATATATAAAGCTGCTGGATTCTCACATCTTTGTCCCACCTCATGCAGAAGAGCTGACTTTACTCTCTGGTGAGTTAGAAAAGAAGGTCTGTGGAAATGCAAATTAAAGTCACAGTGATATATGGAATTTAGAAAGATGGTAACGATAACCCTGTATGCGAGACAGCAAAAGAGACACAGATGTATAGAACAGTCTTTTGGACTCTGTGGGGGAGAGAGAGGGTGGGATGATTTGGGAGAATGGCATTGAAACATGTATAATATCATATATGAAATGAATCACCAGTCCGGGTTTGATGCATGGTACAGGATGCTTGGGGCTGGCGCACTGGGACGACCCAGAGGGATGGTACGGGGAGGGAGGTGGGAGGGGGGTTCAGGATGGGGAACACGTGTACATCCGTGGCGGATTCATGTTGATGTATGGCAAAACCAATACAATGTTGTAAAGTAATTAACCTCCAATTAAAATAAATAAACTTATATTTTTAAAAAAAAAAGTCACAGTGAGGACTTCCTTAGGGGCCCAGTGGTTAAGACTGTGCTTCCAATGCAGGCAAATGTGGGTTCAGTCCCTGCTTGGGGAAGTAAGATCCCATATGCCATACAGCACGGTAAAAAACAAAAAAAGCCACAGTGAGATATCGTTTTAGTCCCATGCACTGACTGACAGAAATGAAAAAGGCAGAGGAGAAGGGGGCGACAGAGGATGAGATGGTTGGATAGCATCACTGACTCACTGGACATGAGTTTGAGCACACTCAGGAAGATAGTGAAGGACAGGGAAGCCTGGTGTGCTGCAGTCCATGGGGCCCCAAAGAATCAAGGCTTAGCAACTGAAAAATGACAAAAAGTCAGACAATGCCACGTGTTGGCAGTGATCTGGAGTAGCAAGAACTCATACACTGTGGGGGAGATATAAACTAGTACAATCACTCTGGAAAACAATTTGGCATTATCTAGTAGAATTGCCTGGAAAATCTCATGGACAGAGGAGCCTGGCGGGCTACAGTCCATGGGGTCGCAAGGGTTGGACACGACTTAGCAACTAAAGCCAGTGGAATCGAAGATGTACATATGTACAACCTGACGATGTCACTCCTGAGTGTATCCTATAGAAAGTCTTTCACAAATACACCAGATTATGTGTACAGATCATTCACAACTGCCTTATTTATAATAGGCAAAAGCCAAGAAAAAAAAAAAAAGTAGGTGTCCATTAACAGGAGAACAATGTTACAGTCATATGATGGAAAACTACTCAGCAATAAAAATGAATAAACTCTAGCTATATGTTTCAAACTTGGGTTCATGTCACTAATGTAATATGAAACTAAAGCAACAAGTCACAGAAAAATACATCCAGTATGACCCCATTTATATAAATTCCAAAAATATAAAACCAAACTATGTATATTGTTTAAGGATTATCCATATTTGAGCCAAGTACAAAGAAAAGTAAGGATAGTGCTTGCTTCTGTCAAGGGAGGAGGAGGGTATATTGGGGCTTCAGAGTCACTGGTAATGTTGCCCTCCAGTTGACACTGGGGACATATGTGCAGTAACAGGATACAATGAACAGAGTAAAACGGCCTCCTACAGAATGAGAGAAAATATTTATGTCATATAGCTGATAAAGGGTTAATACTTAGAATACACAAAGAACTCTGACAACTCAACAACAACAGATCAAATTACCTGACAAAGGTGATATACAAATGGCCCACAAGCCTATGAAAACATACTCAACATCACTAATCATCAAGAAATGTAAATCAAAACCACAATAAAATACTTCACACCCATTAGAATGGTTACTACTAAAAAAAAAAAAAACACAGAAAACATCAAATAGTGGCAAGAATGTAGAAAAATTAGAAGCCTTGCACACTGCTGATGGGATTGTAAAGTGGTGTAAGCTGCCATAAAAAAAAAAAAAATGGTCTGGAAGTTCTCCAAAAAAGCAAACAAAACTACCAATAGCATTCCCACTTCTGAGTATATATCCAAAAGAACTGAAAGTAGACCTATATACATATCCATGTTCTATTCACATGCAGCACTATCCACAATAGCCAAGAGGCAGAAGCAAGCTGAATGTCCACTGACAGATGAATAGATGAACAAAATGTAGTCTATACGCAAAATGGAAGGGAATCCAACCAGGTGCTATAACATGGGTAGCCCTTGATGACATTACGTTATGTGAAATAAGCCAGTCACAAAAGAGAAATACACGATTCCACCTATGTGAGGGCTTCCTCAGTGGTTCATAGGTAAAGAATCTGCCTGCAATGCAGGAGCCGCAGGAGACACAGGTTTGATCCCTGGGTCGGGAAGATCCCCTGATGGCAACCCACTCCAGTATTATTGCCTGGAGAGTCCCATGGACAGAGGAGCCTGGTGGGATATGGTCCTTGGGGTTGCAAAGAATCAGACATGACTGAAGTGACTTAGCACATATGCACCTAGGTGAGGTACCTAGAGTAGTCAGATTCATAGACACAGAAAGTATAATGGTGGGTGCCAGGGGCTGGGGAAAAGGAGATGTGTTTAATGGATATAGTATTTCAGTTTCGCAAGATGAAAAAGTTCTGGAAATCTGTTTCATAACAATGTGAGTATACTTAACACTGCTGCTGCTGCTAAGTCACTTCAGTCGTGTACTGATATGTAAACAAAAATGGTTAAGATGGTAAACTTTATACAACGCATTCTTTTACCGCAATGCAAAAAATTGACTCAAAAAGAAACAGAAAACCTGAACAGTCCCACAATTATTAAAGACACCGCTAATTTAAAATGTATGGATAGAGGTGCTGGTGGCTGCAAAAACAAGGAAGGCCTAGATCGTTTTATAGATGAATTCTACCAAGCCTTCAAGGAACTGATAACCCTTGTATTAGATAATTTGTTCCAGGGAACAAAAGAGGAAATGCTCCAAAAACAGTAACAAAACCAATCCAGCCAATACACCATGACAAATTTGAGTTTAGTCCGAAAAACATAAGAGTAAGCATTTCTTTGAAAGAAGGGTTTAAAATTACAAAATCAATTAACATAATTTACCACATTAACTGATGAGAGGAGGAAAATTCTATCATTGATCGACTCAGTCCATTCAGGAAAAATATTTGATAACATTCATCATATGGCAAACTAGGACTGGAAGGGAACTTCCTTAATCTCATAAAGGTGTCTATAAACACCTGCTGCAAGCATCATAATTAATGATGAAATCTTAATAATATTCTCTTTGCTTCCATTCAACCTTGTACTGTCTAGGGAAATAAAGTGAGAAAAAGAAATTGTACTTAAAAAGACTGAAAAAACAAACAAACAAACAAACACTCATTCCTTGTGGAAGGTATGATTGTGTAAGTAGAAAACCAAGAAGAGTCCACAAAAAAAAGAATCCAGAAAGAATTATTAGACTTCATGCAAGCATTTATGAAATTACTTGATACAAAATCCATATACCGGAAGTAGACACCACTTCCCTGGTGGTCCAGTGGTTGAGACTCCACTCTTTCAGTGCCGGGTTTGATCCCTGGTCAGGGAACTAAGATCCCACATGACACATGGTGTGGCCAAAAAACCCACCAAAATCCATACACTGAAGTCCACTGTGTTTCCTTTGTTGTACACCTGAAACTAACACAATATTGTAAATCAGCTAACTTCAATTTTTTAAAAACCAGTTGTGCTTCTATGTACCAGCAACACAGTCAGAAAGCGAATTTTTTAAAAAAGATACCATTTCTAATGGCATCAAATAATAAATAAATCTAACATGAGATGTGCAAGTCCTTAGGGGAAAATGTATTCAAATGATGTTAATAAGTAGAGAGAGGTGCCATGGTTAGAGATGGAGAAATGATATTTTAGAGGTGATTAGTCTAGAAAGGGATTCAAAATTCAACAAAATCTCCATTTACCTGCTCAAAAAAGTACCAACAGTTTTTCCTGGAACTTGACAAGCTGATTTGAAAATTCTAAAACTTTCTATGGGCAGGGAGAAGGACGGTCCTTCCAGTCTTGAAATGCAGAGACATCTGCATTTTTTTTTTGTCTCTGCTTCCAGTCTTAGTGTCCAGAGACCCTTGCCCCATCACTCTGCCAGCAGCCTGCCCCGCCCAGAGATTATAGATCCCACCCTTCTAAGCCCTTCCATTCTAGGCCCCTTCTTGGGCATTTGGCCTTCCGCCTTGGAGATGAAAGTTGTAGACGGAGACAACTCATTGAGCACCCACGCTCCAGATCTGCTGGACGTTCAGGTTCTGGGTGGCTCACCTCCCTTGACACCCTGGTCTCCCAAGTTCCCTCCTGTGACCCTCACTCACCCCCAGAGCTCATCACCCCTAGCCAAGCTTCTCAGGCTAAGACCTCACCGGCTCCATTGGCCACCTTCTTCTGCCTTGTGGAACCCCAACCCCGTCCTCCCCTCCACTGGCAGTCCTGTTCTCTAGGGATCTCCTGGGTTCTCCTGCCTTCACCACCTCAACCAACTTGATTTCAAGGTTGGAGGAAATGCTCTGTGGGCGTGTCAACTGCAGGCTTGGCCTCAGGCAGATCCCCTCTCCCCTGCCGCCCAATGCCTGCTTCCTACTTCAGGGCCTCATGGCCTGATAGTTAAGGGTAGCGGCCCGTGGCTGACTCTTGGCCTGGCCACTTACAAGCCATGTGATTTGGTGCAAGTTCCTTAACCTCGCTTGCCTCAGCTTCCCCACCTGCGAACCAGGGAAAATAACTGCAACCCCCTCCAGGGTCATTGGAAGGACTGAATGACTTCACATACACCAAACACTGAGACCAGCCCTTGTTCACTGGAGGACAACAGTAGGGGTAAGACCATGTGGTTCATGGTCAGCTGAAACCTCACTTCCTCTGTGAAGCTCTCCATGATGCACTTGTTGCTATTGTTCAGTCGCTCAGTCGTGTCTGACTCTTTGAGACCCCATGGACTGCAGCACGCCAGGCCTCCCTGTCCATCAACAACTCCTGGAGCTGGCTCAAACTCATGTCTATCGAGTCGGTGTTGCCATCCAACCATCTCATCCTCTGTTGTCCCCTTCTCTTCCTGCCTTCAATCTTTCCCAGCAGCAGGGTCTCTTTCAGGGAGTCAGGTCTTTGCATCAGGTGGCCAAAGTATCAGAGCTTCAGCTTCAGCATCAGTCCTTCCAATGAATATTCAGGGTTGATTTCCTTTAGGATTGACTGGTTTGATCTTCTTGCTGTCCAGGGAACTCTCAAGAGTCTTTTCCAGCAACACAGTTTGAAACCACCAATTCTTCGGTGCTCAGCCTTCCAAGGTCCAACTGGCTCAGACGGTAAAGAATCCGCCTGAATGCAGGAGACCTAGGTTCAATCCCTGGGTCGGGAAGATCCCCTGGAGGAAGGTATGGAAACTCACTCCAGTATTCTTGCCTGGAGAAACCCTGTGAACAGAGGAGCCTGGCGGGCTATAGTCCATGGAGTCTCCAAGAGTCGGGCATGACTGAGCAACAAAGCCACAGCCACACTCACATCCGTACATGACTACTGGAAAAGCCATAACTTTGACTATGTGCATGTATGTCGGCAAAGTGACGTCTCTGCTTTTTAACATGCTATCTAGGTTTCTTATAGCTTTTCTTCCAAGGAGCAAGCGTCTTTTAATTTCATGGCTGCAGTCACCATCTGCAGTGATTTTGGAGCCCCCCCAAAATAAATTTTGTCACTGTTTCCATTGTTTCCCCATCTATTTGCCATGAAGTGATGGGACCAGATGCCACGATCTTTAGTTTTTTGAATGTAGAGTTTTAGGCCAGCTTTCATTCTCCTCTTTCAGTCTCATCAAGCAGCTCTTTAGTTCCTCTCCACTTTCCTCCATAAGGGTGGTGTCATCTGCATATCTGAGGTTATTGATATTTTTCCCAGCAATCTTGATTCCAGCTTGTGCTTCATCCAACCCAGCATTCTGCATGATGCTTTCTGCATATACATTAAATAAGCAGGGTGACAATATACAGCCTTGACGTACTCCTTTCCCAATTTGGAACCAGTCCATTGTTCCATGTCCGGTTCTAACTGCTGCTTCTTGACCTGCATACAGATTTCTCAGGAGTCAGGTAAGGTGGTCTGGTATTCCCATCTCTTGAAAAATTTTCCACAGTTTGTTGTGACTCACACAATCAAAAGCTTTCATGTAGTCAATGCAGCAGAAGTAGATGTTTCTCTGGAATTCCCTTGCTCTCTCCATGATCCAATGAATGTTGACAATTTGATCTCTGGTTCCTCTGCCTTTTCTAAACCCAGTTTGTACATCTAGAGGATCTGAGCACCCCTAGACTCGAGTCCCCATCCTTAGTGACCCACAGTGCCGTCCACAGATGAGCTGGGGTCTCATCTGCTGGTAGGTAGTTATGCCCCTTAGATCCAGGAATGTCTTGAGACAGATGGCAGTGGGTTTTGTCTCTGAACGGTGCCAGTGCCGGGGTTGCATCTGACACTCAGTAGGCATTTCATGGCAGGCCAAGGACTGCATGCCTGCCAGTCCCGCCATGGGAGGGCACCATCTCCTCTGGGCAGGTGAGCAGCTGGCCCTCTCACCTCTGCCCACCAAAGCCAGCAGAGGGCAGCAGTGCCCTGCCCTGAGCCGTCGGGCAAAGGGGCGGGTACGGAGGGGCTGGACTGCCCAGGCTGGGCCACCGGGATGAGGCGGGTTGGGTGCGATTGCATTGTGGGGAGGGAGGCCAGGACTCATTCCTGGCACTGCTAGCTGCTCCTCGGCCCCGGCTAGGAGCCCCGCCCAGGTAGGCAGGAGCTGGGGCTGGCCAGGCACAGGGTTCAGGGCCCTCCGGGTCAAGGGTGGGGAAGTAGGGGGCATGGATCTCTCCACCCCAGCCAGGCGGGTGGCCCTAAAGCTGGGTGGTAAGAATCCCACTGTGGCCCCAAATGGGAGAGCTAGCTCCTCTGGCCACGGGGCAGGGCACGGGGGGTAGGGAAGCAGCCCGCCTCGCTGCCCACCCCCACAGCTACCCAACCAGCCCAGCCAAGTGGCTGCCAGCCTTGCTACTGCCACCGGACCCTGGAGCTTGCTGCGGTTGCACACCGTGGGTGAGAGGGGGAACCTGACTGGTTCCTGCCCCACAGCCACGGCCTGAGCGCTGTCAGCTCTGTGTGCAGATGGGGCCATGTGAGCCTGGCATAGGAAGCTGGCCACCTGCTGGTAGTCTTGTCCCCACCCAAAGCTGAAGGCTGGGTGCCCATCTGCTCCTGTGCATCCACTTGGCCACGGCCCCCTCCACTGGCACCAGATTGTACCTGGCACGACTTTGCCAGTCCCTGGGGGTGGGGAGTTGGGGGCATAGGGGGAGGTCTCCCAGCAGGGGGTGCTGCCTTGGCCGGCGTCTCCCCTGCCTCCAGCCGCAACAAAGGCCGGCATTGAGGGCCAGGGCTTGCCTCCAGCCAGGCGCCAAGGCTGCGGAGGGTGAGGCTGCCCATGCAGGCACTGACCCTCGGCGGGTGGGGCGCTCTGTGACCTCCTCCAGGCCCTTCACAGGGACCCCTGGGGGCACACGGGGAGGAGCCTGGTAGCTGGCACCGGGTGGGCATGGGAGAACTGGCTGTGTGGGTCTCATTTTTTTCTGGATGAAGGCAACTCTGCCCCCTTTGTCCCCAGATCCCCAGGGGGGTGTCTCCCTGCGGGTGGGAAGTGACAGGGAGCCCCCGGGTCAGGGCAGCTTGGATGTGGGACTAGGAACACCAGAGAGTGGGTCCCTGGCCTGGGCCTCCAGACAGAAGGGACATTGTTGGGGCAGAGACAAAGCTGCCAGCTGTGGGGGAGCCCGCCTGCCAGGCCCCGGCCCCCTCCTTCTGCGGAGTGAATGTGAATGGGGCCAAGCCTCGACTGTCTCCCTCCCACTCAGGACAATGCCCCCTACAGCCGTCCTGTGTCCGTCACCACTGCCCCGGGGCAGCTGAACCCAGGAGGTATGTGCCACGCCACCCAGGAGATGCCTCTGCTGCTGCTGTCTGCCAGGGTAAGTGCCCGAGTCCCCCGAGCACAGAAGAGCCTGGAGCCCGGGGGTCCCCTGCCCAGCACCTCCAGCTGCAGGCCCTCTAGCCTTGGACCCCCCCCCCCCAGACACGGCCGCCGATACTGGGCTCCAGAGGAAATGGCCCAGTCCCCGAGGCAGGCCTGACTTTCCTGTCTGTGCCCCCGAGATAAGGGAGCAGGGGCCTTCCTCGGGGGCTCTCCCAGCAGCTGGCACGCCCATGGGGGCTGGAGCTGCTGGCTATGGAATGCCCGCAGGTGCCCTCCTGGCTGGTGCCTGCCCGCACCCCCAGTGGTGTGGGACCCTCGGTCAACAACTCAGGACCTGCTTTCTGCCCGTCTCTGGGGCTCTGCCCCCGGGCTCAGGAAGAGGGAGGCTCAAGAGGTCATGGGCCCAGGGGCTCATGACATGTATCCCTCACCTTGTCACCTGGGCACCATGCAAGGCTGCTAATTGCCCCTGGCCGGGAGGTGAGCTGGAAGGTGCAGCAGGGACCCCACTCAGAGCCTTCTGCTTTGGGCTCAACCTTGGGCCCCGACAGGGCCGGGGCAGGGTGGGGGGGTTGCGGGGGGCTCCCTCAGGTCTGAACCCCAGATGGCTGCAGGCCGGGGGGGACGGGGATGCCTGACTCCTGGCTTGATTTCCTTTCAAGTGCTCCTCTCACTCCCCCGGGCCCACTCTTTCTGCTTGTCTTCTCTCTGCCCTGTCTTTTTTAAGTTTCTATTTAATTATTTGGCTGTACTGGGTCTTAGTTGTGGCATGTGCGATCAAGTTCCCTGACCAGGGCTCAAACCCAGGGCCCCTACATTGGGAGCGTGGAGTCTTAGCCACTGGACCACCAGGAAGTCCCTGCCCTGTCTTTTCTCATACCCCATCCCCATCAACACTCTCCACGCCAGACCCTGGTGGACCCCTGGCTGCCAGAGCCATGGAGCAAAGGACTGGCCTCCCCCGATCCCTGCACCCTGGGTGGTCTCTCGGTCCCTTGCACCTCCCCTGCCTCGGCACTGAGCACCCCCAGCTCAGTCTGGGCCACAGCCCCCTCTATCCCCCAAGCCCTCTGTTCTCTGCCTTGGCCCTGGCCATTGGCCCCTGCTGTCTGTAGGGCCTTTCAGGGGTTTCTCCTCTCTCGGTGACTCAGTCCTTCTGTGGGTGTTCTCGTGCATGGCCTTGTAGAATCTGCATATAAAGTGAAAGATGAAGAAAGTTCTTCCCTTGCACACACACGGGCACCCCACCGTCATCCCTGGGGACTCTCCATCCCTTTCTTGGTCCCCCAGTCGCTCGGACTTTCTCTCTCTCCTCTCCCTTTGCTTCCATCTGCCCCAGCTTTCTGCTTCTGTCTCTCTGCCTTTCTCTCCCTCCCTTTCTGTCTGTCTGTCCCTCCTGCTCCCCAGCGCTGTTCCCACAGCCACCCTGACTCGCGCCCTCCTGCACGGCCTCCCCAGGGCCCCGAGATGGCACCCCGGCGTCTGCTCTGTGCCCACCTGCTGCTCATGCTGCTTCTGCTGTGCCCGCCACCCGCCCCAACCGGGGCGCACCGCTTCTCAGCACCCAACACCACCCTCCACCACTTGGCGCTGGCACCGGGCCAAGGGGCGCTCTACGTGGGTGCAGTGAATCGCCTCTTCCAACTTAGCCCCGAGCTGCAGCTGGAGTCAGTGGCCATCACGGGTCCCGTCCTCGACAGCCCTGACTGTGTGCCCTTCCGGGACCCGGCCGAGTGCCCACAGGCCCGGCTCACAGACAACACCAACCAGCTGCTGCTGGTCAGCGGGCGGGCCCGGGAGCTGGTGGCCTGCGGGCAGGTGCGGCAGGGTGTGTGCGAGAAGCGTCGGCTGGAGGACGTGGCAGAACTCCTCTACCGGGCTGAGGACCCGGGCGACGGGCAGTTCGTGGCCGCCAACACCCTGGGGGTGCCCACGGTGGGCCTGGTGGTGTCTGGACCTGATCAGGACCTCCTGCTGGTGGCCCGGGGCCTGGCGGGCAAGCTGTCAGCAGGGGTGCCACCCCTGACAGTGCGCCAGCTGGCCGGGCCACAGCCCTTCTCCAGCGAGGGCCTGGGTCGCCTGGTGGTGGGTGACCTCTCCGACTACAACAACAGCTATGTGGCGGCCCTAGCCAACGCCCAGTCGGCCTACTTTGTCTTTCGGCGCCGCGGGGACCGGGCGCAGGCCGAGTATCGCTCGTACGTGGCCCGGGTCTGCCTGAGGGATGCCAACCTCTACTCCTACGTGGAAGTGCCCCTCAGCTGTCGGGGCCACGGACTCGTACAGGCCGCCGCCCTTGCCCCAGGCGCCTTACTGGGGGCCTTTGCCGCCGGCCTGAGGGGGGTGCAGGCGGCCCTGTGTGCCTTTCCCCTGGCCGAGCTGGACGCCAGCATGGAGCGGGCCCGGCGCCTCTGCTACACGGCAGGCGGCCGGGGCCCCAGCGGCACCGAGGAAGCCACTGTGGAATATGGCGTCACATCGCGATGTGTCACCCTGCCATCCGTGAGTGACTGGGCCCAGGCCTCACCCCTGCCTTGTCCTCTGAGACTCTGCACGCTGGCATCTGGCAACCTTATCTTATCCCAGTGTGCCTCCCTTGGCCCTGGCCCTCTGTGGACCTGAATCATCTCCCAGCCCAGAGCCACGGCTGTCACAAGTCGTCCTGGCCAAGGGTAAAGTGAAGTCACTCAGTCATGTCTGACTCTTTGCGACCCCATGGACTGCAGCCCACCAGGCTCCTCAGTCCATGGGATTTTTCCAGGCAAGAATACTGGAGTGGATTGCCATTTCCTTCTCCAGGGAATCTTCCTGACCCAGGGATCAACCCAGGTCTCCCACACTGTAGGCAGACACTTTCACTGTCTGAGCCACCAGGGACTCTCTGAGCCATCCAGCCACTGTCTGACCAAGGGTGGCTGGATGCTTTCCCCATCACCAATGACCTCTGCTTTAGAGGATGACACAGAGGGCCAGCTTAGGCTAAGTCCCAGGGCTCTTCATCTCTCCCTCTTACTTGCGAGCTTGGGCATGTCCTACCAGCTGCCTTGCCCTCTTCCACGGACCGCAGACCAGGGCCTAGGGAAGGCGCCTCCAGCCTCCCTCTTCTGGGCACTAATTCTTTCCCTGCTCATCCTCACCTCCGCAGGACTCCCCGGAGTCATACCCCTGTGGCGATGAACACACGCCCAGCCCCATCGCAGGCCGCCAGCCTGTGGAGGCAAGGCCTCTGCTACAGCTCAAACACTCCATCAGCGCTGTTGCGGCCCTCCAGGCGGACGGACACACGATCGCCTTCCTGGGGGATGTTCGGGGCCAGCTGCACAAGGTGAGGGCTTGAGGAAGGCAAGGGGGTCCTCAGCCAGACCCCCAGTGCCCAGCCTCTATGCTGCCAGGCCGGGACTGGCCTCAGTAGCCCGACTGGATGCCCTCTTGCCCTGGGATGGCTCACAGAAGGATCTGTCTCCTTCCACCTCTGGATGTGTAGCTTAGGGATGTCCCGCAGGCAGCGGCAGCTGGTAACAGGGGACTCTTGCTTCTTTGTGGTCTGCGTGTCTCCCTTAGCTGGGTAAGGCTCAATCGAGGAGGCTACTTGGGCACGCTGGATGCCCAGGGGCCTGCCTCACCCTCCATAGCCTGGCCCAGCTTCCCTGTCTTGGGGGGGAATGGGAGTCGGCTCTGTGGGCCAGGAGGTTCCCCTAGAACCCCAGCCGTGACAGCACCTGCCCCGAATGGTCGGCCTGTGGCCATCTTGAGAGTGGGCCTTGTCCCCTACTCCCCCAGGTCTTTCTCAATGGCACCCAAGGCCAGGTGTACCACTCACAGCAAGTGGGGACCCCGGGCTCGGCCATCAGCCCGGACCTGCTTGTGGACAGCAGCGGCAGCCACCTCTACGTGCTGACGTCCCAGCAGGTGAGGGCTGTCCAAGGGGCCCAGGCACACGAAGCCCGAGGCCCTGCACCCACCACCTCTGCCCTCTGCCTCCTGTCCAGGTGGCCCGGGTACCCGTGGCAGCCTGCCCACAGCTCCTGGACTGCAGCAGCTGCCTTCAGGCCCAGGACCCTCTGTGTGGCTGGTGCGTCCTGCAGGGCAGGTGAGGCGGGGCACTGCGCCTGCAGTGCTTCTAGATGGGCCTGGAGGTCAGTCCACCTCCCCCAGCCTGGTTGGTGTCCCTTTGCCAACACTGCCTCAGGCTGGGCAGGGCCTCTGTCAGCCTCTCTCGGGTGCCCCCTGGCCCACTCCAGCTCCCCTCCACAGCCCCAGGAATCAATCCCCGATGGCGCCCCTCACTCAGGTCCGTGTGCTCGTCTCCACTGCAGCAGCAGCCCTCGACTCACAGTCAAGACCAAAGGCTGTGTGTCAGTCCCCAGGCCCTGCGGGGTCAGCCCCTTCCTGTCTGAGCGGAGTCCCTTTCCCTGCCCCCCGCTTGCTGCGCTCTGCCTGGACCGTATCATGCCCCTAACTGCCCATCACCCAGGGAGCCCGAGTCCCACACAAGACCCCATTGGGCCTCTGCCCCACAGGTGTACCCGCAAGAGCCAATGCAGGCGGGCAACCCAGCCCAACCAGTGGCTGTGGACGTACGAGGACGGCCTCTGTCTGCACATCCAGAGCGTGCTACCAGCCCACCACCCCCGCCAGGAGCAGGGCCAGGTGAGCCCCATTTTCCTTCTCTCCTTCTGCCTCTGCCCACACCCTCCCTGCCTGGACCCCTCTGCCTCAGCCCCGTGGCCCCCTCCAAAGGTCCCCACCTGCTGGGTTTCCTCGAATGTGCCCCAGGTCACCTTGTTGGTACCCCGGCTGCCCACCCTGGCCATGGATGAATACTTCCATTGCGCTTTTGGCAACTATGACAGCTTGGCTCATGTGGAAGGGCCCCAGGTGGCCTGCGTCACCCCTCCCCAGGACCAGCTGCCACTGAACCCTCCAGGCACAGGTGAGGGGCCCCTGGGGTGAGGGGCGAGGGCGGGAACTGGAAGAGGCAGGAGCCACCTGACCTGTCCTGCCACTGCCTTCCCCCTCCCAGACCACATCACCTTGTCCCTGGCCCTGATGTTCGAGGACGTGCCCGTGGCTGCCACCAACTTCTCCTTCTATGACTGCAGCGCAGTCACAGCCCTGGAGGCAGCTGCCCCGTGAGTGCCCAGCCTGGCTGTGGGGTAGGGGTGGGGACCCCAGATAGTGCCCCGTCTCAGCAGCCCCCTGCCCTCCCAGGTGCCGTGCTTGTGTGGGCAGCCTCTGGCGCTGCCACTGGTGCCCCCAGAGCAGCCACTGTGTGCATGGAGAACACTGTCCAGAGGGTGAGAGGACCATCTACAGCACCCAAGAGGTGGGTGGATCCACCCTGCCCCACGCCCCCCCTGCCCCCAGGCCCCTTGCCTTCCAAAGTGCTAAGCGGTCTCCTCCGGCCAGGTGGACATCCAGGTGCGTGGCCCGGGGGCTTGTCCTCAGGTCGAGGGCCTGGTGGGCCCCCTTCTGGTGCCAGTGGGCTGGGAGAGCCGTTTGGCCCTCCGCGTGCAGAACCTTCAGCATTTCCAGGTGAGCATTCCAGCAGGTGGGGGCCGGGGATAGCCGATGGCGTTCAGGCTACTGACAGCATACACCCCCCAGGGCTTGCCTGCCTCCTACCACTGCTGGCTAGAGCTGCCCGGACAACTGCAGAGGCTGCCAGCGTCCCTGGAGGAGGTGGCTGGGGACTCGGGCCTCATTCACTGCCAGGCCCAGCAGGCAGGTGCCCGATCCCCCAGTCTCACTTGCCACTGGACACCTCCTGCCGCCTGGGCTTGTCCCAGGCCCTCAGGGACTCACTCACCCCCTTTAACCCACTGTCACTCATGAGGCCTGCTCTGGGCACGCCACGGCTGGGAGACGTGCCCTGCACCGGGTGGGGGTGGGGAGGCATACCCGTGGGGAGGAGCTTCCCAGAGGAGGCGGGCAGGGGTCCTGGGAGGTTCTCAGTTGCGTCGGGCCTGACCCTCCCTTCCATCCCCAGTTCCAGCCCTCCATGGTCCAGCAGGAGCTCCCGGTGCCCATCTATGTCACCCGGGGCGAGGGCCAGCGGCTGGACAATGCTCACAGTCTTCATGGTGACTTGAAGCTTGGGGGCGGTGGGGTGGGCAGGGCAGGGCATGCAGCCAGTGGGGGCGCCTTATCATGCCTCCTAACCCCCCCACCAGTGACCCTGTACGACTGTGCTGTGGGCCACCCTGACTGCAGCCACTGCCAGGCAGCCAATGGGAGTCTGGGCTGCCTGTGGTGCAGCCACGGCCAGCCTGCCTGTCGCTATGGGCCACTATGCCCACCTGGAGCCGTGGAGCCGCTGTGTCCCACACCCAGGATCGAGACTGTGAGCCCCTGAACCTTCACCCACCGCCGCCTCCCCCATGGCCTAGCAGTCTGCCTCCTCCCCTCAACCCCTAGCCCCCACTTTCTTGGTCCTAGCAGCCCTTCCCACGCCCCCCTCAGAGGGTGTGGGTCGAGGGCATTCCCTCACCATCCTTCTTGGTTACAGGTTGAGCCCCTGACTGGCCCCCCTGAGGGCGGATTGGTTCTTACCATCCAGGGCTCCAACCTGGGCCGGGACTTCGCCGACGTGCAGGACGCCGTGAGTGTGGCTGGCTGGCCCTGCAGGCCTGAGCCGTCTCTCTACCGCATCTCGACCCGGTGAGGCATCCTGGCAGCTAGGGGCAGAGGGATGCCATCCCAGGGAGGCCCACAGAGACTGGCCACCCAGAAAGAAGGGAGGCTTGGAGCCGAGACACGTGGGCCTGGGGTCAGATGCACCAAAGGATGATAAGCCAGAGGGAGGGGGGCTGGGCCTTGGGCAGTGGCTGGCAAATGCCCTGTGGCTCCCGCCAGGCAAGGGCCCCTGAGCAGCCATGGGCTTTCCATCACCAGGATCGTGTGTGTCACATCGCCTGCCCCCAACCGCACCATGGGGCCGATCCAAGTGGCCATCAAGGGGCGGCCCCCAGGCATCTCAACCCAGTACTTCACCTACCAGGTCAGTGCCTGCCCAGGGTGTGTGCCCACACAGGGGGATTGTAGCAAGAAGGGGCAGAAGGCTACTGACATCTGGGTGAGCACTTCCAACTTGACCCGAGGGGAGCAGGAAGAGTTGCCTCTTGTCCAGGAAGGAAGCCATGTGATCTGAGGGGTCATTCTGGCCACTGAGTGTGGGGTGGGCTGGGGGCCGAGGTGGGAGGGTGAGGAGGGCACAGGGATGCAGGAGAGCAGAGATGCCTCCAGGTGCCAGCCTGAGCCCTCCTGTCCTCCTGCCCGGGGCCCTTTCCAGGGCCAGGAAGCCCTTGGCACAGACAGCACCCCCGAGGAGGTGATGAAGAGGTCCCCGAGGAGGTGACGGCATCTTAGGGCTTAGAGCTGGGGCTGAGGACAAGGCGACACAGGGAGGGGACCAGAGCACCCCCTGGTGGGGCATGGCAGTGGGGCACAGGGCTTTAGGGACTGGAGCCAAGGTGAGGAAATGCCAGGCCAGATGGCTATGCCTGCCCTGGCTTGCCTTGTTTCCCAGGACCCTGTCCTGCTGAGCCTGAGTCCCCAGCGGGGCCCCCAGGCAGGAGGAACCCAGCTCACCATCCACGGACAGCGCCTCCAGACAGGAGGCAACATCAGCGCCTTTGTGGGCAGCCAGCCCTGCCCTATGTAAGTGGCTCCTGCTTCCAGCTGGTCGCTGCCAGCTGGGGTGCTCCCGACGGGCCCGAGTCCCCTGGCATACAGTGGTGGTGGTGGGGTCTCTGCCCTTGGTGGGGGAGGCAAAGTGGGTCTCTGACGGGCTGGCCAGGCCAAGGCTCAAACCCAAGGTGCCAGACCGCTCCCCTCCCTGCAGCCAAGAGCCGGTGTGTCCTGAGGCCATTGTGTGCCACACCATGCCCCAGGCTAGCCCAGGAGACGCAGTGGTCCGAGTGGTCTTTGGCCAGGCCCAGCGCTTGCTGCTCGCCAGCCCCTTCCACTACACTGCCAACCCCCAGCTTGTTGCAGCCGAGCCCAGTGTCAGCTTCCGGGGGTGAGGACCTGGTGCACTTGCACCCTGCCAGCAAAGTGGGGTGGCAGGACGGGGCCAGGCTGCCCGGGCCACGCTGAGTCCTGTCCTGGCGCAGGGGTGGGCGGCTGATCCGAGTCAGGGGCACGGGCCTGGACGTGGTACAGCAGCCCCTGCTGTCCGTGTGGCTGGAGATCTCGGAGAGGGCTGCTGTGAAGCTGCAGTCCCAGGACCCGACCCCAAGGAGCAGCTGCGAGGCTCCAGCTGCAGCCCCCCAGGCCTGTACCCAGCTGGAGCGGGGCTGGCTGCAGGTGAGCCTGCAGCGGCAGGCGAGGCTGTGCCCAGCAAGGGATCGGGGCAGGCTGGGAGCCCCCAGCTCACCTCACCTCGGCCTGCCCCCTCACAGTGCTCCAGCGTGTGCTCCATCAACTCATCCACCCTCCTCCTCTGCCGGAGCCCCGCGGTGCCTGACACGGCGAGCCCCCGGCGGGTCTTCTTCAGCCTGGACAACGTGCATGTGGACTTTGCCAGCGCCAGTGGGGGCCAGGACTTCCTGTACCAGCCCAACCCTCGGCTGGCCCCCCTCCATCACGAGGGGGGGTCCACCCGCCCCTACCGCCTCAAGCCAGGCCACATTCTGGATGTGGAGGTCAGGGTTTCAGCCAGCAGTCCTGGGGGACAGGGGGGACCTGCAGACACAGGCTGAGTGACTCCACTCAGGCCCGTGATCGGCCTCCCAGGGCGAGGGCCTCAACCTGGCCATCAGCAAGGAGGAAGTGCGCGTGCACATTGGCGACAGCGAGTGCCTGGTGAAGACGCTGACGCTCACCCACCTGTACTGTGAGCCGCCCCCGCAGGTCCCACAGCCCAGCAATGGCACCTTGCTGCAGTTCGTGGTGAGGCTGGGACCCCAGGCACAGTCGTGGGCGGCCAGAGCCATCAGAGCCAGTGCTCAGGAATCCTGTGCCTCCCACCACCCCCAGGTGCAAATGGGCAACGTGCGCCTGGTACTGGGCCCGGTCCAGTATGAGGCAGAACCCGTGCTGTCTGCCTTCCCCGTGGAGGCCCAGGTGGGCCTAGGCGTGGGTGCAGCCCTGCTGATCACTGCCGTGCTCCTCCTGACCCTCATGTACAGGTGAGGATCACACACACGCCAGTGTCCAGTCCAGTCCCCTCTTCACTTATGGCAAAGGTGCCCCACAGCCGGCCATCTGGGCTTGGGGGTCTCGGCCCAGGCAGGCCAGCTTGTGTGGCTGACACTCGGTCCCCCGGTGGCAGGCACAAGAGCAAGCAAGCCATGCGGGACTACCAGAAGGTTCTGATGCAGCTGGAAAACCTGGAGATTGGCGTGGGTGACCAGTGCCGCAAGGAGTTCACAGGTGGGGCAGGGGTGGGAGGGCAGGCGCGGGTAGCGGGACACAGGCAGAGCTGCTCCCGAGCTCAGACCCCGGTGGCTCCCGGCCTGCAGACCTGATGACAGAGATGACTGACCTCAGCAGCGACCTGGAGGCCAGCGGGATCCCCTTTGTGGACTATCGCACCTATGCTGAGCGGGTCCTCTTCCCTGGGCGCAACAGTGGCACCCTGCAGCCGGCCGTCGAGGGGCCGGGTGAAGAGGGTCGCCGGGCACCCGTGCACCAGGGCCTCATGCAGCTCTCCAACCTGCTCAACAGCAAGCTCTTCCTCTTGACCGTGAGGGCCACGTGGGCAGGCTGGAGGCGGGCCTGGGGTGAAGAGGGAGGCTGGGTGGTCGGCAGGCATAGGCTACATGGTGGGAGGCCACGTGGGCTGCCGGGCTCCCCAGAGTGAGCGCTGGTGCCCCCCAACTCCCGCTTAGCTCATCCACACCCTGGAGGGGCAACCCAGCTTCTCGCAGCGGGACCGCTGCCATGTGGCCTCGCTGCTGTCCCTGGCACTGCACAGCAAGCTCGAGTACCTGACCGAGATCATGAGGACGCTGCTCAGTGACCTGGCCTCCCATTACGTGCGCAAGAACCCCAAGCTCATGCTGCGCAGGTTGGCCCTGGACGGCTCTGGGCAGGGTGGCCCCGGGGAGCCCCAGGTGGCCAGCTGGGTCCCGAGCCACTGGTAGGGCCAGTCAGCCCTGCCTGACCTCCACCACTGGCCTTGGGTGGGGGACAAGATGACCCTGCGCAGCCCCTCTGACCTGGGGCCCGCTCCACGCAGGACGGAGACCATGGCGGAGAAGCTGCTCACCAACTGGGTGTCTATATGCCTGTACGCCTTCCTGAGGGTGAGGGCCCCTCTCCCCTCACCCCATGCCAGGGCTGCTGCCTCGGGCCTCCCTGACCTGTGGCCCGATCCCTCCCAGGGGACCTCGGGCACAAGGGCAGGGTGTCGGTAAGGGACAGGTGGTGAGCCTTTGCCCTGGCCCCGTGCAAAGCTGAGCCCGCTGGCATGGACCACCCTCTGCCCTGGCTCCACACAGCCAGCTGCCCCTATGAGCTTACGCAGCCAGCTGATCCCCAGATTGATGCTTGCAGGAGGTGGCCGGTGAACCAATGTACATGCTCCTCCGGGCCATCCAGTACCAGGTGGACAAGGGCCCCGTGGACGCAGTGACAGGCAAGGCAAAACGGACCCTGAACGACAGCCGCCTGCTGCGGGAGGATGTGGAATTCCGGGCCCTGACGCTGATGGTGCTGGCCAGCCCGGGGCCAGGCGGGCCATCAAGGAGCAACACGGCACTGCACATCCCCACCCGGGTGCTTGACACGGACACGATCACTCAGGTCAAGGAGAAGGTGTTGGATCAGATCTACAAGGGCACCCCGTTCTCCCAGAGGCCCTCGGCGCACGCCCTGGATCTCGGTGAATGCCCGCCCCTGGCTCTCCCCGCCCCTGGCAGCTCGGCTCTGCCCAGCAGGAACAGGCTGTGGGCTCACTGGCTCCCCCGGGTCCCCACCCTGCACCCCTAGAGTGGCGCTCGGGCCTGGCAGGTCACCTCACCCTGTCAGATGAGGACGTGACATCAGTGACTCAGAACCGCTGGAAGAGACTCAACACCCTGCAGCACTACAAGGTGCCCGGTGGGTGGGGTCTGGGGAGGCAGGACCCCCACCTCGGGCTTGGCAAGGGAAGGAGCCCAGCCTTTGCCCCCCTCCCCGCCAGGTCCCAGACGGAGCCACAGTGAGGCTCATCCCCCAGCTACACAACGGAGGAGGCATCATCTCCCAGAGCCTGGCCCCCAGCTGCCCTTCAGGGGAGAGTGAGTGAGGCTCTCAGGAGCTCGAGGCCATGCCATCGGCCCTATCTGGGTCTCCCAACACCTCGTCAGTGGGGAAGCCAAGACTCCCTACTGGACCCAGGCCGGCGGGTGGATGAGGGTGGTGGTGCGTCACCATCAGGGAGCTCCTGGGTGCGAGCTGGAGCACCCCGGCTGGTGGCATGGGTGCAGGGGGGCCAAGGACTGAGGCCCAGCTTCTGCGCCCTCAGACACCCCCATGCTGGAGGATAGCGAGGAGGGTGGGGTCCGTCTGTGGCACCTGGTGAAAGCCCCCGAGGAGCCGGAGGCAGCCAAGGCACGGCGGAGCAGCCTGAGGGACCGGGAGCGGGAGCGGGCACGGGCCAAGGCCATCCCGGAGATCTACCTCACCCGCCTGCTGTCCATGAAGGTGGGGCTCCTCTCCTGGGGAGGCTCAGCAAAGGGCACCTGGACAGACCTGGGGAGATGCTGTGGGACAATGGGGCTGGCCACAGCTCGAAGGGCCTCCCACCTCGACCCCCCCAAAAGTGCCCCATCCCCTGCCTTCTAGGGCACACTGCAGAAGTTTGTGGATGACGCCTTCCAAGCCATCCTCAGCGTGAACCGGCCCGTGCCCATCGCCGTCAAGTACCTGTTTGACTTCCTGGATGAGCTGGCGGAGAAGCACAGCATTGAGGACCCGGAGACCTTGCACATCTGGAAGACGAACAGGTGTGTCACCTGCTGGCCTGGACCCGGGCAGATGAGTCCCAGATACACCAGGACACTGCCAGCGCAGCCAGGACAGGAGCCCAGGCCTGGGGGCCATCACCTTGGGTGACCAATCGTGCCCGCCCCCCTCCCCACCCCGATATGGCCAGCTCCCCAGGCAGCTCAGGGCCACCAGGGTCCAGGTGGAGGTGCTGAGCTGGACTGGCCGGGCCTCACTCCATGGCTGGCCTGTGTCTCCAGCCTGTTGCTGCGGTTCTGGGTGAACACCTTGAAGAACCCGCAGCTCATCTTTGACGTGCGGGTGTCAGACAACGTGGATGCGGTCCTCGCCGTCATCGCCCAGACCTTCATGGACTCCTGCACAGTCTCAGAGCATAAAGTGGGCCGGGTGAGGGCCGAGGAGGGCAGGCCGGGGGGGGAGGGTAGCCACAGGGGCTCTGCGCTGAGCCCTGGGTGGGGCTGGCTCCCCACAGGGCATGGGGCCAGGAGAGGGCACCTCCCCGCTCATGCCCACCCCGCCCGGAGCAGGATTCCCCAGTGAACAAACTGCTCTACGCCCGGGAGATCCCTCGCTACAAGCAGATGGTAGAGAGGTAGGTGTTGGGCATCATGGACGAGGGACCTCCTGGGCTGCCTGCCCCTAACTCTGTGCCCTTCTGCAGATATTACTCTGATATCCGCCAGAGCCCTCCAGCGAGCTACCAGGAGATGAACTCAGCTCTGACTGAGCTCTCAGGGGTGAGGACACAGGGGAAGGGGGAAGCTGGGGGCTCAAGGTCTGGGCCGGGGCCTCACCCACCATGTGCCTCCCCCAGAATTATACCTCGGCTCCCCACTGCCTGCAAGCTCTGCAAGAACTCTACACCCACATCCACAGGTACTATGACCAGGTGAGACCTGGGGGTGCTCCGGGGAGAGGGGCGTGCCTCTGGAGCCCAGAGGGAGGCCCCAGGAGTCTTCCTTGGGGACGGGAGTGTCCAGGTCCAGTTTAGGCAGAGGAATGCAAGGGCCTGGGGCTGGGGAATGGGGCTCGGCTTCCTCATGGAGGAATATTCGGTAGGAAGGTCTGGCTCCCAGCCTGCTACTGAGATGGAAGCAGGTCAGAGGCCGAGGCCTCAGGCTGGGCGGCCTCCTCTGCCCTGGCAGATCATTGGTGCCCTGGAGGAGGACCCTGTGGGCCAGAAGATGCAACTGGCCTGCCGCCTGCAGCAGATTGCCGCGCTGGTGGAGAACAAGGTGACCGAACTGTGAGTCAGGCGGCAGCAGGACCCACCATCTCCGTGCCTTCCCGCACTCGACCCCCGATGGAGCCCTGGATGGAGCCCGTGACCAAGGCGTGGTCTGCACAGAGTGGGAGGGCCTCCCCCTGTCCCTCCTTGCCATGCCGCTGGGGGGCTTCTTTCTAATTTATAGCAATCCTTCCCCCTTCCCCACTGTATTTATGTGCTTGCTGGAGGATCACATCTGGAAATAAAACACAAACATGTCTTTTTAGAAAATGCCTGGTCCCCAGCCCCACCTTTCCCATGAGTCTCCTGGGTGCCCTGGCCCAGCCCCCAGCCCGCAGCTAGGACTTCTGCCACATGCTAAAAAGAGGACCCCAAGGCCTTGTTCTTCTCCCTCACATGACCCCTGCGGGAAAGATGCCCCTGCCCTCCCGCCACTATCTATGCCCACCCCACCTTCCCAACTATTTCCTGGTACACGGACATAGAACTAAGAGTGTCCCATCTCGGGATCGCCAGTTACTACCAAGCTCCCTCTACTCCATTCTGACTCAATTCCCTCCCAGGAGCAATCAGTGTGTTCTCTCTAAAGAGCCAAAGTGCCCATGACCCTCTGCAGAAACCCCACATCCGTGCCTGCAGGCTCTGGGGGGCTCCTTGAGCACCTAAAGCCCCCTGCCCCACCTTATCTTCCATACCCACAGCCAGTCTTCAGCAAAGACCAGCCACAGAGGTCTCCAGGGTGTCCTGCTCCCTCTCTGGAGGTTCCCCTGCCCATCCCATTTTGGGGGACCAGATTCTTCAAAACCTGGTCCCTTGGCTACCACCCCAAGGTCACAGGCTTTGGAGGGCTGTGTGACCTGGACCACTAGAGCCATGGGCTCCTTTGCTTCCCATTTGAGGGTTCCCTGAGGGCAGGGCCAGGGTGGACAACTCCCTGTGCATCCCACATGGACACTTGCACTTGTTGGAGCCAGAGAGCAAGGCAAAGATGGACCCAGGGAGCCACAGGGACGACATGCTGCACTGGGGTCCCACGCGGGCAGCCCCCAGGCCTGTACCTCTGGTGGGAAGACCTCACACCCTCGATCGGCCCCTGGCCAGGGCCCCTCAGGGATGCCGCATGGAGGGACGAGAGGACACTGGACTGCCACGTTTTGGGGCTCCAGGACCCGAGTGGCCAGGGAGTGAGGTACCCTCGAGAATGGCTGGGGTCGCCTCTGGGCAGGCTTGCACAAGCCAGAAGCCAGAGCATATTTGCAGCTGTGGCCGCTGCCTGAGGGCATATGAGAGGGGGCACCATGCCCACAGGGCCCTTAGCAGGCTCTGGAGCCCTGGGACTCCAGTTTGAGGACCAGGTCACCACCACGTGGCCACTCTGCAGCGCCCTCTGTCAGTCCTGGAGTGCAGGAGCTTAGCCCAGGGTCCAGGTCACCACTTCCCAGTGTGGTGGTCCTAGGGTGCCAGGGAACTCCCCGGGGAGGCAGTGGCACACCATGTCCCCACAGCAGCGCCCTTGCCCAGCCCTGGGATGGGGGCGGGGGGCTCATCCTGGGGGGTCGGGCCCTCAAGGGCTGCTGTCACCGCGCCGCCCCCTCCCCGCTGCATACCTTGCCCACAGCCGAGCAGCTGGGAGGCTATTTATAAAGGCGGGTGAGATCAGCAGCCGAGGCTATAAATGTGCGGGCTGTGACCGGGCCCCAGAGGAGCGGCCGCCCGGGGTGCCGGAACTACGGGCAACACGGCCAGAATGAGCGCCAGTGCAAGTGGCGGCTGCGGCGGCAACGACAGTGACAGCAGCAGCAGGTAAGGCCAGGTCGGGCTGCCCAGGGCCCCTGGCAGCCCGTGCGCTCACTGCCTGCCTGCCCCACCCGCAGCTCGCAGGCCTCCTGCGGGCCCGAGTCCTCTGGCTCCGAACTGGCCCCCACCGCCCCCACGCCACAGATGCTGCAGGGGCTGCTAGGCTCCGACGAAGAGGAGCAGGAAGACCCCAAGGACTACTGCAAGGGTGAGGCCCCGGGGAGGAAGAGGAGGGGGCCCGGAGCCCGCCCACGTGGGCTAGGGGTCCCAGCAGGACGGCGCCGTGCCGGGGCAGGGGCAAGGCGCCACCCTCAGCGGCTTCTGTGGGCTCCCTTCCCCAGGCGGCTACTACCCTGTGAAAATCGGGGACCTGTTCAATGGGCGGTACCACGTGGTGCGAAAGCTGGGCTGGGGCCACTTCTCCACCGTCTGGCTCTGCTGGGACATCCAGTGAGTGTCCCCCCACCCCCGCCCCGGGGCTCCATGCCAGCTGGGATCCTGCCCCTGGGCATGCCTGCAGCTATGGCGAGGGCCCCGTGGGTCTGCCTGGTGCCAGCGGCCAACACGGGTCTTGGTGTTGCAGGCGCAAGCGTTTCGTGGCTCTCAAAGTGGTGAAGAGCGCGGGGCATTACACGGAGACAGCTGTAGATGAGATCAAGCTCCTGAAATGTGTGAGGCGCCTCCCCTACCCGTTCCCAGTTCCCTGGGAGCCGCCTGGGGCCTGGCAATGTGGGTGTGAGGCCCGCCCGCCCGGCTCCGAAGGCTGGGGCGGGGCGCCCACAGGGGCAGGCTCCAGCTGGCAAGGCCGAGGGGGAGGACCCAGAGGGCGGGCCTGAGGCTTTTCTTCCAGTGAGGCCCAAGCACAGCGGGACAGGGGGTGCCGGAGGGGCTGCCCACCCTGGGGGAGCAGCCCGTAAGGGGCAGGTTGAAGCCATCTGTGGCCCCTTGGCTTTTACTGCAGGTCCGAGACAGTGACCCCAGTGACCCCAAAAGAGAAACCATTGTCCAGCTCATCGATGACTTCAGGATCTCAGGGGTTAACGGAGTCCGTATCCTTTGCAGGCTGAGCAAACAAGTGTGGCATATCAGCAGGGGCTAGCTGGCTGGTGCCTTCCAGCTCCAGGGGCCTCAGTTTGCTGATCTGTGTGACGGGCGGTTTATCCCTTCCAATGACACTAGTCTATGAAATACCCCCACCACTTCAGGGATTTGTGTCTGGGCATGGGAGGTGGAGCAGATAACCAGGTTGGCATTGGCAATCCATGGCTAGGTTACCCCCAAGTGGGAGGCACCGTCTCTGCGTGCCTTCCCTTTCGGGGGGGGGGGAGGGCTGTCAATAGGCTCTTGGGCAGACATGGGCACAGGACTGGGGCTGTTCTGAGAAACCTGTCTACTCCTCCAGTGCCCTGTCCCTAGGAAGACCACAGAAAGTATGGTGCCAACTGGCACACCAGAGAGTGACAGGGACACTAGGGCGCCACTGGGATGGTGGTGATACAGGACCTCCCAGACCTAGCTCTATGCTGCCTGAGCCTTGGGGCTCCCCCACCCCAGCTGAGGGTGGGCAGGACCTAGGCCCCGGTTGCACGCCCAGCAGTTGCCCTTCACTCCTGGCCCCAGATGTGTGCATGGTGTTGGAGGTCCTCGGCCACCAGCTGCTCAAGTGGATCATCAAGTCCAACTACCAGGGCCTGCCCGTGCCCTGTGTGAAGAGCATCGTGAGGCAGGTGAGCTCTTCCTGAGTTCGGCAGGAAGAGCCCTGTGGCAGGCAGCCAGGGCAGGGCGGGTGGACTTCAGGACTGGCTCTTTCCAGGTGCTGCACGGCCTGGATTACCTCCACACCAAGTGCAAGATCATCCACACAGACATCAAGCCCGAGAACATCCTGCTGTGTGTGGGGGATGCCTACATCCGGCGCCTGGCTGCTGAGGCCACAGAGTGGCAACAGTCAGGGGCACCACCCCCATCCCGCTCCACAGGTACCCAGATCCTGTGTGGGGCCGGGGCAGGGCCCGTGGGTCTCAGCCCCAGCCTGAGTCTTGGTTCCTTTCTCTTCCTCCCGGCTCTGCCTGCTCCACCGCAGTCAGTACCGCCCCCCAGGAGGTCTTGGTAAGTTGGGCCGCCTCTTTTCCTAAGCCTCATTTTCCCATCTGCTCAGAGCTCACTTCTCAGCCTCTCTGGTTCCCCTTTCTCCCTAACTCTCCCTGCTGCCCAACACTCCTGCAGGGGCATGTCCAAAAGGCCAAGTGGCCTGGATGAGGGTGATACAGAGGGGCCACAAGCCCCAAACGGCCCTGGGTGGCCACTGGGGCTCACCACCACCTCCCCGGAAGGACAATATGTTTACAGCTGGCCCCAAGGGAGGCTGGCGCCCAGCCAGAGGCTTCTTGGTTCCTCCTCGGCCTCCAGCTCTGGAGAGTGGAGGGCAGGAGGGGACCCAGGAGGTGGGCGAGGTTGCAGGACCACATCCTGATGGTCATGGAGTCCTGGGACCTGCAGACCTTGTCCCCTGCGGGAGCCCTGTGGACAAACTTGGGCTGCTCCGCGGCTGGCTGCCAGGCACCCCCGGGCTGACCCTGGCTCTCTTGGTAGACAGGGAAGCTGTCAAAAAACAAGAGGAAAAAGATGCGGCGCAAGCGGAAACAGCAGAAGCGGCTGCTGGAGGAGCGGCTGCGAGACCTGCAGAAGCTGGAGGCCATGGAGGCCGCGGCCCAGGCTGAGGGTGAGGATGGGAGCAGGGAGCGGGCCCCCCGGTGGCAGCTGCCCACTCAGTACCTTGGCCTGTCTCCCCAGACTCCAGCTCCAGACTTGAGGCAGGCAGCGGCTCCACATCCTCTTCCGGTTGCCACCTGGGCGGCGTTGGGGCTGACCCCTCACCGGCTTCTTCATCCCCGGCCCCCAGGGGCAACCTCAGCCTCAGCCCAGGCTCCCAGACCTCAGGCTTCTCGGGCTCCCTCTTCTCTCCCACCTCGTGCTCCATCCTCTCAGGCTCGTCCAACCAGCGGGAGGCTGGCGGCCTGCTCTCCCCTAGCAGTAAGTGTGACCAGGCCAGTGGGCAGTGGGCAGGGCTAGGCCAGTGCCTGACTAGCTCAGCCACTCTCCCTTCTCTTGCTTCCCCAGCACCGTTTGGTGCCTCCAACCTCCTGGTGAACCCCCTAGAGCCCCAAAATGCAGACAAGATCAAGATCAAGATCGCAGACCTGGGCAACGCCTGCTGGGTGGTATGACCAGGCACCTTGCTATGAACAAGGCCGGTCCCTGGGGCTCGACCAGACCCCCGTGACAGCCTCAGGCTGCAGTCCCAGGGCCGAGCCCAAGACAGCACCTCTCCCACCCAGTCAGCAGGACTGGGCCCATGGGTGGGGGTAGACGGCCATGGTGCAGGGGCCGGCCTGTCTCAGGTCACCTTGCCAGGCCCTCCTAGGACAATGGGGGCCCGAGGCTCAGAGCGAGCCCCACGATGCTCCTGGGGTGCATGGGCCCACAGGAGGTGGGAGACGTGTGGGGGGCGACTAAGGGCAGCCCAGCCCTGGCCCCAGCCCCTCCCCCGGGCTCCCCTTGCCTCCAGCACAAGCACTTCACTGAGGACATCCAGACACGGCAGTACCGGGCTGTGGAGGTGCTGATCGGTGCCGAGTATGGGCCCCCGGCCGACATCTGGAGCACAGCATGCATGGTATGTCTGCCCACGGCTGTCCCCAACCTGGGCAGACTCACTGGGGCCAATCGCTTTACCCTCTGCCCTTTTCAGGCCTTTGAGCTGGCCACTGGCGACTACCTGTTCGAACCGCACTCGGGAGAAGACTACAGTCGTGATGAGGGTAGGAGTTGGCGAACCCTAAGGTCCGGCCTTGGGACCTCTCAGCAGCCTGGCCGACCTCCCAGCTCCCTTTCTGTCCACAGACCATATCGCCCACATCGTGGAGCTGTTAGGAGACATCCCCCCAGCCTTTGCCCTCTCAGGCCGCTATTCCCGGGAGTTCTTCAACCGGAGAGGTGGGGCCACCTGGATGGAGGGATGATGTGGGAACTTGGGGGCCAGCGAGGGGTCTCAGATGACCGGCCTCCCAGGAGGAGGCTGACCTGCAGGGTGCTGGCCTGCCTCCAGGGGAGCTGCGGCACATCCACAACCTGAAGCACTGGGGCCTGTACGAGGTGCTCATGGAGAAGTATGAGTGGCCCCTGGAGCAGGCCACACAGTTCAGCGCCTTCCTGCTGCCCATGATGGAATACATCCCCGAGAAGCGGGCCAGCGCGGCCGACTGCCTGCAGCACCCTTGGCTCAATCCCTAGGCCATGTGGGCACTTTGGGCAGCTTGGGGCGGGCCTGGCTCCCTCCCTACCCCCCGGCCCCCAGTGCCTTCAGGGAAAGCAGTACAATTCCTGCCCACCCTGCTGAGTGGGAGCTTTCTCATACCCACCTGGGTGGGGCAGGCCAGGGCAGATGGATCTGCTGAGGCTAGGCCCTGGCCTTTCAGGATGTGTTCTGCCGCCCAACCCTCACAGAGGGGCCCTCTGAATGGGAAGTGTGTTGTTTCTTTTCTTAATAAAGTGTGACCTGAAATACCCGCGTCCATAGTGACAGAAGCACACCACCAAGGGCTGGGGCGGAAGTGGGTTTATTCTGGGTCCACCCACTGAGCCACCGTGGGTGCTGGTTGGTGGCGCCAAGCGGGTCTGAAGAGTGGGCCTCCACAGTCCCGGAGACAACCTAGGCCTCCACGGCCCGGCCATTGATGACACGGATATGGCGGATGATGTCCTGGATGGCTTCCGATGTGGTGCCCTGGCCCCCAATGTCTGGGGTGTGCATCTGCAGGAGACAGGCAAACTTGGGCACACGCCAGGATCTGGCCAATCCCTGAGCCCTGGCCTGCAGGCGGCCCAGGGCTGCCCACTACACACTGTGGCCTGCAGGAACTGGAAGGGCCACCAGGCGGGCCGCAGTACCAGCTAAGACCGAGAAGGCCCAGCCAACCTGGTGTCACCCTCCCCATGGTGGTGCTAGGTCACCATTTCCGGCCCCTCAGGCGTCCTATCAGCTCAACCTGGGCGGGGGTTGGGGGGGCCTCACATTTTCATTGTCCATGGATGCCAGGACAGCCTTGCGGATGGAGGTGGCATAGGAGTGGAGCCTGAGGAAGAAGAACAGAGTTCAGTCCTCTGGGCCTCGGACACAGTCTGAGGGCTGATGGCCAGGCATTAAGAAGCCACTTACTTGAGGTGGTCGAGCATCATGCAACTCGCCAGCAGCGTAGCTGTGGGATTGGCAATGTTCTTATTGGCAATACTCTTCCCTGTGTTCCTTGTAGCCTGGAAGAGGTGACATGAAAAAGGAGGGGGCTGGTGAATGTAAGAATGTCGAGGGTACCCTGCATTGGTGTGAACTGTCCAGAACAGGCAAATCCAGAGACTGAGCAGATGAGATTGGTGCGAGGAGCTGGGGGGAGGGGACAGAGAATGCTGGCCACAATTACCAGATTTTTTTTTTTGGTAAGAAGTGGATTTATTCAGATTCAGAGAGAAGCACACTCTACAGAGTGGGCCATCACAGAGGGTGAGGGCCTACAAGATTTCTATGGTGATGAAAATGTTCTACAATTAGTGGGGATGTTTACATAATTTTGAATATTCTAGAAACCACTAAATCACTTACTTTCAATGACTGAACTAGAAAGTGTATGAGCTATAGTTTTTTGCCAACCTTTGTCGACAAAGGTCTGTCTAGTTAAAGCTATGGTTTTTCTAGTAGTCGTATATGTGGACTTCCCTGGTGGCTCAGATGGTAGAGAGTCTGCCTGCAATGCTGGAGACCAGGGTTCAATCCCTGGGTTGGGAAGATCCCCAGGAGAAGGAAATGGCAACCCACTCCAGTGTTCTTGCCCGGATGATCCCATGGACAGAGGAGCCTGGTGGGCTACACTCCATGGGGTCGCAAGGAGTTGGACACGACTGAGCAACTCCACTTTCACTTTCATGTATGGGTGTGAGAATTGGACCATAAAGCAAGCTGAGCACCAAAGAATTGATGCTTTTGAACTGTGGTGTTGGAGAAGACTCTTAAGAGTCCCCTGGACTGCAAGGAGATCCAACCAGTCCATTCTAAAGGAGATCAGTCCTGAATATTTAGTAGAAGGACTGATGTTGAAGGTGAAGCTCCAATACTTTGGCCACATGATGGGAAGAAATGACTCCCTGGGAAAGACCTTGATGCTGGGGAAGATTGAAGGTGGGAGGAGAAGCGGATGACAGAGGATGAGATGGTTGGATGGCATCACCAACTCGATGGACATGAGTTTGAGCAAGCTCTGGGAATTGGTGATGGACAGGGAGGACCAGCATGCTTGCAGTCCATGGGGTGGCAAAGAGTCGTACATGACTGAGCGACTGAACAGACTGACTGAGCTCTAGTTCACAAAGGCCCATGGCATTGGCATCACTGGTGGCACTCACCGTCTCAAACACAGCATACACATGGCCATAGTTGGCCCCAGCCACAAGGCCAGGGCCCCCAACTAGCCCGGCACAGACGTTGTTGACGATGTTACCATAGAGATTGGGCATCACCATGACATCAAACTGCTGGGGCCGGGACACCAGCTGTGGGATGGGGAGCAGCAGTCAGGAGTTGGAGCACCAGCAGGCCCATGCACCCAGGGCAGGGGCCCGTGCAGCATGGCAGCCCAACTACCTGCATGGTGGTGTTGTCCACGATCATATTCTCAAAGGTGATCTGGGGGTAGCGGGCTGCCACTTCCCTGCAGCACTGGAGGAAGAGCCCATCGCCCAGTTTCCTAGGGTGATGCAAGACACCAGCTTGGCCACGGCCACCGCCCGCCAGAGGGACAGGATTCACCACCACAGAACCACCAGTCCCATCCGCAGAGTGGGCAGAACCCCGTTCCACCTCCCTCCAATGTGTGCACTGAGAGCAGGCCTGGGCCCCAGTACAGAGGGGTGGCGTTGGGTACCTACATGATGTTGGCCTTGTGCACGGCTGTCACTTTCTTGCGCCCACTCTCCTGGGCCAGTTGGAAAGCGTACTCAGCAATGCGCAGGGACTTGGCCTTGGTGATGATCTTCAGGCTCTCCACCACGCCTGCCACACTCTGGGAAGGTGAGGAGGGACCAGAGACTCATATCCTGTCGGACCCTGCCCTCCCACATGAGGTTCCCTCCAGGCATGGCCTTCCTGACTGCTGGCCTAGCCAGGCGGCCCCCGTGCCCCACTCACCTCGTGTTCCAGGCTGCTGTACTCGCCCTCTGTGTTCTCCCGGACAATGAGGATATCAATGTCCCGATGCCGGGTCACCACACCTGGAAGGCTCTTACAGTGGATGACGTTGGCATAGAGATCCAGGCTGGTGCTGCAGGTGTACCAAATCAGATCAGCTGGCCACAGCCACTGCCATCCCCACCCAGCACCCAAGCTGCACCCTTGGCTCTCACCGAAGGATGTTGTTTCGTGATTTGTGGGATGGGGGCAGGTTGTGGTTTGTTTCAATGTTGCCTGCAGGACAGAAACAAGACCGGCAGGCTGGAGAGGGGCCCAGGCTCCAGCGTACTCCTGCATTTGAGCTGGTGGGAGGAGGGCTTCATAGAACACCCTAGCGCACTTGCAGTCGAGCGCCATGAGGGCGGATGGGTGTGTGCGTCTGGGTGTTGAGTTCACTGATGGCTTCCTGGCGTATAACAGACGCTCGATAAATACTGAATGAAGGAAGGGATGAAAACAGCTGGCAGCTAGCCAGAAGGTCTTCCGAGACCCTGGGTGAGGCTTGGCAAGGCCAGGGTCCAGCTGCAAGGGCAGCTTGGCCAGGGTTCGTGCCAGGCCTTGTGTCAAGGTGCCACAAGAGCTTCAGCTCGGGAGCAGACAATAGTTGCCTATAAAAGACCACGGCTTCACCTTGGCTGGAACCAGGGCACCCAGAGGGCCAGCTGCCCCTGAGAGAAGGCAGTCAGAGAATGTCAAGTTGAGGGGGCCCTTCTCAGGTTCCCCCAGGGCTGCCTCCGGCACCCTATCGTTGGCATGTCAGCCCCTCCAGGCGACAGCCAGGGCCTGTGTCTCTACCTTCATCTCGGCTCGCTCACTGCTCCTACAGAGCAGGTGATGGGCTCAAGTGTGCAGAATGAGTGATGGAAACAGTTTAAGGACCTGGACCCAACTGAGGAACACTCAGCGAGGGTCAAGCTCCCAGCTGTAACTTCCACAGCTGTGCCGACTAGAGCCAAGGCCACTGGCGGGGGCTTAAACCTGCATCGGTGTGACACCCAGTGTGTCAAGGAAGACTCTGAGAGCCACAGCTGACTCCAGCAGAGAGGGCGGCCCCAGGCGGGAGGGAGCCCACGCCTGGACAGGCTCCTGCAGCAGCTAGCAACACCGAGACCACCAAGGTGCAGCACCCGTGGGTGCCCAGGGACAAGGGTCAGCTCACAAGGGAGTCTCACCCTTCAGGGCTACGCGGTTCCGACGGATGGCCATGATGGCATTGCGGATGTCCTCCTCATCGGCGGTGGAGCTCACATGCACTTCTTCAAAGTCCACAGGCACACATGCATGCCTGGGGCAGAGTGGGATCAGGACAGTGACCCCAGGCCCCGAGCACGGGGTGTGGGGGTCTCTCCTCTGCTGCTGCCCACTCTGTCTGGGCTCTGGCCAAGGGGAGACTGAGCCTAGCTATGCCAGCTGATGGGGGTGCCCTGACACGCCAAGACGGCATGAGTCGCTCGGGTTCCACCCTCCCCCTCACCCGGCTCAGCCTGGCAGGAGGGCAGGCACCAGGACAAGGGGCCTCCTGCCACTGGCTCGCTACCCTCATGGTGCCCCGTTCTCAGGGTCCCCCTGACTGGGCCCAGGGGGCTCTATACCTGAACACCGACTTGACGTGCAGCATGAGCTCTGGCCCAATGCCATCTCCCGGGATCATGGTCACTGTGTGCCGCCCACCATACTTCGCCGATGGGGGCTGGAAGGGAGGGGGAGGAGGGCAGCCCTTCAGTTCCTTTCCTCCCTCGAGCCCTGACTCAGTGGGCCAGCCAATTGGGAGGTGCCAATTCAGGGTACCCCAACCATATGCCCTGCCCCACCCACAGTGCAGCACTGCTTGTGAGGGGTTTCAGTCCCCCCAAGTCAAGAGGGCAACCACAGAAGCAGGTCCCACCTCCACCTGGAACTGGGTCAACCTCAAAGCCACCAAAAGCCCCCAACCTGACAAACAGGTAGATCGGAAGGATACTCACAATTGTTTGTTGCTAGAAGTGGGGACAGGAAGGAAGAAGACACAGATCAGCCAAGGTTAGAACAAGGCAGGGCCTGGGGAACCGGGCTTTGCCCCCAGGGTTCAGGGGAGGAGAGGAGAGGAGGGAAGGAGGAGAGGTGGAGATTGCACCTCAGGGGAGACATGGAGGGAACAGAGCCAAGAGGTGTGGCACACACACGTGCCCACACACACACCCCTTTACACCCCAGGTGCCCACAAACCCATCCGCATACACCTGCACACACACTCCTCTGCACACACGTACAGATGGACACGTGCCTGTATGCACTAGGGCAGGTTACTTACTGAGAAGCTCCTCCGGGGGGCCTCGTGGGCACCTAGAACCTGGCAGAGAGAACCCAGATGCCAGTGGTTGTTGTCAAGCTGGCCAGGGTCAGCTAAGCTCCTGGCAGGGGAGGTGGGCACCCCCCACCATGCCCAGAAACGCCCTGTGGCTCTGGAGCTTCCGCTGTCCAAAGACATTTACAGAAATGTTGACACTTCCCTCCCCACCTTTTGCTGTTTCTGAGTTTTCTCAGCCAATTTTTCCTGCTCTGCGAGGTCTGTTGAGTGAGCAGAAATTGGCACACTCAACACAGTACAAAAGGGAAACCATAATAGCAAACCACAAGGCTACCACGACCATCATCCACGTCATTTTTTTCCATCATGTCTCCTTTTTACAAAAGCAGCATACAGTCAGAACATGGCAACGATCCAGATCATGGAAACCAGAGGGGAAAAGATAGCACCCAGCCCTCTGCCCAGCCAGAGATTAGCCCTAGTGGCCACATGGGGAACAGCCCTCTAGGGTCGGAAGAAGAGCAGATGCTCATCCTTAATCAAGGCCTTCATAAAGGTTGGCAAAGATGCTTCATGGCCTGCGTGGATGACAGATGTCCCCAACTCCCCACTCACAACGGCCACAAGTGGTCATATCAGTGTCACGCCTGAGAGCTTCAGAGCAACAGCCACTTGAGTCAAATGGGACAGGTGCTCAGAGGGACCCATCTGGAGTCCCCACACTTTCCTGGAGGAAGAAGCCCAGGTCCCAGCTCCTGCCACAGGGGGCTACAGGCTTATACTTTCCTCTCTGGGGGGCCCCACCTGCGTGCCCCTCAATGCAAAGAGGCGGGGACCGAGCCACAGTCCCTCCTTCTCACTCAGGGATGCCCTGCCACTTGCCTGCTGGGGGAGCAGCAGAGGATGCCAGCCAATGAGAGAGTCACTGTGGCCATTTTCCAAAGAGCCCTGCCTTCCTGCTAGGAGTCTAGAAACCTCAGGCAAAGGCTGACCACCCCATCTGGGTCTCTTCGGCTGGTACCCACTTGCACAAAGCTGTGTAGGTACAGGAGTTAGGAAGGGGGTGACGAACAGGACAAGACGCTCCTTGGGTTTCTACTGATCCGCAGAGCCCCTGGATCAGGAGCCAGATGCATGCTTGGGGTTTTTCTGTTTGCCTTCTAGCAACTGTCAGTATCTAGATTCATCTGTCTATAGGCTCTCAACACAAACTTGTGCATGGTGGCTTAGACTGCCCTTCCTCCAGGAAGCCTTCCCTGATGCCCTAAGGCTGCTGAGCTGCTGGTCCCCTTGGGCTGCAAAGCCCTACTCGTTCCCTTCCTCCCAATCCCCATCTCCCCAGGTTACAGCTGCCTCACTCCTTCTCCAACCCTTAAGCCCCAGAGAGTGGACGCTGCATCTGTCTGATCTCCTGCTATCACCCCAGGACCCAGGAGAATGCCTGGTCCAGAGCTGGGACACAAAACACATTTCTGGACTGAACGGAACACATCAGAAGATGAAGAAAGATATGGCAGGTTCTGAGGCTAGGGAGACCTCAGTCCAAAGCCTCCGTCCACTACTCCTGGTGACAAACAGCTTAACCTTGCTAAGCTTCTTCCCCTTTACCTGAAATCCATGGAACAGAAGTGCCTACTTTATCGGACCACTGGAAGCATTAAGCAAAAAGAGGTACGCAAGCTGTTCAGTCCTGAGCTGAGGGATGAGGGCTCCCCTTCACCTCAGCAGCCCCTCAGGCCAGTGTGCAAGGCTGGTGACCAATGAGGAGATGCTGGGCTGGCCCCTATGGCTGCCAACTAATTCCTCCTGGGTTCCAGCTCTCTGAGGCCCACAGGCACAGGGCAGGTAACCTGGCCACGATGGTGAGCCACCACTCACACCGGGCCTGGGTCTATTTCAGTGCAAGGACCCCCCACCAGACCATGGGTCCCCTGACTACCACCAGGGCTGAACCTCTCCTTCATCTGGTCCCAATGCTACATATTCCATCCAGCTTTGGCCAAAGACCTGGAGAGCTCTCGGAATAGCAACTTCCCTGACCTTGCTCTGGACAGAGTCAGGCCCCTTCCTTCAGAGAGTTACAAAGATTCTGTGAACCTACCCATTCTAAGGACCCCAAGACAAGGCAAGATGTGATACATGCATTGGTCTCCAGCTTGTTCATCAAACAGGAAGTTGGACTGTTACCCTTGTCCTTTGATAGTACCACAGAAAGCAGTCCAGAATGGTATGTGGTTCAACCAAAGGGCTCCCGTGCTGCACCTTAGTGAAGTTTCTCTCTTCAGCATGTTTCTGTTGGATCAAGTATCAATGGTGTCTGCATGTTTTCCCACAAGGTCCCACTAACTGGGACCAAAGATCCGGGCTTCATCTCTAAAGGTTCCCATATCCAAGACAACAAATCTCGGGGCAAGGCACTGCCCACCTAGCAGCCTTTCAGTCTCCTCATTCCCGCCCCAATATGGACACAAGCACACACACAGGCGAAGTCAGCAAGGAGACAAATGTCTCCACCAGGATCCTGCAAGAGCCTAGAGGCCAGGGACCTTTGGAAAGCCTCTTGCCAGCAAGTGGGAGAAGTCAGCATTTTACACAGAATTTAATAAGGCAGAAGCTGCGACAGGCCAGCCTTCCCAAGGGCTCAGAGCGGGGAAGCATGCCAGGAGATGTGACCGCAAGGAGTGTCAGCAAAGTCACTGAGTTCTGGAAGGTCAGAGGTGGGTGGATCCTTTGACAGTGAGGGGAAACTGGAGCCCAGAGAGAGAGGTCAGACCTTTCATCCCTTCGGGACAGTCCAGACTTGATGACGATTCGGACTTCCCACCCACCTAGGGACTACACTATCCTCATGGAAGTGTGTCACGAGAGGAATCAGACCCGAATAAGCAAGATCCTAAACGGAGAACGACGGAAGCAAAGCCCTCGCGGCCTCCCGACCCGCCGCCAGCTTCAGGAATCCTAGCTCCTTCCCATTCCCAGCGCCTGCAGGCTGGGGAAAGCCCCTGGGGCACCGAAAAGTCCGACAGGCCACCTCCACTGGGAGAGGTGGCAAAGCGGTTCATAGGAGGGAAACCCGAGGAGGACGGGCGGCCGGGAATGGATTCCCAAGAGCACAAGAGCAAGGCGGGCCGGACACGCAACCGCCTCACGAGGGTTCCCACAAGGACACTGGGAAGTGACACTGCCACCCGCTCGCCGGGAGCTCCCCCGCCACCACATGCAGACTCCTGGAGCGCCAGACCAGGGTCAACTTCAGCTAACCCCTTCACTGACAGCGGAGGTGGCCAATCAACCCCAGGCCGCGAAACTCTCCCCTCCCTGCGAGGCCTGCAGCCAATCGGGCTCCAGAACGGTCCGAGCGTGGCGGCAGCCCGCCTAATCTCGCCGAGGTGCTAACACCTCTTAGTGAGCGCGGCGGCTGTCCCCTTGGGCCGCTCCTCCCTCTCACCTCCCAAGGACGCCAGAGGAGGGCCGGCCTGAGCGCTGCCTTCACAGCGCCGCCCGCGGCCGTCGCCACCTTCAGCGCCATGACAGAACGTGAAGGCAGCCGCAGGTTCCGACACGCAGCTGTCGTTCTCGCGAGAGCTCGGCGGAGCGCGACGTCTCGGGAGGGGGCGTGGTCCCGGCAGTACGCACGCACACGGCCGCGCCGGTTTCCCACGCCTTTTTCCGGCGCCAGAGGCGCCGCCGCCGCCATCTTTGGGGGGCGGCCGGCTGGGCGCCTGGTCCGGGGAGGAGACACGTCAGTATCGCCGGCGACATCACAGGCCCGCCCAGCCCGCCGGCGCCCGATTGGCTGCGGTGGCTGCTGACGCGTCGCGCTTCCTCGTCTACTCCTCGTGTTCAAGCTAACTGTTCTCTTTTTTCCTTGGCAGAGAACAAGCGATGGCGGCGCTGGCATCTCTCGGCGCCCTGGCGCTACTGCTGCTGTCCGGTCTCTCCTGCTGCTCAGGTAGCGGCCTGGCCGGAGTTCTTTTCTGGCGAGTCTCTCACCCACGACTGGTGGTGCGTCGGGGGAGGACGGATGCGGGCAGAGCGGGGGTCTGGGCCTTCTCCCTTCGAGAGGCAGGTGGTCTCTGGTCGCGGCGGCCGAGGCCACCACGCTCTCGTGCACCACACACGTTCACCTAGCAGCTGAGCTGCTGGAAGAAACAGCCTGATCTGTGCCCCGTCTGCTCCAGTGAGGAAGACTCCCAGAGCCTTTCTGTGCGCCTGGCCCCAGCTCCAGCAGGGAAAGTGACACTCGTCCCTGCCGCCACTCCTAGAGCCCCGGATCTGGGGGTAGGGGGGTGGGGTTGGACAGGAGCAAAGCTCTGCATTTTAGGGCGATCGGAGCGAGAAACTGAGCCGGTGGAGAGGAACCACCTGACCCGATGTGGGGTCAGGCCTCCCTAGGAATGGGGCTCCGAGTGAAGCAGAGACGGTCCAGGCAGAGGGGCCCAGAGTGCGGACGAGTTAGAAGGGACCTGAAGAGGGAAAGATGAGTGTCTAGATCAGACGCTTGGTTTGTGTCCCCTAAGGCCTTGTTGGATCCGTATAGAGTTTTTCAGCAGAGCCAGATGGCTTCACATTCTTGAGAGGTTGTTAACAGTGGCTGGGCTGAGTTCTGACTGACACTGGGGTCCAGAAGTGTGTTTAGCAGGAGGTCCTTCCAGGAGCCCACAATGGGCCTGGGGATCTGGACTGGGTTAGGATCACTTTGAGCACTTTCACTTTATCTGCCCTACTTCAAGCCAGCGCCCCTGAAGCTGGGAGTGTTTCACCAGCCTCAGTGGCCACCCCACCTGCACCCTGGTCACTGGCTCCTCAGGAACTACCCATCCTGTAGGCAGTGATGCCTGGAAAGGACAAACCTGACTGTGAAACTGTGCTTTCCCTTGTTTGGAGGAAGGTCAAACTTGGCAAAGTGTGGAAGCATCTGGGGAACGTGGCTCCTGAGAGCCACTTCCCACCGACGTTCCCAGGCATCTTCCTCCCACTGGTTCAGTCCTAAGCCTCAGCCCAAGTCATGGCCCTGCCCTGCATGCGTTAGAGCAGTTGGCGCCTGGTGGTTTAGGTGGCACCTTTCCTTCCCTGTGGCCTCTAGCAGTGTAGTGATGGTGAGGGTGTGTCCTTTCAGCGCAGCAGGAGGAGAAGTTGTGCTTCTGGACCCAGATCGCCCATTTCCTTTCCTCCAGAACCGCTGGGACCAGTCTTGGCTTTCTGTCAACTGGGGCAGAGACCCTTCATGTGGGAAGCCTGCATAAGTTTTTGTGCTTTTATGTCTGCAGAGCACACCTTCAGTCAACTAGCTAGGGCCTTGCGGCTCTGAATTGAGGTCAGCCTGGCCCTGAGCTTTTGGGGTGTTCCAGGGCAGGCTGTGTCTCTAAACCATTGCATGGCTTTTCTGTCTATAGGTCCAGGCACAGAGTCGAGTTGTGCAGTGAATTCACACAGTGTACTCCCCACCCCTCAACATGCTCACCTGTTCTTTTGTCCTGACATCGAGGTTTCACACGCACAAAGTCTTCCCATCCCCCTTTCTCTGCCTTCCTTAAAGGCCACCCCACCCCTCTTGGCCCCTGCACTTCTGATTCGTCATTTGGATCCGTCTCCCAGACTCCACCTGGCAGGGTCCAAAGGGCCCGTTGTGTCTTTCGAGAATGAGCTCTGGGAAGTGGGGTAGGATGGTCCCTTCTGCCCTGCAACTCAGTGAGCAAAAGCCAGGCCTTATCCCTCCCTCTCTGCCTCCTCCCTGCAGCAGAGGCCTGTGTGGAGCCCCAGATCACTCCTTCCTACTATACCACCTCGGATGCTGTCATTTCTACCGAGACTGTCTTCATCGTGGAGATCTCCTTGACTTGCAAGAACAGGGTCCAGGTGAGGCAGCAGGGCTTTAGCCAAGAGGGCGAAGGCTCAGAGGTGGGCAGGGAGCCTGAGCCTTTGGGCCCTCGGTAGCACCAGATGAGTTCAAACCCAGGGCTCCACGAGGACAGTGAGCATCAGGGTTTCGCCGCCCGGCTGAAGGCGAGAACAGGGCATAGGTGATTAAAGAACATCCAGCTCACCGGACAGGTCTGCTTCTCCCCCACAGAGCAGTGTAGGTAGACACTTTGCTGTGTCTGGAAAGCGTGCTCGTGGGAAGGGAGAAAGCCAGGCTCAGCCCCAGGGCTCCTGTATCCCCTTTCTGGTTGCTCTTGGCTGAAACGTGCGCCTACATGGGTGTTTGGTGACTTAAAAACTGAGCAGTCTTGGCCTGGGTCCCTGCAACCTGAAGGCCCAAAGAAAGATGGAAGTTGGGCCTTCTTAGGTACCACCTTCCTTAGGCAGCTCCTTGGGCGCCCCTGATCCCAGTACTTGCTTCCAGACTCGAGAAAAAAGAACACTTCAGTCATCCTACCCCTGTTCAGCTAACAGGCTTGCTGGGGATTAGGGAGGCCAGGCCAGAAGGGAGGTGTGGTCCCCAAGGAGCAAGACCAACATGGAGAGACTGGTCCCCATGGTTCTCACTTGGTGCCCCTACCAGACCCAGTGCAGTCCCTGACTCTGCCTGGCACCCTGCTTACCCCAGGCGTGGGCATAGCAGAACCTCACAGACGGCCCGAGAGGGGAGAAGGTGACTCTCTTTTTATTCCCTCTCCCAGAACATGGCTCTCTATGCTGACGTCAGTGGAAAACAATTTCCTGTCACCCGGGGCCAGGACGTGGGACGTTATCAGGTAAGGGAGGCTGTGGTCGTCACTTTCAGGGGAGGTCAGGTAAGGGAGGCTGTGGTCGTCACTTTCAGGGGAGGTCACCTGCTTGCAGGCATAGCCTGAAGCCCTGGGCGGCTTGGCCAGCCAAGCTGAGGTTCTTGGACTCTGCGCTGGTAGCAGCAGCACGTCCATTGTATCCACCCCTTGCCAAATGCACCCCACCCAGGTGTCCTGGAGCCTAGATCACAAGAGCGCCCACGCAGGCACCTATGAGGTCCGGTTCTTTGATGAGGAGTCCTATAGCCTCCTGAGGAAGGTGAGTGTCCCCAAAGCCCCCTAGGCCTGTTGGAGGGAGGGTGCAGCCCACAGCCACAGTTGTCTCTCCCCTGCGGTCCCCATCCCCCTCCCTAACTCAAAGCAGGATGGGTGGGTAGTCACCTTCCTGCCTGACAGCCCACCCCAGCTAGCCCCATGCCCTCTTTCCTTTGCCCACCTCTCTTCTCCCACAACTCTGGGCAGGGTTCTGCCCCAACCTGCCCACCCAGCAGAGCCCCCTGACCCCAGCACCTCCCTCGCAGGCTCAGAGAAACAACGAGGACGTTTCTGTCATCCCACCTCTATTCACGGTCAGCGTGGACCATCGGGTAAGCTGGAGGAGGGGACTGGCTCAGCCCAGGGGAAGGAGTGGTGCACACGGCCAGCCTCGCCTTTGAGGGGGCACTGGGGGCTGTGCCAAGGTGGCTGGCGTGTCTTTGTGCCCCCTGGAGTGGCTGGCCCTCTCCCGTCTGTCCCTGTGGGAATGACCATGGTCTCCTTTCTTGCAGGGTACCTGGAACGGGCCCTGGGTCTCCACCGAAGTCCTGGCTGCAGCCATCGGACTAGTGATCTACTACCTGGCCTTCAGTGCCAAGAGCCACATCCAAGCCTGAGGGTGGTGCCTGCCCCCCACCCTTGCTTCTTTGAATAAAGAGCTATTGGCTATCCCAAGCACTGGAGCTGGGTCACGCACGTGGGCAGAGCTGGGTGCCCAGCATCCGTCCATCCGGGTGGATGGCACAGGTCTGGAGGTCCTCTCCTCGTGTGTTCTGCTTCATTCCTTGGCCATCACTACTACTCCGTTCTTAGCCCCCAGATGGCTTTTGGGACCGAATGCTCAGTGCCCAGCATCTCTCAGGGTTGCCTTTGTGGTTTCCCTCCCACCCGTCTTCTGCAAGTGTGGCCTTGTCTGCCTGCCCTCACCCAGCCTGCCTGGGCCCCACCTAGCAAAGGGCCTTCTGACCACCTGCTACTGTGAGGGCAGGGTCCCAGGGACAGTGGTGTGAGAAGCTTGCCTGAACTCAGGAGTTAGTAGCATTTGCAGGCTCAGCCCTTCTGGCCTTTGGAAGGGTTCCTGGGCTTTGGAACTCGGGGCATGAGCTACACCCCAGTACTTCATGTGTTTTTCCTGGGGGGTGTTGCAGGTACCCCTATGGAGCTGATGCTGTTGAATCAAGTTCCAGTAGCTCTCTGGGGGATAGTCCTTGCAGGCTCTCTGCTCCAGCCAGTTACCCTCAGGATGCTCCTGTCTCATGGCATAAGGTGGGGCCCAGAGAAAGGCAGAGACAGACCCCTGAGCTTCCAAGGAGTCCATTGTCAGCCCTTTCCAGCCTGGCCTTGCACCTTGCTTCCTAGCAGCCGCCCTCACCCCCACCCCCAGCACCTGGCAGGCATTCCTGTGCAGGCTCCATGCTCTGAGTCAACCCACAGCCCTCCCTTTAGCCCGGTTTCCCTCCTGCTGCTGGTGGGTGAGGGGGGAGTGCCTAGAGTCCTTCCCCGCTGCACACGGGGATCAGTGAGAGATTGTTTTGGAATCAGCCAGCAAAGCACCTGGCTCCCATCACCTGTTACCAGAGAGAATGAATAACAAGCCTCCAGGGAGGCTGCACCAAAAGGGAAAGTGAAAGTGAAGTCACTCAGTGTCCAACTCTTTGCGACCCCATGGACTATAGCCTACCAGGCTTCTGTCCATGGAGTTTTCCAGGCAAGAATACTGGAGTGGGTTACCATTTCCTTCTCCAGGAGATCTTCCCGACCCAGGGATTGAACCCAGGTCTCCCTCATTGTAGGCAGAGGCTTTATCGTCTGAGCCACCAAGGTAGACTCAAAACCTACCTGAGTGGGTAGGGGGTCTCCTCTGGGGTTCCAGCTGCTCCTTGCCCCCACCCTCAGCTGGGCAGGGTGTGACTGGGGAGGTTCCAGGACACAGTTGAGTGCCCCTAAGACCGGAAGGGGCGAGGGCATCCTGGCTGAGGGGCTTTCTGTATTCCACACAGGTGCCTGCTAGCTGAGCACTGCTCCTAAAAAGGCATAGTAGCAGTTGGCCACCCTGGGACTTTAAGATGCAGGCTTCATCACCCCTTTGCCCTGAGAGAGTGAGACCCCAATGTGAAGTCGCTGGTCCAGGGCATTGTGATGTCATGTCTGCCACAGCCAATGAGAGCTAAGCTCTCACATGGGGACCCAAGGTTACAGGCCTGTCCTGGACCCCATCCTGGGAGCCCTGGGCATCTAGCACCCCACCTCAGAGCAAGAATGACATGCTTCTAGAGCCATCAAAGTGAGTGCCCTTAGTCACCTGCTCTAGCCAGTTTTCTGTGACAGGTTGGGCCCTGGGCACCCCATTCTTGTGGGGACCTCTCATGTCTCAAGAGTTGCCATGCCTAGCCCCCAGCTCCAGAGGCCTAGGGTGTCAGCTGTTTGCCCTTTTCAGGAAGAAGCCACTGGTGTTCCATGTGCTATGCTGGGTTTTCCCTCCCAGCTGTTCATTCAGCAGGGCACTCTGCTTCAATGGGCTCAGATTTCTTGCTCACACCAATCTTGGCAAATTAGAGGAGTCTATTGCTCTTCCAAGAAAATGTTTAAATGTATTCCCCACGCACTTAAGGTGCTGGCAATGTCCTGTCCTGTGTCTGTTCAGGACACCAAGCTCAAGGGCTCATCACACACATGGTCCTTGGAATTGCTAGACTTAGCAGGGTTCCTGGCACTGAGCAGGACTGCTGTGCTGGATGGACCCTCTGGGAATTCCCACCAGCCCAGGTCAGAAGACATATCTCATGAGTGCTAGCCATTGCCTTCCAGAATACCGCAGCCCACTGCCCTGTAAGGCTCTCCATGAACCACTTCTCTAGGACCCGACCACAGCTAGGGCGTTGGCCTCAGGTGCATGCCAGCGCCAGGCCGTTGCCATCCTGAGCCCAGTCTCTGCCTTGCTTCCTGCACCTGGGTACCATCCCTGTGACCGAGCCAGACCTTGGAAATGATCCTGGCGCTCTGTCCCTCCTCCTCCCAGCATTCTGGAGGCTGACTGCAGGACACTTCCCTGTTTCTCAGCTTCCCCGTGACCCACCAAGCCCCAAACCAGCCCCCATTGCTGGAGAATGAATACCAGGAGACCAGGAGTCACCCTCAAAAGGCAGCTTGCTTTATTCTTATGACGTCAGCAGGGGGTAGGGATGGGTAGCCTGTCTGCCTCCCATCTGAGGCCCTCTTAACTGCAGAAGGGTCCTGAGGCCAGCTCTTACTGATACACAGGTCCCTGAGGGGGGCCCCGTCCACATTGGCAAAGTGAGGTGCAAGGGCATCTGCTCCCCAGTCCGCCCAGCTGGCAGCACCTGCCTGTTGCTCAGTGCCTGGGTGCTCCCTAGCTCCATATGGGTCTCGTCACCAGGGTCTTCTGCTGCAACTCAGGGGACTTGGCTTCTTTTTGGACCCCTCCTGCCACTCAGGAGAGAAGGCAAGCTCCAGGGGCGTCTGACACAGCCTGGGCTCGCAGATGTCTTGGATGGAGACTGCCCCTTCCGTCCCCACGGCCACCAGGGAAGGAGGGTGAGCCTGGCAAGCCACACCTACACTCCCTGTCCCCACACCTCGGACAGGAGGCCCCCTGCAAAGCTGCTTCCCCTTCTTGCCTTCATCTCCCCACCTTCCCTCCCACCCCAAAACCGCCCCCCTCCCGTCCCTTCTTCCCCCCACCCCCTCCTTCCCAGCCATCACTTGGGGATTCCACCTTGGTCAGGCTGCCTGAAGGAGCTGCCAGGCTCCAGAGCAGGTCCACAAAACAAAAGAAACAAACCAAAACAATTAGCAAGCACAGAAAAGGGAAAGAGCCACAAAAAATCAGGGTTGCCTCTGTCTACAAATAATGGACATTCTCTTGTGCTTAGGACAGTCTTCTTTGCCTCTCCTTTTCAGCAGACTTCCCTGTCCCCAAGTAGCCACTCTATAGGGAAGTACATGTGTGTGTGCATACATGTGCCTGGGTTCATGTCTCACACACACACACACACACACACACACACACCCCTTACGGCTGAAGGGAGGCAGATACAGGTCTGTCCCCAGGCCAACTGTGGATGTGGTCACTCTCCTTGGGGAGAAGGAAGTTGCTGATGAGGAGAGGCATCCCTTCTCTGCGGGGGCTTCTGTCTGGGTAGCAAAGTCCCACGCTCACACAGACACAGGCTAGATGCTAAGCAAGGGCGGGAGACAGGGATCTGGCCAGGTTGCTAGACCGCGCCCGGGAGCACAGAGGGTGCTCACACGGTGGTGACCGAGAGCAGAGGGTTGTAGACCCGCTTGCCGTCAGCCGAACGCGTGCCATGGGCCAGCATCTCCTGGATGGTGATCCAGTTGTCCAGGATCTTCTTGTTTCGTTTCTTCATGGTCTTGCGGTGGCTCAGGGCGATGATGTTGAGCTCAGCCTTGCTGTCTCCGTTCTGCTGCTCCCGCAGGCACTCCAGCCGGCTCTGCATCATGAACTCGCGCCGCTTCCGCTGCTCCCGGGCCCGGATCAGGTGCTGCTTCCGCTCTTCCTTGCTCCAGTAGCGGCCCATCTTCATCTCGCTCACTGCATCATCATCGGTCGTCATGCCACTGCGCTCCTCGCGGATCTTCAGGGCCCGGGCTTTCAGGAGGCGGTCGCGCACCGGTCGCTTGGCCACGTAGCGGGTCCCATCACTGCGCACCTTGACCTTCCACTCCATGCGGGGCGCTTCGGGGGCCACAGCCGCGGCCCCCCCACCCACCCGGGGGCCGGCGGCCACACTCAAGGGGCCGGGGCCCAGATCTTCAAGGCCGCGTGGGGCAGCCAGCTGCAGGCAGCTGTGGTAGTGCTCGCCCTCCTGGCCCGGGCTGCGGTGGCGCCGCGACAGGTAGGGGCTGCCTTCAGGGCCCACACGCTCCAGGGCCACCCCTGTCTTGGGGCCGTGGCGGACCCGCTCTTCAGCCGAGTGCTGTCTCCGGCCCACGTCGGGATCCCGGGAGAGGGATCGGAACTTGGCGGGGCTCCCCGGGGGAGGGGGGGCAGCAGCCTTGGGCTGGGTGACGCCAAGGGCTCCCGAGGGGGTCCGGTTGAGGTTGGAGTTGCCCACCACTGCGGCTGCCCGCCGCAGGGGGCTCTCAGGCAGGGGCTCGGCCAGTAGTGGGGTGCTGCGGCAGCTCTCGCCCGTGTTGTAGGCGCTGGTGCTGTCCTTGTCTGACTTCTCCGGCAGCTCGGAGATGTCAGACAGCTCGTGCTTCTTGGGCTCGCCAGCCGCCAGGTCGTACAGGCTCTCCTCCTCCAGCAGCCAGGCCTTCATGCAGCGCTCCCGCAGCTGCTGCATCTTTTGCGCCCGCAAGATGTTGCGGCACTTGAACTCCAGGTGCCGCAGCTCCTCCTCCAGCACTGCCAGCTCATGGCCGGCACTCTCATTGCGGTTGACATCCAGGGCACCGTGGCTGGCCGCAGCCCGGGGGAAAGGCAGACCCAGTGGGTTGCCATTCTCCAGGTGACATTTGATCTCCAACAGCTCACGGTAGCGCTCGTATTCCTCGTCCGTGAGGCCTGGCACGTCACCGCCGCCCAGCCCTGCGCCCTCGGCCAGCAGGGAGTCCATGCTAAAGTGGAAGTCACGGCTCTGTAGGGCATCCCCTTGCAGGCCAAATTTGCGCAAGGGCCCAGGTGTGTTGGCAGTGCTCAGGGGCTCGTCCCCCAGCAGGTCGTGCTCGGAGCTCTCCTCATTGCGGGTGCTCTCATCTGTCCGGCCCACCCCACTGTCCAGCTCCTGGCTGTTGTGCAGGCCTGGGCCCACCTCGGGGGCCCCTTTTTCCTCTTCGTGTCCAAGCTGGGGCGGCAAGAGGAGTCCCACTCAGTGAGGGCCCCATCGGGTGGGAGGGTGGGGTTGGGGGGGATGTCACCAGGGGGTGGGGATTACAAGGGCTTCTTCAGGGTCTGCTCCATCTCTTACAGCCCCCCCCAAGCCCCTCCTCCTTCTGCCCTCCGGCACCCGCTTCCCCACCCGGCCCCCCTTCCTCACCTGCTGGGCCGGGGGGGATTTCAGCTTCCTCGCCCGCAGGTCGTCCTCATTCTCAGAGCCAAAGTCATCCAGGAAGTCGTCCCGGTCGCTGTCCTTCCAGCGCTTTGCCAGCTGCAGAGACAGGCCTGTGCTGTCCCCATGGCCTCAAGGACCACCCCAGAGCCCCCCCCTTTCATCAGAGGCCAGAGAGGGCAATGGGCCCTGGAATCACACCCCCCCGCCCCTCATCAGTGCTAGAAAGCCTGAACCCTAACCCAGGGTCAGGGGCCCAGGACACCTGAGTGAGCACACACCCACCTGGCTCTCGGGCCGGGCCACCAGCAGAGAGATGTTGGTGTTCTCCTCCTGACTTAGGATGGCCACCGCTTCCTCCCGATTCTGGACATCCACGCCGTTTATCTGCAGCAGGCCAGGGACCATCAGCGGAGATCCTGGGGCTGGCTCAGGGGCAGGCCCCAGTTGAGCTACAGGGGTCCCCCTCCCCCAGAGCTGCAAAGCAAGTGCCCTAGGCCAGGACGGGCTCTTGGAGTCTGGCAAGATAGAGGCAAGTGGAAGATGCCATGGACAGAGACCGCCTGGCCCACCCAAGAGCACGTGTGCTCAGAGACACACGTGGAGTGGGAGACCTGCTCACGTCGGGGGCACAGAGGGACAGGCTAACAAGGGGCCTGCCATGCCAACAGGTCCCATGGGCACACAGGAGCCAGGGGCATGGTTGTACAGCAGGGAGGTGAGTCCTAGCCTGGTTTCAGGCACGGGGGTGGGGGGTTGCCCGGCCTCAGTCTAGGCTCTTAGTGGGAGAGCCTGTCCCCCAACCTCACCTGGATGATACGGTCTCCCTCACGGATCCGGCCATCTTTGGCTGCAATGCTGTTGGGATTCACCTGCAAGGCACGAGTATCAATGGGGCCTTGGCCCCCTCCACTAAGGTGCCCATTTGGTAGGAAGGGGCAGTCTTGCCTCGGGGCAACCCCACAAGCGAACAGGGGGCTGACTTTCTGAGCACAGCAGACAGGTGAGGAGAAGGATCCCTGTGATTGCTGGGAAGGGCTCTTTCACTACAAGCCTGGGGCCTGTGGGGAGGACCAGCTGGCTGCACACACACACGGAAGCCATGGGCTGCCCTGGCCTCACTGACCGGCAGCCTCCCTGTGGTGCTAAGGGGGCTCCTCCTGGGCAGCCTTAGAGCCCCAGGGGGCCCTGGGCCCTCCTGGGTGCTGCTGCACAGCGAGGCTGCTGCACAGGGAGGCTGTGTGGAGCCCTCAAGAAGACTCCTGCCCCTCCCAGCTTCATACCTCTCCCACGTAGATGCCCAGGTCCTCCTCCTCATCTGTGCGGTAGCAGACCATCAGGCCCAGCTTGTCCCGGTGGCTACTTTTATACAGCTCTACCTCCTGCAGTGGGGGATGAAGAAACAGACAATGAGAAGCCACGGGGGGGTCGGGGGGTGGGAGGGGGCAGCCTCAGCTCAGCCCTGACCCCAGGACTGTGTCACATTAGTCGGGCTCCCAAGGCTCTCTCTTACCATCCCAAACGGCACGCAGGTCCCGTGGTCTCCCCTACCCCAGGAAACACCCAGGACACACACACACAGAGGACACATGGGACTCATGGGATAGACACAGGCACGAGACACAGACTCAGCAACACAGACCAAGCAAGGGATCTCACACGTGCCCTCCCCAACTCAGCCCAACTTGGCCCTTGGGCCCGAGTAAAAAGCCACGCACAGGACAGGACTGTGAGGTCTGGCCACCTGGGGGCAGCGCGAGCCAGGCCCGAGCTGGGCGGCCAACAGCTATCCCAGGGCTGGCCGCCCGTCTCACCTCGTACTCCAGCTCATCCATCCGGTCTGCCTCTTGCGGGCCGCCCTCCATGAACTCCGCTGGGTCATAATACTCATGACTGATGGGGGGGCTGCCCAGGAGAAGCGGGGCATCAGATGGCAGCCCAGCTACCTCTTCCATACCCCTCCTCCTGTGCTACACACACCCAGGCAGAGACCAGGAATATGTCTTGAACAGGATTGCGAGGTCATCTGAACCGAGGACCCAGGTGTGCCTAAGCTCTCCTCACCCTGCCCTGGACCATCCTGTCCTGACCCCCAGCTCGATGCCTCTCACCATGCCAGTCAGCAGGCACCCCTCTCAGCTGGCACTGGACCCACTCATGCAGTGCCCCCAAGAGTTATCCAGACCCTGGAGGATGGCTGGGCAGCGGAGCAGGACCCAGCCTCCATCCAGAGGCAGCCCTCCTGGCCCCGAGGCTAAGCCTGGCCACTGCCATCCCTGGGTCTGCCTCTCTGCAGAGGAGGGGACCACAGGACCACCTCCCTGCTGCCCGGAAGACTCTAGTGAGACGAGTCAGCGCTCACATGGTCATGAGCCATCAGGCCCGGAGGAGAGGCCCTTCTTCCAAGCGGGCCAAAGAATAAAGTCGAAGGGATGGAGAAAGCTGAAAGCAGGAAGAGGAATGGAACAGACAAAGATGCAAGAAGATTCGAGGGGTGATGCTGGCAGAGAAGAGAGAATGGAGGAGGAATAGCTGAGGACCCCAACCTTCTGGCAACAAGGTCCCAGGATGATCCTCCCATGGCCCTGGGGGTAGATACAATGGGGAGCCTGCGTGTCAGACCCCCCGGGCCCAAAACCAGCTGGCCTCCAGCCAGAGGCTAGAAGCCCAGAGATTCCTGAGCCCTGGGGTGTAACAGTCAGTTCTGCAGGCCAAGGAGCCTGCTTTCTGCCATAGAGGGCACCCAGTCGGGGTTTCCCCGCCATGCCCAGAGCTACAACAACATAGCAGCTCTGGGTAGCCTGGGATGGCCACCCGGGGTGGCGTGCCCTCTCTGGAGGCAGGGCCTGGGGCCCTCCTGAGGGCGACTCACAGCTCAGATGGGACGAACGGTTCCAGGATGACCATGGGCGGGGTGGGTGGGCGCAGCTTGCCCAGTGCCATAATATGCTCGAAGGTGATGTCCGTCTGAGTGCCACTGTCCACCAGCTGCAAGTCGTGGCAGGAGCCATCCCCCCGGAGGCGGGGACTGCGTCTCAGCACCTGGATCACCAGGGGCTCCTTGGAGGCACGCAGGGCCTCCAGGGTCTGCTCCTGAGACAGCTTGGAGAGCTCCTTCCCGTTCACCTGTGGCAGAGACATGCCCCGGTGAGGACACGCCGGGGCCCTGCTGACCCCGGCCCCCTCCACCACCGCACTGAGCCATCTGGGGATGGCAGGGCCACACCTCGAGGGCTGGGGAGCCTCGCCTAGAGTCCTACTGGGCCACCCTCCTGCTCCTTCGAGCATCCGAGTTGGGAGGGAGACCTTGACTGCCTTCTGCAACAGAAGTCAGTCCACAAACGGGTTCAGATGCCAGGGCCATGAAGAACAAAGAGGCTTGAAGGACTGGATCTCCATCCTCAAGGCAGCCAAGGCTTGCCACAGAGAAAAGGATGCCACACACCCGAGCCCAAGAGAGGGGCTGAGGAAGTTGCCCTGATAAGACCACGGTTTTCCCAGTCTTCAATTGTGACAGTGTTCCCCCAAGTTGGGCATCTCCAGGAATGAGGGTTTTCACCAAGATGGCCAGTATAGTTGCAAAATCATGGTTTCAGGGCTGTCAAGAACAGCCCAGCCCCTGAGTGTCGTTCCAGGAAAGTACAGAGTCCTAAGGACCCCTGGACAGCCGGTGGCTCCTCTGAGTCATGGAACCCAGATAGTCATCTTGTAGCTACCTGGGTATGTCCTTTGTAGACAGCAATTTCAGGAAATTTTTCCCTCTCTCCCCAATCTTTCCATAGTCGGGAAAGATTTTTTAATCAGGTTTGTCTAATTATCGAGTAAATAACTTTACTGTAGAACATTTGAAAAAGACTTAATCCTAAAGAAGAAAACAGAAATCACCCACCATCTCAGGGATGTAAAAGCTGTGATTGTTGGCATATCTCCTCCTTGGTCATTTCCCACTTTGTGACTACAGGCAGCCTATGCATGGACCATCCACTCTGTGTTGGTTTGGTCTATAACTAATGGTTCTCAATCAGAAAGAAGGTTGCAGAGACACCTTTTATTTGTACATTTTGTACCTATTATCTATGTATGTCTTTGTATAATCTAGGCGGTGATAGAGAACATTTCCAGAAGAGGAATTATTGGATCAAAGAGTATCAAGGAAACAGATATTAGTTGTAGAATGTGATCAGCACAGCCCTAGAGGATCAAGAGAGCCAGGGAGGTTGCAGTTATAAACGGAGGAGGGAAGGGAGGTGCATGGGAGAAAAGGACCAGCTGTTGTGTATGTGAGGGGGTGTGTGAAGGCCGGTCTGGCTAAGGCTGGGGGCCAAGGGAATGGGCAGACTGGCCTTGAAGCCCTTAGCAGAGCCAAAAGGGTCAGGGAATGTTTGAGGCATCCATTAATGCACATCCAGTATCGACCTCTCAATGGTACAAGCGTACAACTAAATGAATGATCTTAAAAACAAAGGCCATGAATCCTCCAAACTCATGGCTTTCTAACTACTATATTTTCCAGTTATCTAGCCCCTTAGGGTTCCTTCAGTCTAGTGTGTCTGGAAGGACACACCACAGGATGGTGGGTGGCTGTGCGTCTCTTCCCAACCCAGAGATCAGTGATGCCGGGGTGGTGGTCATGGTGGGAATATTCACACCACGGAAATCGACAAACACTCCCAACCAGGGTTTTTCAGAACATTAACTGATGCCCCATTGCCCTTAAGTCCAGAAGGGGACGTGTGGAGCTGTTGCGCTGAGGATTTTCGGAAGGAGGCGTATTTCACATTTTCATGGTGTGCAGTGGGATGCTCAGGTGATGCTGAGAAACAAGGATGTACTTCTCCCTGGAAACGGTACCCAGCCACAGCTTTGCTACGGAAAACGGGTCCAGGCAGTGGGAGGAGAGACCTGGGTGGGCTGGGATGTCAAGAGAGGGATGGGCACATACGCGCAGATCCAGGCCACCCCTGTGACAACCCTGCAGCCATCCGATCCTTGACCCATGTGGTACTGGGCAGAAGCAGAGCTCTGGGTGCAGAGGCTTAGAATTCCGGGGCCGCTCCTGCCACGAGTGCCTGGGGCGCCTTCAACCTCCTCTCCTCCTCAGCCATCCTGTTGAGCCCCCAGAGCTAATAAAGGGCAGGAACAGGGCAGGACAAGTAAGATGTGAGCCCCTCCCGAGGAGGGTGAGGGCTACGGACAAGATGGCGACATTCAGGGCAAGGATCAAAGGAGTATTCTGCACTTCTCATGCTCCCTCATCCTTCAGCCATGAAAAAGAGAAAGGTGTGTGCACGGGCCAAGCCACCATTCAAATGTCCCTGCTCCTGTCTGGACAGGTGTGAACCGAAGCCAGCCCATCAGAGTCCCCCACAAGGTAAGATCACAGTCTACACCCGCCAGAGGCACGCCCCACCTCCTTGGCCGGCTGCCACTGCTCCAAACCCAGACCAAGCCAATTCAAAATGGACCCAAGTCCTAAATGGACTGAGCTTTAAAACTAGCTTGGATGAGTGAGAAAAGTGGTTTTATGGTGCTGACATAGAGAAGCAATTTTTTCTTTCTCTTTTGGCCAGGGCTCACGACTTGTGGAATATTAGTTCCCTGACCAGGGATCAGACCAGGGACTGAATGTGAGCCATGGCAGCGAAAGTACCCAGGCCTAACCACCAGACAGCAAGGGAATCGCCTGAAAATAAAACATGGGCGAACAAGAATGGAAAAAGGTATCACTCTGACTGTGTTAAACTATAAGACTTCTGGATAACAAAAGACATCATAAATACAGTTAGGACAGGCACAGAACGGACACCAGATTATCCAGAATAAAGAACTCCTACAGAACAATGCCAACAAAGGTCCGTCTAGTCAAGGATATGGTTTTTCCAGGAGTCGTGTATGGATGTGAGAGTCGGACTATAAAGAAAGCTGAGTGCCAAAGAATGGATGCTTTTGAACTGTGGTGTTGGAAAAGACTCTTGACAGTCCCTTGGACTGCAAGATCCAAGCAGTCAATCCTAAAGGAAATCAGTCCTGAATATTCATTGGAAGGACTGATGTTGAAGCTGAAACTCCAAAACTTTGACCACTTGATGCAAAGAGCTGACTCATTGGAAAAGACCCTGATGCTGGGGAAGATTGAAGGCGGGAGAAGGGGATGACAGAGGATGAGATGGTTAGATTGGTATCACTGACTTGATGGACATGAGTTTGGGTAAACTCCAGGAGCTGGTGATGGACAGGAAGGCCTGGCGTGCTACAGTCCATGGGATCACAGAGAGTCAGACAGGACTGAGCGACTGGACTGAACTGAACTGAACTAAACAGGACACTGGAAAAATCCAGAACTCAATAGGGAAGCAGGGATTCTAGGAAAAGGGACCCTGAACCCTTTTGAGGAGGGTTGAGGAGATGCCCCTTCAGGACACTGGGATGTAAATACCAGAAAGAGTGCAGATCTGCCATTGGTAGAATGGATCCAAAAATTGTGGTATATTTGTACATGTGGTTTGTGGCAATACACATGCTTATGAACATCACAGATAGGAGAAAATGTACCTCTGGGTGACAAACCTGAATCCCCCTGGACAGGGGAGGGGAGGGATGGGTCAGGGATGGGAAGAACACTAAGACCCACAAGGCCCACCTCAAGGTTGGATGGCAGTACACACGCAATACTCGAGAAACAATCCAGAACACATCCACGTGGATGGACAGCTGCCGTCACCTATTAGGATGTGGAAGGGGTGAGACTTGGGGCGCAGAGGTTTCTGGCCCAGGTGTTGTGTCCTGGGTGAATCCTTTAGCCTCCCCCGTTTCCTCATCTGTCAGGTGGATGTCTCTTAGTGCCCGTTTTCCAGGACCAGCCAAAAAGCACTCAGAGCAGAACGTGGCACGACTATCCATTCACCCAGACATGCCCACCACGGTTGGTATCTCCAGCTGGTGAGGGGCAGGGAACAGAGTATATATAGTAGGGGCTGGGGGTGTGTGGATGGTGGGTACCCCTGGGATGGGGGGAGAAGGCGGGGCTTTGGCTGAATTGGAGGGGATTCCGGGGTGGCAGCTGTGGACGGGGTGGAGATGGTCTTGGCACTCCAGCCAAGCTTTTTCATTTGCTGGGCCTCTGTGGTGCCTTCTCTCCCTCCAACGCCCTTCTTTCTTGCTTCGCGGACACCTACATTCACTTAAGGCGAAATGCCCCGTTGTGTCCCTTCCAAGCCCAAGAGTCACGCCAGGCCTGGCAACCACCCCCTCTCAGGGAGAATGCCAAGCAGACGGTTTCAGGGTGACTCGCCTTCCATCAGGTTCTGGAGGCTACCCGTGGGCCTTGCCTCCCAGCGTGGGATGTCAAAGGCTCAGGGTGCGTGTCAGCGGGCCCAAGGACCGATGGCACAACCCTGGCTGAGGAGAAGTGCTCCAAGTGGCCCTCAGCGCTGTACCCATGTCTGTCTCCCAGGCAGAGCTGGGGCACCCGGCTCCTGCTTAGACCCAGAAGCAATCCCCAGTCGGGGGCGCTCTGTGTGGGCCTGAGCTGTTTCACCCCCGAACACAAGATGGTTAACTTGCTGGAGGAATCTTGATAACTACAAAGAACCTTGCTAATGTTCATCATATCCTTTTATCCAGTATATTTCTTATAAATAATAGATCCTAAAATGATCAGAATTTATATTACATGAATGATAAGGATATTCAGAACAGAGCAGCATTCATTATTTTTTATATTGTGCGAAAATACAGCAAACGTCAAATTTACCATTTTAACCATTTCAGGTGTACAACTCAGTGGCATTTCATGCCTCTGAACGGTCATGTAACCATCACATCTATTTAATTCCAGGACATTTTCAGCCCCTAAAAGGAGACCCCCTACCCATTCTCTCCAAATTCACCCCGCCCTGGCACTCACCAATCTTTCTTTCTTGCAACTGCCTCTAGACATTTCCTAAGTGGAATTCTAGAACAGGTGGTCCAGTATGTCTGGCAGTTTTCCACAAAATGTTTTCTAGGTCCACCCATATAACAGCAGACATCAGTACTTCATTTCTTTTATGGGTAATACTGCAGCCTGTTCCAGAAAACTGCACTGAGTGAATAAATCGGTCATCCCTCAACACACGTTGGTTTGTTTCTACATTTTGGCAGTTGTGAATCACACTACGGTGAACATTTGTCTCCAAGGGTTCAAGACCCTGCTTTCAAATATTTGGGGCCATATGGTCATTCTATATTTAATGTATGGAGGTACCAGCATTATTTCTAATGCCAAAAACTTTACAGTAGTCTTTAGTACAAGTATCTGCCTCATGGAAATGTACAGCTGCCCTACCAGAGTTTTCTAACAAGCGTTTCTCAAAAAAGATACAAAATGACACATGAATTCTGATGACTATCATGTAAAATGTATGTTTAAGGTAAAAGACTGCAAAGTAATATATAGAAACATTGTTCCAGGGAAATGAAGATCTGAGAATTTGCTTTCTTCCCAACTTTATATACCATGGCTAAATTGTTTTTTGAAAAACTGTTTATGGACTTCAAAAAGATAGCATTGCTGGACAAGTCTCATAATAAACTATCAAGCACCTGCTGGGAGAGCTCAGTGTGAGCCCAGTTTCGAGAGCTGATGGGGTACAGGTGGGAAGGGAGGTATGAGTCCACAGGCGCATCATAGTGCCACAAGTATGCAGCTTGGAGAGTGAACGGGGCTGTGAAAACTATTTGGAATGGGCGTGCCTGATATATATATTCATTGGTACCTGCGTCAGTATTATTACACAATCCTTTCTTTAAAGACTGGAAGGAAATTCATGAAAATGGAAGAATGTCAGCGCTGGGGCTTTCCTCATAGCTCAGTCGGTAAAGAATCTGCCTGCACTGCGGGAGACCTGGGTTTGATCCCTGGGTCGGGAAGATCCCCTGGAGAAGGGAAAGGCTACCCGCTCCAGTGTTCTTGGGCTTCCCTGGTGGCTCAGCTGGTAAAGAATCTGCCTGCAAGGTGGGAGACCTGGGTTGGATCCCTGGGTTAGGAAGATCCCCGGGAGAAGGGAAAGGCTACCCACTCCAGTATTCTGACCTGGAGAATTCCATGGACTGTATAGTCCATGGGGTCACAAAGAGTGGGACACAACTGAGCGACTCTCCCAGCAGTGGCTGGTTATCTCCGGAAGCTAGTATTTCTAGCTGACTTTCATCCTTTGTTCTTTATAGCATTTTCTCCCGTAAACATTACTTAGCTACCTAGAGAAAACAGACAAGAACAATCTAGCCTGTGCCCTGCTCTGAGTTTTTTCCTGAGGCCCCAGGCCCCTGGGCAGCCCTGGCCCGGGGCAGGGGGAGGGGTGCAGCCTTTCTGCTCAGGCCCCTTGGGAGCAGTGGTGATGAAGTCACATCAGACTTCACATCCAGATCTGAGCTGGGGAAGCGCAGGGGAGGCACGCTCTTGCCCAGGTGTCCCTAAAACAGAAGGGGCAGCTCCCAGGACCTTGGATTCCCTGAGTGGATCGCAGTGCCCACCCCAGGGAACACCAGGAAGCTGGTTCTGGAAGGCTAGAGAAGGGCCTTGTCATGGGGCTGTCAATTAGTCTCAGGCCTAGGGCAGGACTGAGCAGGCTCCCTCCCACCCTCCATTTATTTCCCCCATGTGCACCCCACCACCGGCTCTAGGGCTGCATTTGCAGAAGGGGTTTTCCGTGGGCGGCCAAGGAATGGGCCCCGCGCTCCCCCAGCCCCATGTCTGTGCCCCAGGGCGCAGACCCACGAGGCACCAGTCAGAGAGGGGGGAGAAGACAGCAGGCCCCCAAGTCTGCCTTCAGAGGGGGGCCCTGCCTACCCCAGCCCCTCAAAGTAAGCCAGGCCCTGGGGTGGGACCCCTCTGACAACCGGAGGGCAGGTGCCTGTGGCAGCTGGGAAAGGGGTGAGGGTGGGAGGAATAGGGGAGAGGAGACGCAGTTGGCATAAAGCTGGCGCAGGGACTGGCCCAACCCAAGCTCCAAAGGCTAAGTGGTAGACAGTCATGGTGGGCAGGGGAATACCCTTCTAACAATCCAGGGTGTTAGGGAAATTAGCAAGGAAGGGGAGGTCCCCCCTCACCCCCCGGTTCAGGCATCAGAGGCTGAACCAGGGGAGAGAGTCTGGGTGCCTGGGTCACTGCCCACTGCTCCCGCACTGAGTGGGGCCCCAGGGGGTGAGGACAAGGATTCCAGGCACAAGGTCCTGCTGTGCTGTCTCCACAGGGCTTCTCTGGGAATCAGAGGGATTAGAAGGAGGGCGGTAAGGGAGGGCGTGAAGCTGCAGGAATGTCAATGGAGAACAGTGGATGTGGAAAACTCTCTAGAGCTGCCATATAATCCAGCGTAACCACAAGAATGGAAAACAGGCACCCTAACAAAAGCTTGTACACAAATGCTCATATCAGCACTATTTTTTTGTTTTTTGGCCTCGTGGCGCAGCTTGTGGGGATCTTAGTTCCATGACTAGGGATTGAACCTGGGCCCCAGCAGTGAAAGCACTGAGTCCTAACCACTGCAATGCTAGGGAAATTCCCAGCAGCATTTTTCTAAATAGGCAGAATTTGGAAGCCTCCTCCATGTCCACCAGCAGATGGATAAGCATAATGGGGGAACATCCACCCGGCAGATCATTCCACCATATAAAGGAGCTAAGTCCTGATACATGCTAATAATACAACATGGATGAATACAGCCTGGCAGCCCAGCCAAGTGAGAGAAGGCAGGCACAGAAGGCCACATGCTGTATGATTCCAGAATAGGCAAACCCATCGGGACAGAAAGTCAAGGAGTGCAAAGAGAGAATGGGGAGAGCCTGCATAATGGTAGGAAGTTCCCTTTGGGAGTGACCACCATGTTCTGGAACTAGGTGGTGGTGACAATGACACCACATTGAAAGTACTCAAATGTCACTAATGGGAAACTTTATGACATACATCGTCGCCCACAATAAAAAATTAAAACTGCTCCCTGAACCCACAGAGACCACAGGCACCCTCACAGAGATGCGGGGAGAGGTAGGACTTGGGGAACTGGTTTTACTCAATGCAGATCATTTTTTAAAAAATAAGTTTTTTAATTTGTTAATTTTTGGCTGTGCTGGGTCTTTGTTGTTGTGAGAGCTTTTCTCCAGTTGCAGCAAGCCAGTGCTACTCTCGAATTGCCGTGCACAGGCTTCTCATTGAGGTGGCTTCTCTTGGCACATGGGCTCAGTTGCTGCACAGCATGTGGGATCTTCCCAGACCAGGGCTTGAACCACGACTCCTGCACTGGCAGGCAGATTCTTCACCACTGAGCCCCCAGGGAAGCCCCAATGCAAATCTTGATCTCTGCTTTGAAGTTCCTGAGACTTGCAGATATCCCCTACTCCACCTACATGCATCTCCAACCAAGCCACCAAACCAAGTGTCATATGACCATTGTTGTTGAATTCAAGTAGGGATTGACTGTTGACTTAAAATGCTGAAGTAAAGTCACTCAGTCATGTCCGATTCTTTGCGACCCCATGGACTATAGCCTACCAGGTTCCTCTGTCCATGGGATTTTCCAGGCAAGAGTACTGGAGTGGATGGCCATTTCTTTCTCCAGGAGATCTTCCTGACTCAGTGATCGAACCCAGGTCTCCTGCATTGTAGGCAGACACTTTACCATCTGAGCTACCAGGGAAGTGTATAAATGCTGAGATGGAGGTATATAAGCCAGGGATTGAGTGTAGGCAGAGATAAGAGGCCCATGGAGGACCCAAAGGCACCTTGACATTGAGCAGTTGCAGATAAAGATACAGAGCTTAGTCACCCAGAGAGAAGGAAAGTGAAGAAGGGAAGCTGGGCAAGACAGTGTACCAAGGAGGGGAGGTTGGATGGGATCAGGATGCAGAAGGACCCTCTAGGTTGGTTAAAAGAGGGCAGTCGGGGAGGGGGGCACCCAGCCGGCCTGTATAGACTCAGCCTTTGGAAGCTTTTGCAGAGAATGGGGTGGAAGGGGCTTGAGGGTGTGGGAGAGCCCTAGGTTTGGTTTCTACCAGGACAGATGCATGAGAGCATTTGAATGCTTGTTGGGAAAGGTAGGTTCAGAAGACGAAAATTTTTTCAATGCCAAAAAACAGTGAGGGACAGACCTGGAAAAGGTAGGGAGTATATGGGGGAGGGGGGAATCGAGGGAAACACGTGGTGGGGGGCAGGGGGCAAGAGGGAGGCAAATGGCGGTGGAGCAGCAGAAGGGACATCGGTTTCCGGTGGGACATGGTGGGGATATGAGGGCAACGAGAGGACACAGGAGCAAGGGGTCAGGGAACAGCAACGCAGATAGCTCGGCGACGCAGTCGGGATCAAGGAGGGGCCTGATCAGCTAAGCCGGAGTCACTGCCCCACCCTCCGCCCGCGGCGAGGCGGCGGCGGCCCGGGAGGGGGCGGGGCCGAGGCGGCAGAGGGCGGGGCCCGGGCGCGCTCGCCCCGCCCCCCGGGCACCGAGCCGCAGACAAAGAGCGCGCCGCTGCGGCGACGCGAGCGAGGCTGGGCCGCCCAGCCGGCCCGGTCCCCCGCGCTCAGGCCGGGTCTCTCCCGCGCTTCGTGGCCCGATCGACTGCCCCTACCCCTCCGGTCCCCCGCCCCCGCCCCCAACCTTGGTGGATCTCCGGCCCGGCTCTAGGGGGCTGGGGGCTTCAGGTGGAAGGCCCTCAGCATCCGTCCCAGATGCTCTGATTTGAGAATCTCTGAGCCGGGCGAAGAGGGTAGTCAGAGAAAAGAACCCTGGCCCGGATGACTGGGGGTCCCACAGGCCCCGCAGGCCCCTGGAAGGTCTGGGGAACGCCCCTTTCAGCCAGGGTCAGGAGAGGAGGAGGGGGTTAACGCCATAATTCGACGGGCGCCCACGGCTGGATTGCCTCTCCCAACCCCAATCTGCAGATTAGGGAAACCGAGGCCAGGCAGAACAGAAACCAAAGTTAGCCTCTGCCCTGGCGCCCAGTCCCACCGGCTAGCTCAGCTCTGCTGTCGCCAGTGTCCAGGAACACCGTGGATGCAGCTGGGTGTCTGGCTCCGCGGGACCCAGAAAGGAGATGCCCAGAGCAGTGCAGGCTCTTTTCAGGGGCCCAGAAAGAAGTCCTCATTCATGCCTTCCCATCTCTGGAGCTGGAAAATTGTCAACTCACAGGGCCATCAGCACATCTGTCCATGGCATCTGCCCAGGGACGTCTGCATGCCGCTTACTCAGATCCAATGCACCTGCTCCCTCCTGTCTCAACACACACATTCCCAAGCAAAAAGCTGCACCAAGCTTCCCCTCCTGGGAAATCGACACCCTAATGTGCTCAGGGATTGAACACTGACGCAATCATCGCTCCAATTATACTGTTAATGCTCTTATAACCTTTTTTTTCCCCCAGATCCAGGACCCAATCAAGGATCACACACCTGGTTCTTAGTTCTCTGAAAGTGAAAGCGTTGGTCACTCAGTTCAGTTCAGTTCAGTTCACTGTGTCTGACACTTTGAGATCCCATGGACTGCAATACCTCCCTGTCCATCACCAACGCTCAAACTCATATCCATCAAGTCAGTGATGCCATCCAACCATCTCATCCTCTGTCATCCCTCTCCCCCTGCCTGCAATCTTCCCCAGCATCAGGGTCTTTTCCAATGAGTCAGGTCCTCACATCAGGTGGCCAAACTATTGGAGTTTCAGCTTCAGCATCAGTCCTTCCAATGAATATTCAGGGTTGATTTCCTTTACTGGTTTGATCTCCTTGCTGTCCAGCGAACTCGAGTCTTTTCCAGCACCACAGTTCAAAAGCACCAATTCTTCAGTGTCCTCAGCCTTCTTTATAGCATCAGTCCTTCCAATAAATATTCAGGACTGATTTCCTTTAGGATGGACTGGTTTGATCTCCTTGCAGTCCAAGGGACTCTCAAGAGTCTTCTCCAACACCACAGTTCAAAATCGTCTCTCACTGTTTTCCATTGTTTCCCCATCTATTTGCCATGAAGTGACGGGATTGATACGATGATTTTCGTTTTTTGAATGTTGAGTTTTAAGCCTGCTTTTTCACTCACCTTTCACTTTCATCAAGAGGCTCTTTAGCTCTTTGCTTTCTGCCATAGGGTGGTGTCATCTGCATATCTGAGGTTATTGATATTTCTCCCGGCAATCTTGATTCCAGCTTGTGCTTCATCCAGCCCAGCATTTCTCATGATGAACTCTGCATGTTAAATAAGCAGGGTGACAATATACAGCCTTGTCATACTCCTTTCCCAATTTGGAACCAGTGCGTTGTTCCATGTCCGGTTCTAACTGTTCCTTCTTCACCTGCATACAGATTTCTCAGGAGGCAGGTAAGGTGGTCTGGTATTCCCATCTCTTGAAGAATTTTCCACAGTTTGTTGTGATCCACACAGTCCAAGGCTTTAGAGTAGTCAATGAAGCAGAAATAGGTGCTTTTCTGGACCTCTCTTGGCTTTTCTATGATCCAACGGATGTTGGCAATTTGTTCTCTGGTTCCTCTGCCTTTTCTAAATCCAGCTAAACATCTGGAAGTTCATGGTTCAAATACTGTTGAGGCCTGGCTTGGAGAATTTTGAACATTATTTTGCTAATGTGTGAGACAAGTGCAATTGTGCAGTAGTTTGAACATTCTCTGACATTGCTTTTCTTTAGGATTGGAATGAACAATGGACTAGTTCTGTGGCCACTGCTGAGTGTTCCAAATTTGCTGGCATGTTGAGTGCAACACTTTCACAGCATCATCTTTTAGGATTTGAATTCCTAAAATTCCAGCTAGAATTCCACCACCTCCATTAGCGTTGTTCTTAATAATGCTTCTTAAGGCCCACTTGACCTCTCACTCCAGGATGTCTGGCTCTAAGTGAGTGAAGTGAAGTTGCTCAGTCATGTCCAACTCTTTGCGACCCCATAGACTGCAGCATGCCAGGCTCCTCTGTCCGTGGGATTTTCCAGGCAATAGTACTGGAGTGGATTGCCATTTCCTTCTCCAGGGGATCTTCCCAACCCAGGGCTTGAACCCAGGTCTCCCACATTGTAGACAGACGCTTTACCCTCTGAGCCACCAGGGAAGTCCGTAAGTGAGTGATCACACCATTGTGGTTATCTGGGTCATTAAGATCTTTTTTGTATAGTTCTTCTATGTATTCTTGCCACCTCTTCTTAATATCTTCTGCTTCTATTAGGTCCTTCCCTCATAGCTCAGTTGGTAAAGAATCCGCCTGCAAGGCAGGAGACTGGTTCGATGCCAGGGTCAGGAAGATCTGCTGGAGAAGAGATAGGCTACCCACTCCAGTATTCTTGGGCTTTCCTTGTGGCTCAACTGGTAAAGAATCTGCCTGCAATGCAGGAGACCTGGGTTCAATCCCTGGGTTGGGACGATCCCTTAGAGAAGGGAAAGGCTACCCACTCCAGTATTCTGGCCTGAAGAATTCCATGGAGCCATGAAATTCCATATAGCCACGGGGTCACAAAGAGTCAGACACACTGAGCAACTTTCACTTTCCACTTTCTGTTAGGTCCATACCATGTCTGTCTTTTATTGTGCCCATCTTTGCATGAAATTTTTTCTTGGTATCTCTAATTTTCATAGAGATTTCTAGTCTTTCCCATTCTATTGTTTTCCTCTATTTCTTTGCATTGACCACCAAGGAAGGCTTTCTTAGCTCTCCTTGCTATTCTTTGGAACTCTGCATTCAGGTGGATATATCTTTCCTTTTCTCCTTTGCCATTTGCTTCTCTTCTTTTCTCAGCTATTTGTAAGGCCTCCTCAGACAACCATTTTGCCTTTTTGCATTTCTTTTTCTTGGGGATGGTTTTGATCATTGCCTCCTGTACATTACAAACCTCCGTCCATAGTTCTTCAGACACTCTGTCTATCAGATCTAATCCCTTGAATCTATTTGTCACTTCCTCTTCCACTGCTCAATTGTGTCTGACTCTTTGCCACCCCATGAACCCGTCAAGCTCCTCTGTCCATGGGATTTTCCAAACAAGAATACTGGAGCGGGTTGCCATGCCTTTCTTCAAGGGATCGTCCTGACCCAGTGATCAAACCCATGTCTCTTATGTCTCCTGCCCTGGCAGGTAGGTTCTTTTACCACTAGGGGCACCTGGGAAGTCTCTTAGGTCTCCAGTCTCCTGTAATCTACAACAACCCATGCACTGAAAAATAACTTTCATGACACTGACCTCTTGGAAGAGTCCAGGGCACTGGCCTCACAGCAAGTCCCAGGGTCTGGATTCGCCTCCTTTCTTGTTGGTTTGATTCAGCTTAGGCCTTCTGAGGAGAGCGGCCACCCAGGGCAGGCTGTGTCCCTCCCCATGCAGTGTGAGGGAACCTCAGTTTGATCACTCAGTCTCTCCCTGGTAAAGCTGCCTTCTCCCTTCCTAAAGCACAAGTCATCTGGGTGATATCTTGAGACCCAGGGACTCTTTTCCTCAACAACTTTCATCTCATGGTTTGACCACCCAAGGATGCTCCCCAGCTGGATCAGTTCAACTGGATGAATTGCACTGGTGGCTGCAAAATGCCTTCATTTGTTAGAATTCTAGCAGGGAAACAGCACTACATGCCAACATGTGACTGACCCAGTTGAGGCTGCCTGGACAAGCTATACCATCCACCCCTAAAACTCTACCCACCCTTTCTACCCAGGGGCAGGATCGGAGAGAATGAAGCATGCAGGAAGCCTTCATCTCAACGGATCCTTTAGTATTGGGATGGTGTGTGTATCTGGGTTCCCATGTGAGCTACCTGTGGGTTATTGGTAAGGATGTGGGTGATGTGAAGAGGCTCAGTTAGCTGCATGTAGCCTGGAAGAGCAGATTATGTCCCTTGGGGGCCCCACATGGACAATCATCCCTGGAAATTGATTTGATAGATATGAGCTGAGGCCTCCTCCCTTTTATTTGTAATAAACTCACTTGCTAGGTGATACTGATGGAATTTGTGGGTTCACGGATTGATCCAAAGTCCCGCTCGAGGTCCTCACTGCTCAGAGTGTAGGCTAAGACCAGCAGCACGGATATCCATCCCCTGGGAGCATGTGAGTAATACCAGGCTCCACCCTGGACCTGCTGAAGCAGATTCTGCATTTTAACAAGGGCCTCAGGGTAGTCGTGCTGGCCCAGAGCGCCCCTTTGAGGAACCGGAACTTGCAGGCACCTGAAAGGGATTCAGACCACAGGCAAGGGCTTCACAGGGTCTCTCCTCCACCCAAGCCCTCCCCAAAGGGTGGGTGGTGCCCAGCCAGGGGCAAGCTGAAATCTGACCCAGCAGCCCTGAACCTCCTGCTTTTCCAGGGATGAGCAGGCCTCTCAGGCACCTCTCAAGCCCTGCCTGGAGAGAGGCTGGGAGTGAGGGATGCCCCACTGAAGCCACGATGGACAAGCAAAGCAAAGCACTTCCTAAGGTCATCCTTGGTTGTGTGCTCACAGCTTCCCAGGCACCCGTGGATGACAAAGGAAAACCTCCTCCCACCTACGTACCTCTGGGCTAACCTGGTTGGCCCAAAGGCAAAGGCCATGTCTTGCAGTAATCCAAATAATATTCTTCATAAAGACTGAAATATTCTTTTCATTCAAATGAAGCCTTCCTCAGTGATCAATGCAAAATGAAAAGATTCCCTTTATTTCCAGCTCTGAACCCCAGCTTCTGGGTCTTTCTTCTTTTGGCATGGCTCATGTGCAGAAGGACTCTGTACCTCCATCTCAGTATCTGTCCAGTGCCTGATTCATCTCATACGTTCTACTTCACAACTCAAGGCCCGTCTGGTTTTGTACCCCACCCTGTGGGATCTTAGTTCCGGGACCAGGGACTCTGGTCCCGAACACACTGCCTTGGAAGGCGGAGTCTTAACTGCCGGGAGGGCCAGGTAAGTCCCTCCCCCTTCTTTCCTGTTAGGAAAACTCTCACAATACTATCAGACATTCTTCTGTCACTGGACATTGTGACAGGTCCATGAGGAAGGCCTTCTCCATCCACTTTCCACTCCTTAGTGCCTGATCAGATGTCCACAACCCTTTGCCCACCCAGATGAGATTCCAGGGGACCAAATGCCCTGCTGATTTCTCAATGGCAGTGATGCCAGGAGGCAGGCCCTCTGTATTCCCATGTGGCACATGTAGAAGCTGAGGAACCAAGTCAGGGAGCCATCCAGTACCTCCACACATTGTATTCCCTGGAAGGGGCCCTGAAGGAGAAGGTAAGAAAGACTTACTTGGCCCTACCAGGGGCCCCTGCTGAGCTAAGCGCTCCCAAGTGCTTTTGGTAAGAGAAGTGCTTTTGGTAAGAGAAGTGCTTTTGGTAAGCGTATGTGTTGTTGTCCAGTTGCTAAGTCGTGTCTGACTTTCGACCCTATGGACTGCAGCCCGCCAGGCTTGTCTGTCCTCTACTATCTCCTGGAGTTGGCTCAAACTCATGTTAAATTGAGTCAGTGATGCCATCCAGCCATCTCATCCTCTGCCGCCCGCTTCTCCTTTTGCCTTCTTTTTAAAGCCTTACCAGAGTATAACTGCCATATGATGAGCTGCACGTATTTAGAGCATACAGTTTGAAAAGTTTTGATATCAGGGGTATGTGTACATCTGTAAAGTCATCGCCACAACCAACAGAGTGACCATCTCCATCATACCCAAAAGGGTCCTTCCACCCCTTCCACCATCCCTGCAAATACTGACCTGCCTGCCCCTCACCTGCTTTTGGTTTGTTTGTTTGTTTTTGAGGCCAGCTTGCAGCATCTCAGTCCCCTGACCAGGGACTGAACCTGGGCCACCACAGTCAAAGCTCCAAATCCTAACCACTAGGCCTTCCCTCGGAAAAGGCAATGGCACCCCACTCCAGTACTCTTGCCTGGAAAATCCCATGGATGGAGGAGCCTGGTAGGCTGCAGTCCATGGGGTCGCACAGAGTCGGACACGACTGAAGTGACTTAGCAGCAGCAGCAGCAGGTCTTCCCTACTGGCTGCAATGTATGAGACCCAGGTTCAATTCCTGGGTCAGGAAGATCCCCTGGAGAAGGAGATGGCAACCCACTCCCAGTATTCTTACCTGGAAGATTCTGTGGACAGAAGACCTTGCCGGGGCTGCAGTCCATGGCGTGTCAAAGAGTCAGATACAACTGAGTGACTTAACACTTTCCCTTTCAGGCCACCAGGGCCCCCCCGCACTACCACCATCTGCTTTCTGTCACTATAGTTTGCCTTTCTAGAATTTTCTATCAATGGCTCAGACAGATCCAGGACAAGGGGTCATGGTGTCAGACAGAGAGAAGGACACAGGCCCAGCAAGCAGGGACACCAGGAATGGCTCTTGAAGGCGCTTTGGTGTCTCAGTGTATGGTGACCAGACTATCGTCCTTTCTACCCTTTGTGACCTGGCTTCTTCCTCTTCCTAACAACCTGCACGACCCAGCCCCCCACTAAGGGTCATTTCCAGATTTTCCAAGCTCTCCCTATGCCCCCAGGCCCCCAGCATCCACAGCTGGTTAAATATCATTGGAAGACAAGACTGAGACAACAGAAATGGAACTGGGGTTCTGACAGGCTGCACTTCTGACATACCTGTGATAGACCACATCAGAAGAACCCAGGGCCAAAAACCACAGGATCATCTCAGTGGCTACAGAAAAACCATTCAACAAACTCTAACAACCCTCCATGATAAAAACACTCAAACTAGGAATAGAAGGGAATTTCCTCCACCTGGTAAAGAACATCTATGACAAACCCGCAGCTAACTTCATACTCATGGGACAAAGACTGGAAGCCTCCCCACTTAGATCAGGAACAACGCAAGAATGCCCACTGGCCACTTCCATTCAACATTACACTGGAGGTGCTAGCCAGAGCAAGTAGGCAAGAAAAAGAAAGGCAAGAGACGGGACTTCCTTGGCCGTCCAGTGGTTAAGACTCATCCAGTGGTTAAGACTCGGTGCTTCCACTCCACAGGGTAGGGGTTCGATCCCTAGTTGATCCAGGAACTGCAAGGCTCCACCAAAAAAAGAAATGAAAGGCATACAGATTGGAAAGGAAGGAAAGCTATCTCTACTTATATATAGGAAATCCTGAGGAATCCACTCAAAACAACTATTCCGGCTAATAAATGGGTTTAATAAGGTTGCAAGATACATGATCAATACAAAAAACTGAATTGTATTTCTATACAGTGGCAATAAGAAAAATGAAAAGGAAATTAAGAAAACAACTCTTACAATAGCATCATAAAGAATAAAGTATTCAGGAATACATTTAATGAAAGTACAAAACATTGGCAAAAGTAATTGAAAACCTGGGGAATTCCCCAGTGGTCCAGTGGTTTGGACTCTGTGCTTTCACTGCCAAGGGCCCAGGTTCAATCCCTAGTCAGGGAACTAAGATTTCACAAGTGGGATAAAAAGACATCCCATGTTCATGGGTAATACTCCCCCAAATTCAATGTAATACTCAATACAATTTCAATATCTATTCAATGCAATAGTCAATATGAATTCAACCCAATTCCTACAAAATCACAGCTGGCTTTTCAGAAAGTGACAAACTGATTCGAAAATTCATATGGAAATCCAGGTGACCCGGAACAGACACAACAATTTTGAAGAGTACAAAGTTGGAAGACCCACACTTCAAAATTTATTTACAAAGCTCTAGTAAAAGCTGTGGTGAAGGCATAAAGATAGACATTTCTCCAGAAAAGATAAGCAAATACTCAATAGTACAGGAAGGATACTCATCAGGAAATGCATTTGAAAAGCATTTAGCATAATAGGTTGGCTCTAATCTAAAACGTGTGTTGGAGAGGCTGTGAAGAAATTAGGATCCTCTTACACTGCTGGTGAGAATGTAAAATGTAAAATGATGTAGGCTTTGTGGAAAAGAGTTCAGCAGTTCTCAAAATAATAATCATAATTACCATATGATCCAGCAAATGCATTTCTGGGTATTTACCCGAAAGAATTGCAAGCAGGGACTCAAACAGGTATTTGTACACTCATGTGCACAGGATGACTGTTCACACTAGCCAAAAGGTGGCAGTAAGTCAGATGTCCATCACTGGGTGATGATAAATATTATGTGGTATATAGCCACACAATGGAATATTATTGAGTAATAAAAAGAAATTTCGAACCGAGAACATGCTACAATGTGGAAGAACCTTAAAAACATGATAAAAAAGCTGGATAACAAAAGATCAGGTATCATACAGTTCCTAAAATGAAACTGGTTCCATTGAAATGAAATGTCTGGAACAGGCAAGTCCATAAAGACAAGTAGACTAGTGGTTGCCAGAGCCTAGGAGCTACTGGCACGAATGGGGTCATGACTGCTAATGGGTTTAATGTTTCTTTTTAAAGTGATGAAAATGGTCTGGAATTGGTGATGGTTGCACAATTCTGAATATACTAAAAACCACTCAACTGTACATGTTGCAAGGGTATGTGGATTATACATCAATATAGCTCTGTATGTGTGCATTTTTTTAAAAAATACCTGTGAATCATTTGGAGAAAAGGGTCTGAAATCAAGGCTAGAATAGAGACTTGAGACTTCTTAACCTGGGAGTCAGAGGCCTCTGGGGACCTAGGAAAGAGCCTCAGGGCATAAGGAAGCCACATGGCAAGTGGTGTAAGTGTCTGTGCGTGTCTGGGCTGCGCTGTGTCCTGGTGGGGTTCCTTATTTTGGTAAGATGCTGGGGCCACAGGAACGTATGGACAAGCCATGGAGAAGCATCTCTGAAACTGGGAAGCACCAGAATTTAAGTGGCGGGTAAGCTGGGGTCCTGGAAGCTGGTCTTCTGGACAAAAACTTTCTTCCCTCTGAAAAGAGGTTCAAGCCAGGAGACGCTCCCTGATAGCTCATCTGGGATAGCTAATTGCTTTCCCTCCTCTCTAGATTTTTTTACAATTCAAATTCTCTTTGATTTTCCTTTGAAAGGACAGTTTCTTTTCTAAAAAAAAAATGCACCCATACTGTGTAACACAGGGCACTCCACTCTGTACTCTGTAATGATCTATATGGAAATAGAATCTAAAAAAGAGTAGACGTAAGTATAAGTAATTCACTTTGCTCTACAGCAGAAACACAATAATATAAATCAACTATAGTGCAGTAAAAATTAAAAGATCAATGTAAAGATGTAAAAGGTAAAAATCAAACCACAACCGGTCTCCAATTCTGTCCAAACTTCTGTGGGAGCTTTAAAAGGGATCAACGTCCCCAGGGCCTGGTCGGTGAGGGCTGGCAAAGACTAGGAAAGGAAAAGGACCCATCTCCTGGGGGAGCTGGTCACTTAGGGCTTGGGGGTCTCCCTCCAGGAGAAAACCCTGGCCCAGGATTTCCCTGTCCAGGTTCACCTCAAGCCTTCCTCCAACAGGGAGCCTCCCTGAAGGCTGACCCAGCCAGACCTGAGGACGCCCACTCCTGCCCTGGGGAATCCAGAAGATCACAGCAGCATCCTCTCCCAAGCTTGGCTGGCTCAACTCAGGCCTGCAGCGTGGGGCAGGTTGCCTTCCACTTTCCACACATCCCCATGGGGTTGGCCCTTAATGAAGTGCTACCACCATCAAGAGCCAACTCAAGAGCTTTGGATTTGCTTGCCGTTTGATGGAATGATTGCAAGAAAAGGCAACCGTGAAGATGGGATGGCATGGCCTCATCGACCAACCACCTACCCACCCCCAACTTCCCTCCCCTCAGCCTTGGTGCAGACCACTGGGATTCCACAGGACCGACTGGTCTAGTGACCCCAACCTGGGTCATCCCCCAACCGGATTGCATGAGGAGGAAATAGAAATAACCAGACCAAAATTTCCAAACAGCTGGAAGGAGAGATGAAACCAAGCACGGGGCTGGGGTTGTGGGGTGGGGGGAGGGCGACCCCTGGGATTCCACCCGACGGCCTCCTCTAGTGATCCCAACCTGGGTCATTCTCGAACTGGATCGCAGGAGGGGAAATGGTAATAGCCAAGCCAAGATTTCCAAACACCTGGAAGGACAGATGAAACTAACCACGGGGCTGTGTAGGGGGGAGGCGGGGCGGGTAGGGGGGGCTGAAGCAGAAAGAAGGCGGAGAGCCACGAGCCAGGAAAGCAGAAGGCCTGCGCGTCCACAAAGACCGGCCTGGGACAGGCGGGGAGGAGCGCCACCAGGCTGGTGCAAGATTTCGCGTCCGGCCCGCCGCCAGCTTCTACCCCCGTGGGCCCAAGGACCTACACTCCCACCACACACTCAGCGCTCCCGCGTCCTCCCCCGTCTCCCCCGCGCCACCGCCAATGCCTGCAGGTTCCCCGACTTTTCTAAGGAGACCGCCTTCTCCCAGCCAGCACCTCTTCGACCTGCACGTGCGCCCGGTCCGGACCAACAAACCCAGAGTAGAAACGTATACCTGGGTGCGCCCGGTCTGCCCCTGGGTCCAGATCCTCCCCCACCTCTGACCTTGAACTCCCTCCACAGAGCCCGGGGGACGTCTCAGACCAAGCCATCCAGGACACGTCTCTAGACGGTTCTCAGGGCTCACAGAGAAAGTACACACACACGGGGTGGCAGGAGTCTCCGCGCACACACAGACGGGGCACAAGCACGCACTCACGAAGTCACGCCACGCACAGGAAAAGGAGCACGGCTCCGGGTCCGAGAGCGCGACCTGGAGTCTCTCATCTCTCTGGGCGTCGAGCACTGCCCGGTCCACACCCCCACCCACCGCCCAAAGCCCCTGCGGGGCACAGGGCGGGCCGGGAACCGACGGCCGCGGGCTGCCCTTCTAGCAAACCCGGCGACGGCCGCTCACCCGAGGCCCCGAAGGCCTGGGAGCCCACCGTTGGCTTGGGCAGGGCCGGAGCGGAGAGGGGTTGCTGGGGGAGGTACCTGATCGCGCCGGCTGGGTGTCGGCGGGGTCCTGGGGCCCCGGTACCCCTGGCCCAAGGGGACCGCGATTTGCCCCCGCCTCCCGGCGCTCCGTGAGTGCCCACCTCCCTTCCCCAGCCCCGGGGCCAGCGGGGCCAGCGAGATCAGGGAAACACAGGCCGTTGCTATGCAACCCCCGTCCCGCGCCGGCGCCGGCGGCAACGCGTTGCCCGGCTCCGGGTTCCGGGGTGCTCGCGCAGAGGACCCGGGCTCAGCCCAACTTCCCGACCCGGACCGATTGGGATCCAGCGCTCGCCTCGCAATCAATCGAGCACCTCAGGGATGCGTCCCATACCCCGATCTCCACGCAGGGACTCCCATCCGCCCCCACATCTGTGCCTGGTTCCCACGGACACCAACACCCGCCGCCCCAGAGACGGAGGACGAAAATGCTTCCGTAACCTTCTCCACTCCGGGCCCTCCGGCCCCTCCATCGGGCCCTCCCCCCCAGGTGACGCCCCCCCGCCCCTCGCCCCCGCGGCCGGGCAGCCCTACCTGCAGCATCACTTTGTACTGCTCCTCCGGCTTCTGGACCACGCACATATTACATCCCATGGTGCCGGCCGCCGAGGGGAGGAGGCGGCCACGGGAAAATGCCTTTCACTGACCCGATCGCGGGACCTCGGGCCCCGGGCCGGGGCCGGGGGCCATAGCCTAGCTCGGGGGCGGGCCGCCTAGCGGGGGAGGGGGGCACGCCCCCGGGGTGGGGGCAGCTCCACGCCCCTCCGGTTAACCCTTAGCTGTCCGCGGCCCGGCGCGGGCATGCTCCCTCGCACCCCGCCAGGAAAAAAAAAAAAGGTAGCGGGGGATGGGCGGGCGCGCCGGGCGTTGCTTGGCTACCGCCCCCCCCCCGCGAAGGCGCGGGGGCGCGCCAGGCCGCTGGGGGCCGTCAGGGGCCGCGGGCCGAAACCCTCCCAGCCCGCGGGCTCCGTGGCTCCCGCAGCCGCCTCCGGCTCCCACCCATGGCCACCCGCCCCGGGAGCCCGGCCCTCGCGCCGCGTCCGGGCCCGCCGACTAGGGGTAGCGGCGGCCACCCCGCTCGCAGCCAGGGCTCCCCCACCCGACCCTGCCCCGCCCCGCCCCGCCCGCGCTCCCGCCTGGATGGGCCGCGCTCCAGGCGCTCCGGGCGCACGCTCCCCAGCCAGCCGCCCGCCCCGCGGTCTCCGGCTCCCGCCTGGGACGACGGACACGGCGCGCGCGCGCCCGCGGCGGCAGTGGGGAGCGGGCGCACGCGCGCGGGAGCGAGGGGAGCGGGGCTGGGTGGGCGAGCGCGAGGCTGGAGGCCGCGGGAGCCAGCGCGGAAAGCCAGGGGCGGGCCTTGCCCGGAGTCCCTGGGGGGCGGGGGGGGGGGCTCCCAGGTTCCACGATTCCCTGCGATCGCCAGCATCCGGCCCGGAGCACCTGGCCCTGGATATGCCGACTGCGCTGGACCAGCCCAGGATACCAGTGTCCAGGGTGGAGGAGCGCCTCCCGGGATCCCCCACGAGCTCGCGGCCTCGGGACTGGGGGAGGGGGGATCACGATTTCAGCCCCTTTCCCACATCCTCCGCGCAGCATCCGTCTCTCCGGCTTCCCTTTAACGATCGCTTCTCTCCTTCAACTCAGCCGTTTTCTCGCTGTCGTTGTAAACGTATACCTTTGTTAAAATTTTAAAAGCGAAAACATTTTTTTTTTTTTAATAGAGAAAAGCGTGAGGTTGAGTGGGTCTCCGGGAGAGCCAACCGAGCGGTTTGGGATGCCTGGGCCCCGGGCGCACCGGATTACCTACCTACCTGCGTCTCTCTCTGCCCCCGCCTGCGCCCAGCGTGCCACTTTCACGTTCCTTCCATTTCTTCCCTCATCTCTCCCACAACCTGCCCTGGCTTCCTTGGACTAGCCTGGAGAGAGAAGGCCTTGGCCTGGAAAGCCGCCTTGGATGGATGGCCGGGTTCCCATGGGGTGCCAGGGAGAACTGCAGAGTCCAAGCCCTCTGGCTGCAGAGATAACTTGATTCAATTGTTGCCTTCTTCGTTGCCAGGCTTTGGCAAGTGATGGAATCGATAACCACACAGGGCTGTTTAATTACACCGCAGCCTTGGCAGAGGCCCCTCCATAGCCCTTCTTTCCTCCCTGACTCCTGGTTTAGAGAACAGGAATCAGGAATATGCTGGGCCTGCCTAGAATCTGGAAATGAGATGTGGATGTATATGCCCCTGGAGACAGGGCTGGTGTGTAGGTTGCATATGTCAGAAAGTGGTCTCAGGGGAATGAGAACCAATGTCAGGGTATGTCCTCAAGCTGGCTGGCACTTGAAGCTACTGGGACTTGACCCTGCTAGGGGCTGGCTGGATATAACTGTCTACCCCAGACCCCAGGAGGAGACTGGTGAAGGTGAAGGTGAAAGTAGCTCAGTCATGTCCGACTCTTTGCGACCCCATGGACTTAGTGTATGGAATTCTCCAGGCCAGAATACCGGAGTGGGTAGCCTTTCTCTTCTCCAGGGGATCTTCCCAATCCAGGGATCGAACCCAGTCTCCTGTATTGCAGGTGGATTCTTTACCACCTGAGCCACCAGGGAAGCCCCAAGAGGAGACTGCCATACCACAAAGGACCACAAGTTTGGTGGCTTCAAACAGCAAAAACAGAAATGTATTTTCTCCATAGTTCTAGAGGCCTCAAGTCCAAAATGAAGGTGTTGGCAGGGCCATGCTCCCTCCAAAGGCTCTGGGAGGGGGGTGTCCTCCTGTGCCTCTTCTTAGCTGCTTGGGGGTTCTTAGCCATTTTTGCTCTTCCTTGCCTTGTAGCTGCATGGCTCCAGTTTTTGCCTCTGTCTTCACATGACCTTCTTCCTCATGCGTCTCCTATGTCTGGGTCCAACTTTCCTTCTTTCTAAGGACACTCTGGCAGTCCAGTGGTTGGGACTTTGCACTTTCACTGCTGAGCAGCAAAATAAAGAAATCAATACAAATTCAGGACCCCAGTCTTTGGAGTTACAGCCCACCCAAATCCAGCGTGACCCCCTCTTAACTCAGTAACATCTGCAAAGACTAATTCCAAAGAAGGTCCCGTTCACAGGTACCAGGGACTGGAACCTGAACTTTTTTTTTTTTAATGTCTGTATGTTTTTTTTAAACTTTTTTAAGGAACTTGAACTTTTTTGGAGGATGTGGCTCTACCCACTACACATCAGCAAGTCCAGCTTCTCAGCCTGCCAAAATGGACTCTGCCTCTTGGTGGGAGAAGAGACAAAAGTCACAATCCATAGGACCATGAGTGTCTCGAACATGAGGGCAGACTCCAATGGGAGCGCTTTGTGTCCATTTTGCCAGAGACTATATCCTCCTCCATCACCCATTCTAGATCTTTCTCCCCCTCAGAAAGCATCTCCACTGGTCTAGGTGATTCTCCTGGAGGACTAAACCAGACCTTTACCCACCACAGCTCTGAGCGTTTAATGGTTTTCTCCTTATTAGGCCACCATTGTGCAGTTGCTTATTTTGTTTATCAATCAAGTTTATTAAATTGCTTGTCTATTAATATTTTTTAAAGATTTATTTATTTGGCTGCACCAGGTGTGTGTTGCCGGCTTGCAGGATCTTCATTGCCATGTGTGGGATCTTTAGTTGTGGCCTGCGAACTCAGTTGCCCCATGCAGGATCTAGTTCCCTGACCAGGGCTTGAACCCCTAGTGAATCTGTGTGTCACGGACATACTTCTTACTGTCATTGGAGAATAGCAGTGCTAGCTCCTGAAGTTCTCAGGATCAACTGCCCTGCCAATACAGCAAGCAGTCTTTTCTTGGCCAGATGATCCCTGATTATGAGGAGTCCACGTTAGCCAGATGGCAGGTTTCTACAGAGCCCTTCCCATGAGCTCTGATAGAAGCAATGCCCTGGGCCCAGAAGTCAGGACCTCTAGCCCAAGAGGGCCTAAGCTTTCATCAATAATGCCTGTGTGAGGAAGCCTTCATAAAAACTCAGCAGGATGGGGTTTCGAGAGCGTCTGTGTTGGTGAACACAACAGGCGTGCTGTGAGAGTGGCACCTGGCACATCACATCCATCTGTCAGGTCCTCCATTATATCCTTTTTATAAGAAGCTGGTGGTCTAGTAAGGGAAATATTGCTTTGAGTCCTGGGAGTCCTTCTGCCAAATTAATGGAACCCTCAGAAGGGGTCGGGGGAACCTCTCATCTATGTAGCTAGTCGGTCAAAAGCACAGATGACAACCTGGCTTGTGCTTGGCATCTGAAGTGGTGAGGGGCAGTCTTGTGGGACTGCGCCCTTAACCTGTGGGATCTGATGCTATCCCCAGGGAGACTTGAAGTGTGTTGCCGTTGCATTGAATTACACCAGCTGGTGTGTGAGAATTGCTTGGTGCTCAGGAAGACCTAGTCAAGGCTATGGTTTTTCTAGTGGTCATGTATGGATGTGAGAGTTGGACTAAAAAGAAAGTTGAGTGCCGAAGAATGGATGCTTTTGAACTGTGATGCTGGAGAAGACTCATGAGAGTCCCTTGGACTGCAAGGAGATCCAACCCGTCCATCCCAAAGGAGATCAATCCTGAATATTCACTGGAAGGACTGATTTTAAAGCTGAAACTCCAATCCTTTGGCCACCTGATGTGAAGAGCTGACTCATTTTGAAAAGGCCCTGATGCTGGGAAAGATTGAGGGCAGAAGGAGAAGGGGATGACAGAGGATGAGATGGTTGGATGGCATCACTGACTTGATGGACGTGAGTTTGAGTGAACTCCGAGAGTTGGTGATGGACAGGGAGGCCTGGCGTGCTGCGATTCATGGGGTCGCAAAGAGTCGCACACAACTGAGCGACTGAACTGAACTGATCTGAACTGGGGAAGACCTCTATACCACACATTGGAACTGGGTGCAGAACCGTTTCTACTGACCCAGTCTTATTCCCCCTGGGTCCCGGACCAATCAGTCAACTTGTTTTCCATGACATCTTTATCTCAGGCCATAGATCTCTCTACCAAGGGGACAGCCAAGTGTCCTGCCCACCTGGAGTACTCACCTCACCATGGTGACACACCCAGGAGCCAGGTCTGAGTGTATCTCCTACATAGGTCCGTCATAGGGAACCTCTGCTCAGAAGCCCACAGGTGTGAGCTGGAACAGGGTACTGTATGATGCAGGCAGGTGACCTGGGGTCTTGACTACCTGTCCATGTACCTGACTTGGGCCTTGGGCCCCAGGTGGACCTGGTCGGGAAGGTGCCCTCTCTGCTGGATCGCTGTCATGCCCACCTGGCTGCAGGGCTCAGTGGGTCTGCCAATATTCAGGTCATGATGGGCATCACCAATCACATAGGCACTTGATATCCTGGGATCATGCTCGAAGTCTGGACCACAGCCAAGTAGCATGACAGCAGCTGCTTTTTCAGTGGTGAATAGCTCTGCCATGGAAGATATGGCCTTGCTCCAGACCTTTATGGATATGTGCTGGGATCCTTCTACTGAGGCCTTCCCCCAAACTCTGTCCTGCCATCACTATCTACCATGGACAGATCCCCTTGAGCCTTTAGACTGGCTGCATCTTCTAGCTCTAGTGGCCTAGCAGCTTGGTCTGCAGCTCTGACCTTCTGCAGGACCCTTTCATACTCTGGACCACTCTCAAAATAAGTGACAGCTGCGCATCTCGAGACTTGCTTAAGATGAGACATCCTGCTCATTGGGTGATCTACCCAGCCTCATGCCAAATAAATCCTTTTCTTGCTGAAGGTCGAGTCCATGTCTTCTGGTCCATGTCTTCCAGCAATCAAAAAAAAAAAAAAAAAAAAAGCAAATGTACGAAACCTGAGAGTGTGGGAGAAGAACATGGGAGCCAGAAGATGGATCTGGGAGCAGGGGCTTTGATCTGAGCTCAGCAAAGAGGAGGACGGGGAGGGACACCCTAGCAGAGCAGGAGGGAGACAGGTATGGCAGGCAACCAGGTTGCAACAGACAAGAGACAGACAAGGTGGGTGTATCACCACTGTAAGCCCCATGGCCATTAAATACCAAGGTGACTCTGGCCCAGGTTCTGATCTGGACTGGTGCTATCGTGACTCTATATTTCCTCACGCCTGCCCTGCTGGGTGTCCCAATGGGAAGCCCTGTTTCCGAGTAGTCACTCATGACTTTATCCACTGGCGTCCCCAGAAGGGAGCTCCCAGGGAAGCAGGGGCCAGAGCACAACCAAGAAACTGTCCAGCTTCTCATCTCTCGAGAGCCTGGCCTCTTTGTCATCTGTCATCTTGATCTCGGGTGGGTGGCCCCGGCCTGCAACAGCTTGGAGTGAAACTTGGGTTCCCAACAAGAGATTGAGGCCAGGTTCAGGTGGAAAAAGCACCAGATCCTAGCCACTAGACCAGTGGTCAGTGACAAAGGCCCTGTCCCTTTGGCTTTGCAGGAAAGAATTCCCACAGGGACTTCTCTGGTGGTTCAGTGGTTAAGAATATGCCTTCCAATGCAGGAGACATGAGTTCAATCCCTGCTCAGGGAACTAAAATCCCACGTGCCACAAGGCAACTAAATCTGCATGCCACAACTAAAGAAGCCTGTGCACCACAACAAAACCCAGCACAGCCAATAAATAAATAAATAAATATATATATATAGAAAAAAAGAATTCCCACAAAGACAGTATTGGAGCAAGTGAAGTGTTTAGGAAAAGGAAAAGAAGACAATAATATGTGTGGGTAGACACATGGGCAGACTCAGAGGGAGACTCCCTGAGTCACACCCTCGTGGTAGTTTAAATCACTTATATGGGGCATTCCTTTGGCCAATCATTTTGATTTGCCTGGTTCACAGTCCATACAGCTCAGGATATTCCCATGTGTCCACACACATCTCTTAGCCAAGATGGAGTCTATCCCAGAGGCCTGTGGGTAGAGCATCCCTTGACATCACTCCCCAACTTTGACCTCCAAGGAGCCTTTCTGTGCATGCATGGTCGGAGAGGTCTCCTGACTTCTAGAATGAGAAATGTGGTCTGGACAGGGCCTAGTCTCCTCCTTTAATTGTCCTGTTCTTCTTCTTCTTCTTCTTTTTTTTTTTTTTGTGTGTGTGTCCTGTTCTTCTCATCTTGGAGTTTTGGTCCACAGGGAATGAATCTCCAATTGGTTTACAGGAGGTTGGTGCAGGGGCATCTACCTCCTGCCTGAATCCTAGAATGAAGAGGTTGTACTCTCCTAATTCTTTGGGTTTCCCTTTGTGTTTTTCATGGCTCGTGCCTTTGGTGGTGTAGCCAAAGAAGTCATCACCAAATGCAAAGTCACCTAGATTTTCCTCTAGGTCATCATCTTTCGGATTTTTTAGTTTCACATTCCACGTTACTCATTTTGAGTTAATTTTTTGAAAGACATAAAGTCTGTGTCTAGGTTATTTTTTCCTGGCATATGGACATCCAGTTGTTCCAGCACCATTTGTTGAAAAGATTATTCATTCTCTATTGAATTGCCTTTGCTCTTTTGTCAAAGATCACTTGACAGTAGTTGTCAGGGACTATTCTTGCTATTCCATGTAACGAAACTGAAAACCCTGTTGATGACATAGAGGAAGCAAATGGTGGACCCAAGGGGCTTCTCATGTTCATTTTGAGAACAAGTCCTGGATCATGGGAACATGGGTATTTGCTTTTCTAGTTGTTGTTTTTTTTTTTTAATGCAGATGCAGAGAATTGGATTACTCACTATCTGTCAGACAGGTCCACTCAAGGCTAGTTTTCATTTTGTTTGTTTAAAGAATAAAGCTCATTAACACCTATAAAGCCACCACCCAATCCTGGCACAGGGCCATATACCATCCTGACCCCACTGCTCCAATGCCCCATGGCGACAATAGGCCACAGATGGATTTATCATTCTCATGCTTTTTAAAATTGGGAAAAAATATCTATAACACAAAATTTGCCATGTTAACCACTGGGCTTTTTCAGACTTCATGTCTGCCAGACTGGTGGGTGGAAATGCTCTCTCACTATGATCCTGCATTTTCCTGATTACTAATTATGGTAGAAATGTTCACGCACTGAGGTCTGGGGAAGGCATTCTGGCTTATGCATGACTTAACTCGAATTTAAGCCTGTTTGTGGCTTATTGAGCATAGACTGTACATCTGTTTTAATTATGAAAGAAAAGGACACATTGACCAGAAGTAAAGAATGTCCATGATAAAAATAAAAATGAAACGCCCCCCTTCCTGGGGCTGCTTGGATGAAAAGGCTCCCTTCCCAGGTGCCAAGGCTTTGTTGACTCATCATATACATGCTGGTCTGTTTTTTGTTGTTGTTGTTGTTTTGTTGTGTTTTTTTAAAACTTAAAGGAATGTATCCTTGACTTGTTTGATGTTCTTTGTTCTGACAAGTTATGGAACAGCTCTGAACACCGTGCATCTCCAGAGCACATTTTCAGGCTCTGACTGACTCTGAGAAGCTGTCTTTCAGGCTAGAGTCTGTCATGTTCTGGTCACGGATTGGAAAAGAATTTCCAGACATGAGGCAGAGTGAGAGAGAAATAAAGGTTATTAGAGTGGGAGACGCTGTTAGAATAGCGGGCCAGCTCAAGGGAGAACTGATGTTGAACAGGGGTCCTTCAGTTCAGGTCAGTCGCTCAGCTGTGTCCAACTCTTTGCGACCCCATGGACTGCAGCACTCCAGGCCTCCCTGTCCCTCACTAACTCCCAGAGTTTACTCAAACTCATGTCCATTGAGTCGGTGATGCCATCCAACCATCTCATCCTCTGTCGTCCCCTTCTCCTCCTGCCTTCAATCTTTCCCAGCATCAGGATCTTTTCAAATGAGTCAGCTCTTCACATTAGGTGACCAAAGTATTGGAGTTTCAGCTTCAGCATCAGTCCCTCCAATGAACACTCAGGACTGATCTCCTTTAGGATGGACTGGTTGGATCTCCTTGCAGTCCAAGGAACTCTCAAGAGTCTTCTCCAACACCACAGTTCAAAAGCATCTATTCTTCGGCGCTCAACTTTCTTTATAGTTCAACTCACATTTTTATACCCCGGGTACAAGAAGTGGGATAAGGGTCTTGTGGGTCATTTGCTGATTGTATGAGGCATGTATACTGGGTGGAAGGAAGTGAAGTGAAAGTCACTCAGTTGTGTCGCACTCTTTGCGACCCCATGGACTGTAATCTATGGGATTTTCCAGGCCAGAATTCTGGAGTGGGTAGCCTTTCCCTTCTCCCGGGGATCTTCCCAACCCAGGGATCAAACCCAGGTCTCCCACATTGCAGACAGATTCTTTACCAGCTGAGCCACAATGGAAGGGTGGAGGGAAGAGTAAGGCAAATACCTTCTCCCTATGGGGTAGGAGTGGAGACAGGTTATCCTGCTCAGGAGGACCTGAAATTACATGGGGGAGGGAAGGACGATAAAGGTGTAGTTTTTCTGTTCCTGCATTCCAAGGCCCTCCTTGGTTTCATCTGCTTTTTCATCCTTGCGTCACCACAGAGTCCTCACTTTGGCTCAGTTAAAACTCTTTTCTATTCTATTATAGATTGCTTATTGATTATTTTCATTGACACTGGTGAGGCAAATTTTTCCTTCCCAGGTTTCCTGGCCATTCGCATTTTCTCTTTTATGTTGCACCTGGTTTTGATTTTTGCCCTTTTTTGTAGTGTTTTTTTTTTTTTTCATTTGCCTACTGATTTGTTGTTGTTCAGTTGCTCAGTCGCGTCTGACTCTTTGTGACCCCATGGACAGCGGCACACCAGGCTTCCCTGTCCATCACCAATTCCTGGAGCTTGCTCAAACTCATGTCCATCGAGTTGGTGATGCCATCCAGCCATCTCATCCTTTGTTGTCCTCTTCTCCTGCCTTCAATCTTTCCCAGCATCAGGGTCTTTTCCAGTGAGTCAGTTCTTCGCATCAGGTGGCCAAAGTATTGGAGCTTCAGCTTCAGCATCAGTCCTTCAAATGAGTATTCATGATTGATTTTATTTAGGATTGACTAGTTTGATCTCCTTGCAGTCCAAGGGACTCTCAAGAGTCTTCTCCAATACCACAAAAGCATAAATTCTTTGATGCTCAGCTTTCTTTATAGTCCAACTCTCACATTTATACATGACTACTGGGAAAGCCATAGCTTTGACTAGATGGACCTTTGTCGGCAAAGTAATAGCTCTGCTTTTTAATATGCCGTCTAGGTTGGTCATAACTTTTCTTCCAAGTGAAGGAGGAAACAGATAGAACAGGCTCCATCTTGAAAGCAGGACTCCATCTTGGGCCAGACTATGGACTTTGAGCTATATGCCCAGTATCTATGGAAACAACATACCAACTGGAAAATCAGGACCCCGAAAGGAAGAACCCCAGGGCTCGTACCTAGACTCTCCCTAAAAGAATACCCTAATTATCTGTGTAACCAAACAGAATCATAATTCTATTATGCTTATTGGAGTATGACCACAGGCCTATTGATAATTGTCCACTGTTAACTACCTAGGCTTAAGGCAAATGAATCACCAGTTAACTGTATTTCTTTCTTTTCCTTTGTTCAGACTAGTTTCAGGGAATTTGGGGATGTGGGTTTGGGCACTTAGGGTATATAAGGTTTTCACAAAAACTGGTTGGGATCCTTGGCTGAGAGGAGACACTTCCTTTGGCCTGCGGGTGTAATAAACTGCACTCCACTATCTGCATTGTCCTTCTGAGTGAGTTTGTTTCCCAGAATGCTTAGCTACAACACAAGGAGCAAGTGTCTTTAAATTTCATGGCTGCAGTCACCATCTGCAGTGATTTTGGAGCCCAAGAAAATAAAGTCAGTTGCTGTTTCCCTTGTTTACCCATCCACTAATTTGTAAGAATTGTTTCTATGTTCTAGATACTAATCTTTTGTCAGTTACAAATGTTACACATATTTTCTCAGTCTATGGCCTACCTTTTCACTTTCTTGAGTCTTTGCTAAACAGAAGTCCCCAATTCTAGCACAGTTAAATATACCAAAATTTATAACTGATTAATGCCTTTTATCGTTGGTCTTAAGAAGTCCTTCCCTAACCTGAAGTCAAAAAAGATAATGCCTATATTTTTTTTATAAGCAAATGGAAAAAATAACTGTGGCGATTCCCTCAATGTAACAAAAGATCAGGATATTATGTATGACCAAGTAGGGTCTAGTCCAAAAATACAAAGGTAATTCAACGTGACAAAATCTTTTCATAGAAATTATTACTTAGCAAGTTAGAGGAACCAGCTTGATCATATCAGTAGGTGCTAATTACTCATTTGATCAAACTCATTCCTTTAAAAAAGAATATGAACCAGCGACAACGTGGTGATGGATGAGGAGGACCCCGCGTAGAAGAGCACAGCTGACCCAAGTGTCTCCTGAAGTTGAAGACCCAGCAGCCGTTTCCCAGACATTCAGAGGACTGTTTACTTGATTTTACCTTCTGTCCCAACAGGCCTGATTTCCCGGTTAGTTGGGTAAACCACAAAAATAAGCTAAAAAGAAATCCTTATGCCTCTGGGAGAACAAACATGGTGGACTGGCTGAGACTGTCAGGACAGAGAGCTGAAGAGAGGAGGAGTGAGTCAAAAAGGACAGTGACTATGGAACTCTAAGCGGTAAAAATATTTCTTCTGTGGCCTTTGCCATGGTTGTGAGAAGGTACACAGCTGGTGAAATACTTGCCCTGGCTTTGATAGGCTGTATCCTAATTAATTTCATCTGCTTCCCTCGGAGCTTCCCAAGCAGGTATGCAGAGCACTGCTGGAATGAGCAAAGAAGGCAATGGGACCCCACTCCAGTATTCTTGCCTGGAAAATCCCATGGACAGAGGAGCCTGGTGGGCTGCCGTCTGTGGGGTTGCACAGAGTTGGACACAACTGAGCGACTTCACTTTCACTTTTCACTTTCATGCTCTGGAGAAGGAAATGGCAACCCACTCCAGTGTTCTTGCCTGGAGAATCCCAGGGATGGCAGAGCCTGGTGGGCTGCCGTCTATGGGGTCGCACAGAGTCGGACACGACTGAAGCGACTTAGCAGCAGCAGCTGGAATGAGAGCTGACTTAGGAGAATCCTGTTAGATGGCTGAAACTCGTAAAGCAGCAAATAGTTGCTCTAAGTTAAAATGAGCCACTGAGCCTGGCTCACCTTAGAGGAATCTTTTCCTTAAGAACAATAGACGTAAGAAAAGATTGACCTGGGAACTTGCTTGGTGGTCCAGTGGCTTAAGACTCCATGTTCCCAATGTGTAGGACCCAGGTTCCATCCCTGATCAGGAAACTAGATCCCACATGCCTCAACTGAAAAAAAAAGTTCTTGCATGCTACAATGATGATGGAAGATACCATGTCCAAATAAATATTTTAGAGAGATGGTATTGGGAGGGAGCTGGGAGGGGGGTTCAGGATTGGGAACACCTGTACACCCGTGATGGATTCATGTTGATGTATGGCAAAACCAATACAGTATTTTAAAGTAAAATAAAATAAACTCTGGAAAAAAAAAACTAAATAAAAGAACAGCCTGGACAACTCTTAAAAAAAAAAAGAATATGAGATAGGGATTATTATACAGTGAAGTAAGTCAGAAGAAGGAGGACAAACACCACATGATATCACTGATATGTGGAATCTAAAATATGACACAAACATCTAAGAAACAGACTGACAGACATAGAGATCAGACCTGTGATTGCCAAGGGGGAGAGGGGATGGGGGAGGAAAGGATTGGAAGTTTGGGATTCACAGAGGCAAACTATTTTCTATAGAATGGCTAAGAAACAAGGTCCTACTACATAGTACAGGGAGCTATGTTCAATATCTTGTGATAAACCATAATGGAAAACAATATGAGAAAGAACATGTGTGCATATAATTGAGTCACTTTGCTGTACAGTGGCAATTAACACAATCAGTATCAGTATCAGTTTAGTCTCTCCAGTCATGTCCGACTCTTTGCAACCCCATGGACTGCAGCACGCCAGGCCGCCCTGTCCATCACCAACTCCGGAGTTTACCCAAACTCATGCCCATTGTGTTGGTGATGCCATCCAACCATCTCCTCCTCTGTCATCCCCTTCTCCTCCCGCCTTCAATCTTTCCCAACATCAGGGTCTTTTCAAATGAGTCAGTTCTTCTCATCAGGTTGACAATCAGAGAAGGGAATTAACACAATATTGTACATCAGCTATATTTCAATAAAATAATTTTTTTAAGAAAGTGCAAGGAAGTGAGACAGTGTTTTGACTCTTCCGGTGATGTCACAAAGGCAATAAGTTGCATGGAACTCCCCCTCCACCCCCAAAAAAAAAAATTTCAACAAAACTAAGAGACAAAAAGAATGCATAAATTGGGAAAATTGGGGAAAGATGTTAAAATTAAATTGCCAAAAAAGCCGCAAGAGACAGATCTCAGCCCCAAGGCAGTTAGCACTGGCATTCAGAGTCCACAGTGAGGCCGCCCCATCCTGAGATCAGAGCACTCTATCCATGTTAGGAGCTGACTCTGTGACGGTAACCCAATGTCCCTACCAACAGCAAGAGCTATAGGACCTGGGGGACTTCGGGAGGAGACTGAAGGGAAGCCACGCAGGGGATACATATCATTTAAGGATGAAGAACATAACAAAGCAGCCAAGGGCAGGACATCTCAGAAAACACCCCAAACAAAGTGCACTTCTTTAGCTGAGGGGCTCATCCTCTCAGGGTGATCCTACCTGCCCCCCATAAAGCAGGAGCTTGGAGGTGGGGGCAACAGAAAGGAGAGGCCAGAGCCACTCTGAGGGGAGATGGGGGCGGGGGGTGGGTGGGAGCACGGAACAGAGAATATCAAACTAACCCAGTGCTCTGGGAGCTCAGAAAACACTCATTTATCAACATCTCCTACAAATTAGTACTTTTTTTTATCCCACTTAAGAAAGTCTTTCTCAACTGCAAACATCATGAAAGTGTTCTCCTGTCATCTTCTACAAGTTTTGCTATTTTGCCTTTTGCTTTTAGATTTCCAGAACAACTGGAATTGATTTTTGTCCGCGGTGTCCGGCGGTGGTCAAGATTTATTTATTTTTTCTTAAAAGAGGGGTAAAAAAGACTTCCAGGTTGCAGATGCTCTGTAGGGTCTAATCCTGAGATCCAGGTTGGTTTTCCAGATCTTTGTTTTGAAGAACTCCAGGAAGCTGGCTAAAGTCCTTTTTTCCTTTCAAAGGACACAGCATTGAGATGCAAGTCCTTTTGCCGGCAGGACATTTGCTTCTCCAAGCTTGGGTCTTGGGGCACTTTTAAGTTTTAAGGGAAGTCCTGAGAAATTCGTCAGGTCTGCTCACAATGGCCTCCAGGAATAAAGGCCTCTCCAGTGGGGAGGGGCCGTTGTGGGTTCGCACACTTGGAAGGCTCTCCACTCCTCTAGGAACTCAAGGGCATTGAAATGCAAGTCCCTCTGAGGGGCGGAAGCGTTGACTTATCCCTATCACGGCTTGACCATTTTTAAATTGTAAGGGGGCCAGTGGAAATTCTCCGGGCCTGATCACCATAGCTTCCCAGAGGAAATGCACCTTTTGAGTTCCTGGGGGAGGGGCTGGTGTGCGGTCTCTCGCTTGGACCCTTCACCCATTGCCCCTTCCTTTCCTTTCTGCCTTGGGTACCTCCTTCTTTCCAAGTCCCCTCAGCAACCCCCGCTTTCCCACCACTGCTGGAGAAGCCTTTGCACATGCATCTCTGTTTGGGGGAAGCAGGGGTGCCCCAAATGGACATGGAGAATAAATGCTCCTTTACCATCTTTGGGTCTCCGGCTGGGCCCGGAAGTGAAACTAACACAAGACACATTCACAAGAGAAACGCAAGTAACCTTTTACATGAACCTGGCCACCTACACAATTCAAGGAAGACCCTAAGAAGTGACCAGAACAGGAAGCTTTTCTACCTTTTAGACAAAGGCCTGTTGCATTTGTGAAGCACTGATAAGACACAGAGGTTTGGGCTCAGATGACAGGTGGCATAGGAACCACTTGGCATGCCACAGTGAGACTTAAGTACAGTCTTCCAGCCCCCGCACCCGGCCCTGGCGCAGGGAGGCACTTGCACAGGGGAAAAAGACTCAGCGCGCTGATGACTTTTCCCTTTTCTGCCTGATGGTAACACTTGAGGAAAGAAGTGTTTTCTTTTTCCTCCAGATAGATACTTAAGGAACACATCTCCACTAAAGGAAATGTGTCCTTTCTCCATGGCTGTTAAGTGCGTTGGAGACACAGAACTGAAAACAAAATCTCCCAACTGGGAATACCTGGCCACAATGGCAGAAAAGATAAAACTCAGAATAATTTGTGCAAACCCAGGCGCTACACCTGAGGGATGCTGACTCCGGGAGCTTCTCCAAAGGGGTGGGGGACACCCCCCGCCCCCGCACCCCTAACCAGTAACTTTGGCCATTTGGAGTCCAGTTGGCTATAGTGAGACCTCTCCCAGGAAGCCAGGAGGTCTGCAGGGGCTGCAGCTTGATTACAATGCAAAACAATGCTCCCCGGCCCTGGAGAGGGGGGACATTCCTGAGTCATGAGAGGATTTGCATATATTTAAAAGGAATGAGGAGGAAATTCTGAAAGAAAAGGTCCAGGAGGGGGAGTCTCTCACCTTGTCTTCTCCAGGGAGATGGAAGGCTCCTACTCTTCATTTGAATATTTCCAAGGACCACCTCCTTGTGTTATTAAGAAATCATCACATTACAATACTTCATTATCTCCACTGCCCTTTTAACTTTTTCTGGGCGAGGGGCAAATTGCCATGCCTGAAAAGCCAGCAAGGAAAATGCAAAGCAAAACAATGATCAGAATTACAATAGGATGAATTTCACAATGCAGCCTGATATTTGCCTTGAAAGATAAGAAGCTTTAAATATACCAATGGGGAAGGGTTAAATCAGATTCTCGGGAAGCAATGCACATTTTTTCCCTGTCTTCATTAATTTTGCTAGCTGTTGTGACCTCTCTATTACCCAAGCTTTCAAATAGTTAACTATTTGAGTGTTATTTTGAAGTTCCTTACAAAGTCTTGTCCAATCCAAGTCTAGAGTAGCTTAACTCTGGGGTTGTATAATTTAAATGTTTAATTAAGAGTGTTCTTGTAAAGCCCAATACATTTCTCCTAAATTTTCATCAAATATGTAAGTAACATCACATTTGTATGATAATGTTGTAGCCACGTGTTCCAGGAAACAGACTCTCTCAGAAGGACAATGCAGATAGTGGAGTGCAGTTTATTACACCATCAGGCCCAAGGCAGAGTCTCCTCTTAGTCAAGGACCCCGACCAGCATTTGTGAAAATCTTTTATACCCCATGTGTACGTGTCTGAACCCACCACTCCAAATTCCTTGAGACTTACATAAACCAAGGAAAATACAATCCCAATAACCCCATCATTCACGCGCTATGTACTCATGTGCTCAAACAAACAGCCAATAATCAATAAACCCAAGGTTACACTCCGATTGATACAGAGAAATTTATGGCCTGTCTGGAGGAAGGGGTGATTAGTGTATGTTTTCTCTTAGGCGATGAGTAACCTAGATACGATCTTCAAGGTTCCCCTGTCTGGAGGGGGTCTTATCCTTCTGTTGTTGTTTTCATAGGCACTAAATACAGAGTTCAGAGTCCATTGGAAAGGTGGCCGAGCATGATCAGCATGAGCAGGCCTAAGATGGAGTCCAGGCCCTATGAATTCCTTCTTTAATAACTGAGGCTCTTCTGTAATTGTTCTATCTTCTCAAATACCATGTCTCAGATATGAAATACAAACACACTCATGGCCATCATCTAGCATCCAAGTCTTAGGAGGCACCAATTCAAGGGCACAGGTGGAACCTCCAGTGTTTGAAATCCACGGCCAGATTTGTTTCCAGTCTTAGGACAAACCAGTCCCTTGGGCCATTTTTTTCTTGCATCACTCCAAATCAATAGTCATAGTGAACCAAGACATAGATGTCCCCCGTCTCCAGGGTGAGCAATTTGAGTTCATTCCCTGTGGACAGAAACTCTAAAATATCAATAATGATAATTGAGAGAGGAGGCTGAGCCTCTCGAGATAAGGGAGAAGAGACCACAGATTTCTCAGTCTCAAAGTCAAGGACACCTTCCCAACTAGAAGGCTCCTTGGAGGTCAAAAGTGGAATGTTGCCAAGGCTATTTACAGTCCTCTTCGCTGGATTCCATCTTGGTTGAAAGATGCACACACACGTGGGAGGATCTTGAGATAAGCCAAATACCAACTCAGAACCAGGCAAATCAAGATGATTGGCCAAAGGAAATCCAGAAGAAATGACCCATAAAGGTGATTTAAACTACCACGAAGGTGAGACTCTCTCTGAGTGCACCTGTGTTGTTGCAGAAACCAGTACTGGAGAAACCAAGCACCACACTCAGAGAGTTGGAGAATTCAGGTTTATTACGCTGGCGGGCCCAGAGGAGTTAACACCCCAAGCTCTGAGCCCCCTACCAAAGGGGTTACAGAGTTTTTATAGACAAGACTGTAGTGGGCAACACTGGCTGTTAATAGGCTGGTTTAAACTAAGGGGTTTCACACACGAGGGAACAGCAATCAAGATGGGGAGGGGGATGTCTGACCTTTACACAGACAGGTATGATTAAGCAGGTTTGCAAGGGCCTGGCAGTTACAAAGAGCAGGACAAGGGTGAGTGAGATAATCTCCAGTTCCTACTATTGTAAATCCCCACTTTCTGAGCCTGCATGACCTATGTGATCTAGACTTTGCAAGGAGCAAGCTGAGTTACAGAGGCAGATGAGCAAGAGGTTATGTAAAATTTATCTCTTCCTTTTCAGTGTGTCTATCTACATGTATTATACTCTCTTCCTCCTAATAAACTCTTTACTTGTTTCACTGCTTTCCATCTTTGTGGGAATTCTTTTCTGCAAAGTCAAAGGGCCAGGGCCTTGTCACTGATCACTGGTCTGTTGTGGTTGTTGTTCAGTCACTCAGTTCTGTGTGACTCTGAGAATCCACGGACCACAGCATGCCAGGCTTCTGTGTCCTTCACTGTCTCCCAGTGTTTGCTCAAATTCATGTCCATTGACTCAGTTATGCTATCTAACCATCTCATCCTCTGCCACTTCCTTCTCCCTTTGCCCTCAATCTTTCCCAGCACCAGGGTCTTTACCAGTGAATCAGCTCTTCACATCAAGTGGCCAAAGGATTGGAGCTTCAGCTTCAGCATCAGTCCTTCCAATGACTATTCAGGGTTGATTTCCTTTACAATGGACTGGTTTGATCTCCTTGCAGTCCAAGGGACTCTTAAGAGTCTTCTCCAGCACCACAGTTCAAAAGCATCAATTCTTTGGTGCTCAGCCTTCTTTATGGTCCAATTCTCACATCCATACATGACTACTGGAAAAACCATAGCTTTGACTAGACAGACATTTGTCAGCAAAATGAAAATGAAAATACAGCATAGCAAAATGTGTGGGACACAGCTAAAGCAGTGCTGTGAGGGAAATTTATAGCACTAAATGCATACCTCAGAGAAGAGAAGTATCTAATCAATAACCTGAACTCCCACCTCCAGAAAGTACAAACACAAAATGAACCGAAAGCAAGCCAAAGGCAGGAAACAATACACTTGGGACCAGAAATCAAGGACAGGGGAAGCAGAAAAACCAATGAAAAAATTAATGAAAGAAAAGATCGGTATGATTGACAAACCTTTAGAAGATTGACAGAGAAAAAAGGGAGAAGAAACAAATGATAAATGAAATGGGGGATATCACCCCACACCCTTTAGGCATCAAAAGGATCAGGAATTCTACCAGTAACTTACCTGAATGTGACAATTTAAATAGAAATGGAAATGGACAGGGACTTCCCCGGTGGTCCAGTGGTTAGGACTCTGCACCTCTACCAGGGGGCCCTGGTTTGATCCCTGGTCAGGGAACTAAGATCGTCTAAGATGTGCCGCAAGGCCAAAAATTAAAATCAAAAAAAGAAATGGAAATGGACCAATTCTTCAAAAACACAAATTCCTGGGACACCCCTGGTAGTCCAGTAGCCAAGACTCTACTCCACCATCCCCGTTCAGGGACCAGGGTTCTATCCCTGATTGGGGAACTAGATCCCACGTGCCACAACTAAGACCTGGCTCAGCAAAACAAGACCAAACCCACAAACTACCAAGGCTCATTCAATATAAAATAAATACTTTGGATAATTCTATAACTATTAAGGAAATTGAATTGATGATTTAAAATCTCCCCTGGTGGTCCAGTGGCTAAGACTCTGTGCTCCCAGTGCAGCATTGAGTTCAATCCTTGATCATGGAATTCGATCCCACATGCCACAAATAAAGATCGTAAATGTTGCAGCAAAGACCCAGTATAGCCAAATAAATATGAATAAATAAATAAAAGCAAAAAAAAAAAACCAAAAAAACAAAAACCAACCCTCTAACAACCCCATACCCCAGGGCTGCTCTCACTTTCTGAGAGGGACCTCTTTCAAAAAAAAATTTCCTCCAAATAGAAACTTCTAGTCACAGATGGTCTCAGTGGAGAATTCTGGCAAACATTTAAAGAAGAATTAATATCCATTCTTCACAATCTCTTTCAGAAAACAGAAGAGGAGGAAGTACTTCTTTATTTTATGAGGCTAGTATTACCCTGACACCAAAACCAGGCAAAGAAAATTTTAAAAGAAAAAACCACAAACCCATATTCCTCAAGAACCTAGATACAAAAAAAGCTTCACAAAATATTGGTGAATGGAATTCAGCAAAATACAGAAAGACATATATCATGGCCAAGGAGAATCTTATTCTGGAGATGCAGGCTGGTCTAATATTTGAAAATTAGTCAGTGCAGTTCATATTAACAGCCTAAAGAAGAAAAAGTCACATGATTATGTTAATGGGTACAGAAAAAGCATCTGGCAAAATTCAGCACCTATTCATGATTCAGAACTCTCAGAAAAAATAGGAATAGAGGAGGAATTTCCTGAATTTGATTAAGAGCATCTACAAAAATCACCTCCAGTAGATGGTGAAGGACAGGGAAGCCTGGCGTGCTGCAGTCTGTGGGGTTGCAAAGAGTCAGACACGACTGAGCGACTGAGCAACAACAAAAATCCTACAGCTAACATTATACTTAAAGATGAAACACTGTTTTTCCCTTAAGATCTAGAGGGAACAAAGCAAGGATGTTTGCTCTCACTACCCTTATTCAAGATAGTGCTAGAAATCCTAGCTAGTGCATTAAGGCAAGAAAAGGAAATAAAAGGCATACAGATCAGAAAGGAAGAAATACAGCCATCCCAATTTGTAGGTGACATAGTTGTCTATGTGTAAAATCTCAAAGAGTGTACCAAGAAGCTCCTGGAATTAATACAGGAAATTTAATGAGGCTGCAGAATACTGCAAAAATCAGTTGTATTTCTATATACTAAATATAAACATGTGGACACCAAAATTTACAATGCAATATCATTTAGGGACTTTCCTGGCAGTCCAGTGGTTAAGACTCTCTGCTTCCACTGCAGGGGGCACAGGTTTGATCCCTGGTCAGGAAACTGAGATCCCACATGCCACTGGGCAACTAAGCCCAAGCACCACAACTAGGGAGTCCGTTATGATGCAACAAAAGATCCCGCATGATGCAACTAAAACCCAACACAGCCAAAACAAACAAACAAAATTTAAAAGTCCAGAGTAGTTTTAAAAAAAATAAAATAAACCTTGACCTAAGTCTCTAAGCTTCACACTATATTCTCAAAATTAACTCAAAATGGATCATGGACATAAATGTAAAACTTACAAGGGGAAAAAAAAGAGAAAACCTTTGGGACCTCGGGCTAGGCTAAGAGTTCTTAATTTGACACCAAAAGAATGATCCGTGCCACCTGGGAAGCCCATCCATACAAGAAAACATTAATAAATCAGGCTTCATTAGAATTTAAAAGCTTTTGCTTTCTGAAAGACTCTGTTAAGTGAGAGCGTGAAAAGACCAAATACTGACAGGGAGAAAATACTTACAAACCACGTATCTGAGAAAGGATTAGTATCTTAAATATATAAAGAACTCAAAACCCAACAGTAAATCAATCCAATTAGAAAATGGGCAAAAGACATGAAAAGATCTTTCACCAAAGAGGGTACACTGATGGCCACTAAGCTCATGAAAAGATGTTCAACATCCTTGTCCACTAGGAGAAGGCAAACTAAAATCATAATGAGGTTATCACTACATGCCTGTCAGAATAGTAAAATAAAAAATTGTGACAACACCAAATGTCAGTGAGGGTACAGAGAACTGAATCACTCCTGTGTGCTGAGGGAATGCAAAATGGTACAGCCTCTATGGAGAACAGTTTGGCAGGTTTCTTATAAAAGTAAACGTGCAACTACGGTATGACCTAGCAATTGTAGTCCTGGGCATTTATCCTAGAGAACATAGATTCAGTTTCGCACAAAAATCTGTACATGAATGTTTATAGCAGTATGTAGCTCCTTTGTAATAGCCCAGAATTGTGAAGAACTCCAATGTCTTTCAATAATGGATGGTTAAAGAACTGTGGTCCATCTACACTATGGAGCCCTCAGAAATACAAAGGAAGGAACTAGTGATACGCTCAATAATTTGGAAGAATCTCCAGAGGACTGTGCTCAGCGTTGAAAAGCAATCCTGGGACTTCCCTGGCAGGCCATTGGTTAAGATCCCGGCTGTCTACTGCAGTGATAGTGGGTCCCTAGTTAAGGCAATAAGATTCTACATGCTGCACAGCTAAAAACAAAACCAAAGAGATCTTGATTACCAAGGAATATGGAAGGGCTGGAGGCAGAGGAAAGGGGGTGTGATTATAAAAAGGACAGGAGGGAATCTCGAGGTGATGGAAAGGTAGTGTTGTAGCCACGCATTTCGGGAAACAAACTCACTCAGAAGAACATGCAGATAGTGGAATGCAGTTTATTACATCCGCAGGGCCAAGTCTCCTCTTAGCCAAGGACCCCGATCAGTTTCTGTGAAAACCTTATATACCCTAAGTGTATGTGCCCAAACCTACCTCCCCAAATTCCCTGAAATTAGTCTGAACAAAGGAAAAGAAAGATACAACCAAAGTTAACCCATGATTCATATGCCTTAAGCTCAGGTAGTTAACAGTGGACAATTATCAATAGGCCTGTGGTCATACCCCAATAAGCATAATAGAATTATGATTCTATTTGGTTACACAGATAATTAGGGTATTCTTTTAGGCAATGGAAAGTCTATGTACGAGCGCTGGGGCTCTTCCTTCCAGGGACTTGATTTTCCAGTTGGTATGTTGTTTCCATAGATACTGGGCATATAGCTCAAAGTCCACAGTCCGCCCAAGATGGAGTCCTGCTTTCAAGATGGAGCCTGTTCTGTCTGTTTCCTCCTTCAATATCTTGGCTGGATCAATGTCACTACCTATTTGTGAAATCACAATATAAAAAATGGACAAAAGATTTAAATTGGCAGTTTACCAAAGAAAACATGAGTGGATAATAAACATATGAAAAACCAATACATCCTATTTATCCCTCAGGCAACAGAATTTTTATTTCTTTGGCTGCACCGGCTCTTAGTTGGGGCATGCAGAGTCTTTAGCTGCAGCATGTGGGATATAGTTCCCCAACCAGGGATCAAATGCAGATCCCTTGCATTGGGAGTGTGGAGTCTTGGCCACTGGACCAACAGGGAAATCCCAGGAAACACCTCTGAAAACCAGAATGAGATATCACTATACACTCACTGGAATGGCCAGGATAAAAACAATTGGTGGAGAGGCTGTGGAGAGATCGGAGCTCTCATCTATTGTTGGTGGCTCTGATGGTTAACCTTCTGTGCCCAGCAGAGCACAAAGTCAAGGGATTAGGAAGCAAAGCCACTCCCATTTCCAGCCCCTGTTGCCTGTACCCACAAATCCTGGCTGCAAGAGAAACAGCTCCGTACACCGAACGCTGAGTCAGAACGTACACAGCCTTGTGTACACAGCCTTCTGGAGACCCTGGCCCTGCCTCAGAGGTGTCGCCACCCAGCTGGCATGACAACTGAGTCTGAAAGAGGGCCTGCCACTCTCCTACCCACCAAGCCAGCTGCTTCACGATGGAGAGTGACATCAGTCAATTCCATGGGCAGAGGAGGCCACACTGACTGTCCATTCCAGTAAGGACAAAACGCTGCCCCTTGCATCGTGGAGTGAATATCATACACACTAATATTTAAAGGGCTTTAATTTGGTAAATTATCTTGCTTCTGGTTTATCTTGTTGAATTAAGTCAGATTGCCAATTTACCTGCTGGGCACAACGTATATATCGACTATTTTAACGTTTTTTGTTAATAAAGCTCATCGTAGAGAGCAACGATATATTGTCAAGAGTGGAGGAAGGGTTTTTAAAGGAATTGTCACACAATCAAGATATTCATTTTGCTCTTTGATCTAAAAGGAAGCAAGTGATGCTGTATTTTCGAAATTCCTCTTTGATCTTTCATCCGGAGCCAGTTCCAGCAAATATCTTGGAAAGTTGTAGCCCTAGTTAAAGAATCTTTTAGAGAGATGCAAATCAAAACTGGGACAACGTGTCATCTCACATAGGTCAGAATGGCCTTCATCAACAAATCTACAAATAGGGAATTCCCTGGTGGTCCTGCGGTTAGGACTCCACGCTTTCCTCCAGAGACAATCTATAGTCGCATCTGGTGGACAGCTGGTACATGAGAAATCCCGGATTTCCTTAATCCAGTTTCTGGGGATTGAAATAGCTCAGATCTTGAGTATAGTCCCTTAGGTGACAGGACTGTAATCTTTTCAAGGGCTATTCTAGTTCCACCTTACACTCACTCTTAGACCTTTGGTGGGCCCTGAACTCCAGGTTTGGACCCTCTGCCCTGTAAGTCTGTCCACAGCTCTGCTCAGCTTCTCTGACCCTGCGGGACCCAAGCAGATGGCCTTAGAGGATAAACCTCCTTAAATGCTGAGCTCATGTCTCTCTCACTTTGCTCCCTCTTCCATACCTTGGCCTCATGAGTCTTCACTACCTGTTATCACTTGCACGTTTTCCAGCAAATGTTTTCATACGTTGTTGAGCTTGCCTAGTTGTTCTCAGTGAAATCTGGGGTTCAGATGGCTTACTCTGTCCTTGCTGGCCACAGAAGTCACTCAGCATTATGCTTGGAGGCTCTCTTTATGACACTGGGTCTACATGTAAATCTTGTTTGTTTGGTTGTTTTTTGTTTTTTTTTTTTGTTGTTTTGCTTGTGCCCTATAGCCTGTGGGATCTTAGTTCTCCCACCAGGGACTGAACCCAGCAAAAGCAGAGTCCCAACCCCTGGGCCCACAGTGCTCCCTAGTGTCCTACCTGCCCCTCCCTGTCACCAAAAATAAAGCTACAGCAAACTTTGTCTCACATGACAGCATATATCTTGGATCATAGGTGACACAGTATTATAGGGTCTTAGGCCAAGTGTGTACATGCTTAATTGAACTAGATACTGACAAATTCTTCTCCACAATGACCGTGCCAGTCTGTATTTCCAGCAGTAGTACACAAAGGCTCCTGTAGCCCTATATCTCTGCCAGCATTTATTTCATATTATCTGTGCTTGTGTGTGTTTGCCAGTCTAATGGGTAGAAATGGTATCTCACTGTTGTTCTCATGTGATTTACGTTTTCTCTGATAATCACTGGGCTTGAGCATCTTCTTTTGAGGCTTCTTGGCATTGGGGGTTTAATTTAGGATGTAATACAGAGAATTGATTAAGCAGGCAGCAGGAGGCAATAGCCACAGGGAGCCTGTGCCACCTTCAAGGCTGGAAGAACTCAAGAAAGAGCTTGGATACAGGCCTCAAAGCTCAGAGAAGGAGCCCTGAAGAGCTGGAAATCAGAGCCCAAGGAGAGGGTGCCACCAAGCTGTTGCCAAGTGGCTGTTGCAGAGGCTTGGGGGAAGGGTCAGGTCAGCCGGAGGAACCCAAAGCAGACAGGACTCCAACCTTTCAGTCTTCCTCTAGGGCGCCTACTGGTGGAAGCCAACAGACAGACAGTCAGAAGAGGAGGAAGTGTTGAAAGCCCAGTGTGGCCGAGCTCTGGGTTTGTATGCCTTTCAGCTTCTCAGTCTCAGCCCAAACCCTTCTACATGTATTTGAACTTCCATCAGCGATGGTGATGACTGTATGTTTCTGCCGGACCAAATGCCAGCATCCTCCCTAAAAATATGCTCCACCCTCTCCCCAAGGAAGAGAGAGGCCAATCCCCAAGAGCCTTTTTTTTTTTTTGAATCTGAGTTCCCTGGCCAGTGATTGAACCTGGGCTCTAGCAGTGAGAGTGCCAAACTCTAACCACTGGACTGCCAGGAAATCCCCCCAAAAGCCTTTTTAATCATCTCTGATGACAGCCACGGTGCTGATAATGTTAATTTCTCCTCTAAATGTCATAGTCCCACTTGAATAATCTGTGATCCATAGACTAAATTGTAAAGTTATGTATCAAAAGGATTGCTATATAAAGTAATAAAAGGGAGGGAGAGGAAGCAGAAAATTTAATTTGATTTCGGTATGGGCAAAGGACCCTAATAGACATTTTCCCAAAGATATCCAGATAGCCAACAGGTTCATGGAAAGATGCACATCACTAATCATCAGAGAAATCCAAATCAAAGCCACCATGAAAGATCACCTCATGCCTGTCATAAAGGCCATCACCAAAGAGACAAGTGATAACAAGTGTTAGCGAAGATGTGGAGAAAAGGGAAGACTTCTGTACTGTTGGTGGGAATGTAAATTGGTGCAACTACTTTGGAAAGCAGCAAGGAAGTTCCTCCAGAAATTAAAAATAGAGTTGCCAGGACTTCCCCTGTGGTCCAGTGATTAAGGCTCTAAGCTTGGTTGGGGAACTATGATCCTGAATGCCCCAGTGACAGCGACGTTAAGTGCTCAGTCATGTCCAACTCTTTGCGACTCCATGGACTATAACCCTCCAGTCTCCTCTGTCCTTGGGATTCTCCAGGCAAGAATACTGGAGTGGGTTGCCATTCCCTTCTCCAGGGAATCTTTTCAACCTAGGATCGAACCTGGGTATCCTGCATTGCAGGCAGATTCTCTACCATCTGAGCGACCACAAAAGCCCCATGATGTGGCCAAAAGTTTTTTAAAAAATAATTAAAAAAAGATAGAATTGCCACAGGATCCAGCAATTCCATTTCTGGGTATATATTGGAAGGAAATCAAATCAATATCATGATGAGTTTTCTGCACATCCATGTCACAGCAGCATTACTCACAATAACCAAGACATGGAGACAAGCTGAGTGTTCTTCGGTGGATGAATGGATAAAGAAGATGTAGTATATTATATATATATATATATATATATATATATATATATATATATATATGTATATATAATGGAATATTACTCAGCTATGTAAAAGAATGAAATCTTGCCAATTGGGACAATGTGGGTATACCTTGAGGGCACTATGCTCAGTGAAATAAATCAGATAAAGACAAATACTGTGTAATTTCATTTCTGTGTAGACTCAAAAAAAGCTGAAGAGATAGAATAGAAAGGATGGTGGTTTTCAGGGGTTGAGGTAAAAGAAGACCTGGTGATCAAGGGCATAGACTTCTGGTTAGAAGATGAATAAGTTCTCGGATCTAAGGTAAAGCACGGTGGCTAGAGTTAATACTACTGTAGTGCACACTTGAAAGTTGCTATGAGTAGATTTTAAATGTTCTCACCACAACAACAACAAAATGAAAATTCTATGAGGTGGAGAATGTGTTCACTAACTTTATTGTGGTCAACATTTTGCAACACATATGTGTACCAAATCATGCTGTACACCTTCAACTTACACAATGATCTCTCAATAAAGTTGGGAAAAAATTTGTGAAAAATTAGCTGTGCCGCTCCAAGCTCTGCCTACTTGGAGAATTTTCCTTTGCTGCCTCTCCAGAGGAGAATGGTTATTAGAAAGAAGAGGGCCTGGCCTTTCTATAAAACCCTAGAGCTCTGCACAGTGATCCCCTATCAGTGCTGGCCAGAGACTCCACACAGCCTCACCAATTCCCACAGACATTTTGAGCATTATTGGATCTGCTGGGTCATAGGCCCAGTTGGAAGTGAGAGAGCAGCCCAGATTCACTGAAGAGTTATCTCCTGCCCGGATCCCCACACAAAACAGGCAGCCTCACAAGTTACACAGTTGATGGGTCAACATGACACACTTGCCTGTGATATATATTCCATGATCCCAAAGAGTACAACCAGACGTTTTTAGAGGTGGTTGATGTAGGTGCACCTGTCTTTCACCTTGAAGAGGGTAACTTTACATTCTGTACAGCACTGAGCTTCCAGAAACTTCAGTGAAGTTTTACATCCTTAGATTTTAATGGAGTAAATCTCCCACTTTCTGGTCTATATATGTCTTACAAAGCATCTCTAGTACTCTGTGCTTCTTGCTCATCAGATTAAATCAGGATGATGTCATCAGTGCAGTGGACCAGTAGATTTTGTGAGAAATGGTGAGATAGTCCGAGTCTCTGAGCAGTACATTATGTCAGAGAGGAGGAGAGGTGACTTGACCCTTAAGTGTGCTATTGGCCCTGCCAAGTAAAAACAAAATGCTTCTGATGGACTTCTTGTATTAGAAAAGAAAAGAAAGAAAGTGAAGTTGCTCAGTCATGTCCAACTCTTTGTGACCCCACGGACTGTAGCCCACCAGGCTCCTCCATCCATGGAATTTTCTAGGCAAGAGTACTGGAGAGGGTTGCCATTTCCTTCTCCAGGGGATCTTTCTGACCAAGGGATCGAACTCGGGTCTCCCGCATTACGGGGCCAATGCTTTACCGTCTGAGACAGCAGGGAATCCCTTTGCATATTGGTATGGAGTAAAATAGTCAATAGGCCAATAGCTTCATAGCAGGGACCAGGGGTTGTGCGCTGACTGCTTCAGAAAAGAAACTATCTGAAACAGCAGCTATCATTGGAGTCACCACCTGATGAAGTTGAAATCAGTCTGTAGTCTTTCTCCAAGATCCATCTACCGTCTGCGCAGACTCAAACAGATAAATGGGGATATGAGCCATGTCATCCCAACCATAACTTTCAAATCAAGGAACAAATACCTGCAATTCCCACTAGCAATTACATCTTTGTGTTCCTGCCCCCGCAGCAGCCAAGGTTGTGCTGGCATCTTGATCTCATCGAACTTTGGCCACAGTGGAGTCCAAGTTGAAGACATCCAACCAAGTAGTCGGTTCGAATCCCTGCCAGCTACATGGGTTAACATGAATATAGACTCTCCAGTAAATGCACCTAGCTCAATAAATTATATCTAACAGAACATTACATTCCACCCTCTTGGTATAACATCCTTAGAATCCACTCTCACACAAATGCTCCCAGATGTCTGTCAGTAATAACTAGCAAAAATCTTACTATTCTTTTGGGGTTACAGCTGTTTCCTCTTGGGTCTTCCCTGTGCCCACACCCCCAGAGAATGCTGAGACTGGGCCCTCCTCACGGGTCTAATGGCAACGGGTCTCGTGGAGAATGGGTATCCCCTTGCAAAGCATCGGAGGGCTTCCACGACAGCCCTAAAAGTTTTCTTACTTTTTGTAGCCTTGGAGCTGAAACGTGCTGCAAGTCAAGCACAGCATTTCATCTTGCAGGTTGAAGAATCCCAGTGTCAACTTAATTGCCAGCCTCTTTGGGTTTCTCATGTGAGAGATGGAGCCCTGAGTGGTGAGGAGCAAACGGTACCTTCAAGCCAGAAGATGAGATTCCTGATGCCACCCTTGTTACCAGTTTCTCCATTGGTCTAGATCCAACCAATCAGGAAGCAGAAGCAAAGGCAGGTCATTCCCTGGCTTCCTGAGAGGGAATAATAATAATAAATAAAAAGTCACTTGGTCGCGTCTGATTCTTTGCGACCCCATGGACTATACAGTCCATGGAACTCTCCAGGCCAGAATACTGGAATGGGTAGCCTTTCCCTTCTCCAGGGGATCTTCCCAACCTAGGGATCGAACCCAGGTCTCCTGCATTGCAGGTGGATTCTTTACCAGTTGAGCCACAGAAGGAATATGGCCTTGCCAACTCCTCGATCCTGCACATCCAGCCTCCATAGCTTGGAGACAACACATTTCTGCTGTTGAAGCCCCTCAGCTTGTAGTCCTTGGTCACAGCCTCCCCCACAATCTCATATAGCCCCTAAGGCTGGAACGAAAAGCAGGATTGCAACTCCTCAAACTTAGCCACATTGATGGGATCCCTGAGAGGTGACACTCAGTGTCCAGGTAGGGGCAGAGCCTAGCCAATGCTGAGGTCTCCAAGCTCAGAAAAGAGCCCCAAGGGGGGCCCCAAGAAGAGGGGCATTTGTCACCTGGCATTGGTGCCTCGGTTTGGGGATGCAACAAAGCACAGTCCCTCTTGTCTTCAAGGCCAGAGGAGGGGTGAAGAAGGACTTGTGAGGGTGATGCTTCCATGAAAGCACACCCTTTCTTCCTCCTCGGGCCTCACAGTCTCCCTCTAACAGCCTCTGAGAGCAGAGCTTAGGATGGGGCCAGCTAGCCAAGAAGGAATGGGATTTGCAGTCTCCGCTCTAGCGTCAAGACGCAGAGGAGAGCAAAGTTGGTTGGCACTCAAGAGACAAGAGCTTAATACCTGGCCTAGTCATACTCGTCCTGGGGCATGCACCTCCAAGAAAGGACTGCATAGATCCACTTTACCTGGAACAGCCAGAGCTTGGAAACAACCCTTTGTCCACCAATAGGCACATAGATGTGTAAACTGTGGTACGTCCGCACCATTCCCCAGCAGGGCATGGGACGGAAGATGCCATAAGTGGGGCTGTGTCTGGAACAAGTAGTGGGTAGGGGCATATAGGGCTTTCTGTGTTGCCAGTGTTGTGAGTGGTGGATTCAAAAGTGTCAACTTCAAGTGAACATTTTATGTCATGCATGCTAAGTCCCAGTGACAACATTTTGGGGGGATGTTAGGGCAGTGAAATTACTCTGTATGATACCGTACATTTGTCCAAATCCACAGAACACATACCACCAAAAGTGAATGCTAATGGCAGCTGTGGACTTCAGTTAATGGTAACAAATCACTATTGGATCATCAGTTGTAAGAGATGGAAGAGGGGAATAAAGAGGGAAACTGGTGAGGAACTGAAAACTACACTGAAATTCTCTACTTGCCACTCAATGTTTCTGTAAACCTAAACTTGTTCTAGAAAACAAAGTCTGTAATTTTTTTTTTTAACCTTCTAGAAAGGCAGCCCAGGGTTGACATGGCAGCTGCATCTCATCAGGACCCTGGGCTTTCTATGTTGCTGCTCTGTCATCATCAACAGCCAACTTCCACTCTCCCAGGCTGGCCAGGAGATGGAGCCAGGCAGGGGAAGACACACTTTGCTTCTTTCAGGGCACAGCCCTGTGCTTCCGTCCCAGTGGCCCCACCTAGGTGCAAAGGAGTCTGGGAAATGCATCTTCAGCTGAGTGAAGACATTCTATTGTTATGTAAGAACAAGAAGACATGTTCTGGGGCCAAGAAGCAGATGCTGTTTTAGGTGGAGATTTAAGAGGGGATGATTAGGGTAGACAAGTCTTGAGGGGTGATCCATCAATAGGAACAGAATAGCAGGGCAAGAGCCGCAGAGGTGTGTGGTGTTGCTAGCTGGTGTTTTTAGGGATGAAAGGTGGTTACTGCATGTTTGCCCCCGGAACTAATCATCAGGAGCCAAAATGAGAGATACAGAAAAGACAAGGAAGATACAGCAGGAGAACAATCCTTGATGAGTCACAGTGGGGTGGGACCTGGTACCTAGGTGGAGAGGGTGACCTCCGATTTCAGCTCACCTCACTGAGGGTTCTTGGCTGGGGCTGGGGTGGAGGGGGAAGATTTGATGGCGAGAACCGGGGCAAAGATGCCTTCTACTGGTGTTTTGTAGTGACTCAGCTAAAGAGGACAGACACCAAGACCTCCACTGAATATGGGAGTTGGGCAAACCAACGCAGATCCGCAGGACTGGCTGGCCGTCTGTCCCAGCGGGTCTAGTTGAGGTTTCTGTCACTCATTTGAGGTGGGGGGGGTGGTTTACTGCCTGAGAGGGCCAGGCAGCCCAGGGCGCTCTACCCCTGGAGCCTAAAGCTGCAGGAACAAGGTGCCCAACTGTGGTTGAGAGCCCAGATTGCCCCTGGAAGGCCAGCAGGGTAAGGGGAACAGGCCAGGTGGAACCGCAGTGTGGGACTCAGTGCTGGGTAAAATGACAAGAGCGCCTCTTTGTTTCCAGGTTTTTATTTGCCTTTTATAATTCTGATATTTATGTACATATATATATATACTTTTGTTTTTTGTAAAGGGCTCATCAACAGACCAAGCAAAGGCATTCAGGGTGATGGTGGCTGCTGGGAGAACTGATCTTTCCTTTTTTTATCTATTTTTCTTTTTTCCTGGGATGGGATCATCAAAGCTAATTGCTAGAAAACCTAGAAACCACCTACAGACTCAGACATCTGCCTACACACTAGTGGCATATGGGGAAAGGGCGAGGGCACAAACTTGCAAAGTCGCGGTGTATTTACATTTCCAAGGGGGGGTAGCTGGGGGGATCGCTGAGCAAGGGGCTGAACAAGTTCAGACTGGGGTTCGGGGGGTGGGTTGCTAAGGGGTCCTGGGGCCGGGGAAGGAGGTGGGCCTGGGCAGGGACAGCAGAGCCCACTTGGATGTTGTATGGTGGACACCGAAGGCAGCATGTGTCTGGAACTCCTGAAAGCCAGCTGCAGGGTTGGGTGAGCCAAGTTGACACAGGCAGTGGGGGAGGACTCTGGTCTGTTCAGATGGCCCCCTCCATACCCATGGCCAGCTTGTTCAGTTCCCATCCCAGCTGGAGCAGAGATGGCCGAGAAGATGGGGGAGACAGCAGGGACACCGACTTCGGTCCCCTGTCCCAGTCCGACTGGCCAACGAGTGGCAGGGGCTGAAGGTGCCAACCCTGGTCCTTGGGAGACCCCCTCCACAGCCGTGCCTGCCTCCTTGCCCCGACTACAGCTTCGACCTGCCCAAAGGCCGGCGAGGCAGCACCTGAAGGCTCCTGGCGTGTGAGTGGCCCCCGGGTTGGAGTGAAAAAGCAATGTGTGCCCAAGAAGCAGAGCAGCTGGGTTTTGGCAATCAAGTGGGGACTGGGGAGTCAGAAGGGGGCATTGAGGCAGCAAGATCCCCTTCTTGGCCCCCAAACTCACTGGAGAGAAGGACGGGCCTCAGTCTCAGGGTCAGAGACCCAGCACAGGCCTCAGGCTGGGCCATCATGGTGATCTCTGATAGCCCCGTGGTTTGGCCCTGGGCGGTGCTCTGCCTGGCCTGGCCAGACCCTGCTACTCCAGGGTCCCGATGGGGTTGACGGGGGATGTGGCCCCGGAGCTGTCATTGCCCCCTGCCGCCTCCTTCTCCTTCTTGCCACTGTACTGGCCAATGAAGGAGCCATCCTCATTGAACTGGACGTCCACGCTGCCTCCGTAGTCCGCCAGGCTGTCATCGCTGCCCAGGGGTTTGATGTCTCCATTGAGTGATGGCTGGCTGCTACCAAAGGCCTTCTCCTCGTTGTCACTGCAAGGGGAGGGCGGGGACCATGGGAGGTGGCCCAACGGTAGCCAGCAGGAGCAGGCAGCCGCTGGCCTGAGATGGGAGGCCCAGGTTTGCCCCACTTCTGTGTGTTCTGAGCACACTGGGGACAAGGCCCTCACTCTGGACACATGCAGCTTACATGCCTGCACCGTGGGGGTGTGGGGGCTCCCATCTCTGGACGGGCTGAGGAGGGGTGCCAGTCCAGCCCATCCCCGGAGACAGGGACAGGGAAGTTTGGGAGCTGAGTATCAGCATTGTTGGCTGGTCCCTGAACCAGGGAACTATAGGATCAGGAGGCATGGGGAGTGCACAGGCCTGGCACAAAGCACCCACAAGAGGGTCCCTGCCCCCAACTCATGACAGCCCAGCCTTACCTCTCCAGGGACCTGCCATCACCCCCGCAGCACAAAGGAGAGACAGAGAGATGAAATCACGCACGCAAAGTGCACAGCTAGGCGGCCCGGGGACATGGGCTCCACCCCCAGCTCACCTGTACTCGCCGAAGGTTTCGTCCTTCATGGGCCGGGCCTCTGAGTCCACCTGGGTGTCCTCCTTGTCCTTCACTGCAGACACAGAGCAGGCCCAGCTGCTCACCCCGCCCCATCACCCAGCCTGGCCCCAGGCACATGGGCCTGGTCCTTCACATGCTCAACACCGACAGCTCCCCTTGGGCTACCTGCCCGCCACCCGCAGTGTGCCCATGTTGTCCTGCCCGGGCTCAGGGACCAAGGGGGTGGGGCCATGGCCAGGATGTACCCGAGTACTTGCCACCCTTGCTGCGCTTAATGAAGCACAGGATGAGTAAGATGAGAAGCAGGACAACGATGGCACTGATGAAGCCAATGAACCAGCCCTCGGTGGCAAAGCCAGCGGGAGGCAGCCTCACTCGGCCTGGGGAGGGGAGAAGGGGCAGGAGACTGAGGCCAAGTCCAGGGTTGAATGCGGGGGGCCCCCAGGGGCACTGCAGTCACAGGACCTGAGCTCGCCCTGTCAGTCTCCAGCCTTGGGCAAGGACCTCCCTCCGAGCCTCTGGCTCCATCTGCTGCCAACCCCCAACCCTGCCAACCCCGCATGCCAGGGACACCCCATGTCACGGACCCCCATTCCAGAGATCCCTCACACCAGGGACCCCCCTGTCAGGGACCCCCCCACGCCAGGGACTGCACAGGAGCAGCTGAGGACGTCCGAGGACTTCAGACAGCCCGGGAGAGAGGTGAGCTGATGGGGGAGGGGAAAGTCAGGGTCCCTCTGGGGGAACAGGGAGGAAAACCTTCGGTAGAAATGGCTTCCCTGGCAACAGGACCAGTGGAGGATATGAAAAAAAAGGGCTCTTTTCAGGGACCTGGACTTTTCTCCATTACAGGCCTAGGGGCACAGAGGTTCTGGCAGGGCCATGGGCAGCCCAGGGATGGAGGGAAGCTGACTAGGCCTGCCCATGGCCCCCGCACCGGTGCCATTGGTCTTCACTGCCATCTGGTGCAGGAGCACCTGCTCCTTGAGCAGCTGGATCTCATAGTCGGTGTCAGGCTGCAGGTCCCACTGTGTGTAGGAGCTCTGATTGTAGCTGACGTACTGCGGCGGGAGACGAGTCACCAGCTTCTCGTCTGTAGGGGGCGAGGGCAACCCGACTGAGCAGGGAGGGCCTGGCAGCACCCTGGGTCCATGCCAGCCCCAGCCCCTCTGGGCCCTAAACCCCCTTTTGAGGCTCACCCCCCAGGGCTTTGAACCAGATCTGGAACCCGAAGTTGCACTGGCCCTCTTTGGGGACCCAGGAGACCACACTGTAATTCTCGCCAGCCATGGCGGAGATGTTGCCAAAGTCCGGCGTCCCTGGTGATGGAGAGAAGAAGGGTCATGGGACCTGGAGGCCCTCCTCTAGCCTGCCCTCGCCGCCTGCTCAGAGCCCACGCCAGCTCACCGGACAAGGCCATGGTGCCTCCTTCTCGTATGATCGCCTCCCCCGGGCCCTCCCTCGTGGTGGCCTGCAGCTGGAATCGGTACCGCAGGCGGGGGCTGAGGTTGGTCAGGTTGTGTGTCCGCAGCTCAGGGTCCGGGAGGTCAAAGGACAACTGCTCCTTGCTCCCATCATTCACTGTGAGGACAGGTGAGCGGTGGGCTTCGGTCCCCGGTGCGGCCCACTCCCAGGCTCTTCCCTCCACCCCCCGGCTGGGTCCACGACACACGTACGAGGTTGGTAGGAGAGCACGTAGCCTGTGAGCACGCCGTTATGGCTGAGTGGAGGCTGCCAGTGCAGCAGCAGGCTGGTATCCGACTGGCACTCCAGGTGCAACGCCTCAGGGTGTCCAGGCACTGCGGGGCACAGAGACCAGTGGCAAGTCCTCGCCCCAGTCACCCCAGGTGGGAAGGGCCGGGGGGTGTGGAGGCAGGGGTGCAGGGCACAGAGCTCACCTCCCTCAGGGGTGTTGAAGGTCATCCCACTGGCGGGCCCCAGTCCCCTCCCATTAAAGGCCTGAACCTCCACCCGGTAGGAGCTGTAGGGCTGCAGGCCTCCCAGGATGGCGCTGGTGGTATTGGCGGGCACCACCACATGGCCTTTGTGGACGTGCCTCTTGCTGTGCTTCCTCTGACTGCCTTCCCACCAGTATGTCACCTGCAGGTGGACGGGAGACCCCAGAAGGACAGAAAGCGTCTGGCAGTGACCTGGGTTGGGGTGGGGTGGAGTGGGGAGGGGCGCGTGTTCCCCACAGCCCTCCCAAGGGAGCAGCTGGCAGAAACCCAGCCCCAGTCCTGTCACTCCTGGTTGCCCCACCCGTCACCCCAGGGATCTCCCCAGCCCCCACGTGATGGACTCTTACATTGTATCCCCGGAGGTGGCCTTTGACCTGGGCTGGGTCCACAGACTGCCACCTGACCAGCACAGTGCTTGAATTGAGGGCCTTGACGGGTTCCAGCAGAGGGATTGCCTGGGGGTCTGCAAAGGGCCGGTGACATGGATGAGGCCAGCCCAGGACTCTGCCCACCCAGAGCAGGAAGATGGATTTGGATGTGATGTAACAGGTGGGCAGTTTAATGAGCAAGGGCATTCGCATGGTCTCAGGGTCTCTCCACGAAGAGAGAGAAAATAGTAACTATGTGAAGGAAGAACTAGAAAAGATCTTGACTGCATATAAAACTGAACATTTGGTTATGTTCTAGATTCGAGGCAAGGGAAGAAGCAGGATAAGTGGACGCCATGCGGGAGATCCTGACTTGGACCACGGACTGTGGGAAAGACAGTCCTGGGCCCCACACTGCGGGTATTGGCTGCCATCAAACAGACAGTTAAGTTATAGATGCCAACTTATGGATGGTCAGTGTCTTTCTGGATTTGCAAGACAGCTCTTTGGTTACGTAAGCAAATAGCCTTACTCTTAGGGAATGTACTATATTAAGAGGCAGGAGCTGGCACCGGGCTGGATCCCTGAGTGGGGGGCAGAGAGTGGGCCAGGGAGGCACATGCGGGCTCCACCCCACCCCCCGGGTATGGGCGGGGCCAGCCCGATACTCACAGTCCTCTCCAGAGTAGCCGATGGTGATCTGGGGCTCGGGGCCCTTGCCCTGGCTGTTGACGGTCTGGACTTTGATCTCATACGGCACAAAGGTAGATGTATTGGACACCACCAGGAAGGGGTCACTGACGATCTGTTCCTGCCAGGCCCCCTGCATCTTCTGGGGGCGCCACTGCACTCGATACTGAACCTGGGGGGCATTCCAGTCCATCCACCGCAGCGGCTGGAGGGGGAGAACGGAAAAGAAGTTGGGTAGTCAAGGTCCCTGGTCCTTAGGACAGCCAGTTTTTTTTGGGAGTCGCAAACCCGAGTCCTGATCTGAGGTCCAGGGGTGCACTCGGCCCAGGGCCCTCACCTTCCAAGTGATGATCATGTTGTTGGTCTCGTTTCCTTCCCCCTTCACGTCCACAGGATTCTTCTCCGGGGCTGCAAAGTAATGTGGACACATCAACGCTGTGGGCACCCACCAAGGCCACAAAGGCCGAAGACCAAGAAAGAAATGACCTATTATGACCCTGGATGTCAGGAGGCAGTCGCCGCCCCAGGGAAACCCCTGGCAGCAAGAGAGCTTGGGCACCATCCCTTTTCCTGACTTTCCCTGGCGCTCACCTGCCTCCGGCGTGACCACAGTCTCAGAGTCCGGGCTGGGCTCCCCAGGGCCGTATTTGTTGATGGCAGTGACTCGAAAGGTATAGTGGACATAAGGCGACAGCTTGAGGGTGGTGGAGGTCTGGTTCCCGGGCACCTTGCCCAGGCTGTACCACTTCTCGGGTGCCATCTCCTTGTCCTCAAATTCAATGTCATACTCTGCCAAGAAGTGAATGAGCAGTGGAGTCATCGGTGGGTGGCGAGGGGGGCAGGGGGGCATGCAAAGTCTGGCTCTCCTGGAGGAAGGGACAAGGAACCAGAAGGGAGGGCAAATGGAGTGCCATGCTGCTGTCTTCTTACTTTCAATGGGGGCGTTGTGGTCATCAGCCGGGCTCCAAGACAGGCGCACCTGGCTCTGCTTCAGCAGGTGGCGATCAGACAGCTCCAGCTGGGGCACAGGTCCAGGGCTCCCTGGGGGACACAGGAGCTGGATCTCGGGCCCGCTCACGACGCAGCTGGCCCGCTCCCCCTGCGACAGCTGCCTGGGCTCTTCCATCTCCCTTGCCTCTGCGCCACGAGGTGGATACCCTCTGGGGACTCACCCACCACCAGCAGCTCTGCCTGGCTCTCTACCATGTCCAGCTTGGTGCTGGCCACACAGCTGTAGTTGCCCTGGTCGCTGTAGTCCAGGCTGTGGATGACCAGGCGCTCATCTTCTATGAAGTACCTGGTGGGGGGTGGGGGTGGGGGCACACTTGTCTTTCTAGCCCCCCCAGGGGACCCACAACTCCCTGCCTGCCCCCCGCATGCCACTCCTCCCTCCTCCCTTTCCTGCCAGGTTCTTCTGCTCAACAGCGGGTCATGTCCCCACCCCCACGTATGAGGCCAGGAGGTCTGGGCATCCTGCTTCCCCCCCCTGCCCCCTCCCTCCACCAAGCCCAGGTTGGGGCTGGGCCCGCACTTGTCACTGTCCCCCAGCTCCTGCAGGTCGAGAGCATCCCTGCGCCAGGTGGTGCTGTGCTGCAGGGAGGGGTCAAAGGAGGCCTGGCACGTGAACATCACTCGGGAGCCTCTCTTCTCTATTGTGCTGCGGGGCCCCTGCATGATCCGAGTGGCATCTGGGGATGAGGACAAGAAGGGGAAGGTCACTCCAGGGTCCCCCAGAGACCCTGACCCTCCCTCAGGGAGGGGCTGCTGGCCACAATCAGCAGCAGCAGGGAGGGGCATCGGACCTTTGACCTGCAGGTTAGCCACAATGGTCACGTTGCTTTGGTCGTTGGCAGCCTGGCAGAAGTAGTGCCCAGTGTCATTGGCCTGGAGGTCTCGGATGCCCAGGGTCCCGTTGGTGTAGGGGAAGAAGCGCTCGTCCTGCAGCACTGTCTTTCCTTCCCTGTCCAGCCTGGCACAAGCAAGGCGGGCCTTGCTCAGACCCCAGTGGGCTGGGACCCCTGGCCCTCCTTGGTTGCCTGGGCTGGAAGATGGCTTCCAGGTGCCCCCCCACCCCCTGCCACCAGGGTCAGGGCACGCACCACTGGACGCTGGGCACAGGGGCTCCGAAGGCCTTGCACAGAAGGTAGGCGGTGCTGCCCTGGACTGCCATGTATGTCTCATTGTCTGGGGTCAGGATCTTGGCTGGCAGCTCTGAGCGAGGAGCAGTCATGGGAGACAGGGCCGAACTCAGGGCCCTGAGTTCGGGCGAGCGCCCACATGCAGTCAGCGGGCAGACACAGGGATCACGAGGGCAGCTTCTCCCAGGAGAGCTGGCAGCCTCTGGAAGCTGACAGTGACTCCACCAGGCCCCCGTGCGCCCTGCGCACCTTGCTTCCCTGTGGCCCCTGCCAGGCTGAGCCTCTCTCGGCCTCTTGTCTCAGTCTCCCATGTCCTATCAATTATGTGAGGCTCCCCCCAACCCACTGACAGCCTGCCTTTTCCTGAAAGCTCTGTGGGTCTCCCCAAGCCCACCTTCCCCAAAGCTTGGGGACAGAAGCATCTTGGCCAGGGTGAGCCTCTGCTCGGGGACCACGCTCGGAGGCTGCTTTTTTGTCTGGAAATACCAGCAAGACCCTGCCCCGTTGTTGGCAGGATGGGCGGGAGACGTGGGGAAGGCTCCAGACAGGAGCAGGGCAGCCACAGCACACAGACCAGCTGGTGGCTGAGTCGGCCTGGTGGCCTTGCCCGGGGCAGGGCTGCAGGGACAGACCAGGGGGCTATAAGGCAAGGTGGCTGACACTCACCCACAACATAGATGTAGGCATTGGCCAGCAGCAGCCCGTGGCGGTTGCGGGCCTCACACTGGGTCACCATAGTGTCACTGGGCTGCAGGTTGCTCAGGACCAGGGCTCCATGGTGGATCCGGTACTTCTGGTCCTTGCCCAGCTCTGAGCAGATGGCAGGTGGGCCATGGGCCCAGGGTGGGGCAGTGAGTTACTATCCCCAGGGCCCCCCAGCCTCCCTCCCCATCCCTGCCCAAAGCCCTGCTTACCCTCCACAGGGATCCCATTGATTCTCCAGGTGACCTCTGGTTGGGGCCTGCCCTGCACTTGACAGTCCAGGCGGGCAGTCTCCCCTGGCCCGTACAGATGGCTCTGGGGCTTGTGTAGCCAGTATGGTGCAGCTGCCAGGAAGGGGAGAACCGATCTAAGCTCACAGCAGGTGGCCAGCTCTCGGGCCGGCCCTGACTCTGCCCACCCTCACCCCCTGTGACCATGGGCATGGCATCCTGGCTGTCTGAATGCCAGCAGTGGCGCCATACCCTCCACGGTGACATAGTAGGCGTGGCGGTCACTGCCCAGCGAGTTCTCAGCCAGGCAGCGGTACTCGCCGTCATCCTCCTCGCCCACGTTCAGCAACTGCAGCGTCTTGTTGTGGTTCTGGTAGGTGACCCGGTCGGCTGGCATAGGGCCGCTTGGGCGCAGCCACTTGATGGTGGGCGTGGGGCTGCCCGGGGCCACCGAGCACAGAGGCCAAGGGAGACAGCAGAGGGGAGAGAGGACCGGGCCGCTCAGCCCCGCCCCATGGCAGAGGCTCCACCCATGCCCCGCCCCAAAGCAGAGGCTCCACCCCTGCCCCTCCTCCCGGGGGACCCAGACTCACAAGCCCTCTGCAATGCACTCCAACACCAAGGGCTGCCCCTGCAGGGCCACCAGGTGGCTGCTGGAATTGGTGGGGAAGAGCAGGTGTGGTTTTCTGTCCATCATGCTGTTGGCTGTGAGGAGACAGGGCGGGCAACATGGCGCACTCTTCCCCCGACCCCGACCCACTAAGTTCCCAGGCTGGGTGACTCTGGACACCCCAGAGAGCCCTCCGAGCCTCAGTTTCATCTTCTCTCTTTTTTTTTTTTTTTAGTTCTACCAGTTTATTGCTACCAACCCATCCTCCTCCACCCTCATGCACACATGCTCAGTCATGTAACCCCATAGACTGCAGCCCACCAGGCTCCTCTGTCCATGGACTTTTCCAGGCAAGAATACTGGAGTGGGTTGCCACTTCCTTCTCCATCCTCGTTTTCTTAAAGAGAGGGCCCCATCTCTGCCCTCACCACCCAGGGAAGGTGTGTGGGCCACGCTGTCTTTGAAGAAGACTGATGGGATGTGCCATGAGGGTAGGAGAAGAGTAGGGCAGTGTATCAGAGCCTTTGGGACTCACTGGCTTTGACCCGGAGATCAATGGGTTCCTTCTGAATGATGGTTCGGGTGCCAGGGAAGTGGGCATGACAGATGTAGTCTGAGTGGTTGTCCGAGGTGAGCACGTTGGCAAAGTAGAGGTTGCCATTCTGGCCCATAGTCACCCGCTCATCCTGTTTGATGTGCAAGATCTCTGTGGGCCAGGAAGGGCAGGAAGGAAGGAGGCAGAGGTCAGAGGTCAGGAGCCTTCCCCCGGGAATATACACCCACTGACCCGTCCCTTGCCCCTGGAGGCAGCCCCTCATGGGCACCCACTGCTGTTCATCCAGTAGATCCGGAGCGGCTCTGCACTGGGGGGCGGGTGGCAAGGGAGAATCACCGACTCCCCTTCCTCGACCTCAACAGGTTTCACTGTCTCCTTTGGCCACTTGGGGGTACCTGGAAGGGACAGAGAGGCTGGCCCTGTGGATTCTCCAGTCTCTTTCTGGTGAAGGCAGGGCAGGGGGAGAAGAGGAGGGCTACCCGAGGGCACAGGTTGGCGAGCTAGGACATGAGGGAGGCAGAGACTCTGGATCCTCTCTGGGCTCAAGGCTGAGACCAGTACAGCATGAAGATGAGAGGATGGGCTGGAGGCTAGATGGCCATGAAGGGTTAACTCACTACAACTCTTAGCTCCCACCAGGAGGAAGGGATGAGGGCGGGTGGGAGAAGGCTGAGGTGCAGTGATGGGGGGAGGGGAGCCGTGGTAGGATGCTGGAGTCATAGCCCCTTCCATCATCCTGACACAGAAACCATGGCAACGGTTCCCAAGGTAACTGGAGGGGCAGAGGAGAGGAGACGAGTGCAAGCTCAGGAGGCAGAAAGCTCATGGAGGAGGATGCAATGCTGCGGGGGAAAAACCCCAGGGAGAGGGCGACACACATAAAGACAGAGGCAGACAGCAGTAAGAAGGGAAGCCAGAGAGGTCAGGTGAGAGGTGCACAACGGAGGGGAGAGGAGACACAGTGATGGAGGGGACATGGGAGGAGATGACTGGAGGGCAGTGGAGAGTAGACAGCAACTGAGGGATGGATGGGGTAGAAACTGAAGCCCAGGCTCAGACAGGCTCAGTCCTGCCCTCATTCAGTCAACAAGCCCTCCCAGGGCACCCCTCAGGCAGCAAGCCCCAAGGCCAAGAAGGGAAAAAGCACGGAAGAGAGGGAAGGGGGGATGGAGCTGACCAGAAAAAATGGCAAAAGAACAGGGTGAGGAGGGAAGAGGTGGCTGCAGGCCAGTAGGGTGCCCGGTCCCTTGGTACTCTTAACAACCAGCTGAGAGAGCTCAGCTCTCAGGTTGGAGCCTCACACGCGCTCAGCAGATCGGTTTTGGGGACCCGCTCACATGCCCCAGACCCTCCCTGGTCCCCGCAGAGCCTCGCACCCTCGGCCATGAGCTGGATCTCGTGAGACATGGCGGTGCCCAGCTTGTTGCTGGCAAAGCAGCGATAGATGCCCTGGAAGCTCTGGGCGAAGTTGCTGCTGTTGCCTGTGATGCTGAAGGAGCCAGAATGGGGCGCCTGGTTCACGATCATGCCCAGTTCCTCTTTGGGTTTGAAGAGGATGCCATCCCGAGTCCAGCGAAACCTGCGGGGCAGAAAAAGGCTCAGAGGAGGCCTGAAGCCAGGCAGCCAGGCCAGGGGCTGGGCCAGGGCGATGACCCTGGCTGGTGAGGGATGCCCAGGAGGGGGAAGGCCCTGGGGACCACGAGGGCTGGGGGATCAAGTCAGTGGTCAGCTCCAGGGCTTAGAGGGTGACGGTCACTCACTGCACTTCGGGTTTGCCGCTGGCCTCACACTTGAGGCTGACGTCATCTGTGGGGAAGACGACCACACGCCGGGGAGATTGCTCCGTGATGATGGGGGGTTCCATCACTGGGGCAGGAGGGGGGACAGACATGGTGAGCACTTTGGCCCTCACCCTTGTCCCGTGGGGACAGAAGCCAGGTCTGGAGCCTGACAGGCCGCATGGCCATGGGGTTGTGGGGTGGGGAGGAGCAAGTTGAGCCCAAAGCAGCTGGGCAAAGGTGGAAGGGACCAGAACAGAGAGAATATGGCACCAAAAATCACAGAGAAAGCAATCAGAAGAGAGAGAAGAAGCCAAACAGAAAGACAAAGCATGTGCAAGAAAGAAAAGAGAGACAGGGGCACCAACCAGGGCAAACCCCTCATGGGGAGAGAGGAGGACCAGAGGGAAGGGTGGACCACCAGAGACAGGTGGAAAGCCAGGGAGAAAACCCACCTGCTGAAGACAGAACAAAGCCGCCCCCCCCCACCAGGTGCCGCAGGACCCAGGAACCAGCAAAGGCTGCAGCCTGCATGATGCACAAGGCATACAGGGCCTCCTGGGAAACACTTCCACCCTCCCCTCAACTTACCATGGTGTCCTTCATCTGAGAGATCCATGCAGCAAGGGACAGAATGAGAGAAAGGCTGACAAGTCGCCCCATGGCTTGGGCCGAAAGTAGTACAGACAACCCTGGGGGAGGGGGAGGCTGGGAGAGGGTGTAAGAAGGGGACACATGCCACGCTACAGCTATGGCACGTCAAGATCTCCAGGACACAGCCTGATCGCCAGTCCTGGGGTGGGGCAATGGCCAAGGCCAGTAGGCCTCAGCTCTAATGGGCAGGGAGAAAGAAATCCGTGACTTTAACAAAGACTGCGCTGTGGCCAGATCCTTGCCTCCTCCTGGCAGGGCCTGCAGAACTGACTCCCCGCCCTCCACCCAGGACACCTCGGAAGCCAGAGAGGCAGACAGCCCGCCTACAGCAGCCAGGGAACACTCCCCTGCTCGAGCTCATATCCCTCCTAATCCAATTAGCACAGCTCAGTGTTTTCAATTACCTGGGCCCAGCGGCCCCCTCCCTTCCAAATCCTCCCCAAGGCCCTGCTGAATCTGAGTTTCCAGGGCCTGCCGGCCTGATGCCAGGCCTCAATTTCTCCCCTTCCTTCCTCCCAGCCTGCTGCCGAGTTCCCTGGAGCTGACGCCGGGGCTTCTGCCCCCAGTGCCAGCAGGCTTCAGCAGAGCACTGGCTGGGGCGGCTGACAGCAATAGGCTGCCTCTGAAAGCTTTTGTTTCTGTGGAAGACCTCAGGGTAGGGGGCCCCAGGAGAGAGGACGGGGCTCCCTGGGGACACTGCAGAGAGGGTTCTGCGCTGGGGAGGGGCCAGTGAAGGAAGCCCAAGAGGCAGAGATAGTGAGAGGGACCACAGGATGGGGCAAGCGGGGAAGGAGACAAAGGGGCCTGGAGCGGCCGGGGAGGGAGAGAGCTGGAGCAGAGCTCCCAACCTGGAGGCACCAGGCTGCTTGTCATGTTGCATCAGGGTCAATAACAAGTGCCAGCCGGTGCCCAGGGCCCCCTTAGACCTGCCGTGGGTCTCTGACACCCCTCTGCACACAGGTGTAGCAGGGTAAGGCCTGAAAACCACTGGGGGGAGATGAAGAGGGAAGCGGATGAGCACATGTGTGGGAATGTGCCAAAGTATGAGTCTGAGCACATGTGGGCACGCCCCAGGCAGTGCTGCAGTGACATTGTGAGTATCCGCCCATGTGCCTCTATACGGACGTGTCTGGCCAGAGTATCTCAGAAGGCTGTGAGTGCCTGCCTGCGTTTACTGTACGACTCTGTGTGGCCTACCCGCTCCTGTGTTTGTGCGGATGGCTGTGTTCCTTTGTATCTCAACCTCTCACTTGTGTGTGCCTGTGTGCCCCCGTGGGTCCTCTTGGGGGGGTCTCTGTGCCTGGCTGGATATAGGTGGCTGGTCCGTGTGCCTCTGCAGCTAGGGTAGGGTTTTGGGTGTGACTGCACAGAGCTCCATGTGCATATCTAAGGAGACAGCCCCAACCTTTCTTCCCATCAGACCCTCCCCACCTCCTGCAAACCCTCAGGACCCCTCAGTGTCAGAGGCCAGTCATGGTCACCTCCCTCAGCCCCTGACCCATTCCTAGCTTGGACAGTCTCCCCCAGCCTCAGCGCACAGCTCATCTCTCAGTGATGCTGGCCTCCAACAGGTGCAGGCTCAGAGACAAAGATGGAAAGGTGAGGGGGGAAGGGACTGGAGTGAACAAGGAGCAGATTTAAGATACACAAATGCTACCATGTCAACTGTCCCTCACACAAGCCCCAAAGCCGCTTATAGTAGTGTGTTTATATCTCCTGCTCACACTCAGGAGAAAATACCATCATAGTAACATACGGTCCACACACGGACAGGTACTCACAGGCCCATATGACTCACTAGTACAATCCAATGTCAACAATCAAATACCTACAGAGCTTCACAAATGTGACCAGTAAGTAGTGGTTAGAGTGACTCACAAACTTACCTACACAGGACATCAAAATCACACACTCAGGAATATCCCCACTTAGTCAATGTATCACACCACACACATCTAAAAATATATCCAGACAAATTACACAGTCCGTCCAGCTCAAAATCATACACAAACACTCGCGTTCGGTCACAGCCCTGTAGCCACCCTCCCCAGAAACCCCCCACTAAGTAACTACACATCACATTTTAAGGATCCAGAAGGCTGTTGGATCTTCTCAAGGGGTCTTTTCCTGTCTCAGTTCACAGAAAGGGCTACCAAGGGCCCCAGATAGGATTACCCGTCAGAAGCCAGAGCGAGGCTTGGTCTAGCTAGCTGAGGACATTCTCATGCTTGCCCCATCCTTGGCGGGGTGGGGCCGGCACTGAGGCCCGAAGGGGCGGGTCAGGAGCCAGGCCTGCTGTCCGTGGTGCTGAAACAGCACCCGCCCTCCCGCGTCTCTGGTCCCTGTCTGTGGTACTGAGACAGCCCAAGTCTTCCACCCTGTCCTTTCCAGGGGATCCAAAGTCCGGGTACCTCTTGCGCACTCCAGGCCCCCAGGAAGTGAAGGGCAGGGGGTCTGGAACCCAGAGAAGGTGAGGAGGCAGAAAATAAAGAAAAGCCCAGCGAGGCGCCGCGGCGCCCTCCGATTACTCACATTCCTCAGGGATCTGGATGAGCACGCAAGGGCTGCAGAGGAGGAGAGGCCACAAGTACCGCAGCGCCACGGCCATCTTCCCGGCGGCGCCGAACCGGCGCGGCAAAGCCGGCCGGGCTTGGCTCAAGCTCCGGCCGGAGGGAAGGGTGGCTGGTGGGTGGCTGAGGGAGGGAGCCGGGGGTGAGGGCAGGTGAGGGCACTGCGAGAGGGAAGAAGGGGAAGGGCAAGGTAAAGGAGGAGAGAGAACAGACGATGTTAGTGACTAACATCTGGGCGAGCCTGGGCTCCTGGCCCCGCCCCCGGCCCCGCCCCCTCCACTCTTCCCTCCCCCTACCCCCCCATTTTGGAGAAGAAAACCTGGAGGAGACCAGCAGAGGCTGGGCCTCCAGTTCGCCTTTCATTCCCTTCCTACTGGCCGTGCCTCCTCCACCAGCTGCCTCTCTGGGCACCACCAACTTGTTGCCCCATCCGCTCCCTTGGGCATGCCACAGGCTGCTCTGTGCCCATCCTCCTGATGTGTGACTCCAGGGCCCATAAGAAGGTGCCTGTGAGCATGAGTGTGGATGTGGGTGTGCAGTAGCTGTGTGACTGTGTGCGTACACACAGGAGGACATGTCTCTCTTCTCTGGAACCAGGAGGCACTCATGAGTGGGTGTGTGTATGACTGCAGGCACACAGAAGTATGGGCGTGTGCTCCTGTGCATCTGTGTCTCTGGGGGATGACTCCTGTCTGCTATCTCTGTGTGCACACACAGCATGCATGCACACATATGTATTGTCACAGTCTCATTGCTGGGGGTTTTGGAACCAATTGATCCCTGGGTGCTGTTCAGGCCTAAAAAACTTGTAGGGGACAGGGAGACTAGGGAAGTGGGAACAGGGCAAGAAGGGAAGGGAACCAAGAAGGCTGCATTTCATTGAACAGGTTGAGGGAAAAAAAGAAGAAAGAAGGGGAAAGGAAGCCTGCCCTCAAGAAGTGGCAGGAGGGAGTCAAGGAGGAAAGTACCTCTCAGCTGTCCCTCAGGCTCCTAGGCGGTTAACAGAGGCAACTGTGGCCTCCCCCCTTCCAGATGCTTCAAGCCAGGCTCAGAGCAGGGCTCAGGGAAAGCTCTGGGACAGCATTTCTTACATCTAGAGTATCTGGCAGGCCCCCCTTCTGGATTTTTTTTCTGAGTCTTCAGGGCTCAACTGATAGATGTGTCCACCCCAAGCCCAAGTCTGCCAGCTATATGCACAGGCCACTTCTGCATGCAAGAAGCCCCAGTGACCAAGGGCCCAGTGGAGGGTGCTTCTCTGCCAATGACGAGAAGAAGAGACACTCCCAAGAAGACAGAGTTGTGACCCCTGAACAGGAAGAGGTGTGAGAAAGAGACAATAGTAAAAGTGACTGAGAGCTTGGGGGATGGAGCTTGGATGTCATGCCTGAGCTCACCAAGTCCATCCCAGGCAAGCTCTCTCCCAGCCAGGACCTGATCAAAATGGGGACCAGCCTCATCCAGAAGGCCAGAGCGGTGGGTGTGGAGGCCTGGAATGCTATGCCAAGACATCCAGACTCAGTCAATCAGGAGGCAGCCAGAAGCCACAGCTTGGTTTTGTGGAAGGTGACCCAAGAAGTGTGGTGAATTCAGCAGACTGCCCTGGGACCCAGCAGGCAAAATGGACAGTAGAGAATAGCTGCCAGCCTAGAGCTCTCAGACTCCCAGACCCAAAGCTGGAGGGGGAGGTGGGGAAGGAAGCACCCGGGTGGGTCAACATGGACAGGCTGATGGCTGAGAGAGTGACCAGGAGAGTAAGGAAGTGGCAACGGCCTGGTCACTTCCCGAGGACAAGAGCCAAGCTGGGTCCCAGAAAGGAAGAGGTCCACCAAGTCAACGCAAGGTGACTGGGCCTCACGCGCCCCTGGCCTCAGCTTCAAGGCCTGTAGGAAGCAGTAGGAGACTCAGATCAGAGGGCAGGCAATCAAACAACTGCCTTGGGAGCTCTGAGTGCTCTGGTCTTCAGAGGGGGAGGGGAGGGAGACAAGCAAGAATCTCCAAGGCCGTCCTTCTGGCCTGTGAGGCTGGAGCACTCCCTTTTGCTGGAAAGAGGATGGCTGCTTATCCCCAGAATGAGGTCTGGCATGTGTACCCTGGTGGATATGCAGGGGATACAGGATAGCCCCAATCCCTGTGGGCTCCACTTACTGCCCCATCCTGACACCCCGCAGTCTCACATTCAAACTCTTTTAGTCTCCTGGTCTTTGCCACCCAGCTCACCACCTTCCCAGGCCCTCAGAGCCCGGGCAGGAGCCAGAAGGTGGGGAGGCTCCTGACAGCTGCGGCTGGGTCTCTGATCTCTCCCCATTCCTCAGGCAATTAAGAGCAAGCAGCTCAGGTTGTCAGCACAGCAGGCCCCTCACCCCCCATCAGCACCTCCAGGGGCAAAGGAGGCGGGGGAGTGTTCCACAAGCTGGTGTACAGATGGAGCCAAGGCCACGTCTGCAAAGGCGGGGGGGGGGGGGGGGGGGGGGGGGGGGAGGCCGCTGGGGGGGCAGGCTGGGGAAGACTGAAGGGTGACAGACAGGGTGAGAAAGAGGCAGGAGGGAACAGGAGAGACAGAGCAGGAGGGCTGGGGGGGGCAGGGAATGGGGGACAAAGACAGATGCTGGACCACCACAGTAACCCATGTGGAGAAACCCAGAAACAGAGACCTGGGCAGCGGGGAAAGGGAGAGGAGAAGGGTGAGGAGCACAAAGGACGAGACAAAAAGCAAAAAGCAACTGATGAGAAATGGCCGAAAGAGCAAGATGAGTGAGGGGTGTGTATGTGCGCCTGTGCTCGAGTGTGTGTGTGAGTGTGTGCAAGCCCAGGGACACCTTTTCCACATCCTTGTAGACAGGGGTGTGCCAGGAAAGGGCCAGGGAGGGAGAGGAGATGGACCCGAATCACAGGAATGGGGCTTCTTGGGCTCGGAGGTCAGACTGGACGGTGGAGAGACCAACAGAAGGCAGAGACAAAGCCTGCAACGGATACAAAGCAGCAGGGCCCTGGCCACTTGTGGCCATAGGATGGGGGGTGGTTACAGACGAAACAAGATGCTGCTGGCAGACCCTTAGGAAGCAGGTGGGGAGTCCCACAAGGGAGGAGGGACAAACACTCAGAGGACCTCACTCCAAGATTTCTGCTGCACACAGCGAGCCGCCCCAGGGCAGAGGGGGTGCCTGTGTGTCCATGGGCCAGCTCAACAGTGAATGCCCGCACGCTGGGGGAGGAGAGACCAGGGCGGGCTGAGTACCCCTCCTCCCTGAGGCCTCCAGCAAACTCAAGAGGTGAGGGCAGGTGGGGAGGGAGAAAGGGTGTGGCAGGCTCCAAGAGCCAGCAGGGAGTACCTCAGTGAGACCCTGGAGGAGCCCTACCCCAGCCACACCCTGAATCCTCAGGCCAGTCCTCTCCTCTGGCCTCCATCCTCTAAATGGGGATAGGGTGGGGCAGTGGGGGGGGGCACACTTAGGAGGTTGTGAAGCCAGGCTGAGATCTGGGAGGGCTGCTTTTCTCCTTGCATATACCCTGGGAACCTCCTGGCTGGCCTCCTCCCGGCCCCTTCCCATCGGACAGAAATGCTCCTGCACAGGAAGGTGCCCCTGCCGGTCTGTTCCGAGCAGGGGGCAGGGCTGGGGGCTCAGCCTGGGTATATAAGATAGTTCAGAGTGGCAGTGCCAGGGCCATGATCTGGTAGGCCTGAAGGGGCGCTTGGGGGCACCTCCACCTGGGCTGTCTGCTCAGCAGGGCTGGTGGGGAATCTTCCAGGCTGTCGGTGGGTATACAAATGGGGTGGGGTGGGTGTCACCTCCACCCCAGGCACTGTGTTTCTTTAAGGCTCCTCCTCACCCTCCCCACCAGGCTATTGCTGGCGGGTTTCCATGGAGATGGAGCCAGCTCGCTCCACTGGCAAAGATGGGGGAAGAAGGGAGGAAAGCTTGCCGCAGCCTAATGGGTAATTTAGATACTACAGAAAAGAGGCTCCTGAGTGGGAGCCCCCACAGGTACTGAGGCGGGGGGTGGGGGTGTGGGGGTGGCCGGAAGTCTTAGAGGAAGCTGCTGAGTCCTTGGTGCTCCCAGCCTCGCCCCACTCTCAGGGAGAGCACACCCTCAGCCCCTTCAAGGCAGCGGTCTCCAAGGCAACACCAGCTCACCTGTAATGGACCATTCTCCTTACACGGTAAGGAAGGGGTGGGGCAAAGGTTAACTCTTTGTGGGAGAGAGGGGAGAGCGGATGGTCTCCACTGAGAAAGGAAGGGGGGGAATCTCACCAACGGCAGTCAGACATTTCCCCCTTTCCTATTTTATTAACTGAATTCATGGCCAGCACGTCCCGCAAGCCAGGGACGCCTCTAAATACCCTTACATGCATTACTCATTGAATCCTGAAAATGACCCTGGGAGAGCAGTACTATCATTATCTCCATTGTATACATTGAGGAAACTGAGGCTCAGAGAACTGGAGCACCATGCTCACCATGTATGGGGTTCTAGATGGCGTGGAGGCCCCCAAAGCTGACTCCGGGGGGGTCAGCTTGCCTCTGGGCATCTCAGGCATCCTTGTGCATGCACCTGCCTGCATTCGCAGAGGGTCAGGGGCCTGGACAGGGATGCGCTCCAAGCCGGCCTGCCCCCTGGGGAAGGGCCTATTTGCTAGGCAGATGGCAGGCAAACGTGGGCAACCGGGAGGGAACTCTTGGGAGCGGGCCACGCGGAAGTAGAAGGCGAGCCACATCCCATCTCAGCACAAAGCAGAAACCACCCTACACCTCAACCCCCTCCCCAGCCTCCCCCCCACCCCCGCCAGGACTCTGCACAAGAGAAGGCAGACGGCTTTTGGTTTCTGGCTCCTCTCTCCCTGGCCATGCAGAACCTTGGGATGCTCTGACCCCTTTCTGTAAACCAAAGGCTCCAGGGCCCCCCTCACAAAGACCTGGCTACCTAGAGGGACCCTCTCTCCAGATACAGCTTAGGGGCAGCATGGACTCCCTTCCTGGGCAGCAGGGAGGTTCCCAGGGTGTGTGACCAGTTGGGAAAACTGATGCCCATGGCCTAAAAATGGGGCCCCCTCATCCCCTCTAAGTCCTCCCTCTGGGTCTGGAAAGTGGGCTCAGAATAAGATCGCAAGCCCCCATCCTGAGAAATGAACCTGGCACCAGAGGGGGCTGGGAGCTTCGGGGACTGGGCAAGAGGGGGCGACATATATCCGCTCCAGGACCCCAAAGGAGAGAAGGCGGCAGGCCCTGTGGGAGAGGAAAGGTGCCCAGCCAATGGGAGAGGCAGGAGGGGCCCGGCCCAAGGCCCACCCCAAGCTGCACAGCCACGCTGGCCCTGGGACACCTGGCCCAAGCAAGAAGGGGCCTCCTGGAAACAGCTCAGACACAGCCGGGGCCCCTCTGGTTGCCTCGGGGCTCCCTGTTCCAAAGGGTTAAAGGGCAGAGGGGGCACCGGAAGCCTGGAGATGGACAATGGAGGCTCTGTTGTCCCCTGGGCTTCAGCATTCCTAAGGCATGAATGCAGGCGGCCAGGGGAGGGGCCAGAGGGCACCCCGCCCCCCAGGAGGAAGCCTCCTCAGCCCGCAGGGAAACACACACAGCCTCCACCAGCAACAGCCCCGCCTCTTCCTAGCACAGGATCCACGCGGGTACAGGACAATCTGTGTGCACACCCTCTCTCAAGCACACGCACACACACACGATTGCACACGTGCAATGAGATGGCTAATGCCCACGCATGCAAACAGGAATATGGGGAAGCCGCACACGCGCACACACACACACACACACACACACAAAGCTGCCCGGTGCAAACCTCCAGACCAGCCACCCGCCTGGCTTTGAACACTTCTGAGCAAAGCCTGGCTCCTGGGACACACCAGAAGGGCAGGAAGGGCCAGGCCTAGGACATCACAGCCCTCCTGCTCCTCTCAACCTGAGGTCATCCCAGTTGGCCCCACTAGGTTGAGGGCCAGAGGCTGCCAGGGGCTGCCCCATGGCAGGGGAGAGGCTGGGTCTGTGACCCCCTCCCCCAGCTCTGTGACCTGGGGAGAACACGGTGGGGGGGTGGAGGTGTAGGCCCCAGGCATCGGGTGGGGGCACTGGACAAAGAAAAGCTTCTGGAAAGACCAGCAGTCCATCCAGACCCTCCCCCTGCAGAGGAACTCACCACCCTCTGGCCCCTCCCGCTTGCAGACTACAGTCTCTAGGAAGTCACAAAGATCCTGTTGATGTCTGGGGAGAAGGTGGGCCGGCCTTTGCTGATTGCCCCCAGTCTTCGGTTGGTGGCCACCAGGCACTCCCCCACCCCCGCCCCAGCCACCCTGCAGGTCAGACAAAGCTCCATGGGAGGCCGGGGCCCAACTCAGTGGACTGGGCTGGGAGGTGGTCGCGCTGAGAGGGGAGACAGACAAAAGGGGAAATGGGGAAACAAGGGACAAGGGCATCTGGGGACTGAAGGGAGGGGGACAGTGGCATGCCCACCGCCACAGTGAGGGGGCAGGAAGTGAGCAGAGGGAGGAGGAAGCTGACAGGTGGGGGGGCGAGGGTATAAAGACGCTGAGAGCAGGGTAGGGGGGGCATCTAGGAATGGCCAGGTTAAGAGCTAGCAGGAGGGAGAAAGACTAGGGGGAGGTAAGGCCCCACCCAGGGACCTCAACCCAGCCTTCTTAATTAGGGGAGGAGAGACAGGGCCGAGCCAGCAGCCCACCTGGGACCCTAGAGCGGGGATTCAGATCCCCTCTCTCCCTCACGGTCCACATCCCAGGGTGGGGCAGAGCCCTGGGTGGGCAGCGCTCTGGATGGCCACTGATGCCATGTGGGGGGGCCTGGTGGAAGAGGGAAGAGGGCCCCGTTATTCTATTCTCTCCCAGAACAGGCCCCTGCTCAACCCAGGGCACCCCCTGGGAAGCTGCTCCCACCCACTCCTGTTTCACCCCCAAGAAGGGGTTGGAGAAAGGCTTCCATCGCACCTTTGCCCCAGCTCGCCAGGCCAGGTACGGCAAGGCTGCTTGCCCCCTGGACAGAGAGTGCCCCAGGAGACATTCTGTCCATTGAGAGGGGCACCAGGGACCGTCTGCCTTGAAAGGGACCTTGCAGATGAAGGGGTCCACACCCCATGTGACAGCCAAGAACGCCAAGATTCAGAAGGGAAAGGGCAGAGGGGCCTGCATTGCTGGGCCATGGAATGGCGGGTGTGGCACAGGGGCGCCTCCCCAGCTGGCCTCGCCCAAGTGCATGCCATGGAAGCTACCCATCCCAGCACAGGAAGAGGCTGACGGGGCCACACAGCCTGGGCACGTCTGCCCACTGGAGTAGGCCCTGGGACAAGGCCCTGCCTCAGTTCTTGCCTCCTCTTACCCTGCGGGGAGTCACAAAGAAAAACAGAAAACCCATCTGGAGACAAAGAAGGTGCGGGTCCAGTATGTCCCTGTCTTTTCCATGGGCGGCCCTGAGGCTGGCTCAGGCAGGCACCCGGCAGGGCATGCTGCCCCATGAATGAATGTGTGCCCCGTGGGCCCCAGAGCTCCTGAGCTGGGAGGAGCTCCCAACTGCCCGGTGGCAGGGGGCTGGGTGCTGGGGGAGGAGCCTTTTGGGAGTGGTTTGTAGCCAAGCAGGGAGACTGAGGCTGGGGTGTGCTGAGCAGGGGTCTCTCTGTGATCAGATCCCCAAAGATCCCTAATTTCTTTTGTTCTATTTTTTTTGTATATTTCGAGCCTACAACAATAAGATGTATTACTTTGGGGATCACACACACACACACGTGAAGAGAAAGAGAAACACACATGAAAAGAAAGGATGTAGCAAAGACAAACATCAGGCGGAGGGGTGTCGCAGCCTCAGCACTGATAAGGACTTGCCATCTGGCCATAGATTAGCCAAGAGCCCCCCATGAGAGCTAAGGAGCCCATGGGTGCACCTGTGGGTGTTGCATGGAGGTCCTGTGATTGGCCAGGCCGGGCTGAGCCCCATCACTTGCAGCAAGGCGTTGGTCAGAGGCAAGAGGCCCCCACCTCACCCCAGCCACCCAACAGGGGACCAGAAATGTGGGACTCAGGGGCACTTCATGGGAGGGAAGGGTGACTGGCTTATTCACCCTCAGGGCCATGTGAGTCAGCAGAGATGGCACTGAGTTGCCCAGAAGCCCCTGCTTTCTGGGTGGAGTTAACTGGAGTAGGGTAACTCCTTGGAAGGGGGTGTCAGTCCCCCCACTTCTTGGGGGGACCGGATGGCCCTGGGCCTGCCAACCAAGAGTCTCCCAAAATTGACCCTAGGAAGGGGCAAGAGGAATTGCCGTCTCCTCCCATAACCAGACAGCCAGAAGGAAGACAGCCATGGGTGCAAGCCCTGCAGTGGGCAGGGCCGAGTCACGATCCCTGCTTCCTGCAACCCTCCTACCTGATGGGCTACAGTCTACATCCATGTGCCCAGCGGCACCCTAGTGGGTACCCAGGCCCACCTCACTCGGAGTTTCCTGTTTGGGTCCCGAGAGCCCGAAGAACCTGCGGGCTCCAGGGCAGGAGACTCTGGTCCTGGCACAAGGTGTGAGGGGAACCCTGGGGAGGTCAGGTTGAGGTTTAGAAAGCAGGAGAACAAAGCCCCCCTCTCCTACCTTGGGGCGGAGAGCTGGGCAGCGCCCAGCCCAGTTCCCTCCCCTCCCCCCCCCCCACCACTGCAGGGGCGGCCGAGTCCAACCTGCCCCCCAAGCACACCGGGCAGCTGAATGTTCCACCAAACAGGATCCTGAACGGGGGAAGGGGGCAGCCACGCCCAGGGCCACACCCCACAGCGGCTGATGGGGACGCCTATGTGGGGGTCCCTGGGTCCCACCCCTCTCGCCTTCTCACCCGCGCACGCACACCCGGGGAGACGTGCCAACTTCGGACCCTCATCGGCCGGCACCGACCCTGCCCGACTCCCCCCGGAGAGACGGCACTGGGGGCGCCGCCCAGGTAGTCTTCACCTGTCAGGGATGCTCCTTCCCTGCCCCGCTGAGCTCCGCGGAGGCCCGGAGCCGACCGCCTGGCCTGGGTGGGGCTCTGGCCGCTCCGCTGGTGGTCTCGGGCTGGTCCGGGTGGGGCTCCCCGCTCTCGCCCACCCGCCCACCCTTCCAACCCCCCAGGGCAGGGCTGGGACAGGAGGCTCGGGGCGCTGCCCGCGAGGCCCGTGCGCAAGGGCTGGCCTGGCCGCCTTACCTGCGCTGAGGCCACCGCTCGGGCTGCCCGCCCAGCCTCCGCACGCGCCGGCCTCGGACGCGCCGCCCGAGCGAGACTGCGATGCTGATGCTGCGGCGGCCGCCGCGGCGGGGCGGGGGCAGGGGCGGGGCGGGGCGGGCGTGCGCGCGGGGAGGGCGGGGGACGTGGGGGCGGGGGACGTGGGGGCGGGGGGAGTGAGATCACCTTCCCGCCGCCCGCCCCGCCCGGTCGTGCCCCTCGTCCCAGCGGGACCCGGCGACCGAGGCCAGCGCGAGCCGGGGAACCCCGGTGACCCCCCTCCGGAGCTCAGTGGCATCCCGGCCGCCGGGTCCCGCCGGACCCGCGCCCGTAGCCCTGGAGTCCCTGGCCCGGCGGCGCTCCGCAGCCGGGCATCCGCTCCGCAGGGGCCGGGCAGGAGTCTCGGGCTGGGGTGCCCCCCGGGGCGTGGTGCCGGGCGGCGGAGAGAGGAATCGGGGAGCTGGGGGAGGGAAGAAACAGATGCCCCCGAGACTCCACCCAGCCTTCGAGGGCGCTGGCGAGCGGCGGGCACCCATGCGCCAAGCGGGCTCGGCGGCGCCCTGGCCAAGCGATGTTTGGACGGCTCCTCGCCCCCCACCGCCGGCAGGATTCCCGAGTTTCTCAGCTCTTCCTGGGAACCACTCCTAGGAGCTCTGTCCGCTCAGGCCTGATCTCAGCCCGCCAGGGAGGCACAGCTGGGCGCGCGCTCCTGAACAGCGCAGAGCCCGGGGAAGGAGGGGTGTACGGAAGTGGCTGAGAGGGTTCCCCGTCGAGCTGCCATCACCCATCCCCAGAACTGCCCCCCACCCCCGCTCTCCATCCCTTTTCCTGGCGTCTGATTTCTTTGTCCTGGGGAATGGCCTCATCCCGACCTCTCCTGGTGGCCCAGGCCTCCCCCTCTCTGGAGGGCCCCCAGGGATCATCCCCTCCCCAGCGCCCCCTACCAGGGCTGGCGGTCGTGACCTCCGAGGCCACGAGGAGGGCAGAGCTATTCCGGAGCCAGCCGAGCCCAGCCGCAGGGCAAGGAAGGCCTAGGGCCCAGATGGCAGATTGCGGCCCTGGTGGCCATGGTATTTTTATGGGCATGCCTGTGGCCCAGTGAAGCATACTCGGTCCCTCAGCTCGGCCTCCTAAGGCCCTCTGAGTCGTGCAAGAGGCCCTTGTGAGAGGAGGCCTCCATTCACCATCCCATCTCACAATCCCTGGAAGGAGAGGCTTTGAGTGGTCCCACGTGCCCCCAGGGAAGGTCTGGATGCAAGGTTGCAAGGTGTCTTCAGGATCTTGAGTGAAGCAGGGGGCTGGGGCAGGGAGAACCAAGGGAGCCGGGGGCAGGGTGTGTCCCAGGGCGGCCAGTGGCCCCCCTACCCTTCGATTCCAACAGACCCAGGGCAGGAGAGCTGGCTGGGCCTTTGTGCCACCCGTCCAGCCCCTTCAGGAGCTGTGAGGAGGCTGGGGCTGGCTGGGGCGCTAGGCCAGTAGGCTGGGAGCTGGGCGTGGAGGAAGCTGGGCAGAGGGCAGGCATGGGCACCCAAGAGGGGGTATTTTCCATGAGGCACTGAGCTGCGGTTGGCTTCCTGCCAGCTCTGATCTGATCTCTGATAGGCTTGGCTTCCTGCCGGCTCTGATCTGACCTCTGATAGGCCTGGCCTGTGCCTTCACTCAGCATCCTCTCTCCCTCCCCTCCCACCCCCAAGTTCCCAAACTCTTCAGCCAGCTCCAATTAAGGACCCTAGGGTTCCATGCTAATCCCTGGGATGAGAATGACCACACTGAAGTAAGAAGGGGATAGAGCCATTTCGTGTGCTCCTGCTAAGCACAAAGTCATGGGCTCAGTCTCCATTTCTCATACTATATTCATTACTATTATTCCACTACATCCCATTTACTGACCATTGTCTCAGACCTGCCACTGTTCTCAGCACATGTTGAGTCTTGGCACATTTACTTTTCATGCCAACCAGTGAGGTCAACTGTGAACCACATCAACCAACTCAAGGAACGTGTCCAGGAAGCAAGGCTGGGAAGAGTGTCTTTGTCTCTTTAGCTCATTGTGTCCACAAGTTACCCCCCTCTCCAAGAGAGGGGCCCAAGGGGCGTGGGGGCAGTCATGCAACCAGTGGTGCTATATGGAGCAATTTGCTTGCATTCACCCACCTGCTCTTCAGCACATCACTCTACATCAGCACCAGTATTGCTCCCATTTCCCAGATGAAGAAACTGAGCTTCACACTGGTCATGTGACTGACACAAGATCACCCAGAAGGTGAATGGAAGAGCTGGGATTTGCACTTGCTTCTGTATGACTGCCATATGCAGAAATGGAGGAATAAGTGAGGACTGTGGGGAGAGCGAGTCCCAGGGAAAGCATTGGCAGGCAGATTCTTTACCTCTGAGCCACCAGGGAAGCCCCAAGTCAACAATACTCCAATATAAATTACTTTTAAAAAAAGAAAGTTAAAGTTGCTCAGTCGTGTCTGAGTCTTTGCCACCCCATGGACTATACACAGTCCATGGAATTCTCCAGGCCAGAATACTGGAATGGGTATTCTCCAGGGGATCTTCCCAACCCAGGTTTCCCACATTGCAGGTGGATTCTTTACCAGCTGAGCCACAAGGGAAATGAAACTAAAAGATGCTTGCTCCTTGGAAGAAAAGCCATGACCAACCTAGACAGCATATTTAAAACCAGAGACATTACTTTGCCAACAAAGGTCTGTCTAGTCAAAGCAATGGTTTTTCCAGTAGTCATGTATGGATGTGAGAGTTGGACTATAAAGAAAGCTGAGCACTGAAGAGTGGATGCTTTTGAACCATGGTGTTGGGGAAGACTCTTGAGAGTCCCTTGGACTGCAAGGAGATCAAACCCAAGGGAAATCAGCCCTGAATATTCATTGGAAGGACTGATGCTGAGGCTGAAACTCCAATACTTTGGCCACCTGATGCGAAGAACTGACTCATTGGAAAAGACCCTGTTGTTGGGAAAGATTGAGGGCGGGAGGAGAAGGGGATGCCAGAGGATGAGATGGTTGGATGGCATCACCAACTCAATGGACATGAGTTTGAGCAAGCTCCGGGAGTTGGCGATGGACAGGGAGGCCTGTCGTGCTGCAGTCCATGGGATTGCAAAGAGTCGGACACGACTGAGCGACTGAACTGCACTGAACTGAAAAAAAAAAAAGAGAGATGGGCCTGAAAGCTGAGCGCCAGCTACTGTCCCAGCCATTCCCTCAGCTCTGGGCCATCTTTTAGACAGACTGAATGTGCTCTTTTTTCATTCTCTCCTCTTATTTGTTTAGAAGCACTGTAGTTCCCATTTCAACATGCCTCCTTAACAAAGTCTAAATTTAGTCTGGCGATTTTAACCTGTGGCTACAAGCTCTTTGATGCTCATCTCTTCAAGAGGTGCGTCCTCTCAGGTGTGGGCCAGACTTGGTGACTCATTTCTAATGAATAGAGAGACAGAAGGGATAACAGGCAACTTTGGGGAGCAGGTCATAAAAAGTACTGCTTCTTGCTTCCCATTCTCTTCTAGGGTTGCTCTGTCTGAAAGTCAGACGCCATGTTGTTTGAGGTTCTCCTCATCGGGCCTGGCCACCCTCTGCTCCCTCTTGTGCTATCACTCTGCCAACCTGCCCTTCACCCATACTACATCCCCACCTCTCAGTTCCTTGACCTTCTTGGCCTCACCTCAGCCTCTCCCTCACACAGTTGTGCCTCGTCACCACCCACAGAATTGCTCTGAGGTGTTAAGTTCCAAATGCCACCTCTCTGGGCATAACCTTCAATCTTCTCTTCTTGTTCTCTAGTTCCCACCCTTCTACCACCCCTGCATTTGAGCTGAGCTCCAAGTTTTCCAGTCCCTTGACCCCTGCACCCAATCTATCGGATCCCATTTGACTTTTTTCTCGCTTCCATATCCCATCTCAGCTCAACAGCGGATCTCTTTACACTCAAATTTCTGCCTTGAGGGAGGGTGCCTGTAAGAATGAGGAAGGCCATTGTGTCAGTCAGAGGTTTTCTAGAGAAACAGAACCAATAGGATGTGTGTGAGTGTGTGTGCATGTGTGTGTGTGTGTGTGTGTGTAAAGAGATTTATTAGAAGGAATTGGTTCCTGAAAGTATGGAGCCTGAGAAGTTCCAAAATCTACAGTTGACAAGCTGGAGGCCTGACTGTGTAAATTCCAGCCCATGTGCAGGAAAACACCCATGCCCCAGCTCCTGCAGTCTGGCCAGAGAGTCTCCCTCGTTCAGCCTCTTTGTTCTATTCTGATCTTCAATTGATTGGATGAGGTCCACTCACCTTATGGAGGGCAATCGACTTCACTCAATCTACTTATTCAAATATGGATCTCATGCACAAACACCCTCACCAACATGCCCAGAATGATGTTTGACCACATGTCTGGGCATCCCGTTGCCTAGTCAAGTTGACACATAAAATTAACCATGACAAGGTTGACTTCAGACATATGGACAGCTCCCCAGGCACAACCCAACACCTGAGCTTTGGGGAATCTGAACCAGATATTTGAGCAGCTCTGTGGACCAAGTTTTCTGATCTATATGCTCAGCCTCCCATCCCTGAGCTGCAATTATGGTGACTCAGCACCTGCAGCTCCTACCACCACCAGCCAACAATATCACCTCTGCTCTGTGGCTGTCTTTTCTTCATCCCTTTGCTTCTCCCTAATCTTAGTTTCTGCTCCCCATTAGCTTCGACTGCCTCATGAAAGTCACATGTGACCTTTCCTCTGCATGTCTTTTGGCTTCTAATCTCATTGCAGTTCAAGTACCTACAAGAAAGGAGCTTATTGGCCCAAATCCTCACTATCCTTATTTGGGAAGAGCCTTCATCCCAGGTAACCTGATAGGCAAGTAACTAGTCTATATAGACTGGTTGTTCTTGGCCAGTGCTTGCTCCTAATCCAAGCAGCTAAGGCTAAAGTTGGGGCAGGCTATTTGATATATAGTCTGGTCATCTGCTATAGACTGAATTTTGTGTCCCCCTCCCCCCACAATTCATATGTTGAAGCCCCAGCCTCCCATGTGACTATATTTGGAGACGGGGCCTCTGAGAAAATAATTAAGTTTGAATGAGGTCATAGAAGTGGGGCCCTGATCTGACAGGATTAGTGTCCTTATAAGAAGACACATCAGACCCCACAGTCACCTGTCCTTGTGCCCTCTCTCTCTCTGCTATGTGAGAACTCAGTGAGAAGACAACCATCTACAAGCCAGGAAGAGAGTTGACAAAAACAGCAGCTACGTGTAAATCACTGGCTGGAGATGCTCCCACAGCAGGGAGCTATGTCTTTGGAGGCATCTTGCTGGGCCTGTCCAGTCTAACCATACCTAAGTCACCTAGTCTCTTGTTTTCCCTAGAAACCCCCAGGTTTTGAACAGAATTGCCTATTTGACTTTACTCCCCACCAACAGGCTGTGGAGAACACTGCTGGATGAAACCAAGCCAGTGTGTAGACAGATCACTAGGAACTCACGGGCTCCAAACAAGCTGGCCGGTGGGCACCATAGCCCTGTCACACACCCCCTGCCAACCTCCCTCTGTTTCCATTCATTGGCTCCTCCAGACTTTTTCCACATACTGTCAACTTGGAAACAAAGGGGACATATTAAATACATGCATTTACTTTCTCTCCCCACCCCCCGTGAAGCCCCATGACAATGACAGTAAATGATTTTTTAAAAGCAAAAATTCCCAAGGACAAAAATAATAGATAAAATAGCAGCAACAAAGTTATGATAGCAGAGCAGTAACCACTGTAGCAGGTCCAAGAAAGCCAAGGGAATGGGGACGACTGAGCACCAGCTGAATTCACAGGGCAGAGCTCACGCAAGGCTTAGAACTCAGTAGAAATGGGGGTGGGGAGGGGAATGAAACTGTACAAGAGGCAGTTGGATGCCATTGTCCATCCCAGAAGGAAAATAACTTTATTCTTTGGGGATGATGAAAGCATGAGTGTCTCAATTAGAAAACACCAGGAACAGCTGAGCAGTTACCATGTTGAAAACGAGGAGACTGTTTATTTACTTACTGAACATGGGGTCGTCTGGGCCTTCTCACTGACTCAGTTCTTCAAGTGCTGACAACCAGCCACAGCTATAAGACTAAAGGTCTTTCTTTGGACCATTTGAACATTCCACAAGGAAGGGACCCCAGAGGGTAACATTGGGATTCCCCTCAAAAACAGCCCAGGTACTTCACCCTACCATGAGGCTCATATTGACAAGCCTGCCTCTTGCAATAAGCTCTTTAGTATCCCATCCTTGAATATGAGACAACAACCAAGGCTCACTAAACATCTGAGAATGCCTCCAACATGAAAGCATGACAAATAAAGATCAAAACGAAGAGGAAAACAACTGATGGGAAACAGGATTGTGAGGGATAAGAAATATTTTCTTAAAAACTCCTTAACTTCCTCAAGGAGATAATAAGATGAATATCCATGAGAGAAGAACAGAAGCCATAAAAAGGAACATTCAAAAATAATTCAAAAAAATATTCAAAAAAAAAAAAAAAGGAACAGTCAGAGAACCAAAGAGAGCTTTCTGCAGTTGCAGAAATTCCAAAGTCAATAGATGGCTATTTTGCTGCTGTCTGGGAACAGAGTCATAGGTTTTTTTTCTTTGAAGCCTATCAGGGATCTGAAATCACAACAACAAAAGTGGGCCAAAATCTGGAAAATGACAAGTCCTTCCCAGGAAAAGGCCCATCGCTGCTTTTATCCTGGACAGCAGCTGCAGCAGGAGGAGAAGGAAGCTGCCAGACACTAGTGTGAGCAGAAAACAGAGGAACTTTTGATAAATTTTTTAAACGTTGAGTATGGGATGACGTGACAGTTTGAATTCCTAGGAACCTTAGACATAGAGTTTGCATTCACCCACCAACCCTTTGCCATGGCCTTCACCAACAAAGTTGGCAGACAGGGCAGCTGGGCTGAGGGAAACCACACTCCAGACCTTCCAGTGCTAATTGGTGGCTGGGAAGGGACAAAAGAGCTAAGAGAGAGTCTCCCCAGGTCGAAGGGACAAGGATGTTGAGGTCCTAAGTCAGGATAAGGAGGACTGAGAGACACCTTCCAGGCCATCGCCTAAGTCTCCCACTGAGACTTAGGGTGAATAAAAACCCAAAGCAGAAGGCTGCTATGGCAGAAGACTGGAAGCACATGTTCATGGACCTACTGGAGTCTCAGATCACAAGTCCTGCTACAGAGAAGGCTCTGATCCTACCTTGAAATCATTTTTATTTTCTTTTTGGCCATGCCCTGAGGCACTGGCAGCTCGGAGTCTTAACCACTGGACCACCAGGGGAGTACTTGAAATCTCTGAAGATCACGGAGAACAGAATCTACCTAAAGCAACAAGAAATCGCAGATGTAGCTCAACTACAGAGCAAATTGATTCAGAACCAACATCCAACACACACACACACACACACACACACACACACACACACACACAAATAGTCTAACAGAAGAGGAGGTATGTCTTTTGGGGGACATAAATATGTTTCTGCTTTGTTTTATAATTGGAGTATAATTGCTTTACAATGCTGTGTTAGTTTCTGCTGTACAACAAAGTAAATCAGCTCTTCAGTTCAGTTCAGTCGCTCAGTCATATCCAACCCCTTGTGACCCCATGGACTGCAGCATGCCAGGCTTCTCTGTCCTTCATCAACTCCCGGAGCTTGCTCAAACTCATGTCCATTGCGCTGGTGATGCCATCCAACCATCTTATCCTCTGTCATCCCCTTCTCCTCCTGCCTTCAGTCTTTCCCAGCATCAGGGTCTTTTCCAATGAGTCAGTTCTTCGCATCAGGTGGGCAAAGTATAGGAGCTTCAGCTTCCAATGAATATTCCGAACTGATTTCCTTTAGGATTGACTGGTTGGATCTCCTTGTAGTCCAAGGGACTGTCAAGAGTCTTCCCCAACACCACTGTTCAAAAGCATCAGTTCTTCAGCATTCAGCTTTCTTTATGGTCCAACTCTCACATCCATACAGGACTGCTGGAAAAACTATAGCTTTGACTAGACAGACCTTTGTTGGCAAAGTAATGTCTCTGTTTTTTAATATGCTGTCTAGATTTGTCATAGCTTTTCTTCCAAGGAGCAAGCATCTTTTAATTTCATGGCTGCAGTCACCATCTGCAGTGATTTTGGAGCCCAAAAAAATAAAGTCTGTCACTGTTTTCATTGTTTCCCCATCTATTTGCCATGAAGTGATGGGACCGGATGCCATGATCTTCCTTTTTGGAATACTGAGTTTTAAGCCAGCTTTTTCACTCTCCTCTTTGACTTCCCTGGTGGCTCAGATAGTAAAGCATCTGTCTACAATGTAGGAGACCTGGGTTCAATCCCTGGGTTGGGAAGATCCCCTGGAGAAGGAAATGGCAATCTACTCCAGTACTATTGCCTGGAAAACCCCATGGACAGAGGAGCCTTGTAGGCTACAGTCCATGGGGTCGCAAAGAGTCGGACACGACTGAGCGACTTCACTCACTCACTTTCACTTTTATCAAGAGGCTCTTTAGTTCCTCTTCACTTTCTGCCATAAGGGTGATGCCATTTGCATATCTAAGGTTATTGATATTTCTCCCTGCAATCTTGATTCCAGTTTGTGCTTCATCCAGTCTGGCATTTCTCATGGTGTACTCTGCATATAAGTTAAATAAGCAGGGTGACAATATATAGCCTTGATGTACTCTTTTCCTAATTTTGAACAAGTCCATTGTCCCATGTCTGGTTCTGTTTCTTCTTGACCTGCATACAGACTTCTTAGGAGGCAGGTAAGGTGGTCTGGTATTCCCATTTCTTGAAGAATTTCCCACAGTTTATTGTGATCCACATAGTCAAAGGCTTTGGCATAGTCAATAAAGTAGAAGCAGATGTTTTTCTGGAATTCTCTTGCTTTTTCTATAGTCCAGCAGATGTTGGCAATCTGATCTCTGGTTCCTCTGCTTTTTGTAAATCCATCTTGAACATCTCGAAGTTTTCAGTTCATGTACTGTTGAAGCCTGGCTTGGAGAATTTTGAGCATTACTTTGCTAGCATGTGAGATGAGTACAATTGTGCGGTAGTTTGAACATTTTTTGGCATTGCCTTTCTTTGGGATTGGGATGAAAACTGACCTTTTGCATTCCTGTGGCCATTGCCGAGTGTTCCAAATTTGCTGGCAGATTGAGTGGAGCACTTTCACAGCATCATCTTTTAGGATTTGAAATAGCTCAGCTGGAATTCCATGACCTCCACTAGCTTTGTTCTTAGTGATGCTTTCTAAGGCCCACTTGACTTCACACTCCAGGATGTCTGGCTCTAGGTGAATGATTACACCATTGTGGTTATCTGGGTCATCAAGATCTTTTTTTGTATAGTTCTTCTGTGTATTCTTGCCACCTCTTTTTAATATCTTCTGCTTCTGTTAGGCCCATATCATTTCTGTCCTTTACTGTGCCCATCTTTGCATGATATCTCCTTGGTATCTCTAATTTTTCTGAAGAGATCTCTAGTTCTTCCCAGTCTATTGTTCTCTATTTCTTTACATTGCTCACTTAGGAAGCCTTTCTTATCTCTCCTTGCTATTCTTTGGAACTCTGCGTTTATATCTTTCCTTTTTTCCTTTGCCTTTTGTTTCTCTTCTATTCTCAGCTATTTGTAAGACCTCCTCAGACAACCATTTTGCCTTTTTCCATTTCTTTTTCTTGGGGATGGTCTTGATCACTGCCTCCTGCACAATGTTGCAAACTGTCCATAGTTCTTCAGGCACTCTGTCTATCAGATCTAATCCCTTGAATCTATTTGTCACTTCCACTGTATAATTGTAAGGGATTTGATTTAGGTCATACCTACTTCCCTGGTGGCTCAGACAGTAAAGAGGCTGCCTGCAGTGTGGGAGACTCTGGTTCAATCCCTGGGTAGGGAAGATCCCCTGGAGGAGGAAATGGCAACCCACTCCAGTATCCTTGTCTGGAAAATTCCATGGACAGAGGAGCCTGGCATGCTACAGTTCATGGGGTTGCAAAGAGTCAGACTCGACTGAGTGACTTCACTTACTTCTTTACTTTCTTTTTGAATGGTCTAGTGGTTTTCCCTACTTTCTTCAATTTACATCTGGATTTTGCAATAAAGAGTTTATGATATGAGCCACAGTCAGCTCCCAGTCTTGTTTTTGCTGACTGTATAGAGCTTCTCCATCTTCGGCTGCAAAGAATATAATCAATGTGATTTTGGTGTTGATCATCTGGTGATGTCAATGTGTAGAGTCATCTTTTGTGTTCTTGGAAGACAGTGTTTGCTATGACCAGTGCGTTCTCTTTGCAAAACTCTGTTAGCCTTTGTCCTGCTTCATTTTGTACTCCAAGGCCAAACTTGCCTGTTACTCCAAGTATCTCTTGACTTCCTCCTTTTGCATTCCAGTCCCCTATGATGAAAAGGATATCTTTTTTGGTGTGTTAATTCTAGAAGGTATTGTATATCTTCATAGAACTGTTCAACTTCAGCTTCTTCAGCGTTACTGGTTGGGGCATAGACTTGGATTACCGTGATAGTGAATGGGTTGCCTTGGAAAAGAACAGAGATCATTCTGTCGTTTTGGGGATTGCATCCAAGTATTGTGTTTTGGACTCTTTTGTTGACTATGAGGGCTATGCATCTCTTCTAAGGGATTCTTGCCCACAGTAGTAAATACAATGGTCATCTGAATTAAATTCACCCATTCTGGTCCATTTTAGTTCACTGATTCCTAAAATGTCGATGTTCACTCTTGCCATCTCCTGTTTGACCACTTCCAATTTACTTTAATTCATGGACCTATCATTCCAGGTTCCTATGCAATATTGCTCTTTACAGCATGGAACTTTACTTCCATCACCAGTCACATCCACAGCTGTGTGTTGTTTTCTCTTTGGCTCAGCCTCTCATGCTTTCTGGAGTTATTTCTCCACTGATCTCCAGTAGCATATTGGGCACGTACTGACCTGGGGTGTTCATCTTTTAGTGTCCTATCTTTTTGCCTTTTTATACTGTGCATGGGGTTCTCAAGGCAAGAATATTGAAGCAGTTTGCCATTCCCTTCTCCAGTGTAGCATATTTTGTCAGAACACTCCACCATGACCCATCCATCTTGGGTGGCCTTACATGACATGGCTCATAGTTTCATTGAGTTAGACAAGGTTGTGATCCAAGTGATCAGGTTAGTTTTTAGTAATTGTGGTTTCCATTCTGTCAGCTATATGTGTGCATAAATCCCCTCCCTCTAGGACCTCCGTCCTACCCCACCCCCATCCCACCCCTTTAGGTCATCACAGAGCAGTGAGCTGAGCTCCCTGTGTTGTACAGAGGCCTCCCGCTAGATGTCTCTTTCTACATGGTAGTGTATATATGTTAATCCCCATCTTCCAATTCATCTCACCCTCCCCATCTCCCCCTGTGTCCACATGTCTACATCTCTGTCTCTACCTGTCCCTTGCAAATAGGTTCATCATAGCATTTTTCTAGATTCCATATATATGTGTTAATATATGATATTTGTTTTTCTCTTTCAGACTTACCTCACTCTGTATGACAGACTCTAGGTCCATCCACATCTCCACAAATGACCCAACATTGTTCCTTTTTATGGCAAATATTCCATTGTATATATGTACTACATCTTCTTTATCCATTCATCTCTCAATAAACATTTAGATTGTCTCTATGTCCTGCCAGGCTCCTCTGTCCATGGAATTCTCCAGGCAAGAATATTGGAGTAGGTAGCCATTCCCTTCTCCAGGGCATCTTCCTGACTCAGAGATCGAACCTGGGTCTCCTGCATTGCAGGCAGGTTCTTTACCATCTGAGCCACCAGAGAAGCCCTTCTATGTCCTGGCTATTGTCAATAGTGCTACAATGAACACTGGGGAGCATGAGTCCTTTTGAATTATGGTTTTCTCAGGATATAGGGCATAAATGTTATTTATTATACTCCCTACTGTTCTATTACATACAATGTCTGGCATTCATTTCTTTTTAAAAAAGATACATGTAGAAAAGCAAGGAAATAGGATCCATCATCAAAAGAAAAGAAATAATGAAACCAGACTCATAGATGGCCTAGAGGTTATAATTACCAGACAGAGACTTTAACATAATAATGTATTTATCATAATTCCAATACCCCCTAGGCACTTCATAGTCAAACTGCTAAAAAACAAAATTTCTTTAAAACCTTGAAAGCAGTCAGAGGAGAAAAGACATACTATATCCAGAGGAATACTAAGAGTGATAGCAGACTCCTAATCTAAAAACAAATGGAGGCCAGAGAGTAATGAAACAACACCTTCAAATGCTAGGGAAAAAAGAAAAAAAAATTAATCTGGGATTCCATATCCAGCGAATATATCCTACACAAATTAGGACAAAATAAAGTTGCATCCCCAAATGGAAGATAAATTATATCAGACTGAAGAAAGGAATGAAAAAGACCAGAAAGAGTTAAAATATGACTATTTTACTCTTTGAAGTAAAAATAATAACAATGGAAGGTAGAGTTATCTTTTTGTATGTTGTGTGTGAAAATAATTATATAACAACCAGAACACAAAAGTTGGGACTGAAGGAATTGGAATACTGTTGTAACAGTCTTACATTGTTTATAAAGTAGTAGAATTATTTTTTTGAGGGTAGAGTGTGCTAAACCAAAGAAACAAATGTTAGTCTCTAGAGCAACAATTTTTAAAATAACACCAAATATTAAGAACTACCAAGGCAGTAAATAAGATGAAATACTGACAAAATCCAGTTTGTCCTCTCCCCCCGAAGAAGGGGGGAGAGAAGGAGAAAAAGAAGAAAAAAGGATGGAACAAATAGAAATCAAACATTGAGATGATCGACCCAAAGATATCAATAATTTTGGTAAAATATCAATGGACCAAATATACTAAAACTATTCCTGTTACTGCTGTTGTGTAACAAATCATTCCAAAATTTAGTGTTTCTATTTTTTTAATTAATTTATTTATTTTAATTGGAGGCTAATTGCTTTACAATATTGTGGTGGTTTTTGCCATACATTGACATGAATCAGCCATGGGTGTACATGTGTTCCCCATCCTGAACCCCCCTCCCACCTCCCTCCTCTAGTGTTTTTAAATAGTTAAAATCATTTTCTTATTGTGAATGGTTTCTGTGAGTCAAGTAAATGGGATAGGCATTCCTCGAAAAGCTAAACAAAGGAGGGTCATATTATCCAGTGATTCCACAGTTTTGTGTTTGTTTTTTTTTTTTCAGAAAAAGATGTGATAAGGGCTCAACTGGGCAGTTCTGACTGAAGGTCTTTCACACGGTTGTCATTAGACAGTGGCTTCAGCTGCGGCAGCTTAGAGCTGGTCAGGTACCTTTCTTTCCATCTTCGTGTCGTCTCAGAGCGTTTTCATGTGGTTTCTCCGTCAAGGGCTACCTTGGGCCTCTTCATAGCATGGCAGCTTCAGGGTACTTGGACTGATCACGTGGTAGCTAAAGGCTGCATTGCCTTTCCTGATCTAGCCTTGGAAATCAAGTAGCACCACTTTTAACATATCATCTTGATTAGAAATAAGTCACAAGTCTGCCCAGATTATAGGGAGAGGATTAAATCCCACCTCTTGATGGGAAAATGGAAAGGTTCCAGAAGAGCATGTGGGATGGAAAATATTGTTGCGGCTACCTTTGAAAAACACAATCTGCCACAAACACCAGTTAAAAGGCAGGGAACATCAGGCTAGATAAAATAGCTCTGTGCTATTTACATGCACAAAGACACAGAGAAGTTGCAAGTAAAAGGACAGGAAAAGATACACCATGCAAAACACTGAATGTAAAAAAGTCAGTATGGCTACATTAACATCAGATAGAGTAGACTTCAAGACAAGGAATATTACCTGAGGTAAAGAGGAATATTTCATAATGGAAAAAGGACAAATCATCAAGAAGATATAATCATTTTAAATATGTAAGCACCCTATAACAGAGTTCCCAAGTACATGGAAAAAAAAAATTGACAGCACCAAACTGATCTGAAAATAGACAAATTTAAAAACATAGTTGGAGACTTTCCTATTCCTTTCTCAGTAACTGACAAAATAAATAGTAAAAAAAAATCGTTAAACTAAAGAAGATTTGAACAACACTATCAACCAGAGTGACCTAACTGATATTTATGGACGACTACACCTGACAACAAGAGTATACACATTCTTCTCAAATACATATGTAACATTCACCCACAGAGACAACTTGCTGGGCAATAGAGCAAGCCTCAGTAAGTCACACAAGATAGAAATCACACAAAGCAGGATTTCTGATCACAAGGAAATTTCTATTTGGAAATGAAAAAAAAATATATGCTTCTAAGTAACCCATGGATTGAAGGAGAAATCACAAGTTAAAGTAGAAAATATTTGTAATTGAATAAAACTAAAGGCATCACATATCATAAATTGAGAATTCAATTAAATAAGTGATTAGAGGAAAATGTGCAACATTAACTATTTATATTAGAAAAGGAGAAAAGTCCCAAATCAATTTTGTTCTTTCTCTTATGACTTATTTTCTGTACAGGAATTTTGAAAAATTGTTAAATAGTTGGACTTAATGAATTTAAGTGAAATAATACAGAGAGACAAATGATCTCACTTATACATAGAATCCAAAAAGTGGAACACGTAGTAACAGAGAATGGTGAGTGAGTACTAAAGATTGTGAGCCAGCTGAAATGGGAAGATGTTGGAAAAGGGTACACATTTTCAGTTATAAGTTCAATAAGTTCTGGAGACCTAATGTATGGCATGATAGTATACTCGAACTCTGCTAAGAGAGTAGATCTCAAGGGCTCTCACCACCACCAAAAAAAATTTAAAAAGGGAACTGATGGGGTGATGAATATGTACATCAAAATATCACTCAGTATACCTAAATATTTACAATTTCAAGTCAATAAAACTGGGGGGAAACCTAGAATTTATTTGTATTTTCTTTTATAGCTTCTTGTTTTATCTATCTGTGTGTTTGTTTTACTATAATGAGGATGGCTTATCCACAGCAAGAGAGAAAAATTCTCCCATGTTTTCTTCTAGTATTGTTCAGTATCTGACTGTTTGCAATCCCATGGATTAAAGCACTCCAGGCTTCCCTGTCCTCCAGTATCTCCTGGAGTTTGCTCAAACCCATGTCCATTGAGTCAGTGATGCCATCCAACCATCTTATCCTCAATGGCACACTTGTCCTCCTGCCTTCAATTTTTCCCAGCATCAGGGTCTTTTTTAATGAGTCAGCTCTTCATATCAGGTGGGCAAAGTATTGGAGTTTCAGCTTCAGCAACAGTCCTTCCAGTGAATATTCGGGATTGATTTCCGGTAGGATTGACTCATTTGATCTCCTTGCTGTCACATTCCAACCTTTCCTCTGTCTGGAATTTCTTTTGCTGTAAAGGGTGAGGTAGTGACCCAAATAAATATTTTTTCAGATCACTTTCCAGTTTCCCCAGTATCCTTCATTCAATAATTCGTCTTTTACCAACTGATTTATAATACTATCTTTATAATAAATGTATGTATATAAATTATATATAACATTTCACATAGATATAGTCTTAGGTTTTTAATTTTTTTTCATTGATCTATGTGTATACTGTTAAAAAATTCAGAAAGTGAATTTGAAGATCTAATTGGCTTTATTAGGCGACTGATAAATTGGGCAGCATTCCCTCTAGCAATGAGAGTAAACTAAATAAAAATTGGGTAAAAGGGAGAAAATAATAAAGATCAGAAATAAATAAACTAGAAAACAGAAAAATAATATAGTAAATATATGAAACCAAAAGCTTATCTTTGAAAAGATTAATGAAATTGATAAACCTCTAGCCAGTCCGCTCAGGAAAAATGGAGACAAGATATAAATTACCAATATCAAAAATGAAGGAGGGGCCATCAATGCAGATCTTATAAACATTAAAAAGATATTAAGGGAATGTTGTATAAAACATATGGCAATAATTAGATGAAATGGAGGAATTCTATGAAATATACAAACTATCAAATTTCATTAAAAAAGAAATAAATAACCTGACTAACCCTATAGTCATTAAAGGAGTTGCTACTGCTAAGTTGCTTCAGTTGTGTCCGACTCTGTGTGACCCCATAGACGGCAGCCCACCAGGCTCCGCCATCCCTGGGATTCTCCAAGCAAGAACACTGGAGTGGGTTGCCATTTCCTTCTCCAATGCATGAAAGTGAAAAGTGAAAGTGAAGTCACTGAGTCGTGTCCAACTCTCAGCGACCCCATGGACTGCAGCCTACCAGGCTCCTCCGTCCATGGGATTTTCCAGGCAAGAGTACTGGAGTGGGGTGCCATTGCCTTCTCCGTAAAGGAGTTGAGTTTGTAGCAAAAATCATTCTCACAAAGAAAACTCCAAGCTTGTATGGCTTCCCTGGCAAATTGTACCAAATGTTATGGAAGAAATAACACCAATTCACCATGAACTCTTCCAGAAAATCGGAGAGGAGGGAACACTTCCTAACTCAGTTTACAAGGTAAGCATTATCTTTATACCAAAACGGAAAACATTACATGAAGAGCAAACTACAGAGCAGTATCACTCATGAACACACATGATGTAAAAGTACTAATCAAAATTTTAGCAACTCAGGGAATTCCCTGGCATTTCAGTGGTTAGGACTCATGCTCTCACTGCCAAGGTCCTAGGTCAGGGAACTAAGATCCTACAAGCTGTGAGGCAAAATTTTTTTTTTACAATTTAGCAAATCGTATCTAGCAATATGTAAAAAGATAACACATCATGGCCAAAAAAGGAGACAGTTTGCTTCAACAGCTGAAAATCAGTCAGTGTAATTGACCGTATTAACAAAGCAACAATTTTAAAAAAAAATCACGTGATCATCTCAATAGCTGCAAGAAAACATTTGATACAATTCCACACCCACTCATGATAAAAAAAACTTTCAGTAAACTAGGAAGAGAGGAAAACTGTCTCAGCATGATAAAGTGTCTATGAAAAACCCACAGTTACTGTCATATTTAATGGTGACAGATTGCTTTTCCCTTATGATCAGGAACAAGGCAAGGCTGTTTGCTCTTATCACTTTCACCCTTCGCTGCACTGGAGGCCCTAACAAGTGCAGTAAGGCACGAAAAGGGAATAAAAGGCATACAGATCAGGAGAAAAAAAAAAAAAAGTAAGACTGTCTTGATTCAGAAAGAACATGAATGGCTATGTAAGAAAAAGTTCTAAGAAATCTGCAAAAACCAGTAGAACCAATAAGTGTTTAGCAAAGTTGCAGGATAAACAGTTAATATCCAAAAATCATTAGTATTTTTATAAACTAACAGCAATCAGAAATTGAAGTTTAAAACTACCATTTACAATAGCATCAAAAATGTGAACACTTAGGGATAACTTAACATATGTGTAAAACCTGTATATCAAAAACGACAAAATATTGCTGAGAGAAACTAAAGAAACTTAAATAAATGGAAAGAAACACCACATTCTTGGGTTGAAAGACTTGTTACTGTTACGATGCCAATTCTCCCCAGATTTATCTACAGATTCAATGTAATAGCAATTAAAATCCTGGCAGGCTTTTTTAATTTTTTGGTAGAAACAGACAAGCTGATTTTAAATTTTACATGGAAATGCAAATTACCTACACTAGCCAAAAAGATTTTGAGAAAGAACAAATTTACAAGATTTATGCAATCTGATTTCAAGACTTACAATAGGGAATTTTCTGGCAGTCCAGGGGTTAGGACTCTGAGCTTTCACCACAGAGGGCACGGATTTGATCCTTTATCAGGGAAGTAAGATCCTCACAAGCTGTCCAGTATGATCCAAAAAAATAAATTACTATCACTCTAGAGGAGTCAAGATAGCATAGCCTTGGGTTTCCCTAGTGGCTCAGTGGTAGAGTCTGCCTGCCAATGCAGGAGATACGCGTTCGATCCCTGGTTCAGGAGGATCATGCTTGTCTAGGAGCACCTAAACACTTCTGCCATATCTATTGAGCCTGTAGTCTAGAGCCTGGACCTGCAACTACTGAAGCCCTCGTACCCTAGAGCCCGTGCTCCCCAACTAGAGAAATGACCACGATGAGAAGACTATGAACAGCAACTGGAAAGTAGCCCCCATTCTCTGCAACTAGAAAAAAGCCCAAGCAGCAATCAAAATCCAGCACAGCCACACAATAAATAAAGACATACATAATTTTTTAAAAATAGGCAGTGTAGCCAGCCTTGGTTTAAGGTATAAGGATAGGCATAGAAATCAAAGGAATAGAATTGCGAGTCCAGAAAAAATAAGACCTACACGCATGTGATCAATTTTCAGGAAAGGTGCAAGGTAATTCAAGATGAAAAGGACAGTCTTCTGAACCACTGGTTCTAGCACAAATTTGTATCCACACAGAAACGAGGAACCCAGACTTTTACCTCATACTATGCACAAGATTTAACTTGAAATGAATCATAGACTTAACTCTAGGAGCTAGAAATATACACCTAGAAGAACTCATAGAAGAATATCTCTGCGACAGTGAATTATTCAAAGAACTTTTGAAGAGGACACAAAAACCCAAACCATGATAGAAAAAAAATATATAAAATTAGACTTTGTCAAACTTAGAAAACCATTTGCCACAGGGCGGGAGAAACTATTTGCAAAACCTTTCTGTTGGAGGACTTGTAACCAAAATACACACAAAATGGAAAGAAAATGAGAGAAAACTTTTAAAAAGTGCCAAAGATTGAACCAAAGAATTCTATATTCTATATTCTTCACCAAAGAATATAGACAACTGGCAAGTAAGTATATAAAAAGATTCTCACCATCATCAGTCAAAAGAAAATGCAAAATAAAACCTGAATAAAATATCACTGAAATGGTTAAAATTGAAAGAGGCTAAAGAAAAATGACCAATCATAGCAAGGGCTGGTGAAGATGGAGAGCAAATGGAACTGTGCTTGTGGGAATGCAAACCAATCCGAGGCATGTAGAAAACAATCTGCTGCTTTCTTATCAAATGAAACCTATTTATCACAGGAGCTGGCTGTCCCAGGGCTAAGGCTGCCTGCTAGAGAAGCTAAAGCATGGAAAGGCTTGCACTTAAGGGCTCAGAGTCACCTTATTCATGAAAGCCCCGAACTGGAAACAACCTACCTGTCTATCAACCATTAATGGAATAAGCTGCTTGTGATCCATCTGGACAACAGAATGCTTCTTAGCAAGAAAGAACAAAGTCCTGATACAAACAGCCATAGAGATGAACTCAAAGGCATCCTGTTGAGTGAAAAAAGCCAGACATGAAATATTGCACATGCTTGGATTCTACGTGTGGACAGTTCTAGGGAAGACACAGATATAGGGATAGGAAAATGCCAGGCTCTGGGTAGGGGAAGGAGACCGCAAAGAGCCATGAGGAAGCTTTCTGTAGTGACGCAACAGTTCCGTATCATAATTATAGCGGTGCTTACACGACTGTATTAGACTTCCCTTGCGGCTCAGCTGGTAAAGAATCTGCCCACAATGTGGGAGACCTGGGTTTGATCCCTGAGTTAGGAAGATCCCCTGGAGAAGGGAAAGGCTACCCACTCCAGTATTCTGGCCTGGAGAATTCCACGGACGAGTTCATGGGGTTGCAAAGAGTCAGACACAACTGAGCAACTCTCACTATCACTTACACAACTGTATTATGTGTCAGATCTCGTGAAGCAAGTCATGAATTTTACTGTATGCTAATCATCCTTCAATAGAGCTGATTTTACAGAGTCATTCCTGGGGAATTCCCTGGCCATTGAGTGGGTAGGACTCGGTGCTTTCAGTGTCGAGGGTGCAGGTCCCACCAGCAGAGGTAAGACCGAAATGATTATTTAATTAATTTTTAAAAATTATGCATTTATTTATGTATTTATGGCTGTGCTGGGTCTTCATTGCTGCACGGGCTTTTCTCTAGTTGGGGTGCACAGGCTTCTCATGGTGGTGGCTTCTCTTGTTGCAGAGCACGGGTTTTAGAACACGGGATCACTAGTTGTGGCGCACAGTATTAAGTGCTCTGAGGCATGTGGGATCTTCACGAATCAGGGATGGAAAGCGTGTCTCCTGCATGGGCAGGTGGATTCTTTACCCCTGAGCCACCAGGGAAGACCTCATGACTTAATGTTTGAAAATTCATCCAGGACCTGGAGAGAGCTCAGAGCCTACAGGGCTCCTAAGCCATCAAGTTCCATTGCCCACCCTCCTCCAATGGACAAACGGGGCTTGTCTCACTTTCAAAATCCCTGCTCACTTTCATTCAGACCTCAGGCGAGTGATCACCCTATCTTTCCATTGTCCCAGCACACACTTGCCCAAAAGCACATCCGCATGTTTGGATTCAGGGCATCTGTGTCCTCAGCCTGACTCCTGGCCCTGCTTCGTCCCTGTCATACTGGTTCACTCGCTGGGACATTACGCATTCCTCCCACTACCAGGCAGGAGCTGCAGTCTGCAATGCCTGCTCCTGGGGGGATGCCCAGTTACAGGCCCTCTCTCCATGTCTGGTGTAGACAAAGAATGTCACCTGCACCTCTGCATCTTGCCACACACAGAAAAGTACTGGATGCAGTCACTTGAGTTGTCTAGCTTTCTTTAGCCGACGCTAATCTTTTGATGTTCCCATGACCCGGTTTTAGTTGCAAAAACTCCCATACATCCTGGCTCTTCCCTTACCTGTTGGGGACCGTCCCTCAGAGCTTTCCGAGAGGCTGGTGCCCCGGGATGCACTCCTCCAAAAGTCGGCCGAATAAAACATACTTCACTTTTGAGGTGTGCATTTTTTTCCAGTTGACCCGAGGTCTGGCTTCCCCTTGGCTTGGCTCCTGTCTTTCCTTACCTCACAGTACCTATCTCCCCTCCTAACCTCAGGAACATCTGCTCCCCTGGTTTTTCTCCAGGCTTTTTGTCACTCTTTCCTTGTGTCCTGGGCTGGCTCCTCTTTCTTGCTCATGCCTAAAATAGCCTTCCAGGGTCTTTCCCAAGGCCTGAGAAATGCCTTTGGTCTCCATTCCTGCTGGGCTCCAAAATCACTGCAGATGGTGACTGTAGCCATGAAATTAAAAGACACTTGCACCTTGGAAGAAAAGCTATGACCAACCTAGACAGCACGTTAAAAAGCAGAGACATCATTTTACCAGCAAAGGTGCATCTAGCCAAAGCTATGGTTTTTCTAATTGTCACGTATGAAAGTGAGAGTTGGACCATAAAGAAAGCTGAGCGCCAAAGAATGGATGCTTTTGAACTGTGGTGTTGGGGAAGACTCTTGACAGTCCCCTGGACTGCAAGGAGATCCAACCAGTCAATCCTAAAGGAAATCAGTTCTGAATATTCATTGGAAGGACTGATACTGAAGCTCCAATACTTTGGCCACCTGATGCAAAGAGTCAACTCATTGGAAAAGACCCTGATGCTGGGAAAGATTGAAGGCAGGAGGAGATGGGGAGGACAGAGGATGAGAGGGTTGGATGGCATCACTGATTCAATGGACATGAGTTTGAGCCGGCTCCCGGAATTGGTGATTGACAGGGAGACCTGGCATGCTGCAGTCCAGGGGGTGGCAAATAGTCGGACATGAGTGAGCAACTGAAAAACCACCACCATCACCTTTTGCCTGCCTGCACACCACTTGGCACAGGACTGCACTTCCCAGGATCTGGGTCCTGTCCCCCTGACCTCTTCTCTGACCTCCGCCCTGGCACCTAGTACCTGGGGGCGGCCTTCTGTGGCCTTCTGCTCAGACACTGGGTCAGGGGAGCTCAGGGCATGCTCCTTGGCCACACATAGAACCTTTCTGCAAATGCAGTCCTGGGCAGGGCAGAGGGGGCTGTGCTGGGGAAGGGGCTTGAGGGGATGGGGAGGGTGTCTACTCAGCTCTGCCCCATGCCTGAGGCCACCTGAGGCTAATCAGCATAGCTCCATGGCTAAGTCTTTCTTGGTGGCTGGGGCAGGGGCCTGCTGGGGCGTCTCTCTCTCATAGGTCTCTGCTGCAGGCAGCAGGACTCTGCCCAGGCTCTCAAGGGGCAGAGCACCTGCAGAGCACCTGGAGTCTCTCTCCAGTCATAGCCACTGGCCTCGGGGTCTCTCTGTCCCTTCCAGAGGTCCCCAGCACTTGCTTCCCTTTACACCCTGGCCTTGGTGTAGACACAAATCCCTCCCCTTGCTTCTTGGAACCCAGAGAAAGCTGGAGGGAGGGGCCTTCCCTGTGACTTTCCCTGGACTCTTGACAACAGGAAACAAGGAACATGGGGAGCAGAGATGGTCCCCGGCCCTGCGCCAGCTCGCCGCCGGAATCCAGCCCTGTGGGGCCCCGTTTGGGTCTGGGCAGAGAACCCTGTAAGGAGATGATGAGGTTGGCACTTCATCACCAGCTGGCTCAAGTCTCTGCCCGTCCTAGAGCCAGGGCTCAACTTTCAGTCACTGGATTCCCATTTTACATAGGGGCAAGCTGAGTCACAGAGAGCTGGTCACAGCCCTCCAGAGTCACACAGCGGGGGAGTGGCAAAGCAGGTACCTCAGATTCCTAGGCCGATGGGGGAGTCCTGGGGACTGGGGTCCTGTGAGGCACACAGGGACACAAGGCAAGAAGAAAGACATACTGAGTGGTGGTGTGTTGTTTCAGTCACTAAGCTGTGTCCAACTCTGTGACCCCATGGACTGCAGCACGCCAGGCTCCTCTACCTTCCACTCTCTCCTGGGATTTGCTCAAACTCATGTCCATGAGTGTGATGTGATGTGAATTTTTCCCAGTGGCTTACAGTTTTCCTTCGAAAAATCTGTTCTATAATCTTACCTGGGAACTCCACTTTCTACCTTTTTAGTAGATCCAGATGGCAGCTGAAAAGTTTTTTCTATGCCTCTGGGTTAATAAAACTCATGTGGTTACAGGCAGAAAGTAAGGATGCTCTTGTTGTTAGGAGGTATGGCTGATGTGTTCAGACGTGTGGCGCTGGTATTCTACAACCGACTCTCAAATAGGAAAAACCATTATAAATACCCATGTGTACTGCGGGGGTGTGGCAGGGGAGCATGTGTACAAGCAGTGTGTGTTTACTGTGTGCTGTATGAATACTGAACATGATGCGTGTGATATGCTGTGTGTGGGTGTGTGGTGTGGGTGTGTGCTGTGTGTGGGCATGTGCTGCTGTGTAATGTGTCTGTTGTGTGCTGTGTGTGGGTGCATGGTATGGGAGTGTGGTGTGGGTATGTGGTGTGGATGTGTGTGGTGTGTGGTATGTGTGGGTGTGTGCTGTGTACTGTGTGTCCTGTGTGCTGTGTGTGGGTGTGTGGTGTGGGTAGGTGTGTTCTGTGTGCTGTGGGTTCGTGGTGTGGGTATGTGGTGTGGATGTGTGTGAGTGTGGTTTGTGTGGTGTGTGTGTGTGGGGGGGGGGTGTATGTATGTGCTGTGTGGGTATGTGCTGTGTACTGTGCGCGGTGTGTGGTGTGGGTGTGTGTGGGTATGTGTGCTGTGTGTGGGTGTGTGGTGTTTGTGGCATGTGGTGTGTGGTGTGTGTGGTGCATAAGGTCGGGTGGACCCCCATCCTAATGTCCCCCTACTGGTGCTGCCAGAGTCCGGCCAGGAGGAGGAGGCCTGGCCTGGGCTGTACCCGGGCCTGTTTGGGAGAGGCCGTTTTGGTCTCTAACCTCGCAGGTCAACAAGGAACACGGACAAACAGGAAGACAGAGCCAACATCAGCCTGGAGTCAGGCTCCGCGCGGTGCAGTGCGCAGGCCACTTCCTGGGGCTGGGCTGGGCCAGCCTGGACTGAGGGAGGCCGGGCCTGTGGCACGAGAGGGCTGGCGAGGGGGGGAAATGATGGGCTGGAGGGGAGGGGGTCCTGGAGGCTGAGGAAGCACAAGGAGGGGGAGATGGGATGTGGGGTACAGAGACTGACAGGTAGCTGCGAGGTGGTAGGGGGAGTCCGGGCTCCCATAGAACCTCAGGGGAGGGAGCTGGCAGGACCTCACTCCACCGCCTTCCCACCCCTCATCTCCGGCCCTCATCTCCGGGAGGCTTAATTGAGGATGGGAGGGGCCTTCACTGGCTGGGGACAAGCCCTCCCTCTGCCTAGTAGGAGCCTCGGGTGCTTCACCCAGGCCCGGAGAGGGGCCAGAGGAGCCTGTCCTGGCAGAGGGGAGTCAGGCTTTGCCACGAGAAAGCTGTGTGGCGCTGAGCCAGTGCGCGTCTCTGGTCACAGCTACCCCACTTTGAAAATAGACACAGTGAACTCCGGGATGGCCCAGAGCTCCGCAGACCCGACATTGTCATAAGGCGGTGTGTGTGTGTGTGGGGGGCGGTATTGGAGGGTCGCCAGGCCCAGCTCAGAAGGTCTCCGGCCTTCTCAGGGGCAGCCTGGGGCCCCAGGGACTGACCTGGGATGGCTCGGGCGGGCCGGGAAGGGAAGCAGAGGGGGCCAGGAGCCTACTTCCCGGTACCAGAGGCCAGGAGGCTCATGGAGGTGGGGGAGGAAGTCCCCTCCTGAGCTGGTCACTCCCAGAGGACTGGCTGGGGCGGGGCCGCCCATGGAAAGCTGATCTGAGCTCTGGGGCTACCTTTACGCCTGCTGCCGCCCAGCTGCCCAGGAGCCCAGGAGTCTAGCCAGGTAAGGGGGATGTAGCAGCCCTCCTACCCTGCCCCCAGCCCTCCAACGGTTCCCTCTCTGGGCCTCTGTCAGGGCAAGAGGTTGTGGGGGGTCTGTATGTCTGCCTCGCTTCTCATGGGCTGCCTGGATGGGTCTTAAGCTGGGTTTGTCCATCTGTCTGATGACCCCTGGCGCTATCTTCCCCCGCCCAGTCGTGGGCGCCAAGGTCTGAGTCTGCCTCAGTGGCCAGACCTCACCAACGTCGATTAGGCTAAGACATACCCCCCAGGACCCAGCCATGGGAATGAACACACACACATACACACAGACTCACACACACACACAGTGTCTCTCTCACACACACACACGATTCACACACACAGTCTCACAGACACACACAGTCACACACACAGGCCCCCACCCCACCACCCCGGCCAAGGCTCTAAGGACCCCTATCCAGAGACTCTGGGCAGCACGGCTGGCCCCTCGGGTGGGAGGCTGAGCTCACAACGTCGTCTCCCCCAGGCGCTCAGGACTCCTGCACGCCCTGCCATGTTCATGGCATCCACCACCTCAGGTAAGCTTCCCATCCCTCGGCGTCCCCAACTCAGCCCGCCTCCCTCACTGGAAAGAGCCAGCCCTCTGGTTCACCTGGGCCTGGGGCTGCCCTTTCCTCCCCACCACATGCAGTTTGAGGCAGTGTGTGGTGGGGGGACGGTGCTGGATGACGTGTGTTGTGCTGGAAGGCCAGGAGCCAGGAAGGAGGAGGCTGGAGGGAAACAGAGGGCCCAGGTTGACAGCGGCCTGGTGCCTGGGCAGAATAGACTCACTGACTTGGCCCTCTGCCCCCACCTCTGCCCAGCTGTGCCCCGGCACCTCTCTCAACCTACCCCAGCAGGCAACGGCAGCGAAGGGGAGCTGTGGACTGCCCGGGACCCGCTGCTAGCTCAGGCAGAGCTGGCCCTGCTCTCCACCGTCTTCGTGGCCGTGGCCCTGAGCAACGGCCTGGTTTTGGGGGCCCTGGTGCGGCGGGGCCGGCGGGGCCGCTGGGCACCCATGCACGTCTTCATCGGCCACCTGTGCCTGGCTGACCTGGCCGTAGCTCTGTTCCAAGTGCTGCCCCAGCTGGCCTGGGACGCCACCGACCGCTTCCGTGGGCCCGATGCCCTGTGCCGGGCAGTCAAGTACCTGCAGATGGTGGGCATGTATGCCTCCTCCTACATGATCCTGGCCATGACGCTGGACCGCCACCGTGCCATCTGCCGCCCCATGCTGGCACACCGCCACGCGGGTGGCACTCACTGGAACCGGCCGGTGCTGCTGGCCTGGGCCTTCTCGCTGCTCCTCAGCCTGCCCCAGCTCTTCATCTTTGCCCAGCGTGACGTGGATGGCAGCGGGGTCCTTGACTGCTGGGCCCGCTTTGCTGAGCCCTGGGGCCTCCGTGCCTACGTCACCTGGATCGCCCTGATGGTGTTTGTGGCTCCTGCCCTGGGTATCGCTGCCTGTCAGGTGCTCATCTTCCGGGAGATTCATGCCAGCCTGGGGCCAGGGCCGGTGCCGAGGGCCGGCGGACCCCGCCGAGAGTGCCGGCCGGGCGGTCCTGCTGAGGGAGCCCGGGTGTCGGCGGCCGTGGCCAAGACCGTGAGGATGACGCTGGTGATCGTCATAGTGTACGTGCTGTGCTGGGCGCCCTTCTTCCTTGTGCAGCTGTGGGCCGCGTGGGACCCAGAGGCACCGCGGGAAGGTGTGTGGCAGTGGCTGGGGCTGTGGGGGCCCACCCAATCTTGGTGCATGTGCACTTTCACCCCTCTCCACCCCTCAACCCAGCCAGCGTGGCCTTCGAGCCCAGGTGCGCCGACCTCGAGGCCCCCTCAGCCCCAGCCCTGATTCCTGCCCCACACAGGGCCTCCCTTCGTGTTGCTCATGCTGCTGGCCAGCCTCAACAGCTGTACCAACCCCTGGATCTACGCCTCCTTCAGCAGCAGCGTCTCCTCCGAGCTGCGAAGCCTGCTCTGCTGCACCCGGAGGCGCGCCCCACCCAGCCGGGGGCCCCAAGAGGAGTCATGCGCCACAGCCAGCTCCTTTCTGGCCAAGGACACCCCCTCCTGAGAAATCGGGGCAGCAGCGGGGGTGGGGGTGCTGCTTTCCTTCTAGAGGCTCCACAGAACTCAGCTGACCGCCTACAAACTGGCTCCACGGGGGCCTGGCCGAGACATGCAGCCAGCCAGTGGAGGTCCCGGGGGCCCAGGGGGCAGAAAAAGGAGGTTGGACCAGAGGCCATCCTTGCCCCCCCGCCATCTTGTCCCCCTTGGCCCTCCCTTCTGACCTTGCCCTCATAAAAACTCTGGCTCATTTTCCACCTGGTGAGTCTCTTTGGATACTGGGGTACTGGAGAAATGAACACATTTTCAATAGGTTTCCCATATTTTTCTATATTTGCTTCTTTTTGTCCCCCTTCTCTACAAGGATGGTATTTTTAAAAATTCATGCATGTTTAATTGCATTAAATGTAGGGGAAGCACAGAGAGATTCTCAGGCCCCTCCTGCACCCACAGACACGTGCACGGATCTGGAACCTACCACACAGGAGACAGGACTTCCAAGATGCAGGTCCCCAAGCCACACAGCCCTGTGCCAAGAAGCCCCAGAAGCTGGCCTCGAGTGCTGGGGGTGCCAAGAGGCTGGGCCTGTACCCACCTTCCAACTACCCTCTCCCCTCCCAGCCAGCCAGAGAACTGGCTTGCATCTGGGAGTCAATGCACAGGATTTTATGAATGGTTGCCAACGCCTGTCAACCCCCACCAGGCTGGCGCCCTCAGCTGAGCAAAGGCACCCGCCACCTACTGGCTGCCAAGGGTGACAACCAGCCACGAGCCCTCACACCCAGGGCCAGGAGGGGCCTGCCCCCTGCCTCCCTCCGCGGCGGCCTCCCAGAGGGGCCCAAGCCAGAGCAGGGAAGGCAGGGGTGAGCTGGAGCGGCCACTTCCTCCTCTCTGCAGAGGGTCACGAGCAGGTATGCTGGATAGGGCCAGGGAGAAGCAAAGGGTTGGGGGCGCCTGGCCGGTTTTGCCCTGGGCTGGGGCAGGGCCTGCAGAGGATGAGGGGGCCCTTCAGTGGGACTTGAAGGGTGAGTCTAGGCCCTGGGGATGGGAGGTCGAGGGTGAGGCTGGGGCACCAGGGCCCCGCGAGAAGCCTTTGTTCTTGCCCAGGCGCCCACAGCCTGGAGGTTTCGGGCTGCGAGGCCCGGGGCTTGGGGAGTTGTTGGCATCCGGTCCAAGGCCCTGACGGAGGGCGGTCTTCCCCAAGAGCTCCTTAAACACAGAGTCCATGGTCTGCGCCACAGCCTGGTGGAGAGGAGAAAAAGGCAGGATGCTGGCACAAGTGGGCCCCACCTGCCTAGTCGGTCCCCTGCCCCCAGGACAGTGACCTGACCCAGGAGTCAGGCCTGCTGATCCCCTGAACTCCTCCGCCCCCTGAAACAAAGTCCTCAGCCACTGCCTCTGTGGACTGCAGTGATTAGCTCAGCCTTCAAATGGGAGCTCCTCCAGCTGGGCCCTGGGTACCCATCTTCTCCCCACTCTCTCCCTGGCAGAGATCACAGCCACCACCCCCTGGCTTGGGGGGCCCCAGTGGGCCCCAACGTCCCAGGCCAGGGCTCCCCCACAGCCCGCCTGGCCCAGTCTACCGGCCACCTGCCCTGGGGTCTCATGGATGCCCTGCCCCCCACACTTGGCCCATGCTCCCCCAGCTACCACACATGTGTGTCCCCAATCACCCCTCTGTTCCTGGTGCCCAGGCCTGCTCACCAGGCCACACCTGGGACATGGCAGGCTCTCTTACTCTCTGTCCCCAGGCTCACATTGTCCCCAGGCTTGCACTGTCCCCCAGGGCTTCTGGCAGTGCCCACCAGGAGCCTACGGAGGGGTGCGCTGGGGCCAGTGGGCACAGCAGGCAGCTGGGTCTCCCCAGGCTGCACCCCATGCCAGGGCCCCATCTGGCACCTGCTCTCTGCCCCCCTGTAAGAACCATGACCCCGCCGGGCTCCCAAGTTCACCACTTCCCTCAGCCACTTTTCCATCTGCCCCTTTCATCTTCTCTGGCTCACAAAGCACCTGCCATGTTACCACCTGTCACCTAGCCTGGCTCTAGATACCAGCCTTGAAGCCTGTCCCATGTGCCGCTTCCCACTCAGGAACCAAACGTGAGGCCTAAATGTGTGACTGCTCTCCCCCAGGTCTCCCACTACCTTGCCTCTAGGCCGGTCCCTCCCTACCAAGCTCACCCCCTTACCAGCCTGCCCCTCTCTAGGCTGGGCTCAGCCAGTGTGTCTGCGATCAGGAGGGTCAGACTTGAATCTCAGGCAGGAAGAGTGGCTTGTAAGGGGAAGCAGAGAACCTACCTCCGGGGAGGTGCACCCCTCTCGCAACGTGGCCATCCCCAGCGCTCACCTTATCCACCTCCACGTGTCGTTCCGGGGATGCTGGGACCATGCAGGGCCGTCGGTACCCGGAGTGACTCCCAGGGATACCAAGAGGGATCTCGGGTGGGGTGCATAGCTCCGGCCTGCAGGGCACAGACAGGGAGCTTAGAGGGGGCCCTGGGGAGGCCCCGTGCTCCCAGGCAGGGGCTTCTCCCAGTCCAGTGCACGGGAAAGGGAAAGAAACAGTAAAACTGGTCCTTGGCCATCCTGCCTCCAGCCTGGGATGGGCAAGCAAGGCCCAGAAAGGGTCTTCCCTGCTTCTGCTCACCTCTGGACAAGCTCCACCATGGGGAGCCCCTCTGAGCTGCTCAGCAGGTCCCCGGTGGCCAGCAGCCCCTGGCCCACCACGAGCTTCTCCGCTCTGGAGATGGAAAGACAAGACACTTGGAATGCTCACTCTGGGTTTGGGGTCTGCAGGGCAGAGGGCATGGTGCGGGTCAGCAGTGATCAGCAAGGCACAGCCTAGGCCCGCAGAACCTGGGACTCGGCATGTGGGAAGGGCTGGAAGCCTGGGGGTGGACGGGGGGCTGGAAGGAGAGCCTCCAAACTCACCCCACAGGCAGAGTGATGTACTTGTGGGGGATGAGCCCCCGCACCCCCGCATGCTCGCCCCGCCACCAGTCGCCCGAGGCCCGCTCATGCAGCCGCAAGATGTCCCCGCGCTGGAAGGTCAGCTCCTGGGCCGTGCGGCCTGTGTAGGCAAAGCAAGCCACGGCCTCCACGACACCCTCCAGGTCTGGGGAGAAGAGATGCAAGTGAGGTGGGGGGGGGTGGCATGGACGCCCTGGCCAGGGACCCTGTGGGGCTGTCCTTCCCCACCCTCACCCTCCTCCTGGGCTGAGGTCCCTGGCTCCAGCTCCAACTCGTTGTCCCCCGTCGGGCCCTCCAACTGGGCATCCCTGTAGTCCAGAGAAGAGCGAGGTGGCTGAGCATCCTCAGGGTGCCCCCTGCAGCCAGCCTCTCTCTCCTGGCGGTGCCAAGAGCCTACCCCAAGCAGCTGGCAGAAGGCGGTGCCATGCACTTCTCATAGATGGGGCCGGGCAGCTGGGCCGGGGCCGGGAAGACCCGTGCAGGCTGGATGATGAGGGTCTGCACCAGCTGGTTGACACGGCCTTGCAAAGCCACTGGGTCCTGCCCAGCAGGGACGGGCAGCAGCGTCGGCCCAAAGCACACAGCCAGGTTGTAGGGGTCCATCATGTTCTCGTCACTGTACTGGGCCAGGCTGGGGGTACAGACAGGTCATAGGCACAGAGCTCCTGGCTCGGCATCCCCGCGCCCCAACCTGGGCTGCCCCCGAGCTCCCCCCCGACCCCTAGAAGCACTCACTGGTTGAGGAAGGTGAAGAGGTACCGCAAGACCACCAGCACGGGTCCAGGCAGCCGGGCCAGGAGGCCAGCCACATGCTCCACCCGCTCTGCCACGGCCTCCAGCTCTGCAGACAAGGCCATCACCCCAGGGAGAAGCCGTGAGCCTGGGCAAGGTAGCCACTAGGGAGTGGGGAGCCCCCCATTCCCACCCCACCCCCAGGCTCCTGGCTCACCTGCAGAAGCCAGCAGCTCTCCAAACAGGTCTGGTGGGAATATGGGGGGCTGCAAGCTCCGGAAGTAGAGTTTCAGCACGCCCGCCACCGAGTCCAGGTCATGGGCAGTGCAGCCCTCCACCAGTGGGTCCTCTCCTGGGAGGGGGCGAGGAGAGAGGCCTGTGACACTGGCTCTCCTAGCCTCCCCACCCCTGACCCCACCTCGCCGGTCCCCACCTCTCTCAAAAGCATCACGGATCTCCGAGATCTGAGGCTGGGCGCCCGACACCCGAAAGATGCCCTCATGCTGCAGGCCTGTGGGAGGATGAAAACTGGTGGGCACCAAGCCTCCTCCCCACCCCAGCCCCTCAAATCTTGCAGGGGGCAGGGATAGGCCAGGGGTGGGAGGGCCCAGATCTCACTCACCATTGAGGTTAATGAAGCGGACACAGCTCTCCACCACCAGGGGCACGGGCTGGCCTGAGCTCTGCGGACAAGGACAGAGTGCCCTCCATGGTGGATATGGCGCAGCCCACCTTGTCACTCACTTGTTTTCATTTTGTCTTAATGCATTCTGTGGTCGGCAACAAGGCTAGGGAGGTGTACGCCCGGTGCAGGTGGGGGGCGCGGTGTCTGATCCCTGGTGCTGTGCCTGACATTTTATCTGTTTCCTGCTATGGAGTGGAAATGCCACCCAACTCTCTCTGCTGACCTCGAATCAAGCAACATCATGAACCTCGGGTTTGTTCACTTAAATAACCTGCCGATTCTTCTGAACAGTGAGAGACTGAATCACATCGCTGCAAACAATAGTGTCATTTCTCCTTTTCTGATCTCTGGTGCTTTCCTGACTTCCCTCTCTAGCAAGCATCCCAGAAGTGGAGCCTGCAGGTACCCATGCTCCTGGTAAGTCCTCAGTTCGTGGTAACTCATTTGGGTTCACGGGGGCCCCAGGGCTGGAGGGACAGCTGAAGCAGGAAGGGGCCTGCACTCGGTTGAAGGGTAAGGCAAGTACCTGGATAAACTTCTCTATGTCTCCCCCGAAGAGTTTCTGGTTATACTGGGAGCTGGGGCGGGGGGCGCGGCTCTTCTGGAGTTTTCTCTGTGTGTACTGGGTCCTGTCGCGGTGAACAGGAGCTGCCTCTGAGGGGAGCAGGCCTGGACACTAGGCTGCCTGGACCCCTCAGCCCAGCCCAACTGGACGCTGGGGCTCGCAAGTTATTCCAGAACCCTCTGGGCAAAATAAGTAGGAAACTAAGGCCACCGAGGAACAAGCAGAGGGGACCCATGAACAAGGATGGGTCCTCAGGACAAACTGGTCCCTCTCAAAGGACTCACCAAGTCACCTCCCGGTCTTCCTTGTCACCTGGGAAGGAGAAAGGGTTGGTGTGCCTCTTGGGCCAGGAAGTTTCTCAGCACATGGCAGAGGAACAGGGCAGCCTACAGGTGAGGGCGGCCACAGGACAAAGAGCAGGATGGGGGCCAGGACCCTAGCTGGCTTCCTTCCTGTGTGCCCAGCACCCTCTCTGGCCAGGGAGAGGCTGCAGGAGGAGAGCCACACCATGGCTAGGCTGCTCCCAGCCCTGGGGGTGGCGAAGCAGAGGCCTCACCTCGCTGGATGGCGTCCTGCAGTTTCTCATGCTTAGCCTGCAGCTTGGCAAGGATACTCCGTCCACTCAGGTACTCCTGGAGTTTCTGCCAAACCCCCAGAAGAGCCCAAGGCTTTAGTCCTAGCCCCGGCCCTCCCTGGCCCCCACCACCCACCCGCCCTCCTGGTCCAGCACCACCTCCCCACCGTGATGTAGAAGGTCTCGGTCTCCTGCTGCTGGCCCCGCCGCCGGCCAGCCTGCCGAGCCCCCGGGTCCGAGCTGGTGGACTTGAGGGACTCGGTGGACAGGCTGGCCTGGAAGGAGTCGAGCATGTCGCTGTCTTCCGATGCCACCACCTCCAGCAGGGCCTGCACTGTGGCCTTCAGCGTCTTATTCACCTTGGGAGGGGATGGCACCCAGGCAGAAAGAAATGGGGGAGAGATGAAGAACAGGGAGGCCGAGTCAGAAGGAAGGGGAAAGGGAGATCATGGCCATCCAGCTCTGTGTGTCCAGGTCCCTGTCCCCACACCTGGGCCAGGCCATCCTGTACCTCCTCTGTCTCGATGGTCTGGCGGTCCAGGCGGCTCTGGATATTCTGGGCTCTGGGCAGAATCTCATCCCGCAGCTCCATCTCAACCCGAATCTCAGCAACCTGCAGGGTGCAGCATTGGGTAGGGGGGCAGTTAGGGTCACACCTGAGACACCAGGGTGGGCTGTGCAGCAGGCTCAGAGGTTTCTGGGGCTGATTTTCACTGCCTTGGGGGCTACTGCAGAGGGTCACCAGCCTTGACACCCGGTCCAGCCAGATCTGAAGCATGGACCCCTTCTGAGAGGAAGGCAGCATACACTCATGAGCACTGAGACTTATGCATGGATGTCCTTGCAGCGCTGCTCATAATAGCCCAAAGGTGGAAGCACCCCAAGTGTCCAGCAGCTGATGGGTGGATAAGCAAAGGGTGGTGTCTCCATAGAGTAGAATATTATTCAGCAGTAAAAAGGGAGGAAATTTTCATACATGTTTCAACACTGGTGAGCCCTGAGGACATTATACTCAGTGAAATAAGCCTTTTGTTAAAAAAAAAAAAGGACAAATAGTATAAGATTCTACTTATATGAGGTGTCTAGAGCAGTCATGGAGAAGGCAATGGCACCCCACTCCAGTACTCTTGCCTGGAAAATCCCATGGATGGTGGAGCCTGGTAGGCTGCAGTCCATGGGGTCACTAAGAGTCAGACACAACTGAGCAACTTCACTCTGACTTTTCACTTCCATGCATTGGAGAAGGAAACGGCAACCCACTCCAGTATTCTTGCCTAGAGAATCCCAGGGATGGGGGAGCCTGGTGGGCTGCCATCTATGGTGTCACACAGAGTCGGACACGACTGAAGTGACTTAGCAGCAGCAGCAGCAGCAGCAGCAGCAGCAGAGCAGTCAAGTTCATAGAGACAGAAAATCAGATGGTGGGGGCCTCGGGCTAGGGGAGGGTGAATGGGGAGTTAAAACGTCTAACAGGGACAGAGTTTCCATTGAGGAAGATGGAAAATGTTGGGGGGATGGCTGGTGGGGATGGCTGCCCAACCATGTGAAGGTCCAAATGGTAAGTCCCATGTATGTTTGCCCACAATTATAAAATTTCTATCCAGGCTCTAGGAAACGCTGACGTGAGAAGACCCACCCCCCTCAAGCCCACATAATAGGCAGATCACAAGAAACTGACTCTTTGGAAAGGATAAATCAGAGACTAGTCCTGATGAGCAGGCACAGCAGCCACCACCATCTGTGCCTCGGCATGAACCTGTCAGACATAAGGAACGTCACAGAGCATCAGCATCACACAAAGCCACTCTCTGGCCATGGTGGCTAAAGATAAAAACAAGATCACATCATCAGCATGTCCGAGCATGAACCAAAACAAGAACTTTGTCCAAGCCACAAAAATTACCAAACCTCCCGCTGCATTTCCCTCCTCGCTAATGACTGCTCTAGCCTCTTTCTACTCACTTTCACCCCATCTTCTTGAGAAGATTTATTAAGACACAGAATCAGAGGCACCCCTGCCTCTTGACAGCATCCAAGTGAGAGCCGAGCCCCTCCCCCAAGTCCTTGAAGTTCTTTCCAGCAGCTGAGACACCTCCAGTTCCCCGTGCTGAAGGCGAGCATCACAAAACATTCCAAGTCTCTACCCAGCCACCCTGTGGGGAAAACCACTGTTGACAAGCTCTTCTCACACACACCAAATACCTAATCTATCTCTCAGTGCCTCCTCGGGAATAGGAACTGACAGCCAAGAACTGGCAGCAGTTTGAGGGACAGCTCTAAAGTAGAAGATATAGGGACTTCCATGGTGGTCCAGTGATTAAGACTTTGCCTTCCAATGCACAGGATGCAGGTTCGATCCCTGGTCAGGGGGCTAAGATCCCACATGCCTCAAGGCCAACAAACAAAATACAAAACAAGCAATACTCTAACAAATTCCATAAAGACTTTAAAAATGGTCCAAAAAAATCTAAAAAAATTAAGTGGAAGACAGAGATCAATGCAAGAAAACAGAAAAAATGTAGGGGACACGGGAATATCAAGAAAAATGATAAGCATTTCAGAAAAATTTGAGAATATACTGTATCCATGAAACAAGAACAAAGGGCTATTTTAAATAAGAACATATAAAACAAACCAAAACTGTTTTAAAAAACTTATGAAAGTAAATTTTTAAGAAAAATTAAAAAGGGGTGGGCAGAGATAAGTCAAAAAGATCTCTAACAGAACAGAATTAAAAGGCATAGTGATGGGACTTCCCTGGTGGCCCAGTGGTTAAGAATCTGCCTTCCAACGCAGAGGATTTGGGTTCAATCCCTGGTCTGGGAACTAAGATCTCACATGTATGCTATGCACCGCAGTGCTGAGTCCTCGAGCTCTGGAGTCCACATGCCACAAGTAGAGAAAGCTCTTTCATGCCACAACTAAAGACACAATGCAGCCAAATAAAGTTTTTAAATATACCTAAATAGTATTAATAAACACAAAAGTTGTAGTGATGAGAAATAGGAAAGATAAAAGATAACGAAATTAGACAACCCATGAGGTTCAATATCCAATTACAAGAATTCTTGAAAGCAAGCACAAATTAAATTAAGGGACGGAAATTACCAAAGGAACAATATGAGCTCAAAACCTTAAGACTTAAGTTTCTGTACCGACAAAGCCCATGGGTGGCCCAGCACCATGAAGACAAAAGGATCCCCAAGGCATATCATTATAAAATTGTACATGAGGGAAAGGGCCTATCCTAAAAGCTTCAACGAGAAAAATTACAGGTGACAGACAACAGTGGAGAAATCTGAACAGCGGCTGAACTTCTCACCCACAATACTACTGAAAGCTTGGAGGGATACTTTGAACATTCCAAAAAGAAAACGCTTTTCAACCTTGACTTCTACACCCAGGTAAACTATCAACCAATTTCAAGAACAGAATACAGGCATTTTTTCCCAGACAGTCTAAGTCAGGAAAGTATGGGGGAAGATGTCCATGGAAACAATGTAATAAACCAAAACAGAGGAAGACACACGATCTGGGCTGCAGAGGGTCTAATGCAGGGATGCTCAGGACAATGGGGAAAGAAAGGTCCTGGACTGTGCCGGCCTAGAAGTCAATCAAGGCCTACAAGCTGGGACTGCATGGCTCAACAGCAGGGCTCTGAAGAGAAAAGATTGCCTGGTGTGGTGGAGACAGATGGTGGTGATGTGGGGTGGAGCCCTAATCGTCCATGGAAGGGGATTGTAGGGCCTCTGGCAAGCTGCAAAGCACAAGCAGCACCTGATGCATTGTCTGCAGCAGCAGCTAGAAGACTGGGAAGTGGCTGCATCTGGGGAGTGGGAATCAGGAACAGGAAGGGTGGGTCACAGAAGGGCGGTGTGCCCTTGAACGCCTTGAGTAACCTTTGACTTTATCAGATATGACTTTGGTCAAAATACAAATGAAATAAGCAAAAAAAAGAAAAAGGTCAGTGGAACCCCAGTCCATGCACAATCCAGTGTAATCCCAGTCCATGCTCATGAGGATAAACTGGTAAAGGAGAGTACAGCTCAGAAATGCATAAAAAGGTACCCTAGTGAGGAATTCCCTAGAGGTCCACTGCAGGGGGCACAGGTTCTATTCCTGGTTAGGGAATTAGTGTCCCCCATGCCACACGGTGTGACCAAAAAAGAAGATGCCTAGTTATATGCTAGTGTTTGCATGGTTTCTTTCCCTCCCAAGTTTGCATTGTGAAATGTCTAAAGCACACAGAACCACCAAAAGAACAGTATACGGGCAGCTGTCTACCACCAACAAGCTGGCCTCAAAATTGCTGCCATGCTGGCTATGTTTGCCCTTGTGGGGGATGCTGTGTTCACTAGCCGTACCACATAAGTGGGTTGGGGAGGTCTGCTTGCTTCAGTGCAAGTGCAGAAACTCCCCATTTGCCTTGAGGCCACTTCTGAGAAGTGGCATTCAAGAGGTTTGGTGTCTCGGCAAAGGGAAGGAAATCCATTCCACTCAGCTGCCATCACAGTGAAGATAAGAACACAAAGAACCATTTTCCTGAAGGCTGGGCTGAGACCCTCACCTCATCCCCCTCGTGGGGCTGGTAGTCGAAACGCAGTGGGGGACAGAAGGCGATGGCGTGCACCTCTAGCACCTTGGCCTTGTCACCTACGGGATCCAGGGCATCCACAGCCTCCTCCAGGCTGCCCAGGCCCTGCATCTGGGAGGCTTGGATGCGGCTCTCTGCAGCCGTGTAGCTCCGGAGCACTTGGCCCAGGGCCAGGTGGAATCCTGTGTCACAACACTGGGGGACAAGCGAGGACACGGCTTGGGAGGGCTCGGGGCACAGGCACCCGGACCCCCCCGGATCCCTCCCCACACCCTGCACTCACATCCATCAGGTCCATGACATCTCGCAGGTAGTAGTTGCTGACGGCGGCGTTGACGCTGGCCAGGCTTAGCAGGTACTCATTGCGAGCCTTTGTGCACTTGAGTTTGTGCTCCAAGAACTTGGCATGACGCTGCTCAGGATCACATGAGCCCCCAGGTCATCTACATGGCCAAATCCCCCAACCCTGCCTCCCGTGTACCCACCATCCTCGACACATACTTCCCACCCCTCTCTTCCCCATTTGGACAGCTCTCCCACTATCCCACTGGGCCCCTCAAACTATGTAGCCCAGAAGTTGAAAGGTTCTTCATTCCTAAACCCTGCCAGCCTCCACTTCCCCATCCTTCCTTCAGGGACCACCTAGAACACGTGTCCTCCCCGCTGATCACTCAGCCCCCCATCCAACGTGTCCCCTCACTCCTCTGAGATCTCCCAGCACTGTATGAGGTGAGGATGGGTGGGAGGAAGGAACCCCAGGCTTGGGATCACTATTTTGCCAGCTGGGTTTGCAGGGAGGGGAGCATGTGGGCTGTCCCAGACCTAGAGACCGTTCTCCTGCCCCCTGTGTCTACCAACTGAGACCCGGGAGCCCCCCCCGCCCCGGCACCTCCCCGCTCTGGCCAGAGCCAGCCCTGCTTTCCTGATCCACACACCACCTCCCTGCAGGGCCCAGTGAGGGTCGAGGACATGAAAGGACAAAGGCCAGGAGCCAGAGCCTTTGGACACAGACAGGTTCCCCCCAGGCCCACCTTCTCCACCAGCCGCCCTCCCTTCTTGATGGAACCCTTGCGGAGGGGCCCGGACTCGGTGCTGGTGGTCGTGGCAGTGGCGCTTCGGCCTGCCCGCTTCTCCTCCTGCCGCTCTGCTTCACGGAGTTTGGCCTCAGCACTCAGGCTCTCTGTGTGGTAGACCTGATAGGTCTTCTTGGCCTGCAGGGAGGCCCGAGGCTAGGCAGCCCTGCTCAAGGCCATGGCCACAGTCAGCCCGCCCCGTCCTCCTCCCAGCCCGTCTGGGACTTGGGCCTTGAGCACTTGACCCAAGCCCTCAGCACCCGGGGCAGGGAGAAAGGGCCCGGCTTGCGATCCCCAAAACCCAGGTCTCTCCCAGGCACCTGATCCTCCTCCCTGAGCCTGGCCCCGGGAGAGGTGAGGTGACGGCCTCCCTGTAATCGTGGGCTCTCACCATCTGAAGCTCTGACACCACCTCCAGGAGTTCCTCTTGCAGCTGTTGCTCCAGATCCTTACTCTGGGGAGGAGGCGAGCTGAGTGCCACCCTGCCCCAGGGCAACACCCACGTCCATCCCGCCAGCCCTCAGCTCAGCACTCCAGGCTCCCACTGGCTCCCTCCGGCCTCCAGGGCCTTCCCGTCCTTGACACTTGGGCTTTGAGCACCCATGGGCTGCCCTCGCTGGATCCTGGGGTCTGCCCGCCTCCCAGGCTCAGGGCAGGGGTCTTGCCTTCTTGACCAGGCGCCCCACATCCTCAGCAATGTAGCTCAGGCGCTGGGCCAGGGGCCCGCCCAGCACCTCGCTGAGGGCCGTGCTCTCCCGGCTCTGCTGCCGAGTCTGCTGCAACAACACAGCCCAGCAGTGCAAGGGTGACAGCAGGGACGGCTCCTTCCTGGGGGTGGAGGGGTGGAGATGGGGGCTCAGACCGACCAGGAGCGGGCATCGAGCCTCCCCTCCCCCCACCTTGGCCATCCCAGCTGCCAGGCCCCAGGACCCACCGGAAGCTCTGGTGCTCCCGACTGCTGCCCCCGAGGCGGCCTCCGCGGCCGGAGAAGCGCTCCACCAGCTTGTCAAGGCCTCGGGAGTACTCGAGCTCAACCTCAGCACGGCGCCGCATGAACTCAGCCAGCTCCTGCAGCAGCTCCCGCCGCAGCTCACCCTGCAGCTCCAGGCAGCGCAGTTGCTCGCCCAGCTGCCAGCGCATCTCTGCAGGGTGGGAGGGCAGCTGAGGCTGGGGCTGCGGGCCCCCTGAGTCTGGGGAGGTGATGCTGGCCCCGGGGGGAGAGGGGCCAGTTCCGGGCTCGGCAGTCCAGCTGGGCTCCAGGCGGGCCTGAGGAAATGGACCTCCTAGTGGAAGCTAAGGGGAACCAGCCAGGTGGGCCAGGGCCCAAGGAACAGAAAGGCCATTCCTGGGACCATGGGCCAGGGCCAAGACGGAGTGGGGCCCATCCCTGCCAGGCACCAGTCATGTGGCCTTCCCATGATTCCCTGCTTCCTGGAAAGCCCCCAGTGGCTTCCCCTGCCACTTCCGGCCGCTGGGGTGCCCAGGACTCCAGGCAGGGCAGCCTCCTCGATAAACTCAGGGACACACGGGGCTGCGCAGGGCTGGGGCCGCCACGGCATTCTTGCCAAAAACTTGCAGCCTCGGGAGCTGGAAACCCGGGCCTCGGCCCCCAGGAGAAAGGGCGGCCTCACTGCAAGGGCCAGGCCGGCCAGCGGGGGCTGACCGGTGACAGAACTGAGGCAACGGGGCTGATTTCTGTTCCCAGTACTAACTCCCGATGACCCAACTCCAGGGCACCCCAACACCACCTCTCAGCAGAGAGCCACACCCAGGGTCCTCACACTGCTGGCTTGTGACATCTTATCGCTGGCTTGATTTGGCAATGCTGCTTTCCCCACAGAGACCCAAAGCAAAGAACCACCTCAATGAGAATGACAAGCTTGAGTAAGCCACTGGCAAGCCCTGGGCATCCCAGGGAGAGAAGCCCTGTATCTTGGCTTCTGGCAAGTGGGTCACCCCTCTACTAACAGCCATCCAGATGCCAGGGGTGGGGAGAGGGCATTAACTGATGTCTTCATTCAGCAGAATGTTGATTATACACCTAGTGGGTCTAGACTCAGAGACACACTTCCTGCCCTCCTGGAGCTGGGATAGGAACAGCGTGGGTGGGGGGAACAGCGGGGGAACAAGGGGCAACAACGCAGAGCAGGAGGTGGCATCAGGGAGGGGTTCTTTTAGAGGAAGGTGGTCAAGAACAAGCAGCTTTGGAACACAGAGCTGAAGGAAGTGACAGAGGGGCCATGGAGACATCCAGGGGAAGAATGTTCAGGCAGATGGCACTGTGAAGGGTGTTGCAGGCAGCATGGCTGAAGAGAGCCGCGCCAGTGGAGGGTGGCAGGGGGAAGACGGCAAGAGAGAGGGCAGCCACAGCAGTGGAGCCAAAGGGTCCTGCTTTGCTCTCAGGGCCCACTTGGGCCCTCAGAGCCTGGGCAGGGGTCAGGTGACAAAGGAAAAGTGCCCAGCCCCAGTGGCCACTACTGCACCCATCTAGGCAATAGAAAATTGGGGGTTTCGACCAGGAGCCAGAATGAGAGGAGGCAGGAAGTGGCAGGATCCAGGGTGGCTGTGGGTAAGGACTCAGTACTGGTACACTTGGGACTTCTGTCCCATCAGTGCCATCCCAGGGGGGTCTGTGGGGCCTGCGGCAGTCTCCATGGGTCCTGCCTGCCCAGCACTCCCGTCTCCTCCTCTCATTTCCCATTGGAGAAGGTCCCTTTCCTACTCTCAGCCCCTGGGTCTGTCTCCCTGGCTCCAGGCACCCCAGCTGTGGCCCCTTCACCCCCCTCCACTGCTGGGACTAGGTCAGTGATAGGCCCGGGGGCCACCAAGCCCATGCTTTCACTGCAAACACTGAATGGGAGCACTCTCTTTCCACGGAAGAGTCAAGCTGGGTTAATGGAAGCCCGGGTGGGCGGGATTGCTTCCTGATGGTGAAACTGACACCATCTCCTTACACTGTCTGAGGCCTGGCCCCAGGGGCTGACTCAACTCCATGGGCCAGCTGGAGTGGGCTCTCAGCCACTTGCGATCATGAGACTATTCACTGAATCACGGTAACATTTTTTCAGATAAAAGTCAATTTCATTTCATTCCAAGAAAGAGCTGAGGTGTCCTGGCTTGCCTCGCTGTCCACTGGCATCTGCTTGCCCTCCTGGAACAAAGTTCCCTGGGGACCTATCATAAGTGAGTAGTGCTCGACGGGCCAGCACACCAAAATGTTCATTTCTTCTTCAGTGCAACCAAGCCTTGGCTGAGATCCAGCAGACCTGGTATCAAGCAGACGTGAGTCGGCAGGGTCTGAGCACAGCTGGCACCTACCTAAATCCCCAGGCTCTAGGCCGCAGCAGCATCCAGCTCTCAGATCTTAGCTGAGGTGTACTCATCAGGGAACCCTTCCTGCCTCCCCATAAACTAGGTCTGGCCCTCTTCCCATGCCCTTTTTGGACATCTGCGCTTTTCCTTTACAGTGGTTTTCATCATAATTGAAACAAGTTGTGTGATAAGTTGTTTACTATATGTCTCCTCCACTGTGAGCTGTATGAGAGCAAGGATGGCTTCTCGTGTGCTCCTCACTGTATCTTCAGGGCCTGGCAGAGAACCAATGTGTACAAAACATCTGTCAAAAGGATGGAATCCATGTCTGCTTGCATTGCAGAGCTGGGACTGGGCCCCAACAACACTTCCTGTGAGCGAGGCATTCAGTCTCACTTCTGCTGACAAGCAAAGCAGAAAAGACAGCCTCCCAAACCATGACTGTGCTGACCTTTCAGAATTTTGGGTGTTGAGATACTGATCCTCTTTTTGTAGCATAGTAGGAAGTTTCTTTGGCGGGGGCTGGAGGGCGGAGGAGATGGGAAACAGAAGCTCAAGTCATTAGACGCCCACAGCAGGCGACGAACATCTAAAGACAGCCTTGCTCAAAGCCCAATCTTTTTGGTGTGAATGAACTGACACATATCTGCCGACTGAAGGGTTTCCAAAGTTCTTCAGCCTCATGACGTTTGGGGGATACAGGCTGGGATCGCTCTCTCCATCTGAGGGATGATGCAGCAAGGCCTGGAGAGCTGTCTCGCCATGCACAGTCACATCAAGCTGGGTCTGGACAGCAGCCCACCTTTACCAGATGGTAAGGACTCATGCACACTTTAGTGCAAATTGCTTGCATCGCAGAATTACATTGGACTCTCCACCTCTGGACTGGAAGGACATTCGAGGTTCATTTTCTTACACCTCCTAGGACCTATGGTGCTGTGTGACCATGAGCACACTCTGAGCTGTGTCTCCTTCATCAGTAAAATCAAATGATTG